>NC_047122.1:7173225-7773225 GCF_902500255.1 Thalassophryne amazonica
GCAGTTCCGTGGTGTCATGAATGCAGTAACAGGTGACACCATTGCATGCACCCAGACATGAGATATACTGTGTACTGTTCTGATCCGGGTAGAAGACAGGGTCCACAGTGTCAGTTGAAAACTTGGTAGCTTGTGTTCTTGACTTTTCATGACATCTTGTGGTTAAAAAAAATTCAAAAATCTATACAAAGCCTTGTTTATCACCGTAGGGCCTGGGTAGCAAACATCATAGATTAATATCAATGACTGAATCATTTTAATGTCATTAATCTCAAAGAGCTCGCTTCTCTTTTTTAATGTGAGTTACATGTCACATATTCGGTTCTGTTCTCCTTCAGCTCTGTGACAAACATCTGTGGAGGCTGTTTTCACTTTATATCACACATTTTATTTGTGTGGTTGTTTTAGCTGATGCGTAACCATGCACACAGCAGCTGTGCATTAATGTCGCTCAGGCAGCTAAGTCACATGGGGGGCGGCTGACTAAGTCTTCTTACTGTGCGGACGCGTCGGTCCCCCTCCTCCCAGCCCGCGGCCTCACAACAAACTCAGACAAAAGTCTATCTGAATGCAATCCAAATGCTCAGTATCTAGCATGTGTGTGTGTGTGTGTGTGTGTTGAGGGGGTTGCTTGGTCATACTGATGTAACTCAGGACCTGTCATGGGTTTTAAGGCATGTATGTAGTGTGTTAGTTGCAATCATGAACGTGCTATATTCACCTGAGCTCACTGCCAATAACGGCGACTGCTGGTGTGTAAACACTGCGTGCACAGGGCGTTCAGTGGCACTTAATGGAGCATGTAAAACCTGGGCGTTGTCTACTCCTTCTTGCCCAGAGTTTTACCAGCTTTGTTTGTGATTCCATTTTATCGTGGATTTAGCAAATCATTCATGGTGATTTAATCAGTGTAGCGGTTTGACACATCTACTGTCACGCTGGTTGTAATGCCCCAAAAAACATTATTGGTACCATGACGATGGGAGGTGATGTCTCATGCTTAAGGTGTTGGGCTTGAGACCAGAAGATCCTCAGTTCAAATCCCCGCCTGATTGGAAAATCACTAAGGGCCCTTGGGCAAGGTCCTTAATCCCCTATTGCTACTGGTGTGTATTGAGTGCCTTGCATGGCAGCACCCTGATATTGGGGTGAATGTGAGGCATTACTGTAAAGCACTTTGAGCATCTGATGCAGATGGAAAATCGCTATATAAATGCAGTCCATTTATGACGACCTCTGTGGCTTTTGTGTTACAAGTCCAGCTTCCACCTACTTTTGTCTTGTTTCATCTATGTACTTTTGCCATCACAGAATCACACAACGGTGCACACGTGTTACGTCAAAGGTGATTCTGCACATGTAGCGATAGTCAATAAATAAAGGATTATCCTCGTAGCAGTTTCACTTCAATATATTGCTTGTTATTGAAATAACCAAGTTTGTGGCAGGACTTTTCAGCAGCCCCTCACAGATTCCTCTTCTCCCTTTGCTGGACACAACTTGATAAAACTCAAAAATGGTTTGAGAGGTCATATGATCAAGTCGAGACTAGGGTTGATAAAGCATTTTTGACGAGTATGAACATGATACAAGTAAAACTCATCAATATCTGTGATCGTGCTGAAGGAAAATCCTCATTGGGTAACTGACTGTCTTCACGCTCTGTGATTGGACAGTCACACACAGCGCCTGCCTTCCCTACACAGACACATCTCTGCAGCCTCTCGCACACACACACACACACACACACACACACACACACACACACACACACACACACACACACACACACACACACACACACACACACACACACACACACACACACACACAGGAACTCATCTCTCTCTCTGTGCTTGACTTGACTATGTCACGTTGCTCGCCTCTATTTCAGTTTGTATGATATTTAAAGTTACTTGGTGAACTTCTTTCATAACACACGCGGTGCATTTGACAAGACAAGAGCTGAAAATGGCTCATCGTGTCATTTACTGCCTCCACTCTGGTCGGGTTTATTTGTTTGCTCTTAGCTGGTGATATTCACCTTATTTAGTCAGGGTGGGTGGCTCCATTTTGTCAAGTAACTTCCAGTTTGCCACTGCATGTGATGATTATCTGTGTGGAAGACAGTACGCTAGAAGTGTCTGAACATGAGCAGCATTAATTGTTCAGTTCGTGGGTGCCACAACAACTGGAACAATAAACTATCGCTTTCAGAACAATGTTTTGAAGATGGAAAGGAGGGATCTGAGTGCTGCGGACGAGCATTTAACTTGTTCCCTCCTCCATTGAAATACGAGGATCTATGGTGCCGGCTAAAGGTGCTGAATTTGAAAAATCCACCCAAACATCCCTGTATCTGTTCTTTTCATTTTATGGAGAAAAACCTACATCCATGTAATATCTTCCATCGTTCTATATTGAAAACACCACTCAGCGGAAGTCCTAAGACAAAACATAAATGCCTCTGTTGTAAAAGTGGGCGGGGCTGAATAAGGTGAATAAAGTCAGTTGGAAAACGTTGCTCGTACTGAATGCAGTGCTTTTGAGAAGAATACGGTCAACAGTGGTGATGCCATCACTGGGTATTTGCATCAAAATTCAGTAATGTATATCTTCTATTATACATTCCAAATCTAAGGTAGAACTCTACTAGTGTGCACTAAGGTACTCCTAATCATTTAAAAAAAGGGAACAAAGAGGAAGAAAGAAGAAGGGACAGAGCCACCTAGGTGCCTGGTCTTGAGAACCAGGGATGGTAGAGATGGTAAGATTAAGCTTAAAACTTTCCTTTTTTAAAAAGCTTATAGTTAGGGTTGGATCAGGTGACCCTGAACCATCCCTTAGTTATGCTGCTATAGACTTAGACTGTTGGGGGGTTTCTCATGATGCACCCAGTGTTTCTTTTTATTCACCTCTTTTTGCTCTGTATGCACCACTCTGCTTTTAATCATTGATCTCTGCTCCCCTCCACAGCATGTCTTTTTCCTGGTTCTCTCCCCTCAGCCCCAACCAGTCCCAGCAGAAGACTGCCCCTCCCTGAGCCTGGTTCTGCTGGAGGTTTCTTCCTGTTAAAAGGGAGTTTTCCTTCCCACTGTCGCCAAGTGCTTACTCACAGGGGGTCGTTTTGACCGTTGGGGTTTTTCTGTAATTATTGTATGGCTTTTGCCATACAGTATAAAGCGCCTTGGGGCAACTGTTTGTTGTGATTTGGCGCTATATAAATAAAATTGATTTGATTTGATTTAGGTTTAAAAGCTTTTTTATCCCATGGGAACTAACTACCCAAGCGGCTCAAGAATATGGACAGTATGTATATAAGTGACATTTACACAAACAGGGCAGTAAACAACATATACAAGAAATATCATAACTACATAATACGAGGTCTGTCAATAAAGTAACGGTCCTTTTTATTTTTTTCAAAAACTATATGGATTTCATTCATATGTTTTTACGTCAGACATGCTTGAACCCTCGTGCGCATGCGTGAGTTTTTCCACGCCTGTCGGTGACGTCATTTGCCTTGGGAAGGAGTGGTCCCGCCCCCTCGTCGGATTTTCATTGTCTGGAAATGGCAGAATGAAAAGGACTTTTTTTTCCATCAGAATTTTTTCAGAAGCTGTTAGAGACTGGCACCTGGAAACCATTCGAAAAATTTATCTGGCTTTCGGTGAAAATTTTACGGGCTTCACAGAGAATAAGGACTGTTACTACAGCTTTAAGGACCCCTTTAAGGACACTCGGCGCACCACGCTCCGAGCTGCGATGACGCGGCACAAGCCACCGGACCATTTCTAAACGGATGGCTCTGTGGATACGAGACCGTCGTGTGCTCTTTCTCTGGTTATCACAAGAGCTGGACATCAGCCATTTTCTGGCAGATTTCACTTTTAACAAGAGATTTTGTCATGGAAAGCCGCGCGGAGGCTTCGCGCGTAAAGACCGATTCGCTTTGGAAGCGAGACAAAGGAACACCTCCGTTTCGGCGTGTCAGATGGACATGCCTATCTTGGCTTTCAATGCTTACCAGTCCAGTAAGTATCAGAGAAATTGTGGAGAGCTGGACATGTCCAAACTTGTCCTCTGACACGCCGAAATGGAGGTGTTCCTTTGTCTCGCTTCCAAAGCGAATCGGTCTTTACGCGCAAAGCATCCGCGCGGCTTTCCATGACAAAATCTCTTGTTAAAAGTGAAATCTGCCAGAAAATGGCTGATGTCCAGCTCTTGTGATAACCAGAGAAAGAGCACACGACGGTCTCGTATCCACAGAGCCATCCGTTTAGAAATGGTCTGGTGGCTTGTGCTGTGTCGTCGCAGCTCGGAGCGCGGTGTGCCGAGCGTCCTTAAAGGGGTAGTAACAGCTGTAGTAACAGACCTTATTCTCTGTGAAGCCCGTAAAATTTTCACCAAAAGCCAGATAAATTTTTTGAATGGTTTCCAGGTGCCAGTCTCTAACAGCTTCTGAAAAAATTCTGATGGAAAAAAGTCCTTTTCATTCCGTCATTTCCAGACAATGAAAATCTGACGAGGGGGCAGGACCACTCCTTCCCAAGGCGTGCTCACAGGCGAATAACGTCACCGACAGGCGTTGAAAAACTCACGCATGCGCACGAGGGTTCAAGCATGTCTGACATAAAAACATATGAATGAAATCCATATAGTTTTTGAAAAAAATAAAAAGGACCGTTACTTTATTGACAGACCTCGTATTATAGGAGTTAGTACCTGAAACCTAAATGTTCCTACAAAGGAACAAGAATCACCAAGTTCACACAGATCATTAAAAAATAAACAGTCTTACAGACCACTTACACACATATAGATGATTGAATGTGGCTGATGCTGTATCTGACACTTTCTCACTGCAGTTTATAAAAATAAACTGGTCAGTCAAACAACCTCTCACAGTCACTCAGGCACACGCACACACACGCACACGCACACACACACACGTGCACACACACACACACACACACACACACAGATCTTAATCAACATTGCTTACCTTTGTGTGGAAAAAAAATGGCAAGGACATTAGGTAGTAAAAATAAATAAATAATTGAAAAAAATCACAGTTTGATCATAAAATAAAATAAAGAATAAAAAAAGTTGTGTTGAGTATGACAACTCTTGTTCATGCAAACTTAGTAGTTCATAATTTCCTACTACATTGAATGTCAATTCTGAGGCTGTTCTGTAAATATTCATTCATACACTTAAGAATATTCATGTTCTGAGTTCATAAAAAAATTGTTCTGTATAGCTCTCTTACTTTTGTGATCAAAAACATTTATTTGAGTCTCAATCAATTTTGAGACTGTTCTGTAAATAGTTTTCAAATAATAAATATAACAACTTCTGATCAACCCATATCAATTTCAGACTTAGAATAATGTACTGATTTAAGCCCCACCCATGTCTGGTTAAATCGTGCCCACTTCCAGTTTAGGCCCCGCCCACTCTGAGTACAGATACAGATAATTTAGATGGTTGAACAGATACAGATACAAAGGCCAACCAGCAGAATACAAACACATGTTCGGGTCCTGTCCCAAACTTAGTGTGTTTTGGACCAACATTTTAAATGTTTCCTCTGAGATGTTCCAAAAGGATACTGCTCCCAGTCTCAGATGTGACTTATTCAGACTAAGCCCATGTGATCATTGCCTCCTTAATTGCCAGGCATCTCATACTTCTTTAATGGAAGGAACAAGCACTTCCTAACTTTACAAGATGGATTACAGACACTATGCAGTTCCTTCAGCTTGAAAAAATTATAACACTCAATTTTTAGACTATTATGAAACAGCAGTTTGTGATGGTATGACACCAGTTTCCTAGATGGAAACAAGCACTGTTACGTCCGCCAAGGATGTAATAAAATCATTGATTACATCAAAACTACTGCAAGGATCTTGACAAAATTTTCACCACAGATACATATTAGGCCATGGAAGACTCCATTAAATTTTGGAGGTCATCTGGATCCAGATATCACTTTATATAGGCTTTGAAGGATTACATCAAAACTACTTCACGGATTCTCACCAAAAGTGCACCACAAATAGATATTAGTGCATGGAAGACTCCACTGAATTTTGGATGTGATCCAGATCCTGAATGGCAGACATCAGAAATCTATGATTGCTATTGTTTTTAATACTAGGGAAAGAGAATTTCCATCTACCTGGAGCTCCACAGGTACCTGGAGCTTTGTGATCTCACTGATAATTGGTGGTTGACAGCAGGCTTGTGGATTGGAAAAAAAATGGACTGCATTTATATAGAGCTTTTCCTCTGTATCAGAAAGTCAAAGTGCTTTACAGTAATGTGTCCAGCAATTTTGGGATTAAGGACCTTGCCCAAGGGCCCTTAGTGATGTTCAGTCCAGACGGGGGTTTAACCCAAGGATCCTCTGGGCTAAAGTCCACCACTAAATAACTAGACCATCACCTCCTCTTGGCCATCAGAACTCTTGCACCAGAGATCTCTAACATTCTGGTAGGAGACTCAGCCTTAAATAATTGCTCAAGCTGGCCCAGCGGGCAGTACAACAGAGTTATCCGTCTTGACTGTGCTTTCACCTGCCACGATGGCAGTGGAAAATGATGTAGGTTTAAAGTAACATAGTCCTTCTGCAAGCATCTTGAGGGTTACTCAACAAGAGATAATGAATTACTGCTCTCAGACTCCTAAAACAAATGCCCCCTTGTGCACTATTAGTGCATCACTAACCGCATTTTTAGATACGAGGTCTATTAGAAAAGAAACCAACCTTTTTATTTTTTTCAAAAACTATATGGATTTAAATCACATGTGATTACGTCAGACAAGCTTGAACCCTCGTGCGCATACGTGAGTTTTTTTTCACGCCTGTCGGTTGCATCATTCGCCTGTGGACAAGCTTTGAGTGAGCACTGGTCCACCCCCCTCGTCGGAATTCCTTTGTCTGACTTCTTCCTGAGAGACTGGCGCTTTGCTTGATCAAAATTTTTTCAGGAACTGTAAGGCACATCCAAGTGGACACCTTTTGAGAAATTCAGACGGCTTTCGGTGAAAATTTTAACGGCTGATGAGAGATTAAGGAGTGTTACTATCGCTTTAAGGACAGCCCACGGCGCCGGACGACGCGCCACCCCCCAAGCGTCGTCAGCCTGTTTCGAGCTGAAACTTCCAAATTTAAGCCTCTGTTGACCCAGGATGTCGTGAGAGAACAGAGAAGTTTCAGAAGAGGTCGGGATCAGCAGTTTATCCGGACATTCCACTGTTAAAGGAGATTTTGTAATGAAAGATGTGCGGACGGATTTGCGTGTCAGCACCCAGCCGCTCATGGCGCAGCGCCACAGCAAAACACCTCCGTTGGAATCATTACAGGACAAGTTTGAACATGCCCAGCTGTTAAACAATTTCTCGGATAATCACTCGACTGAAAGCCATCGAAAACCGCCTGAATCTTACAAATGGTTATCAACACGGAGGTGTTTTGCTGTGGCGCCACGCCATGAGCGGCTGGGTGCCGACGCGCAAATCCATCACCACGTCTTTCATTACAAAATCTCCTTTAACAGTGGAATGTCCGGATAAACTGCTGATCCCGACCTCTTCTGAATCTTCTCTGTTCTCTCACGATGTCCTGGGTCAACAGAGGCTTAAATTTGGAAGTTTTCAGCTCGAAACAGGCTGACGACGGCGGCTCGGGGCACGGCGCACCGTCCGGCGCCACGGGTTGTCCTTAAAACGATAGTAACACTCCTTAATCTCTCATCAGCCGTTAAAATTTTCACCGAAAACCGTCTGAATTTCTCGAATGGTGTCCACTTGGATGTGCTTTACAGTTCCTGAAAAAATTTTGATCAAGTAAAGCGCCAGTCTCTCAGGAAGAAGTCAGACAAAGGAATTCCGACGAGGGGGGTGGACCAGTGCTCACTCAAAGCCTGCCCACAGGCGAATGACGCAACCGACAGGCGTGAAAAAACTCACGCATGCGCACGAGGGTTCAAGCTTGTCTGACGCAATCACACGTGATTCAAATCCATATAGTTTTTGAAAAAATAAAAAGGTCGGTTTCTTTTCTAATAGACCTCTTACTTACACTGGCCAGAATTTCCACCAAGCTGCACACTATGACTTCTCTGCATGATATTCAGAGTACCTTCAATGATGAATCACTTTCCACTGTCATCTCCAGTCAAATCCCTGTAAACTTCAGTGGAATCCATGTCAGTTCCAGTGCAATCACTGTCAGCTCCATTGTGATCACTGTTAACTCCAATGCACTCCATATGAACTCCAGTGTGATCTATGTCAACTCTAGTGTGTACACTATGACTCTTCTGCATGATATTCAGAGTATTTTCAGTGAAGAAACACCTTCCACTGTCAACTCCAGTAGATTCTCTGTCTGCTAGCAGAGCATGTAGCTGCTTCCACACAGCACACAACTCATGAACTATATCTAGGGTTGACCACAGAAGAGAGGCTGTTGTAGACACTGAAATTTTTTAATGTTTGAACTAATGATCATTAGCTGCCCTTGTATTTTGGAAGCCACGCAATGGTCCAAATCAAGTTGAAAATGAAATTCCTTGCACTTGACCTTTGTCATTTTCTGCAACATTGGAACTGAGCTCCTCCAGATGGGTGGAGATGGTGTTCTCCTGCCATTGCCAACCACCTTTGTTTCAATCTGGATACCATCCCAATAGACTGGAACTAAGGAGTTGTTGTCCCATTCTGGAAAGGAAAGGGTGATCATATGAATTGCAACAAATACAGGATATATAGATTTGACCCAAGTCAGGGAAATCAGCAGCATTCCATCTGCACTCGATTGCCCGTGCCACTTAAACATTTGCCCCAGCTGTGCACTCGTGTTTCTCTTTGGATTTTTCCGTGTTAAGGTTTGTTTTACTGAGCTGGTTCACAAGTTGCAGTTTTAACATTACTCATCCCTGAAGGAACAAGGTGAAACTCAGGTCACATTCAGGTGTTTTTGACTCATTTGCTTCATGGTTCATTGGGACTTCCTGCTCTGCTCTTGTTCTCACTCTCATAAGTCGTGACTGTGCTGACATGGCTCTATAGCTCTGGTCTTTCTACTTCAGAAAAGACAACCAGTCTGCTGACAGCGAACAATTTCATTTTGTTTTTTTTTATTTCCTCCCAAACTGCATCCAGATTCAAATCTGGATCTGTGTCCTCATTCGGTACTCATTTCTTCACAGCTCATTGCTCTGGTTTAATCCATTAATGAGTCAAATCAGACATGCTGGGGAATTACAGTGTGAAGTTGTCTCATTTTCCTGATCCTGTTTAAATCATCTGCTCTCACCGTTGGAGAAGCTACTTTAAAAGCAGAGCTTTGCAAAAACTCCCAATTAATTTACATGGGTAGAAGTCAGACAACAGCACAGCTGCCCTCAAAGCAGTACAAACTACTTTGGAAAATGTGATGAAATTGATTATACGTGATATGAAAATATAATGATGTATGTATTGCAGACAAAAGTGACTTCATAACTGTTTTCAGTTTGTTCTGTTTTAAAGCACACACATAGCTTGAATGTTGTATAAAAAACAGGGGCGTCATGTACAAAGACTGCACACAAACACGTGGTGTACATTCAGATATATCAAAAGGGAAGCAACCGTGGAAATGCGAGGTGCCCCACGCCAAGTTCATGGCTGGTGTGTGCACGTTTCTACAGCTGTTGTTCCTCTGCTGACACGTAGAGGTGATGATTGGATAGTGTTAATAGTGTGAAAACAAGAAGTCATCAGAGTGATGTGCACATCAGAGACACACTTATGAACAATTAATGCACCCATGTGTTGGCAATTATATAGTTGGATATAAAAAGATGCACAAAGTGATGTGTAAAATGGCACTAACAATGGCTGTGTTATGTGAGAACCTTGTAAATTGTGCAATCCATCGTGAGCGTATATTCAGGGCACTTGAGGATTTACTTGCAAATGATAATATTTGGCTATTTCGATTACCAAGGCTGCTGTTACTGTGCATAGAACATAGAAAGGTGCTGACCATGCTGGGTAGCCTGCCAACAGGGGCATTCCAGTGGGAGCTGGCCGATGAGTCAGGGGTGTGCCAGTCAACCTTGAGCCAAGCCATGTCAGCTGTGTGGAACGCAATCATCCGAATGTCATCCACGTACATCATATTCCAACATTAAAGCACTATTTGCAGTGAGAGCCGGTTTCCCGAGTTTCCAGACCTACTGACTGCACACAGATTGCTATGAAGGTGCCATCACACGATGAATATGTTTTTGTTAATAGAAAACATTTTTATTCCATCCATCTTCAAATCATGTGATACACACATGCTTTGGGTTGGATTGGGATCAGGAATGCTGCCGCAGTGCACACAACACTGCTTGATGAGTAAAACGTTTGTGTAATTGTTCTGAATGAGACCAGCGTAGACACATTTGGGCACGTGTGCATTCAATGTTTTTTTGTATGGTGAAACTAGAGATACAGAGCTTCTTAACAGGCCCCCCAATTGTCTCCCTGTGTTCAGTATTTGCAGTGGTGGGCACAGTTCCGATAATCTGATAACAGATAATTATCAAAGATAACGTTTTCATTATCGGATTATCTTTTAAGATAACTTTAAAGACCAGCATCGGACTAATTATCTTCAGATGAATTTTTGTCTGATAACTTTTAAACTGATAAACAAAATAAACAAAGCTGAACAGCAACAAGCATTTTTAAAATTAGGTCAGCACCTACCTGTTAAAAGTTTTGTACCAGACACACAGTTATAACCTTTGCAAACAGAAGAGAAGAGAAACTGCTTGTATAAAAAGCATCTCAATCCTCTGCAGACAAAAGAAAAACAGACCCCAAAAGAGAGAGGGAAAACAAAAACAAAACATTTCTTTAACACCATACTGATATGCTGGCAATATGACCCAAGTCATCCAGAGGCATACATCTTTAACTTATGGTTCAAATTTTAACCAAACTAATTTTGGACAAGTTATTTAAAATTACTGTCATGTCTGAAGTTGTATAAAGTAAAAATATCAGATATATGCTTTAGTTTTAAAGTAATGTGTTAATTTTTAAGGTTTTGTGAGCACATGCTCTGCCCCGCAGTGGTTTATGGGTAGGATGATGTAATCTCTGTACGTCACGACAGGACAAATGCATTTCAGACACTCTGTTCAGGCTCCAAGGACAACAGCATTAAACTGTAGTGCCTAAAACTCTCTTGTATATATTCTCTGCATTTATAGACATTGATTTTTTAATTGTGTTTGTTAAATTCCACGCATTTTAAATGTGAACAGACAGGGATTATCTAGAATTTGTTTTGAAAGCCTCTACTGCCATCTAGCATCTACTGGCCAGTAGTGTTCATGGCAGTGTCTGGTGACCAGTAGATGGCAGTGTTTTATTTATTTTGACCCCGGTTATGTCAGATATAAGACTTCTTCTCCCCAGGTTTCTTTTCAGCACTGTAGCCAGGCTGACAAAGAGTCAGAGCTCTATTGAGCTGAGTATTCCATTAACTTTAACTAGTAATGACTTCATGACTTTCTTTGCTAACAAAATTTTAACTATTAGAGAAAAAATTACTCATAACCATCCCAAAGACGTATCGTTATCTTTGGCTGCTTTCAGTGATGCCGGTATTTTGACTCATTCTCTCCGATTGTTCTGTCTGAGTTATTTTCATTAGTTACTTCATCCAAACCATCAACATGTTTATTAGACCCCATTCCTGCCAGGCTGCTCAAGGAAGCCCTACCATTATTTAATGCTTCGATCTTAAATATGATCAATCTATCTTTGTTAGTTGGCTATGTACCACAGGCTTTTAAGGTGGCAGTAATTAAACCATTACTTAAAAAGCCATCACTTGACCCAGCTATCTTAGCTAATTATAGGCCAATCTCCAACCTTCCTTTTCTCTCAAAAAGTCTTGAAAGGGTAGTTGTAAAACAGCTAACTGATCATCTGCAGAGGAATGGTCTATTTGAAGAGTTTCAGTCAGGTTTTAGAATTCATCATAGTACAGAAACAGCATTAGTGAAGGTTACAAATGATCTTCTTATGGCCTCGGACAGTGGACTCATCTCTGTGCTTGTTCTGTTAGACCTCAGTGCTGCTTTTGATACTGTTGACCATAAAATTTTATCACAGAGATTAGAGCATGCCATAGGTATTAAAGGCACTGCGCTGCGGTGGTTTGAATCATATTTGTCTAATAGATTACAATTTGTTCATGTAAATGGGGAATCTTCTTCACAGACTAAAGTTAATTATGGAGTTCCACAAGGTTCTGTGCTAGGACCAATTTTATTCACTTTATACATGCTTCCCTTAGGCAGTATTATTAGACGGTATTGCTTAAATTTTCATTGTTACGCAGATGATACCCAGCTTTATCTATCCATGAAGCCAGAGGACACACACCAATTAGCTAAACTGCAGGATTGCCTTACAGACATAAAGACATGGATGACCTCTAATTTCCTGCTTTTAAACTCAGATAAAACTGAAGTTATTGTACTTGGCCCCACAAATCTTAGAAACATGGTGTCTAACCAGATCCTTACTCTGGATGGCATTACCCTGACCTCTAGTAATACTGTGAGAAATCTTGGAGTCATTTTTGATCAGGATATGTCATTCAAAGCGCATATTAAACAAATATGTAGGACTGCTTTTTTGCATTTACGCAATATCTCTAAAATCAGAAAGGTCTTGTCTCATTCAATTCATGCATTTATTTCCTCTAGGCTGGACTATTGTAATTCATTATTATCAGGTTGTCCTAAAAGTTCCCTAAAAAGCCTTCAGTTAATTCAAAATGCTGCAGCTAGAGTACTGACGGGGACTAGAAGGAGAGAGCATATCTCACCCATATTGGCCTCTCTTCATTGGCTTCCTGTTAATTCTAGAATAGAATTTAAAATTCTTCTTCTTACTTATAAGGTTTTGAATAATCAGGTCCCATCTTATCTTAGGGACCTCGTAGTACCATATCACCCCAATAGAGCGCTTCGCTCTCAGACTGCAGGCTTACTTGTAGTTCCTAGGGTTTGTAAGAGTAGAATGGGAGGCAGAGCCTTCAGCTTTCGGGCTCCTCTCCTGTGGAACCGGCTCCCAATTCAGATCAGGGAGACAGACACCCTCTCTACTTTTAAGATTAGGCTTAAAACTTTCCTTTTTGCTAAAGCTTATAGTTAGGGCTGGATCGGGTGACCCTGAACCATCCCTTAGTTATGCTGCTATAGACGTAGACTGCTGGGGGGTTCCCATGATGCACTGTTTCTTTCTCTTTTTGCTCTGTATGCACCACTCTGCATTTAATCATTGGTGATCGATCTCTGCTCCCCTCCACAGCATGTCTTTTTCCTGGTTCTCTCCCTCAGCCCCAACCAGTCCCAGCAGAAGACTGCCCCTCCCTGGGCCTGGTTCTGCTGGAGGTTTCTTCCTGTTGAAAGGGAGTTTTTCCTTCCCACTGTAGCCAAGTGCTTGCTCACAGGGGGTCGTTTTGACCGTTGGGGTTTTACGTGATTATTGTATGGCCTTGCCTTACAATATAAAGCGCCTTGGAGCAACTGTTTGTTGTGATTTGGCGCTATATAAAAAACAAATTGAATTGAATTGAATTGGTGATTGTGATGCTTTATTTCTGTTTTTTCTTTTAAAGCTTTCAGCAGCAGGATAACCTCACGACGGCCGACTACAATAATATATCAAACAGGTTTGATTCTCATTCGACCATATGATCAGCGATCAGGAGGTGGTCGTCAGATGTTGACCGCAGCTTGATACTCCATGAACACTACACGATGCAGGACGTACGATTAACCTGAAACTTGGTCTAAAAAAATTCCTGCATGAAAAATCATCTTGCACAGTGTAAAGTATGTTTTACAACATCAAATGAATGTTGTAAAGAGAGAATGCAAAAAATTAAAAAAAAGAATGCAAAAAAAAAAACCATGCAAAAAAATTTGTGATGACACTTCCAGAGCTCCGTAAAAATGCCTGTTTTTACAAATAAAAAAATGGAATATTTTACAAAAGCACATTTAAACACCAACACACAACAGACGTCACATTAACGTGTTGGTTTACATAATGAATCGTGTTTAGTGTTTAGCAGGCACCTTTACCCAGAATCCTTTGCGATCTGTCTCTTTGTTACAAAACCCCAGAATTAGTGCATTATTCAACATTAAATGATATATGTTATATTTTAACTTTGTACAAATGACAGAATTGACATTAATGGAGTTATTCTATCAGTATTAATGTTATTTATAAATCAAAACCATAAGTCAATATGACTTTATTTTTCAAGACCACCGCATGACTGGACCTTTGTAATTGGTACAGGGCTGGCTTTACAGCTGCTCTCAAGAGTGCCTTTGTTTTGGAAGGGCTGTAACAAACAAGAGCTTCCTGCAAGAGCTGAATGTTGAAAGAAAAAGTGTGGTCTCATTGTTTGGGTCTCGGTTTGTCTCTGTCTGTGCTCGGAGCGCTGTACAGCTTCCAGCAGGGGCAGACTGCAGAAAGAAAAAACTATGGTCTTATTGTTTGGTTTGTTATTTTTAATAGTAGAAGCTATTAAATTTGTTTTACTAGTAGTTGTAAATGTGCCAGAGATATTAGAATTTGTTATCGGTTACCTGTAACTTCTGATAAATTTTTGGGTGGTTTGTTTTAGCTTTATTGAAGATAATTTTTCAGTTATCTGCTTATCTGTTATCGAAGTTAATTTTTTGGTTATCTGTGCCCACCACTGAGTATTTGTCAGTAAACATGGATAATGCTGTGAATGTCACACACTGTCAGCGGCGCACCTTAATTTTTTTTACTTCAGTTTGTGTGTGCTACTCTGAGCAAACAGTGTTTATGGCCTCACACATGCACCCTCCCACTAACATTTTTCCCATATCATGTTTATTCCGTTTGACAGGGTACCAAATAAACTATCCCTGCGTGTCTCCACTTCATTTCCATCATCTAGCTCACACTCAGCTTAATTTCTTTTCTGTGTTCATGTTGACTGATCTGACAGGGAGGTGATTCCCAGCTTCCAAGGCCTATTTACATGAATTCGCAAATTGAAATAGGGACGTGGAAAGGGGGGAGTTTGGTACATCTCCATCTGTGCTTAATTCCACATTGATTGGGATGTATAATCAGAACGTGCTTGGATCCATGTGTACACTTTGATATATCTGGATATTTTTGTGCATTCAACAGTTCCTGGGTTTTAGTATATGCCATGTATTATGGTGGAAATATACTTGAGGACAGATGACAAGAAATTAGTAAAATTTTCAGACTCAACATGGAAACTGAAACTGCATATGTCTGCCTGAACTATTCAGAGCTGAATCTTTCATTTAGAAGAATACATGAACATTGTTGGAAATTCTGAATTGAAAATGCCCTTGCAGATGCTGAAAAGCCACTCACATGCAGCATCAGCTGGAACAATGATGCTGATGATTAGGAGAGTTGATGGTTTAGTGGTTAAGCGTTGGGTTTGAGACCAGAGGATCCTCAGTTCAAATCCCACCCTGACTGGAAAATCACTAAGGGCCCTTGGGCAAGGTCCTTAATCCCCAAGTTACTCCTGGTGTGTAGTGGGCACCTTGCATGACAGCACCCTCACAATGTGAGGCATTTATGTGTAAAGCACTTTGAGCATCTGATGCAGATGGAAAAGCGCTATATACAGTGAGGAAAATAAGTATTTGAACACCCTGTGATTTTGCAAGTACTCCCACTTAGAAATCATGGAGGGGTCTGAAATTTTCATCTTAGGTGCATGTCCACTGTGAGAGACATAATCTAAAAAAAAATCTGGAAATCACAATGTATAATATTTTAAATAATTTATTTGTATGTTACTGCTGAAAATAAGTATTTGAACACCTACCAACAAGCAAGAATTCTCGCTCACACAGACCTGTTAATTTTTCTTTAAGAAGCCCTCTTATTCTGCACTCTTTACCTGTATTAATTGCACCTGTTCACACACTCAATCAATCACACTCCAACCTGTCCACCATAGCCAAGACCAAAGAGCTGTCTAAGGACACCAGCGACAAAACTGTACACCTGCACAAGGCTGGGATGGACTACAGGACAACAGGCAAGCAGTTTGGTAGAAGACAACAACTGTTATGATTATTTATTAGAAAGTGGAAGAAACACAAGATGACTGTCAATCTCCCTTGGTCTGGGATTCAATTCAATTCAATTCAATCAATTTTTTTTATATAGCGCCAAATCACAACAAACAGTTGCCCCAAGGCGCTTTATATTGTAAGGCAAGGCCATACAATAATTATGTAAAACCCCAACGGTCAAAACGACCCCCTGTGAGCAAGCACTAGGCTACAGTGGGAAGGAAAAACTCCCTTTTAACAGGAAAAAACCTCCAGCAGAACCAGGCCCAGGGAGGGGCAGTCTTCTGCTGGGACTGGTTGGGGCTGAGGGAGAGAACCAGGAAAAAGACATGCTGTGGAGGGGAGCAGAGATCGATCACTAATGATTAAATGCAGAGTGGTGCATACAGAGCAAAAAGAGAAAGAAACACTGCATCATGGGAACCCCCCAGCAGTCTACGTCTATAGCAGCATAACTAAGGGATGGTTCAGGGTCACCTGATCCGGCCCTAACTATAAGCTTTAGCAAAAAGGAAAGTTTTAAGCCTAATCTTAAAAGTAGAGAGGGTGTCTGTCTCCCTGATCTGAATTGGGAGCTGGTTCCACAGGAGAGGAGCCTGAAAGCTGAAGGCTCTGCCTCCCATTCTACTCTTACAAACCCTAGGAACTACAAGTAAGCCTGCAGTCTGAGAGCGAAGCGCTCTATTGGGGTGATATGGTACTACGAGGTCCCTAAGATAAGATGGGACCTGATTATTCAAAACCTTATAAGTAAGAAGAAGAATTTTAAATTCTATTCTAGAATTAACAGGAAGCCAATGAAGAGAGGCCAATATGGGTGAGATATGCTCTCTCCTTCTAGTCCCCGTCAGTACTCTAGCTGCAGCATTTTGAATTAACTGAAGGCTTTTTAGGGAACTTTTAGGACAACCTGATAATAATGAATTACAATAGTCCAGCCTAGAGGAAATAAATGCATGAATTAGTTTTTCAGCTTCACTCTGAGACAAGACCTTTCTGATTTTAGAGATATTGCGTAAATGCAAAAAAGCAGTCCTACATATTTGTTTAATATGCGCTTTGAATGACATATCCTGATCAAAAATGACTCCAAGATTTCTCACAGTATTACTAGAGGTCAGGGTAATGCCATCCAGAGTAAGGATCTGGTTTGACACCATGTTTCTAAGATTTGTGGGGCCAAGTACAATAACTTCAGTTTTATCTGAGTTTAAAAGCAGGAAATTAGAGGTCATCCATGTCTTTATGTCTGTAAGACAATCCTGCAGTTTAGCTAATTGGTGTGTGTCCTCTGGCTTCATGGATAGATAAAGCTGGGTATCATCTGCGTAACAATGAAAATTTTAGCAATACCGTCTAATAATACTGCCTAAGGGACACATGTATAAAGTGAATAAAATTGGTCCTAGCACAGAACCTTGTGGAACTCCATAATTAACCTTAGTCTGTGAAGAAGATTCCCCATTTACATGAACAAATTGTAATCTATTAGACAAATATGATTCAAACCACCGCAGCGCAGTGCCTTTAATACTTATGGCATGCTCTAATCTCTGTAATAAAATTTTATGGTCAACAGTATCAAAAGCAGCACTGAGGTCTAACAGAACAAGCACAGAGATGAGTCCACTGTCCGAGGCCATAAGAAGATCATTTGTAACCTTCACTAATGGTGTTTCTGTACTATGATGAATTCTAAAACCTGACTGAAACTCTTCAAATAGACCATTCCTCTGCAGATGATCAGTTAGCTGTTTTACAACTACCCTTTCAAGAATTTTTGAGAGAAAAGGAAGGTTGGAGATTGGCCTATAATTAGCTAAGATAGCTGGGTCAAGTGATGGCTTTTTAAGTAATGGTTTAATTACTGCCACCTTAAAAGCCTGTGGTACATAGCCAACTAACAAAGATAGATTGATCATATTTAAGATCGAAGCATTAAATAATGGTAGGGCTTCCTTGAGCAGCCTGGTAGGAATGGGGTCTAATAAACATGTTGATGGTTTGGAGGAAGTAACTAATGAAAATAACTCAGACAGAACAATTGGAGAGAAAGAGTCTAACCAAATACCGGCATCACTGAAAGCAGCCAAAGAGAACGATATGTCTTTGGGATGGTTATGAGTAATTTTTTTCTCTAATAGTTTAAATTTTATTAGCAAAGAAAGTCATGAAGTCATTACTAGTTAAAGTTAAAGGAATACTCGGCTCAATAGAGCTCTGACTCTTTGTCAGCCTGGCTACAGTGCTGAAAAGAAACCTGGGGTTGTTCTTATTTTCTTCAATTAGTGATGAGTAGTAAGATGTCCTAGCTTTACAGAGGGCTTTTTTATAGAGCAACAGACTCTTTTTCCAGGCTAAGTGAAGATCTTCTAAATTAGTGAGATGCCATTTCCTCTCCAACTTACGGGTTATCTGCTTTAAGCTGCGAGTTTGTGAGTAATACCAAGGAGTCAGGCACTTGTGATTTAAGGCTCTCTTTTTCAGAGGAGCTACAGCATCCAAAGTTGTCCTCAATGAGGATATAAAACTATTGACGAGATACTCTATCTCACTCACAGAGTTTAGGTAGCTACTCTGCCCTGTGTTGGTATATGGCATTGGAGAACATAAAGAAGGAATCATACCCAAATGGCAACTTTCTGGCTTTAAGAAGCACTATAAGAAATCAGGAAAAAAAAATTGTGGCAGTCAGTAACAGCAGAGGGAAAAAAAATATGGAATCACTCAATTCTGAGGAATAATTTATGGAATCACCCTGTAAATTTTCATCCCCAAAACTAACACCTGCATCAAATCAGATCTGCTGGTTAGTCTGCATCTAAAAAGGAGTGATCACACCTTGGAGAGCTGTTGCACCAAGTGGACTGACATGAATCATGGCTCCAACACGAGAGATGTCAATTGAAACAAAGGAGAGGATTATCAAACTCTTAAAAGAGGGTAAATCATCACGCAATGTTGCAAAAGATGTTGGTTGTTCACAGTCAGCTGTGTCTAAACTCTGGACCAAATACAAACAACATGGGAAGGTTGTTAAAGGCAAACATACTGGTAGACCAAGGAAGACATCAAAGCATCAAGACAGAAAACTTAAAGCAATATGTCTCAAAAATCAAAAATGCACAACAAAACAAATGAGGAACGAATGGGAGGAAACTGGAGTCAACGTCTGTGATCAAACTGTAAGAAACCACCTAAAGGAAATGGGATTTACATACAGAAAAGCTAAACGAAAGCCATCATTAACACCTAAACAGAAAAAAACAAGGTTACAGTGGGCTAAGGAAAAGCAATCATGGACTGTGGATGACTGGATGAAAGTCATATTCAGTGATGAATCTCGAATCTGCATTGGGCAAGGTGATGATGCTGGAACTTTTGTTTGGTGCCGTTCCAATGAGATTTATAAAGATGACTGCCTGAAGAGAACATGTCCACAGTCATTGATGATATGGGGCTGCATGTCAGGTAAAGGCACTGGGGAGATGGCTGTCATTACATCATCAATAAATGCACAAGTTTACGTTGATATTTTGGACACTTTTCTTATCCCATCAATTGAAAGGATGTTTGGGGATGATGAAATCATTTTTCAAGATGATAATGCATCTTGCCATAGAGCAAAAACTGTGAAAACATTCCTTGCAAAAAGACATAAGGTCAATGTCATGGCCTGCAAATAGTCCGGATCTTAATCCAATTGAAAATCTTGGCGGAAGTTGAAGAAAATGATCCATGACAAGGCTCCAACCTGCAAAGCTCATCTGGCAACAGCAATCAGAGAAAGTTGGAGCCAGATTGATGAAGAGTACTGTTTGTCACTCATTAAGTCCATGCCTCAGAGACTGCAAGCTGTTATAAAAGCCAGAGGTGGTGCAACAAAATACTAGTGATGTGTTGGAGCGTTCTTTTGTTTTTCATGATTCCATAATTTTTTCCTCAGAATTGACTGAGTCCATATTTTTTCCCTCTGCTTGCTCTAAAAAAGTAACCGTTACTGACTGCCACATTTTTTTTTCCTGATTTCTTATAGTGTTTCTTAAAGCCAGAAAGTTGCCATTTTAAATGACTTTAGTTTTGTGTCATGTCTGTGATCTGCTTTTTTCTACAAAATTAAACAACTAAATGAACATCCTCCGAGGCCAGTGATTCCATAATTTTTGCCAGGGGTTGTAAGTATTTGAACACCTGTGAAAATCAATGTTAATATTTGCTACAGTCACCTTTGTTTGCAATTACAGAGGTCAAACGTTTAATGTAGTTTTTCACCAGGTTTTCACACACTGCAGCATGGATTTTGGGCCACTCCTCCATACATATCTTCTCTAGATCTTTCAGGTTTGGAGTTTCAGCTCCCTCCAAAGATTTTCTATTGAGTTCAGGTCTGGAGACTGGCCAGGCCACTCCAGGACCTTGAAATGCTTCTTAAAGAGCCCCTCCTTAGTTGCCCTGGCTGTTTGTTTGGGGTCATTGTCATGCTGGAAGACCCAGCCATGACCCATCTTCAATGCTCTTACTGAGGGAAGGAGGTTGTTTGCCAAAATCTCGCAATACATGGCCCCATCCATCCTCCCTTCAATATGGTGCAGTCGTCCTGTCCCCTTTGCAGAAGAGCACCCCCAGAGTATGATGTTTCCACCCCCATGTTTCATGGTTGGGATGTTTTTCTTGGGGTTGTTCTCATCCTCTAAACATGGTAAGTGGAGTTGAGTTCTGAGCTTTCTCAGAATCATCCTTACCCCACAAAGTGAGATCTTGCATGAATCCCAGACTGAGGGAGATTGACAGTCATCTTGTGTTTCTTCCACTTCCACTCTAATAAATAATCATAACTGTTGTTGTCTTCTACCAAGCTGCTTGCCTGTTGTCCTGTAGTCCATCCCAGCCTTGTGCAGGTCTACAGTTTTGTCCCTGGTGTCCTTAGACAGCTCTTTGGTTTTGGCTATGGTGGACAGGTTGGAGTGTGATTGACTGAGTGTGTGAACAGGTGTCTTTTATACAGGTAACAAGTTCAAACAGGTGCAATTAATACAGGTAAAGAGTGCAGAATAAGAGGGCTTCTTAAAGAAAAATTAACAGGTCTGTGTGAGCCAGAATTCTTGCGGGTTGGTAGGTGTTCAAATACTTATTTGCAGCAGTAACATACAAATAAATTATTTAAAAAATCATACATTGTGATTTCCAGATTTATTTATTTATTTTTTTTAGATTATGTCTCTCACAGTGGACATGCAGCTAAGATGAAAATTTCAGACCCCTCCAGGATTTCTAAGTGGGAGAACAAAACCACAGGGTGTTCAAATACTTATTTTCCTCACTGTGTATACCTCCTGGGAGTGAAATGGTTTAAGGTGCCCTGACACAAGCATGTTTTTGATTCACGCAACAGCATGCATGACCTGTGTCGTGACAATCCCACCCGCTGTGTTCACAGCTGGACGCTGTTCTTTGTTCTACCGACTGCCACACACTCTGCTCTGGACACTGCATATATAAAATAATTATTTTGTGGCGGATTAATGATTTTTTTCTGCAAATTGGCCATTGAAAACAGCTCTAATCATTTCCTGAATCACAGAGAAAGCTGCAGCCGGAGCCGTTCTTGCGCGCACGTGCGTGCACGCCTAACAAGCTGCAGAAAGCATTTTGAGCCGTCTGAAAAGGTAATTATTTGACTTGTTTACATTGTCATGGCTTGATAAAACAGTTGTGTGTTCTTTTCTTCTTGTCTGTAGCTGGTAAAGTATTTATTTTTATGTTTAGAACAGATTTAAGTTCTTGTTGTAATCCTTCAGACGAGCTGCGGTCTGATGCAATCCGCTGACGTCACCACTCGCTCTGTTTACTGCATGTTTACTCCACTTGATGAGCTGCACATCGTGTTGGAGATTAGATCGCACCACATAGCAAGACATTTGTGTGTGAATGATTTTTTTGAACATTTCAAAATTCTCTGTGCGCAATAGCACACACCGGCGCCCCTCTCGCATCCTGTCTGCACCAGTTAAAGACGAGTTTACTCTCCAGCATGACACATCACGACACAGGTTGTGCTGTTGTGTGAATCAAAAACATGCTTGTGTCAGGGCACCTTTAGTGTTAATTGTTCACATTTATCATTGACCTGGAAGCTGTGTCTCAAATATGTATTAACCTGAAAGCAACACTGAATAACTTACAACCTACAGTGTGTAGACTTGATAGGTGTTTATTCAGAGAAATGCAATATAGCATCCATAGCCATTTACCAGCAATATCGAATCAATGTGATTTCATGAGCATAGAATGAGCCATTCATACCTAAGGGCCCCTTCACACATAGTGCGAATGTGGTCGAATGAAGCAGGAATCGTATGCAAAATGTGTAAAATTGTAGCTGCCTCCAACACCTCGTACACCTGTTGCTACAAGTATTTGCGCACACCAGCGGCTGAAAGACAGAATGTGCACTGTCAGCGCCCATCGAACCCTCTCGCGGCAGGTCGGCCAAATTCCAGCTGACACACATGAACATCTAAAACCACTCGACTGGCACTTAGAAAATGTGTGGCCATTCACACTATTAATATGTAAACAGTCAGCAGACAATCACTGTCGAGCTGGATGTGAAATTTGTCTAAGTGCCCATGACTGGAGTTGCAAAAAGCCACACACGTGGTGCCTGTGTCTTGCATGTGTGGGCTGACAGCGCAGCTCGTCCATGTCTTTGTTGATTTCAGGCATTTTTCCACACTGATTACAGACCAGTGACAGTAGCGCAGTGGTAAATTTTCCATCTGGTAATCAGAGTTTACGGGTTCAAATCCTCTGAGTGACCCTTTTTTTTTAACCAGGGTTATTTAACTGCAGGGTTCTGTATTGTGCCTCCTTTATGTATTATTTATATCAACCCAGTGATATTCACTAATTATACAGCTGGTTTTTATTTTATTGTTCTCCACATCAGTGGCGTGATGTGGTGCAGCTGTTCACACTGTGTTCCTGTGCGACACCATCGTGTGCACAGGATCATGCATGCCTGGCTGTCCGCGCAATGTTTTTGTGGTTCGCTTATACGAGCTCTTTGGCCGTAAATTGCCCTGAGTTGTACTTATTCGTACCATGTGTGAAGGGGCCCTAAAGAAGAGCAGCCCCAACTCATGGAAGCTGCTATGTTGCACCATCATGTTGATACAGTAGCCCAAAGGATCATGCTAAGTCCATCTTTTGCAGTGTGCAGTGGTTGTTGCTCGTGCAGTCTAACACGTTTGAGAACCCTCATATTTGTAAATTTAAGATCATACATATTACTTATCTCACGAGAAGCCAAGGAACCATTGATCAAAGAAAGAACTTGAAGGGGCAATAAAATCATGACCAGCAATGACATAATGCATTCTGCAGCCTCACCACTAGATGACACTGTATCCTGTAGTTTTGAGTATCACCAATAATATAGGTTGTATGTAATCATAAAAGACAAGGAAATGTTAATAAGTACACAGACAATTTTAATTCTTGTTCTGGCAGGTTTTGTGTCCATGTGGTAAAGTGTGCTTGTTTGCAGTATGGAAGCTTCCCTGTTAAGTGCCACCTCTGCCCATGTTCTGTGCAATGAGGAGTTGTGTCAGGAAAGAAATCCTGTGTAAACCTCTGCCAAGTCAACCTGCAGTCCTTGCAGAACCCTTCTGTTTTTGTTCAACTCTACATGCAGGATATTTGCTTTTGTTCAAGGGCACTTTGATAGTCATGCTCACTAGCTATGTTTACATAGGTACAAAATTTGTATTATAATAGCCAAGTGGCCTCTGTGTGCGTGTATACGTGCATGTGTATGGCTTCAATCAATGAGAAACTGGGGAGAGCTGACATTTGCCATTTGGTATGCTTTTGTATTTTGGGTAAATGATGAACACTGCGAAAACAGAAAGTTAATCTGGACTAATATTTTTGGAGAAATTACAGATAATAACTAACAACAGTGAACAATGGACATTGTTCTGCAATGCACCATGGGAGTTCAGAGTTTTAAATGTTGTTATTGTGGTTCATGTTAGTTTAACAATGCAGTTAGTGTTATTGACTTATTGTGTTTTTGTGGTTCAGTTTGTTTAGTCAGTTTAGTTAAGTGTCATGTTGCCATTACCATGAGTGAGAAGTGTACTGTGTTTGATGTCTTCCACCATTGTCTCTGTTTGTGGGTGTGTAAAAGTAAAAGCACTTGCTTGTGGCAGAATGAAGAAGAGACAAAAGGCGCATGCATGTGTGTGTGCAAGCGTGCTGGAGTGTAACTTCAATCACAGACAAACTGGAGAGCTGACATTTGTTGTGTGGTATGCTTACGTATTTTTGGTCAAGGATGAATGCTACCAAAATGGAACATTGATAGGCCTAATATTTTTAGAGAAATTACAGATATTATCTAACAGCACTGAACAATGTGATCATTACATTCTGGACTCACTTGCCAATCCAGCAGGGGGCAGTAAATCATCTATATATTAAAAGCATGCATGCATGCGTGCGTGTATGTGCAACTGATTTTATTTAGTAAGATCAATGTAAGTATATAATATAATTGTAAATACTTACGTTAAAAATACATGGATGACAGAAGAACATGAAAACACTTATTTCCATTGTGATCCATTTAAAAATGAAGTGACAAAACAGAAGTAATAATAAAATAATAAAAACAAATGCAGTCCAGGCACTCCAAAAATATGAGCTTCATAAGGAAGTGTTAAAAGGCCTTTATTTTAATGGCCAAGCTAACATGTTTTGACCGTACACCCGGTCTTCCTCAGGGCTTACATAAAAAGTACAGATGGGTGATTCTTTAACTACGGGCACTATTGGCCTTGTAAATGTAATTTCCACCACACCATTGCCTTACAATATAAAGCGCCTTGGGGCAACTGTTTGTTGTGATTTGGCGCTATATACATTTGCTCTGATGTCACTGTTTATCTCCATAGAAACTATCCAAACAATCTTTCATACAACTGTTTAGGGACATTACAGTGTTGTGGTGGAAATTACGGCAATAGTGTGGGACAACTACATTTTGTTTAAAAAAAATCACAACAGTTGTATGACATTGAATACCCCAATTATGTTTTGATTATTTTACTGATATTTTATTCAGAGATATTTTAAAACATTAGAAAAAACATTTCTTTACCATTCATTTTTATCATTGAAGATCAATATCTCGGCAGCGGGGTGGAGATGTCGTCCGGCTTTTATGGAGCGGTTGATGAAGTGGAGATGAGTGACAGCTGTCATGAGTTGATGAGTGACAGCTGTCACTCCCGGATGTTCCCGTGAGGCGGCAGCGCCCTCTCGTGCCTGAAGCCTGCACTTCAGGCAGGGCGCCCTCTGGTGGTACTGTTGGTGGGCCAACAGTACCTCCTCTTCAGCAGCCCACACAACAGGACCCCCCCCCCCTCAACGGGCGCCTCCTGGCCAGGAGGGCCGGGTCCAGGATGAAGCTCCTCTTCACCCAGGAGCGTTCTTCGTCCATACCCCTCCCAGTCCACCAGATACTGGAACCCCTTGGCCCATACGACGGACATCCAGGAGCCGGCACACTGTCCACGCGGGCTCCCTGTCGATGATCCGGGCAGGAGGTGGCGCTGGTCCGGGAGCACAGTGGGGTGAGGTGTGGTGTGGCTTGATCCTGGAGACGTGAAAAACAGGGTGGATCCGCAGTGAAGCTGGGAGTTGGAGCTTCACTGCGGCCGGATTGAGGACTTTGAGGATCTTGAAAGGTCCAATGTATCTGTCCTTCAATTTTGGAGAGTCCACCTGGAGGGGGATGTCCTTCGTTGACAGCCACACCTCCTGCCCGGGCTGGTATGCAGGGGCCAGGGAACGCCGGCGGTCTGCATGGGCCTTAGCCCTCGTCCGGGCCTTCAACAAGGCAGAACGGGCGGTGCGCCACACCCGATGGCATCTTCGCAGGTGGGCCTGGACCAAGGGCACACTGACCTCTCCCTCCACGACAGGAAACAATGCGGGCTGGTACCCCAGACACACCTCAAATGGGGAGAGACGGTGGCAGAGGACACCTGGCTGTTATGTGCATACTAGATCCAGGCCAGATGGTCACTCCAGGCCGCCGGGTGTGCGGAGGTCATGCAGCGGAGGGCCTGCTCCAGTTCCTGGTTGGCCCGCTCTGCCTGTCCGTTCGTCTGTGGGTGATACCGGATGAGAGGCTCACGGTAGCCCCCAGTTCTCTGCAGAAACTCCTCCAGACCTGTGAGGAGAACTGAGGACCACGATCCGAGACGATGTCAGTCGGTATCCCATGCAGACGCACGACGTGGTGGACCAGGAGGTCTGCTGTCTCCTGGGCCGTTGGGAGCTTCGGGAGGGCTACGAAGTGGGCCACCTTGGAGAACTGGTCCACTATCGTGATGGATGGTGGTCATGCCCTGGGACGGTGGGAAGCCCGTGACAAAGTCCAGGCCAATGTGGGACCAGGGGCAACAAGGCACCGGGAGCGGTTGCAGAAGTCCTTGTGTCCTTGAGTGGTCTGCCTTGCCCCTGGCACAGGTGGTACAGACCTGAACATATTCCCGGATGTTGGCTTCCATGGACGCCCACCAGAAGCGCTGCCGGACCACTGCCACGGTCCTTCGCACCCCTGGGTGGCAGAAGAGCTTGGAACCGTGACTGAAGTCCAGGACTGCAGCTCTGGCCTCTGGTGGGACGTAGAGGCTGTTCTTCGGGCCCATGCCTGGGTCCGGGCTCCGTGCCAGGGCCTCCTGGACAGTCTTCTCCACGTCCCAGGTGAGGGTGGCCACAATAGTGGACTCAGGTATGATGGATTCTGGCGGATCCGACAGCTCAGTTTTGACTTCATCTTCATGTACCCGGGACAAGGCATCCGACCTCAGGTTCTTGGTCCCGGGGTGATAGGTGATCCGGAAGTCAAAACGCCCGAAGAACAATGACCAGCAGGCTTGCCTGGGGTTCAGCCGCTTGGCGGTCCTGATATACTCCAGGTTCCGGTGGTCTGTGAAAACCGTGAATGGCTCCGAAGCTCCCTCCAACAGGTGTCTCCACTCCTCAAGAGCCTCCTTCACCGCAAGTTCCCGATTGCCCACATCATAGTTCCGCTCTGCTGGGGTCAACCTGCGAGAAAAGTAGGCACAAGGGTGAAGAACCTTGTCGGACTCCCCGCTCTGGGATAACACGGCTCCTATCCCTGAGTCAGAGGCGTCCACTTCAACCACAAACTGGCGGCAAGGATCGGGCTGCACCAGAACTGGTGCAGTCGAAAACCGGCGTTTCAACTCCCTAAACGCGGCTTCGCACCGACCCCACCAGGTGAAGGGGACTTTTGGGGAGGTCAGGGCTGTCAGGGGGCTAACTACCTGACTGTAGCCCTTGAGGAACCTCCTGTAGAAATTTGCAAAGCTGAGGAACTGTTGCAGCTTCCTACGGCTTGTAGGTTGGGGCCAATCTCTCACCGCCGCAACCTTGGCCGGATAAAGGGCGACGGAGTTGGAGGATATGATAAACCCCAGGAAGGACAAAGAAGTGCGGTGGAACTCGCACTTCTCACCCTTCACAAACAGCCGGTTCTCCAACAACCGCTGCAGGACCTGACGTACATGCTGGACATGAGTCTTAGGATCCGGGGAGAAGATGAGTATATTGTCTGTCCTGCAAGATGTCATTAACCAAAGCTTGGAATGTCGCGGGGGCGTTAGTGAGACCGAACGGCATGACCAGGTACTCAAAGTGACCTAACAGGGTGTTAAATGCCATCTTCCACTCGTCTCCTTTCCGGATCCGAACCAGGTGATACGCATTCCTAAGATCCAGTTTTGTGAAGATCTGGGCTCCATGCAAGGGCGTGAACACTGAATCCAACAGGGGCAAAGGGTATCGATTGCAAACTGTGATCTTGTTCAGCCCTCTGTAGTCAATGCATGGACGGAGTCCGCCGTCTTTCTTGCCCACAAAAAAGAAACCTGCACCCATCGGGGAGGTGGAGTTCCGGATCAGCCCGGCAGCTAATGAGTCCCGGATGTAGGTCTCCATTGATTTGCGCTCAGGACGTGAGAGGTTGTACAGCCTGCTGGACGGGTACTCAACGCCCGGGATCAAATCAATGGCGCAATCGTACGGACGGTGCGGGGGAAGGGTGAGTGCCAGATCTTTGCTGAAGACGTCAGCAAGATCGTGGTACTCAACCGGCACCGCCGTCAGATTGGGGAGGGACTTTGACCTCCTCATTAGCTATTAAACCGGGGGGAACCGAGGATCCTAAACACTCCCGGTGGCAGGTTTCGCTCCACTGAGCCACAACCCCAGAGGGCCAATCAATCCGGGGATTGTGTGTTACCATCCACGGGAAGCCCAATATCATGTGTGATGTAGAAGTAACAAAAACTCAATCTCCTCCCGATGATTCCCAGACACCACCAGAACTACTGGTTGTGTCTTGTGTGTCATTAATGGGAGAAGGGTGCCATCTAGTGCCCGTACCTTCAGAGGTGAAGGAAGCGCCACCAGAGGGAGCCCTACCTCCCTTGCCCATCTGCTGTCCAGCAGATTCTCTTCTGACCCCGTGTCCACCAGTGCTGGGGCTTGAAGGGTTAAATCCCCGCTCAGGATCGTCACTGGGAGACGTGTGGAAATACGTGTATGTCCCACGTGAATGTCTTGGCCCACCCTTAACCCAGTTTCTAAGGGCGGGCGTTCATGTTTAACCGCTTGGGGCAGTGTCTCTGCTGATGCTCACTTGAGCCGCAGATACAGCACTCCCCGCAGGCCAGTCTCCTCTGTCTGTTAGTTGATCTGAATTTGGCCCTGCTCGTGTCCATAGCATCATCAGCAGGGGGAGCTGTTGCCACACGGAGCGCCGAGGCTGTGGAGCGTGGGGAGGGCGGAACCTTTTCGGACCCGGAAGGAGAGGGACGGCGCGTGCCCCGGCCACGTCCTTCGTCTCACTCCCGACGGCGTTCTTCTAATCGATTGTCTAAATGTATGACTAAATCGATAAGTCCATCCAAATCCCACGGTTCCTCCTTGGCCACCAGGTGCTCCTTCAGGACCGGCGACAGCCCATTTATGAAGGCGGCGCCGAGCGCATTCATATTCCAGCCGGACCTCGCAGCCGCGATGCGGAAGTCGACTGCATATTCAGCTGGGCTCGATGCCCTGTCTCATAGACAGCAGCACGGTTGATGCGGTCTCTACTCTGTTAGGTGATCAAAAACCATTCTGAACTCCGTCACAAACCCAGAAATACGAGGTAAGGAGCTGTGAATTCTGCTCCCAAAGCGCTGTAGCCCAAGCGCATGCCTCACCTCGAAGCAATTAATTACATAAGCCACCGTACTGGCATCTGACGCGTACATCACAGGACGCTGTGCAAGACGAGCGAACACTGCATTAAAAAGTCAGCGCACGTCTCCACACAACCCCCGTACGGCTCGGGGGACTATGTATGCTTCGGGGATGGTGGGGGGGGTTGTTGAATGACCAGTGAAATGTCAATATTTGGCAAGGGTCTCCAGGAGGAGAAGCTGCAGCAGCGCCCTGAGCGCGCGCTTCCACCTGCGCGGTGAGAGCCTCCATCCTGCGATGAGGATGACGTCCTGCTCGGTATTAGATCAAACCGGGCAGTAAAGGCGGTGAGGCATTGCTTGCAACTCACCAATGATGTTGGCTGAGATATCCTGTTGAAAGTGTAGTGACACGGACACACAACAGGGGGCGTAAACGAATGGACAATGAATGAGCCGAAAATAGAACACTTACTGTTGTGAATGTGCACAACGAATACAGACGGTTACAGACTTTGTATGCAATCAATTACAGAGGTGACGTGTGGGCAGGCTCGAGGATAGAAGACGTCTGTCCAGAGAAGAACTGGATCCCACACGATTTCCACTGCCACCGAACCCGGAGGATACTGGAGCTGCCAACGTCCCGAGTCCCCAGGGTGGCCACCGTCTCCGGCTGTCGGATCTGGTATGTGGCAGGAAGCAGAAACAGTTAGGTTGTGGGTGTGTGCACACCCAGTAACACAGTCAGCTAAGCAGGTGGGAATTGCACCTCCACCTCCGCAATACTGAACACAGTCAATCCGCTAAACCCGACCAGTTACTTGTCTTACAAGTCATGAAGGGTGAGATCCCGCACCCTGCCGTCAACGACTGATTCAGCCTCCCGCTGACACAAGCAACAGGTCCTTCTGAAAGAATAAACAAACGGTTACGTGCAATACGGCACAGTATTGGCTGAGAGAATTACCTCTAATGGTAGGCGATATCTCGGCAGCGGGGGTGGAGATGTCGTCCAGCTTTTATGGAGCGGTTGATGAAGTGGAGATGAGTGACAGCTGTCATGAGTTGATGAGTGACAGCTGTCACTCCTGGATGTTCCCGTGAGGCGGCAGCGCCCTCTCGTGCCTGAAGCCCGCACTTCAGGCAGGGTGCCCTCTGGTAGTGGGCCAGCAGTACCTCCTCTTCAGCGGCCACACAACACCCACAGCACACACAAAAAAAAACAATCAGAGACAGGAGTGGGAAACAATCCGGACAGCAGAGAACAACCCGCTTCCAGAGAAAAAGGTGACTCCCCCTTCACTCACCATTCCCTCTTCAGTGCATAGTTACAGAAAACAGGACAAATCAAAATTCTCATTTAGTCCAGGATGGACACATGCTTTTAACTTGTGAATCCAAAAGGCCTCTCAATGATTTAGTTTCAATTGTCTATCTCCTCCTCTTGTAAGAGGTTTGATATGTCAATAGCCTCAATCTGGAGGAGAGTCACTGGCATTATGATGCGTATTAAAATGCCTCGCCATTGGATAGTCCTGATTATTGACTCTATGTGGGCATGCCTAGTTTTTACTTTCCTTTTTTAAGTCAAGTTTGTATGTCTATACTTTTTATGAAAGCCCTGAGGAAGACCGGGTGTCCGGTCAAAACATCTTGGCTTGGCCATTAAAATAAAGGCCATTTAACATTTCTTGTGCAGCTCATACTGTATTTTTGGAGTGCCTGGACTGCATTTGTTTTTGTGATCTGGTATCTTTTTCAAAGAACACCCTCAATATTTTTCTGCTTTATTGAGATAACCAGCGCAACAGTCTTTTTCTATGTTTTATAATAATAAAATAATATTAATAACACTAGATAATAATAATAGTGTGTATATGATAACAAAAATTTGTATTATGATAACAATCATATACTGTATATACAATGTATATGATAACAATCAATATCTGCATACATTAAGACAGTAAATTAACTTTAAAAAATGACTTAATTAACAGGAAATAAAATGGTTGAGTTCTTCTAAAAATTGTTAAGGTCTAAGGTTCTAAAACATTCTTGAAGTCACACCATTCCAACTCATTATAGAAGCTTTGTATAATTATTACCACCCTATTTTATAACACTACCCAATCTAAAGCTTGTGGATCCCCACAGGTTAGCACGCTATTTATATAAGTCATTTTAACTATACGGCTGTGATGGTACGTACGCTCTGATTGGTTGATTTTGGTCTGATATTTTCACTTATCAGACTGTTACCATGACAGAATGCCGTTACTCGATTTGTTACAAACCAGGAAAAGCTAAAAACGGGATTAGAAAAAGCAAGTCGGACATGAACATACTCCATAAATATCCTAAACACATTGAGAAAAAAAAAAAAACACGGATTGAAAGCTTATCAGCTAACAACCGGACCTTCTGTTAGCAAGTTTCTTCATGGAGGAGGTGATGGTCTAGTGGTTAAGGGGTGGACTTGAGTCCAGAAGATCATGGGTTTCAAATCCCTGCCTGACTGGAAATCACTAAGGCCCCTTGGGCAAGGCCTTTAATCCCTATTGCTTCCGGTGTGTAGTGAGCGCCTTGTATGGCAGCACCCTGACATCGGGGTGAATGTGAGGCATTATTGTAAAGCGCTTGAGCGTCTGATACAGATGGAAAAGCTATTTACCATGGAGGTGAAGAGAACAGGTCTGACTACTGTCAGGCGTGGCACAAACCGAGAAGGACACAAATACAAAACTCTCTCAAGCAGGCTGGTGTAAGAAAAAAGGTTTAATTACCAAGCTGGGATTTCGGTACACGGAAGGTCCAGCAGGAAGCAAAGGTACAGACAGACTTGAGGCTGAGGCTTGGTCAAGGAAAACAGGCTGAGGTCAAAATACATGGCATGGTGGCAATCACGTGCAGAAACAAATCGTGGTCACGGACAAAGCGAGGTAAACTACCGGCAGGCTGAATACAGGGCAAAACAAGGACATGAGAGCTGGAAAGTGAAAACATCAACCATCGAGTAAGGGACGATGAGACTGTGAGGGCTAAATAACTGGTGATGTAATTAGTGGAAATAGACACAGGTGTCAGTGAAGGCTCTGGAGGCTGCATGACAGGGAAGACACCGGTAAGTGCAAGAGAGTGAAGGGAGGAACAACACAGTGGAGAGATGGAAAGTAACAAAGCCACGTGAGCAATTGCAAGAGCGGGAGTGAGTGAAAATACAAAGCAGACACAAGTGTGAGACCTAAACACAATGGCTGGTGCAGTGACATGGAGTGGGAACATGCTTGGACAGGCGTGAAGGAAACATTAAACTATGAACAAAGCTAAAACAGAATAATATTAACCAGACATGACAGAACTAAGTAAGTGGCAGAAAACAAGGAAATCAATGATCTTAATCAAAACTAGAACAGGACTGACACAGATCAAAGTAAAGAATAAATGCAACAACTGATGAGCAAAAAATAAACAAACTAAAACCAGTGACCAAACAACACAAAATAAATCATAAACAGAAAATAGAATACATAATTAAAGGAACACAACACACACTGGATGAAAACTCTGAAGATAACCAATACCAGGGCCGACGCTGTCGTATACGACGGCTAAGACCAAGCTTTACTAAATTATGAAGAACTTTTGAATGATATGAGATAGAAACGTACTTTTTTGCTGAAAAGTTAACTCCGCGGACTTTCGAGCCAGCCATCAGCCATCTTTGTACTCCTCATAGAAGCTGTGTGATGACGTGCGCAATGTGAGTGTCCAGTCGGAATTGGTTCACCATCACATGGTTTTCCAAAATCCAATCGTTGAGCAGATTTACCTCACGTGAAAAGCCAAAGATCATTTTCAGGAGTAATATGTTACTAGTTGGCCCATTTGAATAGCCCCCTGGGTGCTCCAATGAATACATACTATTAGTACATACTCAGTGTGCCCTGCGCCATTACGCACAGCGATCAGTGAAAGCAGGAGCAGACGGAGAGCCTCTGATGACAATCTCACGTGCTCAAACAAAGAGTGTGTAACTATCAGGATTGCTCCACGAGTTTGCATGTGAATGTTACTGGATAACTCTGTTGCTTTCTCTGCGTAAAGCACTGTTTACCATATCAATGGACAACAAAACACATAGACCATTTTGTATATTGTTCAAAATGTGCATTTGTGTTTATTGTTTGAACGTTTTTTGTTGTACAGTCATTCACACAAGACCTCAAATTACCTTTGCAGGCATTTCTCAATATCACGCAGAGTTCCCAGAGACATGAATGAAAATGAAATACAAATGCACTTTTGGTGACCGAGTCCAGGAGGTCAATTTCAGTTAATTAAATTATTATTTATGTGGCGCCAAATCACAACAAAGGTGCCTCAAGTCCTTCACAGGAGCTTGTGATCTCACTGATAATGGTGGTTGACAGCAGCTTGTGGATTGGAAAAAAAAATGGACTGCATTTATATAGAGCTTTTCCTCTGTATCAGAAAGTCAAAGTGCTTTACAGTAATGTGTCCAGCAATTTTGGGATTAAGGACTTGCCCAAGGGCCCTTAGTGATGTTCAGTCCAGACGGGGGTTTAACCCAAGGATCCTCTGGGCTAAAGTCCACCACTAAATAACTAGACCATCACCTCCTCTTGGCCATCAGAACTCTTGCACCAGAGATCTCTAACATTCTGGTAGGAGACTCAGCCTTAAATAATTGCTCAAGCTGGCCCAGCGGGCAGTACAACAGAGTTATCCGTCTTGACTGTGCTTTCACCTGCCACGATGGCAGTGGAAAATGATGTAGGTTTAAAGTAACATAGTCCTTCTGCAAGCATCTTGAGGGTTACTCAACAAGAGATAATGAATTACTGCTCTCAGACTCCTAAAACAAATGCCCCCTTGTGCACTATTAGTGCATCACTAACCGCATTTTTAGATACGAGGTCTATTAGAAAAGAAACCAACCTTTTTATTTTTTTCAAAAACTATATGGATTTAAATCACATGTGATTACGTCAGACAAGCTTGAACCCTCGTGCGCATACGTGAGTTTTTTTTCACGCCTGTCGGTTGCATCATTCGCCTGTGGACAAGCTTTGAGTGAGCACTGGTCCACCCCCCGTCGGAATTCCTTTGTCTGACTTCTTCCTGAGAGACTGGCGCTTTGCTTGATCAAAATTTTTTCAGGAACTGTAAGGCACATCCAAGTGGACACCTTTTGAGAAATTCAGACGGCTTTCGGTGAAAATTTTAACGGCTGATGAGAGATTAAGGAGTGTTACTATCGCTTTAAGGACAGCCCACGGCGCCGGACGACGCGCCACCCCCCAAGCGTCGTCAGCCTGTTTCGAGCTGAAACTTCCAAATTTAAGCCTCTGTTGACCCAGGATGTCGTGAGAGAACAGAGAAGTTTCAGAAGAGGTCGGGATCAGCAGTTTATCCGGACATTCCACTGTTAAAGGAGATTTTGTAATGAAAGATGTGCGGACGGATTTGCGTGTCAGCACCCAGCCGCTCATGGCGCAGCGCCACAGCAAAACACCTCCGTTGGAATCATTACAGGACAAGTTTGAACATGCCCAGCTGTTAAACAATTTCTCGGATAATCACTCGACTGAAAGCCATCGAAAACCGCCTGAATCTTACAAATGGTTATCAACACGGAGGTGTTTTGCTGTGGGCCACGCCATGAGCGGCTGGGTGCCGACGCGCAAATCCATCACCACGTCTTTCATTACAAAATCTCCTTTAACAGTGGAATGGGAAACTGCTGATCCCGACCTCTTCTGAATCTTCTCTGTTCTCTCACGATGTCCTGGGTCAACAGAGGCTTAAATTTGGAAGTTTTCAGCTCGAAACAGGCTGACGACGGCGGCTCGGGGCACGGCGCACCGTCCGGCGCCACGGGTTGTCCTTAAAACGATAGTAACACTCCTTAATCTCATCAGCCGTTAAAATTTTCACCGAAAACCGTCTGAATTTCTCGAATGGTGTCCACTTGGATGTGCTTTACAGTTCCTGAAAAAATTTTGATCAAGTAAAGCGCCAGTCTCTCAGGAAGAAGTCAGACAAAGGAATTCCGACGAGGGGGGTGGACCAGTGCTCACTCAAAGCCTGCCCACAGGCGAATGACGCAACCGACAGGCGTGAAAAAACTCACGCATGCGCACGGGTTCAAGCTTGTCTGACGCAATCACACGTGATTCAAATCCATATAGTTTTTGAAAAAATAAAAAGGTCGGTTTCTTTTCTAATAGACCTCTTACTTACACTGGCCAGAATTTCCACCAAGCTGCACACTATGACTTCTCTGCATGATATTCAGAGTACCTTCAATGATGAATCACTTTCCACTGTCATCTCCAGTCAAATCCCTGTAAACTTCAGTGGAATCCATGTCAGTTCCAGTGCAATCACTGTCAGCTCCATTGTGATCACTGTTAACTCCAATGCACTCCATATGAACTCCAGTGTGATCTATGTCAACTCTAGTGTGTACACTATGACTCTTCTGCATGATATTCAGAGTATTTTCAGTGAAGAAACACCTTCCACTGTCAACTCCAGTAGATTCTCTGTCTGCTAGCAGAGCATGTAGCTGCTTCCACACAGCACACAACTCATGAACTATATCTAGGGTTGACCACAGAAGAGAGGCTGTTGTAGACACTGAAATTTTTTAATGTTTGAACTAATGATCATTAGCTGCCCTTGTATTTTGGAAGCCACGCAATGGTCCAAATCAAGTTGAAAATGAAATTCCTTGCACTTGACCTTTGTCATTTTCTGCAACATTGGAACTGAGCTCCTCCAGATGGGTGGAGATGGTGTTCTCCTGCCATTGCCAACCACCTTTGTTTCAATCTGGATACCATCCCAATAGACTGGAACTAAGGAGTTGTTGTCCCATTCTGGAAAGGAAAGGGTGATCATATGAATTGCAACAAATACAGGATATATAGATTTGACCCAAGTCAGGGAAATCAGCAGCATTCCATCTGCACTCGATTGCCCGTGCCACTTAAACATTTGCCCCAGCTGTGCACTCGTGTTTCTCTTTGGATTTTTCCGTGTTAAGGTTTGTTTACTGAGCTGGTTCACAAGTTGCAGTTTTAACATTACTCATCCCTGAAGGAACAAGGTGAAACTCAGGTCACATTCAGGTGTTTTTGACTCATTTGCTTCATGGTTCATTGGGACTTCCTGCTCTGCTCTTGTTCTCACTCTCATAAGTCGTGACTGTGCTGACATGGCTCTATAGCTCTGGTCTTTCTACTTCAGAAAAGACAACCAGTCTGCTGACAGCGAACAATTTCATTTTGTTTTTTTTTATTTCCTCCCAAACTGCATCCAGATTCAAATCTGGATCTGTGTCCTCATTCGGTACTCATTTCTTCACAGCTCATTGCTCTGGTTTAATCCATTAATGAGTCAAATCAGACATGCTGGGGAATTACAGTGTGAAGTTGTCTCATTTTCCTGATCCTGTTTAAATCATCTGCTCTCACCGTTGGAGAAGCTACTTTAAAAGCAGAGCTTTGCAAAAACTCCCAATTAATTTACATGGGTAGAAGTCAGACAACAGCACAGCTGCCCTCAAAGCAGTACAAACTACTTTGGAAAATGTGATGAAATTGATTATACGTGATATGAAAATATAATGATGTATGTATTGCAGACAAAAGTGACTTCATAACTGTTTTCAGTTTGTTCTGTTTTAAAGCACACACATAGCTTGAATGTTGTATAAAAAACAGGGGCGTCATGTACAAAGACTGCACACAAACACGTGGTGTACATTCAGATATATCAAAAGGGAAGCAACCGTGGAAATGCGAGGTGCCCCACGCCAAGTTCATGGCTGGTGTGTGCACGTTTCTACAGCTGTTGTTCCTCTGCTGACACGTAGAGGTGATGATTGGATAGTGTTAATAGTGTGAAAACAAGAAGTCATCAGAGTGATGTGCACATCAGAGACACACTTATGAACAATTAATGCACCCATGTGTTGGCAATTATATAGTTGGATATAAAAAGATGCACAAAGTGATGTGTAAAATGGCACTAACAATGGCTGTGTTATGTGAGAACCTTGTAAATTGTGCAATCCATCGTGAGCGTATATTCAGGGCACTTGAGGATTTACTTGCAAATGATAATATTTGGCTATTTCGATTACCAAGGCTGCTGTTACTGTGCATAGAACATAGAAAGGTGCTGACCATGCTGGGTAGCCTGCCAACAGGGGCATTCCAGTGGGAGCTGGCCGATGAGTCAGGGGTGTGCCAGTCAACCTTGAGCCAAGCCATGTCAGCTGTGTGGAACGCAATCATCCGAATGTCATCCACGTACATCATATTCCAACATTAAAGCACTATTTGCAGTGAGAGCCGGTTTCCCGAGTTTCCAGACCTACTGACTGCACACAGATTGCTATGAAGGTGCCATCACACGATGAATATGTTTTTGTTAATAGAAAACATTTTTATTCCATCCATCTTCAAATCATGTGATACACACATGCTTTGGGTTGGATTGGGATCAGGAATGCTGCCGCAGTGCACACAACACTGCTTGATGAGTAAAACGTTTGTGTAATTGTTCTGAATGAGACCAGCGTAGACACATTTGGGCACGTGTGCATTCAATGTTTTTTTGTATGGTGAAACTAGAGATACAGAGCTTCTTAACAGGCCCCCCAATTGTCTCCCTGTGTTCAGTATTTGCAGTGGTGGGCACAGTTCCGATAATCTGATAACAGATAATTATCAAAGATAACGTTTTCATTATCGGATTATCTTTTAAGATAACTTTAAAGACCAGCATCGGACTAATTATCTTCAGATGAATTTTTGTCTGATAACTTTTAAACTGATAAACAAAATAAACAAAGCTGAACAGCAACAAGCATTTTTAAAATTAGGTCAGCACCTACCTGTTAAAAGTTTTGTACCAGACACACAGTTATAACCTTTGCAAACAGAAGAGAAGAGAAACTGCTTGTATAAAAAGCATCTCAATCCTCTGCAGACAAAAGAAAAACAGACCCCAAAAGAGAGAGGGAAAACAAAAACAAAACATTTCTTTAACACCATACTGATATGCTGGCAATATGACCCAAGTCATCCAGAGGCATACATCTTTAACTTATGGTTCAAATTTTAACCAAACTAATTTTGGACAAGTTATTTAAAATTACTGTCATGTCTGAAGTTGTATAAAGTAAAAATATCAGATATATGCTTTAGTTTTAAAGTAATGTGTTAATTTTTAAGGTTTTGTGAGCACATGCTCTGCCCCGCAGTGGTTTATGGGTAGGATGATGTAATCTCTGTACGTCACGACAGGACAAATGCATTTCAGACACTCTGTTCAGGCTCCAAGGACAACAGCATTAAACTGTAGTGCCTAAAACTCTCTTATATATTCTCTGCATTTATAGACATTGATTTTTAATTGTGTTTGTTAAATTCCACGCATTTTAAATGTGAACAGACAGGGATTATCTAGAATTTGTTTTGAAAGCCTCTACTGCCATCTAGCATCTACTGGCCAGTAGTGTTCATGGCAGTGTCTGGTGACCAGTAGATGGCAGTGTTTTATTTATTTTGACCCCGGTTATGTCAGATATAAGACTTCTTCTCCCCAGGTTTCTTTTCAGCACTGTAGCCAGGCTGACAAAGAGTCAGAGCTCTATTGAGCTGAGTATTCCATTAACTTTAACTAGTAATGACTTCATGACTTTCTTTGCTAACAAAATTTTAACTATTAGAGAAAAAATTACTCATAACCATCCCAAAGACGTATCGTTATCTTTGGCTGCTTTCAGTGATGCCGGTATTTTGACTCATTCTCTCCGATTGTTCTGTCTGAGTTATTTTCATTAGTTACTTCATCCAAACCATCAACATGTTTATTAGACCCCATTCCTGCCAGGCTGCTCAAGGAAGCCCTACCATTATTTAATGCTTCGATCTTAAATATGATCAATCTATCTTTGTTAGTTGGCTATGTACCACAGGCTTTTAAGGTGGCAGTAATTAAACCATTACTTAAAAAGCCATCACTTGACCCAGCTATCTTAGCTAATTATAGGCCAATCTCCAACCTTCCTTTTCTCTCAAAAAGTCTTGAAAGGGTAGTTGTAAAACAGCTAACTGATCATCTGCAGAGGAATGGTCTATTTGAAGAGTTTCAGTCAGGTTTTAGAATTCATCATAGTACAGAAACAGCATTAGTGAAGGTTACAAATGATCTTCTTATGGCCTCGGACAGTGGACTCATCTCTGTGCTTGTTCTGTTAGACCTCAGTGCTGCTTTTGATACTGTTGACCATAAAATTTTATCACAGAGATTAGAGCATGCCATAGGTATTAAAGGCACTGCGCTGCGGTGGTTTGAATCATATTTGTCTAATAGATTACAATTTGTTCATGTAAATGGGGAATCTTCTTCACAGACTAAAGTTAATTATGGAGTTCCACAAGGTTCTGTGCTAGGACCAATTTTATTCACTTTATACATGCTTCCCTTAGGCAGTATTATTAGACGGTATTGCTTAAATTTTCATTGTTACGCAGATGATACCCAGCTTTATCTATCCATGAAGCCAGAGGACACACCAATTAGCTAAACTGCAGGATTGCCTTACAGACATAAAGACATGGATGACCTCTAATTTCCTGCTTTTAAACTCAGATAAAACTGAAGTTATTGTACTTGGCCCCACAAATCTTAGAAACATGGTGTCTAACCAGATCCTTACTCTGGATGGCATTACCCTGACCTCTAGTAATACTGTGAGAAATCTTGGAGTCATTTTTGATCAGGATATGTCATTCAAAGCGCATATTAAACAAATATGTAGGACTGCTTTTTTGCATTTACGCAATATCTCTAAAATCAGAAAGGTCTTGTCTCATTCAATTCATGCATTTATTTCCTCTAGGCTGGACTATTGTAATTCATTATTATCAGGTTGTCCTAAAAGTTCCCTAAAAAGCCTTCAGTTAATTCAAAATGCTGCAGCTAGAGTACTGACGGGGACTAGAAGGAAGAGAGCATATCTCACCCATATTGGCCTCTCTTCATTGGCTTCCTGTTAATTCTAGAATAGAATTTAAAATTCTTCTTCTTACTTATAAGGTTTTGAATAATCAGGTCCCATCTTATCTTAGGGACCTCGTAGTACCATATCACCCCAATAGAGCGCTTCGCTCTCAGACTGCAGGCTTACTTGTAGTTCCTAGGGTTTGTAAGAGTAGAATGGGAGGCAGAGCCTTCAGCTTTCGGGCTCCTCTCCTGTGGAACCGGCTCCCAATTCAGATCAGGGAGACAGACACCCTCTCTACTTTTAAGATTAGGCTTAAAACTTTCCTTTTTGCTAAAGCTTATAGTTAGGGATGGTTCAGGGTCACCTGATCCAGCCCTAAGTTATGCTGCTATAGACGTAGACTGCTGGGGGGTTCCCATGATGCACTGTTTCTTTCTCTTTTTGCTCTGTATGCACCACTCTGCATTTAATCATTAGTGATCGATCTCTGCTCCCCTCCACAGCATGTCTTTTTCCTGGTTCTCTCCCTCAGCCCCAACCAGTCCCAGCAGAAGACTGCCCCTCCCTGGGCCTGGTTCTGCTGGAGGTTTCTTCCTGTTGAAAGGGAGTTTTTCCTTCCCACTGTAGCCAAGTGCTTGCTCACAGGGGGTCGTTTTGACCGTTGGGGTTTTACGTGATTATTGTATGGCCTTGCCTTACAATATAAGCGCCTTGGAGCAACTGTTTGTTGTGATTTGGCGCTATATAAAAAAACAAATTGAATTGAATTGAATTGGTGATTGTGATGCTTTATTTCTGTTTTTTCTTTTAAAGCTTTCAGCAGCAGGAATAACCTCACGACGGCCTCTACAATAATTATCAAACAGGTTTGATTCTCAGTCGACCATATGAGCAGCGATCAGGAGGTGTCGTCAGATGTTGACCGAAGCTTGATACTCCATGAACACTACAACGATGCAGGACGTACGATTAACCTGAAACTTGGTCTAAAAAAATTCCTGCATGAAAAATCATCTTGCACAGTGTAAGAGTATGTTTTACAACTCAAATGAATGTTGTAAAGAGAGAATGCAAAAAATTAAAAAAAAAGAATGCAAAAAAAAAAAAACATGCAAAAAAAATTTGTTGATGACACTCCAGAGCTCCGTAAAAATGCCTGTTTTTACAAATAAAAAAATGGAATATTTTACAAAAGCACATTAAACACCAACACACAACAGACGTCACATTAACGTGTTGGTTTACATAATGAATCGTGTTTAGTGTTTAGCAGGCACCTTACCAGAATCCTTTGCGATCTGTCTCTTGTTTACAAAACCCCAGAATTAGTGCATTATTCAAACATTAATGATATATGTTATATTTTAACTTTGTACAAATGACAGAATTGACATTAATGGAGTTATTCTATCAGTATTAATGTTATTTATAAATCAAAACCATAAGTCAATATGACTTTATTTTTCAAGACCACCGCATGACTGGACCTTGTAATTGGTACAGGGCTGGCTTTACAGCTGCTCTCAAGAGTGCCTTTGTTTGGAAGGGCTGTAACAAACAAGAGCTTCCTGCAAGAGCTGAATGTTGAAAGAAAAAGTGTGGTCTCATTGTTTGGGTCTCGGTTTGTCTCTGTCTGTGCTCGGAGCGCTGTACAGCTTCCAGCAGGGGCAGACTGCAGAAAGAAAAAACTATGGTCTTATTGTTTGGTTTGTTATTTTTAATAGTAGAAGCTATAATTTGTTTTACTAGTAGTTGTAAATGTGCCAGAGATATTAGAATTTGTTATCGGTTACCTGTAACTTCTGATAAATTTTTGGGTGGTTGGTTTTAGCTTTATTGAAGATAATTTTTCAGTTATCTGCTTATCTGTTATCGAAGTTAATTTTTGGTTATCTGTGCCCACCACTGAGTATTTGTCAGTAAACATGGATAATGCTGTGAATGTCACACACGGTCAGCGGCGCACCTTAATTGTTTTACTTCAGTTGGTGTTGCGACTCTGAGCAAACAGTGTTTATGGCCTCACCATGCACCCTCCCACTAACATTTTTCCATATCATGTTTATGTCCGTTTGACAGGGTACAAATAAACTATCCCTGCTGGTCTCCCTTCATTTCCATCATCTAGCTCACACTCGCGTAATTTCTTTTCTGTGTTCATGTTGACTGATCTGACAGGGAGGTGATTCCCAGCTGCCAAGGCCTATTTACATGAATTCGCAAATTGAAAGAGGGACGTGGAAAGGGGGGAGTTTGGTACATCTCCATCTGTGCTTAATTCCACATTGATTGGGATGTATAATCAGAACGTGCTTGGATCCATGTGTACCTTGATATATCTGGATATTTTTGTGCATTCAACAGTTCCTGGTTTTAGTATATGCCATGTATTATGGTGGAATATACTTGAGGACAGATGACAAGAAATTAGTAAAATTTCAGACTCAACATGGAAACTGAAACTGCATATGTCCTGCCTGAACTATTCAGAGCTGAATCTTTTCATTTAGAAGAATACATGAACATTGTTGGAAATTCTGAATTGAAAAATGCCCTTGCAGATGCTGAAAGCCACTCACATGCAGCATCAGCTGGAACAAATGATGCTGATGATTAGGAGAGTTGATGGTTTAGTGGTTAAGCGTTGGGTTTGAGACCAGAGGATCCTCAGTTCAAATCCCACCCTGACTGGAAAATCACTAAGGGCCCTTGGGCAGGTCCTTAATCCCCAAGTTACTCCTGGTGTGTAGTGGGCACCTTGCATGACAGCACCCTCACAATGTGAGGCATTTATGTGTAAAGCACTTGAGCATCTGATGCAGATGGAAAAGCGCTATATACAGTGAGGAAAATAAGTATTTGAACACCCTGTGATTTTGCAAGTACTCCCACTTAGAAATCATGGAGGGGTCTGAAATTTTCATCTTAGGTGCATGTCCACTGTGAGAGACATAATCTAAAAAAAAATCTGGAAAATCACAATGTATAATATTTTAAATAATTTATTTGTATGTTACTGCTGAAAATAAGTATTGAACACCTACCAACAAGCAAGAATTCTCGCTCACACAGACCTGTTAATTTTTCTTTAAGAAGCCCTCTTATTCTGCACTCTTTACCTGTATAATTGCACCTGTTCACACACTCAATCAATCACACTCCAACCTGTCCACCATAGCCAAGACCAAAGAGCTGTCTAAGGACACCAGCGACAAAACTGTACACCTGCACAAGGCTGGGATGGACTACAGGACAACAGGCAAGCAGTTTGGTAGAAGACAACAACTGTTATGATTATTTATTAGAAAGTGGAAGAAACACAAGATGACTGTCAATCTCCCTTGGTCTGGGATTCAATTCAATTCAATTCAATCAATTTTTTTATATAGCGCCAAATCACAACAAACAGTTGCCCCAAGGCGCTTTATATTGTAAGGCAAGGCCATACAATAATTATGTAAAACCCCAACGGTCAAACGACCCCCTGTGAGCAAGCACTAGGCTACAGTGGGAAGGAAAAACTCCCTTTTAACAGGAAAAAACCTCCAGCAGAACCAGGGCCAGGGAGGGGCAGTCTTCTGCTGGGACTGGTTGGGGCTGAGGGAGAGAACCAGGAAAAAGACATGCTGTGGAGGGGAGCAGAGATCGATCACTAATGATAAATGCAGAGTGGTGCATACAGAGCAAAAGAGAAAGAAACACTGCATCATGGGAACCCCCAGCAGTCTACGTCTATAGCAGCATAACTAAGGGATGGTTCAGGGTCACCTGATCCGGCCCTAACTATAAGCTTTAGCAAAAAGGAAAGTTTTAAGCCTAATCTTAAAAGTAGAGAGGGTGTCTGTCTCCCTGATCTGAATTGGGAGCTGGTTCCACAGGAGAGGAGCCTGAAAGCTGAAGGCTCTGCCTCCCATTCTACTCTTACAAACCCTAGGAACTACAAGTAAGCCTGCAGTCTGAGAGCGAAGCGCTCTATTGGGGTGATATGGTACTACGAGGTCCCTAAGATAAGATGGGACCTGATTATTCAAAACCTTATAAGTAAGAAGAAGAATTTTAAATTCTATTCTAGAATTAACAGGAAGCCAATGAAGAGAGGCCAATATGGGTGAGATATGCTCTCTCCTTCTAGTCCCCGTCAGTACTCTAGCTGCAGCATTTTGAATTAACTGAAGGCTTTTTAGGGAACTTTTAGGACAACCTGATAATAATGAATTACAATAGTCCAGCCTAGAGGAAATAAATGCATGAATTAGTTTTTCAGCTTCACTCTGAGACAAGACCTTTCTGATTTTAGAGATATTGCGTAAATGCAAAAAAAGCAGTCCTACATATTTGTTTAATATGCGCTTTGAATGACATATCCTGATCAAAAATGACTCCAAGATTTCTCACAGTATTACTAGAGGTCAGGGTAATGCCATCCAGAGTAAGGATCTGGTTTGACACCATGTTTCTAAGATTTGTGGGGCCAAGTACAATAACTTCAGTTTTATCTGAGTTTAAAAGCAGGAAATTAGAGGTCATCCATGTCTTTATGTCTGTAAGACAATCCTGCAGTTTAGCTAATTGGTGTGTGTCCTCTGGCTTCATGGATAGATAAAGCTGGGTATCATCTGCGTAACAATGAAAATTTTAGCAATACCGTCTAATAATACTGCCTAAGGGACACATGTATAAAGTGAATAAAATTGGTCCTAGCACAGAACCTTGTGGAACTCCATAATTAACCTTAGTCTGTGAAGAAGATTCCCCATTTACATGAACAAATTGTAATCTATTAGACAAATATGATTCAAACCACCGCAGCGCAGTGCCTTTAATACTTATGGCATGCTCTAATCTCTGTAATAAAATTTATGGTCAACAGTATCAAAAGCAGCACTGAGGTCTAACAGAACAAGCACAGAGATGAGTCCACTGTCCGAGGCCATAAGAAGATCATTTGTAACCTTCACTAATGGTGTTTCTGTACTATGATGAATTCTAAACCTGACTGAAACTCTTCAAATAGACCATTCCTCTGCAGATGATCAGTTAGCTGTTTTACAACTACCCTTTCAAGAATTTTTGAGAGAAAATGAAGGTTGGAGATTGGCCTATAATTAGCTAAGATAGCTGGGTCAAGTGATGGCTTTTTAAGTAATGGTTTAATTACTGCCACCTAAAAGCCTGTGGTACATAGCCACTAACAAAGATAGATTGATCATATTTACGATCGAAGCATTAAATAATGGTAGGGCTTCCTTGAGCAGCCTGTAGGAATGGGGCTAATAAACATGTTGATGGTTTGGGAGGAAGTAACTAATGAAAATAACTCAGACAGAACAATTGGAGAGAAAGAGTCTAACCAAATACCGGCATCACTGAAAGCAGCCAAAGAGAACGATATGTCTTTGGGATGGTTATGAGTAATTTTTTTCTCTAATAGTTAAAATTTTATTAGCAAAGAAAGTCATGAAGTCATTACTAGTTAAAGTTAAAGGAATACTCGGCTCAATAGAGCTCTGACTCTTTGTCAGCCTGGCTACAGTGCTGAAAAGAAACCTGGGGTTGTTCTATTTTCTTCAATTAGTGATGAGTAGTAAGATGTCCTAGCTTTACAGAGGGCTTTTTATAGAGCAACAGACTCTTTTTCCAGGCTAAGTGAAGATCTTCTAAATTAGTGAGATGCCATTTCCTCTCCAACTTACGGGTTATCTGCTTTAAGCTGCGAGTTTGTGAGTAATACCAAGGAGTCAGGCACTTGTGATTTAAGGCTCTCTTTTTCAGAGGAGCTACAGCATCCAAAGTTGTCCTCAATGAGGATATAAAACTATTGACGAGATACTCTATCTCACTCACAGAGTTTAGGTAGCTACTCTGCCCTGTGTTGGTATATGGCATTGGAGAACATAAAGAAGGAATCATACCCAAATGGCAACTTTCTGGCTTTAAGAAGCACTATAAGAAATCAGGAAAAAAAAATTGTGGCAGTCAGTAACAGCAGAGGGAAAAAAAATATGGAATCACTCAATTCTGAGGAATAATTTATGGAATCACCCTGTAAATTTTCATCCCCAAAACTAACACCTGCATCAATCAGATCTGCTGGTTAGTCTGCATCTAAAAAGGAGTGATCACACCTTGGAGAGCTGTTGCACCAAGTGGACTGACATGAATCATGGCTCCAACACGAGAGATGTCAATTGAAACAAAGGAGAGGATTATCAAACTCTTAAAGAGGGTAAATCATCACGCAATGTTGCAAAAGATGTTGGTTGTTCACAGTCAGCTGTGTCTAAACTCTGGACCAAATACAAACAACATGGGAAGGTTGTTAAAGGCAAACATACTGGTAGACCAAGGAAGACATCAAAGCATCAAGACAGAAAACTTAAAGCAATATGTCTCAAAAATCAAAAATGCACAACAAAACAAATGAGGAACGAATGGGAGGAAACTGGAGTCAACGTCTGTGATCAAACTGTAAGAAACCACCTAAAGGAAATGGGATTTACATACAGAAAAGCTAAACGAAAGCCATCATTAACACCTAACAGAAAAAAACAAGGTTACAGTGGGCTAAGGAAAAGCAATCATGGACTGTGGATGACTGGATGAAAGTCATATTCAGTGATGAATCTCGAATCTGCATTGGGCAAGGTGATGATGCTGGAACTTTTGTTTGGTGCCGTTCCAATGAGATTTATAAAGATGACTGCCTGAAGAGAACATGTCCACAGTCATTGATGATATGGGGCTGCATGTCAGGTAAAGGCACTGGGGAGATGGCTGTCATTACATCATCAATAATGCACAAGTTTACGTTGATATTTTGGACACTTTTCTTATCCCATCAATTGAAAGGATGTTTGGGGATGATGAAATCATTTTCAAGATGATAATGCATCTTGCCATAGAGCAAAAACTGTGAAAACATTCCTTGCAAAAGACATAGGTCATGTCATGGCCTGCAAATAGTCCGGATCTTAATCCAATTGAAAATCTTGGCGGAAGTTGAAGAAAATGATCCATGACAAGGCTCCAACCCTGCAAAGCTCATCTGGCAACAGCAATCAGAGAAAGTTGGAGCCAGATTGATGAAGAGTACTGTTTGTCACTCATTAAGTCCATGCCTCAGAGACTGCAAGCTGTTATAAAAGCCAGAGGTGGTGCAACAAATACTAGTGATGTGGTTGGAGCGTTCTTTTGTTTTTCATGATTCCATAATTTTTCCTCAGAATTGACTGAGTCCATATTTTTTCCCTCTGCTTGCTCTAAAAAAGTAACCGTTACTGACTGCCACATTTTTTTTTTCCTGATATCTTATAGTGTTTCTTAAAGCCAGAAAGTTGCCATTTTAAATGACTTTAGTTTTGTGTCATGTCTGTGATCTGCTTTTTTCTACAAAATTAAACAACTAAATGAACATCCTCCGAGGCCAGTGATTCCATAATTTTTGCCATGGGTTTGTAAGTATTTGAACACCTGTGAAAATCAATGTTAATATTTGCTACAGTCACCTTTGTTTGCAATTACAGAGGTCAAACGTTTAATGTAGTTTTTCACCAGGTTTTCACACACTGCAGCATGGATTTTGGGCCACTCCTCCATACATATCTTCTCTAGATCTTTCAGGTTTGGAGTTTCAGCTCCCTCCAAAGATTTTCTATTGAGTTCAGGTCTGGAGACTGGCCAGGCCACTCCAGGACCTTGAAATGCTTCTTAAAGAGCCCCTCCTTAGTTGCCCTGGCTGTTTGTTTGGGGTCATTGTCATGCTGGAAGACCCAGCCATGACCCATCTTCAATGCTCTTACTGAGGGAAGGAGGTTGTTTGCCAAAATCTCGCAATACATGGCCCCATCCATCCTCCCTTCAATATGGTGCAGTCGTCCTGTCCCCTTTGCAGAAGAGCACCCCAGAGTATGATGTTTCCACCCCCATGTTTCATGGTTGGGATGTTTTTCTTGGGGTTGTTCTCATCCTCTAAACATGGTAAGTGGAGTTGAGTTCTGAGCTTTCTCAGAATCATCCTTACCCCACAAAGTGAGATCTTGCATGAATCCCAGACTGAGGGAGATTGACAGTCATCTTGTGTTTCTTCCACTTCCACTCTAATAAATAATCATAACTGTTGTTGTCTTCTACCAAGCTGCTTGCCTGTTGTCCTGTAGTCCATCCCAGCCTTGTGCAGGTCTACAGTTTTGTCCCTGGTGTCCTTAGACAGCTCTTTGGTTTTGGCTATGGTGGACAGGTTGGAGTGTGATTGACTGAGTGTGTGAACAGGTGTCTTTTATACAGGTAACAAGTTCAAACAGGTGCAATTAATACAGGTAAAGAGTGCAGAATAAGAGGGCTTCTTAAAGAAAAATTAACAGGTCTGTGTGAGCCAGAATTCTTGCGGGTTGGTAGGTGTTCAAATACTTATTTGCAGCAGTAACATACAAATAAATTATTTAAAAAATCATACATTGTGATTTCCAGATTTATTTATTTATTTTTTTTAGATTATGTCTCTCACAGTGGACATGCAGCTAAGATGAAAATTTCAGACCCCTCCAGGATTTCTAAGTGGGAGAACAAAACCACAGGGTGTTCAAATACTTATTTTCCTCACTGTGTATACCTCCTGGGAGTGAAATGGTTTAAGGTGCCCTGACACAAGCATGTTTTTGATTCACGCAACAGCATGCATGACCTGTGTCGTGACAATCCCACCCGCTGTGTTCACAGCTGGACGCTGTTCTTTGTTCTACCGACTGCCACACACTCTGCTCTGGACACTGCATATATAAATAATTATTTTGTGGCGGATTAATGATTTTTTCTGCAAATTGGCCATTGAAAACAGCTCTAATCATTTCCTGAATCACAGAGAAAGCTGCAGCCGGAGCCGTTCTTGCGCGCACGTGCGTGCACGCCTAACAAGCTGCAGAAAGCATTTTGAGCCGTCTGAAAAGGTAATTATTTGACTTGTTTACATTGTCATGGCTTGATAAAACAGTTGTGTGTTCTTTTCTTCTTGTCTGTAGCTGGTAAAGTATTTATTTTTATGTTTAGAACAGATTTAAGTTCTTGTTGTAATCCTTCAGACGAGCTGCGGTCTGATGCAATCCGCTGACGTCACCACTCGCTCTGTTTACTGCATGTTTACTCCACTTGATGAGCTGCACATCGTGTTGGAGATTAGATCGCACCACATAGCAAGACATTTGTGTGTGAATGATTTTTTGAACATTTCAAAATTCTCTGTGCGCAATAGCACACACCGGCGCCCCTCTCGCATCCTGTCTGCACCAGTTAAGACGAGTTTACTCTCCAGCATGACACATCACGACACAGGTTGTGCTGTTGTGTGAATCAAAAACATGCTTGTGTCAGGGCACCTTTAGTGTTAATTGTTCACATTTATCATTGACCTGGAAGCTGTGTCTCAAATATGTATTAACCTGAAAGCAACACTGAATAACTTACAACCTACAGTGTGTAGACTTGATAGGGTGTTTATTCAGAGAAATGCAATATAGCATCCATAGCCATTTACCAGCAATATCGAATCAATGTGATTTCATGAGCATAGAATGAGCCATTCATACCTAAGGGCCCCTTCACACATAGTGCGAATGTGGTCGAATGAAGCAGGAATCGTATGCAAAATGTGTAAAATTGTAGCTGCCTCCAACACCTCGTACACCTGTTGCTACAAGTATTTGCGCACACCAGCGGCTGAAAGACAGAATGTGCACTGTCAGCGCCCATCGAACCCTCTCGCGGCAGGTCGGCCAAATTCCAGCTGACACACATGAACATCTAAAACCACTCGACTGGCACTTAGAAAATGTGTGGCCATTCACACTATTAATATGTAAACAGTCAGCAGACAATCACTGTCGAGCTGGATGTGAAATTTGTCTAAGTGCCCATGACTGGAGTTGCAAAAAGCCACACACGTGGTGCCTGTGTCTTGCATGTGTGGGCTGACAGCGCAGCTCGTCCATGTCTTTGTTGATTTCAGGCATTTTTCCACACTGATTACAGACCAGTGACAGTAGCGCAGTGGTAAATTTTCCATCTGGTAATCAGAGTTTACGGGTTCAAATCCTCTGAGTGACACTTTTTTTTAACCAGGGTTATTTAACTGCAGGGTTCTGTATTGTGCCTCCTTTATGTATTATTTATATCAACCCAGTGATATTCACTAATTATACAGCTGGTTTTTATTTTATTGTTCTCCACATCAGTGGCGTGATGTGGTGCAGCTGTTCACACTGTGTTCCTGTGCGACACCATCGTGTGCACAGGATCATGCATGCCTGGCTGTCCGCGCAATGTTTTTGTGGTTCGCTTATACGAGCTCTTTGGCCGTAAATTGCCCTGAGTTGTACTTATTCGTACCATGTGTGAAGGGGCCCTAAAGAAGAGCAGCCCCAACTCATGGAAGCTGCTATGTTGCACCATCATGTTGATACAGTAGCCCAAAGGATCATGCTAAGTCCATCTTTTGCAGTGTGCAGTGGTTGTTGCTCGTGCAGTCTAACACGTTTGAGAACCCTCATATTTGTAAAATTTAAGATCATACATATTACTTATCTCACGAGAAGCCAAGGAACCATTGATCAAAGAAAGAACTTGAAGGGGCAATAAAATCATGACCAGCAATGACATAATGCATTCTGCAGCCTCACCACTAGATGACACTGTATCCTGTAGTTTTGAGTATCACCAATAATATAGGTTGTATGTAATCATAAAAGACAAGGAAATGTTAATAAGTACACAGACAATTTTAATTCTTGTTCTGGCAGGTTTTGTGTCCATGTGGTAAAGTGTGCTTGTTTGCAGTATGGAAGCTTCCCTGTTAAGTGCCACCTCTGCCCATGTTCTGTGCAATGAGGAGTTGTGTCAGGAAAGAAATCCTGTGTAAAACCTCTGCCAAGTCAACCTGCAGTCCTTGCAGAACCCTTCTGTTTTTGTTCAACTCTACATGCAGGATATTTGCTTTTGTTCAAGGGCACTTTGATAGTCATGCTCACTAGCTATGTTTACATAGGTACAAAATTTGTATTATAATAGCCAAGTGGCCTCTGTGTGCGTGTATACGTGCATGTGTATGGCTTCAATCAATGAGAAACTGGGGAGAGCTGACATTTGCCATTTGGTATGCTTTTGTATTTTGGGTAAATGATGAACACTGCGAAAACAGAAAGTTAATCTGGACTAATATTTTTGGAGAAATTACAGATAATAACTAACAACAGTGAACAATGGACATTGTTCTGCAATGCACCATGGGAGTTCAGAGTTTTAAATGTTGTTATTGTGGTTCATGTTAGTTTAACAATGCAGTTAGTGTTATTGACTTATTGTGTTTTTGTGGTTCAGTTTGTTTAGTCAGTTTAGTTAAGTGTCATGTTGCCATTACCATGAGTGAGAAGTGTACTGTGTTTGATGTCTTCCACCATTGTCTCTGTTTGTGGGTGTGTAAAAGTAAAAGCACTTGCTTGTGGCAGAATGAAGAAGAGACAAAAGGCGCATGCATGTGTGTGTGCAAGCGTGCTGGAGTGTAACTTCAATCACAGACAAACTGGAGAGCTGACATTTGTTGTGTGGTATGCTTACGTATTTTTGGTCAAGGATGAATGCTACCAAAATGGAACATTGATAGGCCTAATATTTTTAGAGAAATTACAGATATTATCTAACAGCACTGAACAATGTGATCATTACATTCTGGACTCACTTGCCAATCCAGCAGGGGGCAGTAAATCATCTATATATTAAAAGCATGCATGCATGCGTGCGTGTATGTGCAACTGATTTTATTTAGTAAGATCAATGTAAGTATATAATATAATTGTAAATACTTACGTTAAAAATACATGGATGACAGAAGAACATGAAAACACTTATTTCCATTGTGATCCATTTAAAAATGAAGTGACAAAACAGAAGTAATAATAAAATAATAAAAACAAATGCAGTCCAGGCACTCCAAAAATATGAGCTTCATAAGGAAGTGTTAAAAGGCCTTTATTTTAATGGCCAAGCTAACATGTTTGACCGTACACCCGGTCTTCCTCAGGGCTTACATAAAAAGTACAGATGGGTGATTCTTAACTACGGGCACTATTGGCCTTGTAAATGTAATTTCCACCACACCATTGCCTTACAATATAAAGCGCCTTGGGGCAACTGTTTGTTGTGATTTGGCGCTATATACATTTGCTCTGATGTCACTGTTTATCTCCATAGAAACTATCCAAACAATCTTTCATACAACTGTTTAGGGACATTACAGTGTTGTGGTGGAAATTACGGCAATAGTGTGGGACAACTACATTTTGTTTAAAAAAAATCACAACAGTTGTATGACATTGAATACCCCAATTATGTTTTGATTATTTTACTGATATTTTATTCAGAGATATTTTAAAACATTAGAAAAAACATTTCTTTACCATTCATTTTTATCATTGAAGATCAATATCTCGGCAGCGGGGTGGAGATGTCGTCCGGCTTTTATGGAGCGGTTGATGAAGTGGAGATGAGTGACAGCTGTCATGAGTTGATGAGTGACAGCTGTCACTCCCGGATGTTCCCGTGAGGCGGCAGCGCCCTCTCGTGCCTGAAGCCTGCACTTCAGGCAGGGCGCCCTCTGGTGGTACTGTTGGTGGGCCAACAGTACCTCCTCTTCAGCAGCCCACACAACAGGACCCCCCCCCCCCTCAACGGGCGCCTCCTGGCCAGGAGGGCCGGGTCCAGGATGAAGCTCCTCTTCACCCAGGAGCGTTCTTCGTCCATACCCCTCCCAGTCCACCAGATACTGGAACCCCTTGGCCCATACGACGGACATCCAGGAGCCGGCACACTGTCCACGCGGGCTCCCTGTCGATGATCCGGGCAGGAGGTGGCGCTGGTCCGGGAGCACAGTGGGGTGAGGTGTGGTGTGGCTTGATCCTGGAGACGTGAAAAACAGGGTGGATCCGCAGTGAAGCTGGGAGTTGGAGCTTCACTGCGGCCGGATTGAGGACTTTGAGGATCTTGAAAGGTCCAATGTATCTGTCCTTCAATTTGGAGAGTCCACCTGGAGGGGGATGTCCTTCGTTGACAGCCACACCTCCTGCCCGGGCTGGTATGCAGGGGCCAGGGAACGCCGGCGGTCTGCATGGGCCTTAGCCCTCGTCCGGGCCTTCAACAAGGCAGAACGGGCGGTGCGCCACACCCGATGGCATCTTCGCAGGTGGGCCTGGACCAAGGGCACACTGACCTCTCCCTCCACGACAGGAAACAATGCGGGCTGGTACCCCAGACACACCTCAAATGGGGAGAGACCGGTGGCAGAGGACACCTGGCTGTTATGTGCATACTAGATCCAGGCCAGATGGTCACTCCAGGCCGCCGGGTGTGCGGAGGTCATGCAGCGGAGGGCCTGCTCCAGTTCCTGGTTGGCCCGCTCTGCCTGTCCGTTCGTCTGTGGGTGATACCCGGATGAGAGGCTCACGGTAGCCCCCAGTTCTCTGCAGAAACTCCTCCAGACCTGTGAGGAGAACTGAGGACCACGATCCGAGACGATGTCAGTCGGTATCCCATGCAGACGCACGACGTGGTGGACCAGGAGGTCTGCTGTCTCCTGGGCCGTTGGGAGCTTCGGGAGGGCTACGAAGTGGGCCACCTTGGAGAACTGGTCCACTATCGTGATGGATGGTGGTCATGCCCTGGGACGGTGGGAAGCCCGTGACAAAGTCCAGGCCAATGTGGGACCAGGGGCAACAAGGCACCGGGAGCGGTTGCAGAAGTCCTTGTGTCCTTGAGTGGTCTGCCTTGCCCCTGGCACAGGTGGTACAGACCTGAACATATTCCCGGATGTTGGCTTCCATGGACGCCCACCAGAAGCGCTGCCGGACCACTGCCACGGTCCTTCGCACCCCTGGGTGGCAGAAGAGCTTGGAACCGTGACTGAAGTCCAGGACTGCAGCTCTGGCCTCTGGTGGGACGTAGAGGCTGTTCTTCGGGCCCATGCCTGGGTCCGGGCTCCGTGCCAGGGCCTCCTGGACAGTCTTCTCCACGTCCCAGGTGAGGGTGGCCACAATAGTGGACTCAGGTATGATGGATTCTGGCGGATCCGACAGCTCAGTTTTGACTTCATCTTCATGTACCCGGGACAAGGCATCCGACCTCAGGTTCTTGGTCCCGGGGTGATAGGTGATCCGGAAGTCAAAACGCCCGAAGAACAATGACCAGCAGGCTTGCCTGGGGTTCAGCCGCTTGGCGGTCCTGATATACTCCAGGTTCCGGTGGTCTGTGAAAACCGTGAATGGCTCCGAAGCTCCCTCCAACAGGTGTCTCCACTCCTCAAGAGCCTCCTTCACCGCAAGAAGTTCCCGATTGCCCACATCATAGTTCCGCTCTGCTGGGGTCAACCTGCGAGAAAAGTAGGCACAAGGGTGAAGAACCTTGTCGGACTCCCCGCTCTGGGATAACACGGCTCCTATCCCTGAGTCAGAGGCGTCCACTTCAACCACAAACTGGCGGCAAGGATCGGGCTGCACCAGAACTGGTGCAGTCGAAAACCGGCGTTTCAACTCCCTAAACGCGGCTTCGCACCGACCCCACCAGGTGAAGGGGACTTTTGGGGAGGTCAGGGCTGCCAGGGGGCTAACTACCTGACTGTAGCCCTTGAGGAACCTCCTGTAGAAATTTGCAAAGCTGAGGAACTGTTGCAGCTTCCTACGGCTTGTAGGTTGGGGCCAATCTCTCACCGCCGCAACCTTGGCCGGATAAAGGGCGACGGAGTTGGAGGATATGATAAACCCCAGGAAGGACAAAGAAGTGCGGTGGAACTCGCACTTCTCACCCTTCACAAACAGCCGGTTCTCCAACAACCGCTGCAGGACCTGACGTACATGCTGGACATGAGTCTTAGGATCCGGGGAGAAGATGAGTATATTGTCTGTCCTGCAAGATGTCATTAACCAAAGCTTGGAATGTCGCGGGGGCGTTAGTGAGACCGAACGGCATGACCAGGTACTCAAAGTGACCTAACAGGGTGTTAAATGCCATCTTCCACTCGTCTCCTTTCCGGATCCGAACCAGGTGATACGCATTCCTAAGATCCAGTTTTGTGAAGATCTGGGCTCCATGCAAGGGCGTGAACACTGAATCCAACAGGGGCAAAGGGTATCGATTGCAAACTGTGATCTTGTTCAGCCCTCTGTAGTCAATGCATGGACGGAGTCCGCCGTCTTTCTTGCCCACAAAAAAGAAACCTGCACCCATCGGGGAGGTGGAGTTCCGGATCAGCCCGGCAGCTAATGAGTCCCGGATGTAGGTCTCCATTGATTTGCGCTCAGGACGTGAGAGGTTGTACAGCCTGCTGGACGGGTACTCAACGCCCGGGATCAAATCAATGGCGCAATCGTACGGACGGTGCGGGGGAAGGGTGAGTGCCAGATCTTTGCTGAAGACGTCAGCAAGATCGTGGTACTCAACCGGCACCGCCGTCAGATTGGGGAGGGACTTTGACCTCCTCATTAGCTATTAAACCGGGGGGAACCGAGGATCCTAAACACTCCCGGTGGCAGGTTTCGCTCCACTGAGCCACAACCCCAGAGGGCCAATCAATCCGGGGATTGTGTTTTACCATCCACGGGAAGCCCAATATCATGTGTGAGGTAGAAGTAACAAAAAACTCAATCTCCTCCCGATGATTCCCAGACACCACCAGAACTACTGGTTGTGTCTTGTGTGTCATTAATGGGAGAAGGGTGCCATCTAGTGCCCGTACCTTCAGAGGTGAAGGAAGAGCCACCAGAGGGAGCCCTACCTCCCTTGCCCATCTGCTGTCCAGCAGATTCTCTTCTGACCCCGTGTCCACCAGTGCTGGGGCTTGAAGGGTTAAATCCCCGCTCAGGATCGTCACTGGGAGACGTGTGGAAATACGTGTATGTCCCACGTGAATGTCTTGGCCCACCCTTAACCCAGTTTCTAAGGGCGGGCGTTCATGTTTAACCGCTTGGGGCAGTGTCTCTGCTGATGCTCACTTGAGCCGCAGATACAGCACTCCCCGCAGGCCAGTCTCCTCTGTCTGTTAGTTGATCTGAATTTGGCCCTGCTCGTGTCCATAGCATCATCAGCAGGGGGAGCTGTTGCCACACGGAGCGCCGAGGCTGTGGAGCGTGGGGAGGGCGGAACCTTTTCGGACCCGGAAGGGAGAGGGACGGCGCGTGCCCGGCCACGTCCTTCGTCTCACTCCCGACGGCGTTCTTCTAATCGATTGTCTAAATGTATGACTAAATCGATAAGTCCATCCAAATCCCACGGTTCCTCCTTGGCCACCAGGTGCTCCTTCAGGACCGGCGACAGCCCATTTATGAAGGCGGCGCCGAGCGCATTCGTATTCCAGCCGGACCTCGCAGCCGCGATGCGGAAGTCGACTGCATATTCAGCTGGGCTCCGATGCCCCTGTCTCATAGACAGCAGCACGGTTGATGCGGTCTCTACTCTGTTAGGGTGATCAAAAACCATTCTGAACTCCGTCACAAACCCAGAATAAGAGGTAAGGAGCTGTGAATTCTGCTCCCAAAGCGCTGTAGCCCAAGCGCATGCCTCACCTCGAAGCAAATTAATTACATAAGCCACCGTACTGGCATCTGACGCGTACATCACAGGACGCTGTGCAAAGACGAGCGAACACTGCATTAAAAAGTCAGCGCACGTCTCCACACAACCCCCGTACGGCTCAGGGGGACTTATGTATGCTTCAGGGGATGGTGGGGGGGGTTGTTGAATGACCAGTGAAATGTCAATATTTGGCACCGGGTCTCCAGGAGGAGAAGCTGCAGCAGCGCCCTGAGCGCGCGCTTCCACCTGCGCGGTGAGAGCCTCCATCCTGCGATTGAGGATGACGTTCTGCTCGGTCATTAGATCCAACCGGGCAGTAAAGGCGGTGAGGATTTGCTGCAACTCACCAATATGATGTTGGCTGAGATATCCTGTTGTGAAAGTGTAGTGACACGGACCCACAACAGGGGGCGTAAATGAATGGACAATGAATGAGCCGAAAATAGAACACTTTACTGTTGTGAATGTGCACAACGAAATACAGACGGTTACAGAATTTGTATGCAATCAATCTACAGAGGTGACGTGTGGGCAGGCTCGAGGATAGAAGACGTCTGTCCAGAGAAGAACTGGATCCCACACGATTTCCACTGCCACCGAACCCGGAGGATACTGGAGCTGCCAAGTCCCGAGTCCCCAGGTGGCCACCGTCTCCGGCTGTCGGATCTGGTACTGCTGGCAGGAAGCAGAAACAGTTAGGTGTGGGTGTGTGCACACCCAGTAACACAGTCAGCTAAGCAGGTGGGAATTGCACCTCCACCTCCGCAATACTGAACACAGTCAATCCGCTAAACCCGACCAGTTACTTGTCTTACAAGTCATGAAGGGTGAGATCCCGCACCCTGCCGTCAACGACTGATTCAGCCTCCCGCTGACACAAGCAAACAGGTCCTTCTGAAAAGAATAAACAAATGGTTACGTGCAATACGGCACAGTATTTGGCTGAGAGAATTACCTCTAATGGTAGGCGATATCTCGGCAGCGGGGTGGAGATGTCGTCCAGCTTTTATGGAGCGGTTGATGAAGTGGAGATGAGTGACAGCTGTCATGAGTTGATGAGTGACAGCTGTCACTCCTGGATGTTCCCGTGAGGCGGCAGCGCCCTCTCGTGCCTGAAGCCCGCACTTCAGGCAGGGTGCCCTCTGGTAGTGGGCCAGCAGTACCTCCTCTTCAGCGGCCCACACAACACCCACAGCACACACAAAAAAAAACAATCAGAGACAGGAGTGGGAAACAATCCGGACAGCAGAGAACAAACCCGCTTCCAGAGAAAAAGGTGACTCCCCCTTCACTCACCATTCCCTCTTCAGTGCATAGTTACAGAAAACAGGACAAATCAAAATTCTCATTTAGTCCAGGATGGACACATGCTTTTAACTTGTGAATCCAAAAGGCCTCTCAATGATTTAGTTTCAATTGTCTATCTCCTCCTCTTGTAAGAGGTTTGATATGTTCAATAGCCTCAATCTGGAGGAGAGTCACTGGCATTATGATGCGTATTAAAATGCCTCGCCATTGGATAGTCCTGATTATTGACTCTATGTGGGCATGCCTAGTTTTTACTTTCCTTTTTAAGTCAAGTTTGTATGTCTATACTTTTTATGAAAGCCCTGAGGAAGACCGGGTGTACGGTCAAAACATCTTGGCTTGGCCATTAAAATAAAGGCCATTTAACATTTCCTTGTGCAGCTCATACTGTATTTTTGGAGTGCCTGGACTGCATTTGTTTTTGTGATCTGGTATCCTTTTTCAAAGAACACCCTCAATATTTTTCTGCTTTATTGAGATAACCAGAGCAACCAGTCTTTTTCTATGTTTTATAATAATAAAATAATATTAATAACAATAGATAATAATAATAGTGTGTATATGATAACAAAAATTTGTATATGATAACAATCATATACTCGTATATACAATGTATATGATAACAATCAATTTCTGCATACATTAAGACAGTAAATTAACTTTAAAAAATGACTTAATTAACAGGAAATAAAATGGTTGAGTTCTTCTAAAAATTGTTAAGGTCTAAGGTTCTAAAAACATTCTTGAGTCACACCATTCCAACTCATTATAGAAGCTTTGTATAATTTATTACCACCCTATTTTATAAACACTACCCAATCTAAAGCTTGTGGATCCCCACAGGTAGCACGCTATTTATATAAGTCATTTTACTATACGGCTGTGATGGTACGTACGCTCTGATTGGTTGATTTCTGGTCTGATATTTTCACTTATCAGACTGTTACCATGACAGAATGCGTATCGCATTTGTTACAAACCAGAAAGCTAAAAACGGGATTAGAAAAAGCAAGTCGGACATGAACATACTCCATAAATATCTAAACACATTGAGAAAAAAAAAAAACACGGATTGAAAGCTTATCAGCTAACAACCGGACCTTCTGTTAGCAAGTTCTTCATGGAGGAGGTGATGGTCTAGTGGTTAAGGTGGTGGACTTGAGTCCAGAAGATCATGGGTTCAAATCCCTGCCTGACTGGAAAATCACTAAGGCCCCTTGGGCAAGGCCTTTAATCCCCTATTGCTCCCGGTGTGTAGTGAGCGCCTTGTATGGCAGCACCCTGACATCGGGGTGAATGTGAGGCATTATTGTAAAGCGCTTTGAGCGTCTGATACAGATGGAAAAGCTATTTACCATGGAGGTGAAGAGAACAGGTCTGACTACTGTCAGGCGTGGCACAAACCGAGAAGGACACAAATACAAAACTCTCTCAAGCAGGCTGGTGTAAGAAAAAGGTTTAATTACCAAGCTGGGATTCGGTACACGGAAGGTCCAGCAGGGAAGCAAAGGTACAGACAGACTTGAGGCTGAGGCTTGGTCAAGGAAACAGGCTGAGGTCAAAATACATGGCATGGTGGCAATCAAAGGCAGAAACAAAATCGTGGTCACGGACAAAGCGAGGTAAAATACCGGCAGGCTGAATACAGGGCAAAACAAGGACATGAGAGCTGGAAAGTGAAAACATTCAACAATCGAGTAAGGGACGATGAGACTGTGAGGGCTTAAATAACTGGTGATGTAATTAGTGGAAATAGACACAGGTGTCAGTGAAGGCTCTGGAAGGCTGCATGACCAGGGAAGACACAGGTAAGTGCAAGAGAGTGAAGGGAGGAAAACACAGTGGAGAGATGAAAGTAACAAAGCCACGTGAGCAATTGCAAGAGCGGGAGTGAGTGAAAATACAAAGCAGACACAAGTGTGAGACCTAAACACAATGGCTGGTGCAGTGACATGGAGTGGGAACATGCTTGGACAGGCGTGAAGGAAACATTAAACTATGAACAAAGCTAAAACAGAATAATATATTAACCAGACATGACAGAACTAAGTAAGTGGCAGAAAACAAGGAAATCAATGATCTTAATCAAAACTAGAACAGGACTGACACAGATCAAAGTATAAGAATAAATGCAACAACTGATGAGCAAAAAATAAACAAACTAAAACCAGTGACCAAACAACACAAAATAAATCATAAACAGAAAATAGAATACATAATTAAAGGAACACAACACACACTGGATGAAAACTCTGAAGATAACCAATACCAGGGCCGACGCTGTCGTATACGACGGCTAAGACCAAGCTTTACTAAATTATGAAGAACTTTTGAATGATATGAGATAGAAACGTACTTTTTTGCTGAAAAGTTAACTCCGCGGACTTTCGAGCCAGCCATCAGCCATCTTTGTACTCCTCATAGAAGCTGTGTGATGACGTGCGCAATGTGAGTGTCCAGTCGGAATTGGTTCACCATCACATGGTTTTCCAAAATCCAATCGTTGAGCAGATTTACCTCACGTGAAAAGCCAAAGATCATTTTCAGGAGTAATATGTTACTAGTTGGCCCATTTGAATAGCCCCCTGGGTGCTCCAATGAATACATACTATTAGTACATACTCAGTGTGCCCTGCGCCATTACGCACAGCGATCAGTGAAAGCAGGAGCAGACGGAGAGCCTCTGATGACAATCTCACGTGCTCAAACAAAGAGTGTGTAACTATCAGGATTGCTCCACGAGTTTGCATGTGAATGTTACTGGATAACTCTGTTGCTTTCTCTGCGTAAAGCACTGTTTACCATATCAATGGACAACAAAACACATAGACCATTTTGTATATATTGTTCAAAATGTGCATTTGTGTTTATTGTTTGAACGTTTTTTGTTGTACAGTCATTCACACAAGACCTCAAATTACCTTTGCAGGCATTTCTCAATATCACGCAGAGTTCCCAGAGACATGAATGAAAATGAAATACAAATGCACTTTTGGTGACCGAGTCCAGGAGGTCAATTTCAGTTAAATTCAAATTATTATTTTATGTGGCGCCAAATCACAACAAAGGTGCCTCAAGTCCTTCACACACAGAGGGTCTAACCTTACCAACCCCTACAGCAAGCACACAGGCAACAGTGGTAAGGAAAAACTCCCTTGGACAATATTAATTTAATTTATAAAGTGTCAGAACAGTTGTTTATTATAATTTGCTGTGTGTTTTGAATAAATGTGTGTGGAAAATTATTTTCGCTTTATTTTTTCCTTGCCTATTTTTGATTGTAAACCTTTATTACACTAACAACACAACAAAAACATATATATTCTGAAAGTACAGGTTGTCCTGAAAAAAGGAGACATAAAAATTGATTGTGGGATGCAGGAAGAGCTGTTAACAGCAATAATAAAACATTTATGCCAGGCGAGTGAACTGTCCAAAAAATGCCCTCGGACCCCAGAGGGTGAAAGCATGATAAAGCAACACAAAATAAATGATAAACAAAGTGCAATAAATAACTAAAGAAACATAACCAAAACCTGTGACCAAGGCATAATATACACAATCAATCAATCTATCAACTTTTTTCTTATATAGCGCCAAATCACAACAAACAGTTGCCCCAAGGCGCTCCATATTGTAAGGCAAGGCCATACAATAATTATGAAAAACCCCAACGGTCAAAACAACCCCCTATGAGCAAGCACTTGGCCACAGTGGGAAGGAAAAACTCCCTTTTAACAGGAAGAAACCTCCAGCAGAACCAGGCTCAGGGAGGGGCAGTCTTCTGCTGAGACTGGTTGGGGCTGAGGGAAAGAACCAGAAAAAAGACATGCCGAGTAGGGGGGCAGAGATCGATCACTAATGATTAAATGCAGAGTGATGCATACGAAGCAAAAAGAGAAAGAAACAGTGCATCATGGGAACCCCCCCACAGTCTACGTCTAAAGCAACATAACCAAGGGATGGTCCAGGGTCACCCGATCCAGCCCTAACTATAAGCCTTAGCGAAAAGGAAAGTTTTAAGCCTAATCTTAAAAGTAGAGAGGGTATCTGTCTCCCTGATCTGAATTGGGAGCTGGTTCCACAGGAGAGGAGCCTGAAAGCTGAAGGCTCTGCCTCCCATTCTACTCTTACAAACCCTAGGAACTACAAGTAAGCCCGCAGTCTGAGAGCGAAGCGCTCTAATGGGGTAATATGGTACTACGAGGTCCCTAAGATAAGATGGGACCTGATTATTCAAAACCTTATAAGTAAGAAGAAGAATTTTAAATTCTATTCTAGAATTAACAGGAAGCCAATGAAGAGAGGCCAACACGGGTGAGATATGCTCTCTCCTGCTAGTCCCCGTCAGTACTCTAGCTGCAGCATTCTGAACCAACTGAAGGCTTTTTAGGGAACTTTTAGGACAACCTGATAATAATGAATTACAATAGTCCAGCCTAGAGGAAATAAATGCATGAATTAGTTTTTCAGCATCACTCTGAGACAAGACCTTTCTGATTTTAGAGATATTGCGTAAATGCAAAAAGGCAGTCCTACATATTTGTTTAATATGCGCTTTGAATGACATATCCTGATCAAAAATGACTCCAAGATTTCTCACAGTATTACTAGAGATCAGGGAAATGCCATCCAGAGTAACGATCTGGTTAGACACCATGCTTCTAAGATTTGTGGGGCCAAGTACAATAACTTCAGTTTTATCTGAGTTTAAAAGCAGGAAATTAGAGGTCATCCATGTCTTTATGTCTGTAAGACAATCCTGCAGTTTAGCTAATTGGTGTGTATCCTCTGGCTTCATGGATAAATAAAGCTGGGTATCATCTGCGTAACTATGAAAATTTAAGCAATACCGTCTAATAATACTGCCTAAGGGAAGCATGTATAAAGTGAATAAAATTGGTCCTAGCACAGAACCTTGTGGAACTCCATAATTAACTTTAGTCTGTGAAGAAGAGTCCCCATTTACATGAACAAACTGTAATCTATTAGACAAATATGATTCAAACCACCGCAGCACAGTGCCTTTAATACCTATGACATGCTCTAATCTCTGTAATAAAATTTTATGGTCAACAGTATCAAAAGCAGCACTGAGGTCCAACAGAACAAGCACAGAGATAAGTCCACTGTCCGAAGCCATAAGAAGATCATTTGTAACCTTCACTAATGCTGTTTCTGTACTATGATGAATTCTAAAACCTGACTGAAACTCTTCAAATAGACCATTCCTCTACAGGTGATCAGTTAGCTGTTTTACAACTACCCTCTCAAGAATCTTTGAGAGAAAAGGAAGGTTGGAGATTGGCCTATAATTAGCTAAGATAGCTGGGTCAAGTGATGGCTTTTTAAGTAATGGTTTAATTACTGCCACCTTAAAGGCCTGTGGTACATAACCAACTAACAAAGATAGATTGATCATATTTAAGATTGAAGCATTAAATAATGGTAGGACTTCCTTGAGCAGCCTGGCAGGAATGGGGTCTAATAAACATGTTGATGGTTTGGATGAAGTAACTAATGAAAATAACTCAGACAGAACAATCGGAGAGAAAGAGTCTAACCAAATACCGGCATCACTGAAAGCAGCCAAAGATAACGATACATCTTTGGGATGGTTATGAGTAATTTTTTCTCTAATAGTCAAAATTTTGTTAGCAAAGAAAGTCATGAAGTCATTACTAGTTAAAGTTAATGGAATACTCTGCTCAATAGAGCTCTGACTCTTTGTCAGCCTGGCTACAGTGCTGAAAAGAAACCTGGGGTTGTTCTTATTTTCTTCAATTAGTGATGAGTAGAAAGATGTCCTAGCTTTACGGAGGGCTTTTTTATAGAGCAACAAACTCTTTTTCCAGGCTAAGTGAAGATCTTCTAAATTAGTGAGACGCCATTTCCTCTCCAACTTACGGGTTATCTGCTTTAAGCTACGAGTTTGTGAGTTATACCACGGAGTCAGACACTTCTGATTTAAAGCTCTCTTTTTCAGAGGAGCTACAGCATCCAAAGTTGTCTTCAATGAGGATGTAAAACTATTGACGAGATACTCTAACTCCCTTACAGAGTTTAGGTAGCTACTCTGCTCTGTGTTGGTATATGACATTAGAGAACATAAAGAAGGAATCATATCCTTAAACCTAGTTACAGCGCTTTCTGAAAGACTTCTAGTGTAATGAAACTTATTCCCCACTGCAGGGTAGTCCATCAGAGTAAATGTAAATGTTATTAAGAAATGATCAGACAGAAGGGAGTTTTCAGGGAATACTGTTAAGTCTTCAATTTCCATACCATAAGTCAGAACAAGATCTAAGATATGATTAAAGTGGTGGGTGGACTCATTTACATTTTGAGCAAAGCCAATTGAGTCTAATAATAGATTAAATGCAGTGTTCTGCAGCATCTGTGTGGATGTTAAAATCGCCCACTATAATTATCTTATCTGAGCTAAGCACTAAGTCAGACAAAAGGTCTGAAAATTCACAGAGAAACTCACAGTAACGACGAGGTGGACGATAGATAATAACAAATAAAACTGTTTTTTGGGACTTCCAATTTGGATGGACAAGACTAAGAGACAAGCTTTCAAATGAATTAAAGCTCTGTCTAGGTTTTTGATTAATTAATAAGCTGGAATGGAAGATTGCTGCTAATCCTCCGCCCCGGCCCGTGCTACGAGCATTCTGACAGTTAGTGTGACTCGGGGGTGTTGACTCATTTAAACTAACATATTCATCCTGCTGTAACCAGGTTTCTGTTAGGCAGAATAAATCAATACGTTGATCAATTATTATATCATTTACCAACAGGGACTTAGAAGAGAGAGACCTAATGTTTAATAGACCACATTTAACTGTTTTAGTCTGTGGTGCAATTGAAGGTGCTATATTATTTTTTCTTTTTGAATTTTTATGCTTAAATAGATTTTTGCTGGTTATTGGTGGTCTGGGAGCAGGCACCGTCTCTACGGGGATGGGGTAATGAGGGGATGGCAGGGGGAGAGAAGCTGCAGAGAGGTGTATAAGACCACAGCTCTGCCTCCTGGTCCCAACGCTAGACAGTCACAGTTTGGAGGATCCAAAAAAATTGGCCAGATTTCTAGAAATGAGAGCTGCTCCCTCTAAAGTGGGATGGATGCCGTCTCTCCTAACAAGACCAGGTTTTCCCCAGAAGCTTTGCCAATTATCAATGAAGCCGACCTCATTTTTTGGACACCACTCAGACAGCCAGCAATTCAAGGAGAACATGCGGCTAAACATGTCACTCCCGGTCTGATTGGGGAGGGGCCCAGAGAAAACAACAGAGTCCGACATTGTTTTTGCAAAGTTACACACCGATTTAATGTTAATTTTAGTGATCTCCGATTGGCGTAACCGAGTGTCATTACTGCCGACGTGAATTACAGTCTTACCAAATTTACGCTTAGCCTTAGCCAGCAATTTCAAATGTCCTTCGATGTCGCCTGCTCTGGCCCCCGGAAGACAATTGACAATGGTTGCTGGTGTCGCTAACTTCACATTTCTCAAAACAGAGTCGCCAATAACCAGAGTTTGATCCTCGGCGGGTGTGTCGTCGAGTGGGGAAAAACGGTTAGAGATGTGAACGGGTTGACGGTGTACACGGGGCTTCTGTTTAGGGCTACGCTTCCTCCTCACAGTCACCCAGTCAGCCTGCTTTCCCGACTGCACGGGATCTGCCAGGGGGGAACTAACGGCGGCTAAGCTACCTTGGTCCGCACCGACTACAGGGGCCTATCTAGCTGTAGAATTTTCCACGGTGCGGAGCCGAGCCTCCAATTCGCCCAGCCTGGCCTCCAAAGCTACGAATAAGCTGCACTTATTACAAGTACCGTTACTGCTAAAGGAGGCCGAGGAATAACTAAACATTTCACACCCAGAGCAGAAAAGTACGGGCGAGACAGGAGAAGCCGCCATGCTAAACCGGCTAAGAGCTAGTAGCTGCGCTAAGCTAGCGGATTCCCAAAAACACACAAAGTGAATAATGTGCAAATAATCCAGAGGTGATTCAGCAGAAGGAGTGCCCCAATCAAGGCACCAAACAGGCCATGAAGCAGCACAGGCAACGCACGACAACAGCGAACGCACGACAATGGTGCTAAAATAAAATAAAAATAAAAAAAATAAAAAAATAAAAACGAAAGCGTTAGCAAGCTAGTTAGCTTGCCAACGCTAATGAAAGTTAGCTGATAAAAGTGCTCCAACGCCTAAGGAAGACCTCTAACGGTCGAAACATCGTGCGTTGCCTGTGCTGCTTCATGGCCTGTTTGGTGCCTTGATTGGGGCACTCCTTCTGCTGAATCACCTCTGGATTATTTGCACATTATTCACTTTGTGTGTTTTAAAAAAGTAAAAAAGTAAAAAAAAAATAAAAAGGTAAAAAAGTCTTGAAAAAGACTGTTAGTTCAAGTCCAAAGCAGCAGGTAGCAGTCTCTGTGTAAACAGTCCCAACAGATTCTATCTCTGCTCCACATCAATGTGATGAACAGAACTAAACTACAGCAACTTAACGAACCAAAAGTGAACAAATACAAGGATAACAGAAACCAAACTAATGATAACATGAACATGACAAGACGGATAAAAACACAGAAGGCACAGAATACAAACACAGATACGAGGCCATACTAATAACAGATAGCCTCAAAGGGCCGGATCATGACAACTACAAGCCGTCAGCGGCTTTCATATTCATGTGATACCCTAAGTTTGCGTGTTTATAATAGGCATATAATAAACAATTTATTAACCCCGGTTGCTCGGTCTGTACGGGAACATCAGACCTCAGTGTTTTTCGCATAGACCACGGTAACGCTCAGTCCATACTGTCAACACCTCAGCCTGATATTTTCCTGTACAAACCTTGTGCTCACTTAACAATCCTTTATCATTCATTCATTCATTTTCTATACCCACCTATTCCAGTCACCGGTCACAAAGGGGGACTGGAGCCTGTCTCAGCAGTCATAGGGCGAGGGGAAGGGTACACCCTGGCAGGATGCCAGTCTATTGCAGGATAATAAGTCATTTGATTATCTAGTTATGTGTAGTTTTTATAATTTTTCACTGTACAGACTAACATATAACAGATACACAGATTTGGGCTGTAGAGAATTATGGAATAGATATTATTTCAATAAACACCATAATTAAATACAGTTTTGCATGGAATAAGGTGAAGCTCTCTTCAACCTGACAACTGCAGTCAAGGTTTGATGTTGTGTGTGTGTGTGTGTGTGTGTGTGTGTGTGTGTGTGTGTGTGTGTGTGTGTGTGTGTGTGTGTGTGTGTGTGTGTGTGTGTGTGTGTGCACATGTCATAGTCCCACAACAACATGAATGTTGTGATGTGTGTGTAGTGTGGACATTCTTACCATATCTGGTTTGGATTTGTGCATCACATGCTGTATACTAACAAAGATGTTTTTTTCAGACTTGGGAAGCACACAGTATTGTTTCCTCACACCAGCAACACGAAGCGACATGCGAGTCAACATGTGTGTCACACCTCTGAGAAACCCCCTCGTTCTGAACCCAGGAGCATGTGACTCTGCTGTCATTTGCTGTCATTCGATGCTCAGAACTACATTTGAGCGTTACATTTTCCGTGCAGCGTGCAGCCTTCAATCCAGCAAAATGTACCCGGAGGGGCTCATTGTTTTTACATCACAGACATTCTCCTCTTTTAATAATGACTCATGCCAGCTAACAGGTCACACATCTGCAAGGTGTTCAATAAGAAGGTGCAGCGACTATGACCTCCAGCTGATATCGCAAAGCCACAGCCAGCAGTGCAAACAAAGCAAGATATCTAAGAAAACAGCTTGTTCAAATTCCTTAACAATATCCTTGTAGAACAGTTAGATGTGTGACAAATAACAAAAGGGGAGAAAATCTGCAGCATTCTGCAAAACATTCACTCTGCTGCACGTCTGCCAGGTTAGCTGATTAACAAACAATGTGTAGCGGCTGAGACGTGCAAACCAAACAAACGTGAGGGCATCCTGGTGGATGTTTGGAGGCCGGGCTTGTTATTGAGGCTCAGGAGGAAGACAGCTCTGACGGCTGCACTCCAATCAAATCAAAATGACAGAATGACCTTGGAGAGGCGCACTGATGATATAAATTTAGCCCAGCGCTCTCGTAGGGATGCGCTATTATATATTTTTTAATGCTTGCTTCAGTTGAATTAATGCTGGCTGCATGGCTTCTTCAGAACACAGCTCATGAGACAACAAGGGCTGCTGTGAGGGAAGACAAGGGCCACGATCTCACATTGCTGCTTTATTTGGTTTATTTATCGGTTTGTTTTTGAAGCAGCATCAGTTTAATGTGTTTGTATTCACTGAGAGGAGAAAAACAAGTTTGGCTCAGCAACAGCATGCAAGGGAATTCTTCCTTGTGTTTGAACGACTGGCCAGGAGTGGAACAGAACAACAAACTACATGTGTTTGCTTGCTGTCTGTGGCAGCCAGGTGAAACCATGGCATTTCCTTGGCCTTTTCCAATTGGTGGAGTCCTCAACACTAGGGAACCTATGTGCTGGATCATTCCAACCCGGTCTCATGGCAAGTAGTGATTCAGCAGCACGAAATATCGGTTTGTGATATTGCGACGAAAAGCGCCTCATTTTCATCATGGCAGCACGAATTCATTCTAATTAATTCTGTAATGACTGCACAAAATTAAAAGTGAAGCGGGCAGTCGGGGTGGTTATGGTTAGGGTGGGGGAAGGAGTAGGATTAGGTCATGGTTAAGGTTAGGGTCAGTGGTAGGAGTAGGGTTAGTAATAGTGAGTTAAAAAAAAACCCCATCACAAAAATTTGACTCATTTCGTGATGGGAGGATGAAAAACAAACGTGAGACTGGGCTGATCATGCACAGAGAAATGCACTACATGCCCAAAATATCATAGCTACTGCTCCTTTACAATGCAAATGATACTTCTCATCTAAATCTCCTTAATTAACCGTCAGACAAAAGGTCATTTCAATGGTATGCAAGGATCTTCAAAAGAGACCTTGTTGCAAATACATCGAATCATCACACGAGGATGCTAAAAACTTGAATATCCATTCTCCTATACAGATATTGGCACCACCAAATGCCTCTGCCCAGCAAGTGTATGGCTCAATTAGCTCTTTGCAGGCATTTCTCAATATCACGCAGAGTTCCCAGAGACATGAATGAAAATGAAATACAAATGCACTTTTGGTGACCGAGTCCAGGAGGTCAATTTCAGTTAAATTCAAATTATTATTTTATGTGGCGCCAAATCACAACAAAGGTGCCTCAAGTCCTTCACACACAGAGGGTCTAACCTTACCAACCCCTACAGCAAGCACACAGGCAACAGTGGTAAGGAAAAACTCCCTTGGACAATATTAAGGAAGAAACCTCAAGCAGGCCAGACTCAGACTGCTTAGGCCATTCTAACAGTTACATGATTTTTAGTTTTACAATGCTGAAGAAACTGAAAGCAGGAATTCAACATCATCTGCTGCATCAGCTTCAAGCATGGCATCTTGTGGTCAGTCCAGCATCCTGTGGTCCACAGACACCACTCCCGTGCATTTCCCTCCATACCTCGGACAGAGAGAAAAAGAGCACAATCAGTCAGCCAGAAAAACCACACCTAAGGTATAATTCATCAGCAGAAAGGAAAGCAGAGATAATACTAAGATGATCCAGAATTTAGGTAAAGTTGAGACTGAGAACTGTTCCATTACTAATAAAATGAATTTAAAAGGATAGGAAGCATAGTAGCATACTATGCCAGTATGGTCGCCATAAGATATGGAGAACAAATGCATCTTAAGTCTGGATTTGAATGCTTTTACAGAATCTGACTGTAGATTCCACAGAACAGGGGCACGATAAGAGAAAGCTCTGTGACCCACAGACTTTTTATTCACCCGAGGGACACAAAGTAGTCCTGCACCCTGAGGGTGCAGAGCCCGGGCCAGTACGTAGGATTTAATTAGTTCAGCTCAGTAGGGAGGTACCACTCCATGAACAATTTTCTAGGCTAGTAGCAGAACCAAAATCTGATCTCACAGGGAGAGGAAGCCAGTGAAGAGACATCAAAATGGGTGTAATGTGGTCAAACTTTCTGCTTCCTGTCAAAAGTCTGGCAGCAGCATTTTGAACCAATTGGAGAGCCTTAATGCAAGACTGCGATAAACCAGAAAGTAGAACATTGTACAACCCCTGGCAAAAATTATGGAATCACCGGCCTCGGAGGATGTTCTTTCAGTTGTTTCATTTTGTAGGGAAAAAAAGCAGATCACAGACATGACACAAAACTAAAGTCATTTCAAATGGAAACTTTCTGGCTTTAAGAAACACTATAAGAAATCAGGAAAAAAAATTGTGGCAGTCAGTAACGGTTACTTTTTTAGACCAAGCAGAGGGAAAAAAATATGGAATCACTCAATTCTGAGGAAAAAATTATGGAATCATGAAAAACAAAAGAACGCTCCAACACATCACTAGTATTTTGTTGCACCACCTCTGGCTTTTATAACAGCTTGCAGTCTCTGAGGCATGGATGGACTTAATGAGTGACAAACAGTACTCTTCATCAATCTGGCTCCAGCTTTCTCTGATTGCTGTTGCCAGATCAGCTTTGCAGGTTGGAGCCTTGTCATGGACCATTTTCTTCAACTTCCACCAAAGATTTTCAATTGGATTAAGATATTTGCAGGCCATGACATTGACCCTATGTGTCTTTTTGCAAGGAATGTTGTCACGGTTTTTGCTCTATGGCAAGATGCATTATCATCTTGAAAAATGATTTCATCATCCCCAAATATCCTTTCAATTGATGGGATAAGAAAAGTGTCCAAAATATCAACGTAAACTTGTGCATTTATTGATGATGTAATGACAGCCATCTCCCCAGTGCCTTTACCTGACATGCAGCCCCATATCTTCAATGACTGTGGAAATGTACATGTTCTCTTCAGGCAGTCATCTTTATAAATCTCATTGGAACAGCACCAAACAAAAGTTCCAGCATCATCACCTTGCCCAATGCAGATTCGAGATTCATCACTGAATATGACTTTCATCCAGTCATCCACAGTCCACGATTGCTTTTCCTTAGCCCATTGTAACCTTGTTTTTTTCTGTTTAGGTGTTAATGATGGCTTTCGTTTAGCTTTTCTGTATGTAAATCCCATTTCCTTTAGGCGGTTTCTTACAGTTAGGTCACAGACATGGACTCCAGTTTCCGTCCATTCGTTCCTCATTTGTTTTGTTGTGCATTTTCGATTTTTGAGACATATCGCTTTAAGTTTTCTGTCTTGACACTTTGATGTCTTCCTTGGTCTACCAGTATGTTTGCCTTTAACAACCTTCCCATGTTGTTTGTATTTGGTCCAGAGTTTAGACACAGCTGACTGTGAACAACCAACATCTTTTGCAACATTGCGTGATGATTTACCCTCTTTTAAGAGTTTGATAATCCTCTCCTTTGTTTCAATTGACATCTCTCGTGTTGGAGCCATGATTCATGTCAGTCCACTTGGTGCAACAGCTCTCCAAGGTGTGATCACTCCTTTTTAGATGCAGACTTCAGTCCACTTGGTGCAACAGCTCTCCAAGGTGTGATCACTCCTTTTTAGATGCAGACTAACGAGCAGATCTGATTTGATGCAGGTGTTAGTTTTGGGGATGAAAATTTACAGGGTGATTCCATAATTTATTCCTCAGAATTGAGTGAGTCCATATTTTTTTCCTCTGCTTGGTCTAAAAAAGTAACCGTTACTGACTGCCACAATTTTTTTTTTCCTGATTTCTTATAGTGTTTCTTAAAGCCAGAAAGTTGCCATTTGAAATGACTTTAGTTTTGTGTCATGTCTGTGATCTGCTTTTTTCTACAAAATTAAACAACTGAATGAACATCCTCCGAAGCCAGTGATTCCATAATTATTGCCAGGGGTTGTAATAGTCCAGTATAGAAGAAACAAATGCATGAATCAGGGTCTTGGCATCAGCCATAGACGGGATGGGACAAATCTTCACTATATTTCACAGGTGGAAGAGAACACTTTGTTGTGTTGTATGACACATGAGCCTAGGTTAATTGTTAGCTGGTCAAATTGATGCTGATGTCTCGCTAGACCAAGAACCATCATTTTGGTCTTTTCTGAGTTTTAAAGACATTGCTGGACATTCGGCTTTTCACTGACGCAAGGCATGTCTTGGCATGTACAACTGAGTAGAGAACTCCACAAATATGACCAACGTCACGACACTGAGTTGAAACTCTACAAAGATGCTCAACTGACCCGCATTTCATGGAGGGAAATTACATGTTTGGAGGTTGATGATTTTATGTAGAAGTAAAAAAAAATAAATACAAAAAACAACGAGGCACAGTGGCGGAGCAGGGGAAAAGAAAGTACCTGTCTTGTTCTCCATATCACGCCCCCTACTATTCCGGTGGCAAATTGCATTACGGCACCCACCAAGGAGAACTTTGAAAGGGTCACCCCATGTCAAAGTCATTGCGTTACAAAAGCATAAATCAAACTTAAGTCTTTCCACTTCAAAATACCCTTCACAATGGCCAACAACTCCCTGATAACTAGTGGATCCTTATCCAGGCATCTCTCTGTCATTTTGCTTTACTGGCTGTGAGCACTATTTTAAGAATATATTCATGATTCAGTTGATACGGGTGCACCACAGAACACCACAGGAGATCTTTCCTACCTCAGACTGTGTAACTCCTCCCCGTTCTGCAGGATCAATTCATAATGATCAGAGTTTTCAGTTACTCAGAGCTATGTGCAATACTGTCAAACATCTTGTGCAAGTGTCTTTCAGTCATTTTGCATTAACATGTTGTACACATTTTTCTCATTGTATATATACAGTGGGGGGAATATGTATTTGATCCACTGTCAATTTTGCAAGTTTGCGTACCTACAAAGAAAGTTTTTTCATTGGTTAAAATTACAGACCTCTCCATTCTTTGTAGGTGGTAAAACTTATATATATATATATAAAACATTGTTTGCTGTTTACTGTTTTTGTACTCTGGCAAAATAATTTCCTTTGGGACAAATAAAAGTTCTTTCCTATTCTTATTCTTATGTGTTACCTATAACCCCAATTCCAATGAAGTTGGGATGTTATGTAAAATGTTAATAAAAACAGAATACAATGATTTACAAATCCTCTTCAACCTATATGTTACAAACAATAATGAGTAAATTTAATTACCAACAAATGGATAATTGGCCAACTAGGATTATGCGGAAGAGTAAAACGCTCATTGACATGGTATTTACTAACAGACCTGAGCGCATTACGAGGACTTACAACTTATTAACAGGACTTTCAGATCACAACATGATTCTGATAGTTAGAAAACTGACTACAAAAATGCTGAAATATTTTGGTAAACCTGATAACAATAATGTAAGATTGGTCATTCCAAAATCCAAAACTTTGCAGTTTGAAAGAGAACAAAGAGGTTAAATTGGGAGCAAATCATAGCCATGGATGATGTAGATGACTGCTGCAATTCAATGACAGAGGCCATCACAGGGTTGGTAAGAAAATTTATAAAGCAAACTAAATGCAAATCAAGTGAAACTACACTGCCATGGCTAAATAATGAAATTAAAAAACTAATGAAGATGCGGGATGTGGCTTTAAAGAAATCATTAAGCTCCAAACTTACCACTGACCTATTAACTTATAAAAGTTTAAGAAATAAAGTGGTACAGGAATTACGTAAGGCAAAAGCATCTTATTATACTCAACTGATAGGCAATGCAAGGGGGAATAATAGTTCACTTTGGAAATATTTAAATAGTCTAACTAATAAAACAGCTAAACATGTTGTATGGCTGGGGGGCCTGGCTGCCTTTTTGTTTCTGTCTTTTGTTTTTCCTTCCAGGTGGCTTGCATTTGGGACTGAGTGGCTGTGTTGCTGAGGTTATCAGGACCTCACCCTGATCACCTGCGGCTCGTCAGGACTCACAGCTGTGGTGCATCTATATGGATTGGAACATGGTGGCATTTAAGACTGGAGTATACAGTGTGTATTTGCCAGAGAATCGACCTTGTGACCAGACGGGTGAGATCGTCGTCTCGGGAGCCATCTCATCATCAGTGGATGCAGAGAACGTCCAGGGTTTGATGCACGGTCTGTGAAAGAGGAGGGGGTGAGGTCTCACGCTCGTCAGCACACTTCCTGAGGTACGTTAGATTTTGTGACTAATGTTTATACAGTCAGTAAATGTGGTGTCCCTCACACCTTATTATATTGAGCTGTACGTTAGTCATGTATCGGCTTCCACTGCAGTGGAGTTTTGTGAACTGGATGTTCCATGCCTGCAGGTTGGGAAGTTGATTAGTAATCAAGCCAGGAAGTGTTTGCTGTTTGTACACCTTTAAGTGTTCTCTTTGTGTGTAGAGTGTGGACTCACATAATGGTTCCTTCTTTCACAGACTTGGTTTGTTGCGGCCACCTGGGGGGTGTCGGCGGGGTCCTTGGGTCCGAACGGCTTCTGGCTCCGGACCGTTAGCGCTGCTGGGAGCGCACCGTATCACCACCACGCCAGACCGCACACTCTTTTGTTGTTTTGTATCACATCACTGTTATGTATTAAATTCAGTTAGCCTTTGTACCGTGCTCTGCTTATTTCATACTGGGTCCTTCAAACGCTGGTCGGTTCTCCGAGCTGCGTCCGCCACATAACAAAACACAAAGGAATTGGGGAACTCTCCATAGATGGCAAGAATATTACTGATAGTGCCACTATGGCAAATGAATTTAATTCTTATTTTGTACAGTCAGTTGAAAAATCAACTAAAGATTTTGCACCTACTGAACATGTTAATTATCCTGTCCAGATGTCTCCCGCGGAATATTTTAACATTACACAAGTTGACGAGACAAAGGTTGCACAAATCATCGCAAAATTGTCAAATTCAAAATCAAACGATACTTATAATATTAATGGTAAATGGTAAATGGACTGCATTTATATAGCGCTTTTCCATCTGCATCAGACGCTCAAAGCGCTTTACAATTGCTGCAATTACAATTTGCTGTATCTGTTAGCTGTTTAATCTGCGCAGTTAGATTGATCTAGATAACTAGAAAACGATTTGTTTCACAGTGTAATCCTCACGTGCCTTACCTAAAGCACTCCCTCTGCTGAATTACCTCTAAATTCCTAAAAACACACAAAGTGAATAATGTGTAAATACACATTATTCACTTTGTGTAAATACACATTATTCACTTTGTGTGTTTTTAGGAATCTGCTAGCTTAGCGCAGCTCTAGCTCTTAGCCAATTTAGCATGGCAGCTTCTCCTGTCTCTCCTGCACTTTTCTGCTCTGGGTGTGAAATGTTTAGTTATTCCTCGGCCTCCTTTAGCAGTAATGGTACTTGTAATAAGTGTAGCTTATTCGTAGGTTTGGAGGCCAGGCTGGGCGAATTGGAGACTTGGCTCCGCACCGTGGAAAATTCTACAGCTAGCCAGGCCCCTGTAGTCGGTGCGGACCAAGGTAGCTTAGCTGCCATTAGTTCCCTTCCAGCAGATCCCGAGCAGCTGGGAAAGCAGGCCGACTGGATGAATGTGAGGAGGAAGCGTAGCCCTAAACAGAAGCCCCGTGTACACCGCCAACCCGTTCACATTTCTAACCGTTTTTCCCCACTCGGCGACACACCCCCCGAGGATCAAACTCTGGTTATTGGCGACTCTGTTTTGAGAAATGTGAAGTTAGCGACACCAGCAACCATAGTCAATTGTCTTCCGGGGACCAGAGCAGGTGACATTGAAGGAAATTTGAAACTGCTGGCTAAGGCTAAGCGTAAATTTGGTAAGATCGTAATTCACGTCGGCAATGACACCCGGTTACACCAATCGGAGGTCACTAAAATTAACATTGAATCGGTGTGTAACTTTGCAAAAACAATGTCGGACTCTGTCGTTTTCTCTGGGCCCCACCCCAATCGGACCGGGAGTGACATGTTTAGCCGCATGTTCTCCTTGAATTGCTGGCTGTCTGAGTGGTGTCCAAAAATGAGGTGGGCTTCATAGATAATTGGCAAAGCTTCTGGGGAAAACCTGGTCTTGTTAGGAGAGACAGCATCCATCCCACTTTGGATGGAGCAGCTCTCATTTCTAGAAATCTGGCCAATTTTCTTAAATCCTCCAAACCGTGACTATTGAGGGTTGGGACCAGGAAGCTGAGTTGTAGTCTTACACACCTCTCTGCAGCTTCTCTCCCCCTGTCATCCCCTCATTACCCCATCCCCGTAGAGATGGTGCCTGCTCCCAGACCACCAATAATCAGTAAAAATCTATTTAAGCATAAAAATTCAAAAGAAAAAATAATATAGCACCTTCAACTGCACCACAGACTAAAACAGTTAAATGTGGTCTATTAAACATTAGGACTCTCTCTTCTAAGTCCCTGTTAATAAATGATATAATAATTGATCAACATATTGATTTATTCTGCCTTACAGAAACCTGGTTACAGCAGGATGAATATGTTAGTTTAAATGAGTCAACACCCCCGAGTCACACTAACTGCCAGAACGCTCGAAGCACGGGCCGAGGCGGAAGATTAGCAGCAATCTTCCATTCCAGCTTATTAATTAATCCAAAACCCAGACAGAGCTTTAATGCATTTGAAAGCTTGACTCTTAGTCTTGTCCATCCAAATTGGAAGTCCCAAAAAACAGTTTTATTTGTTATTATCTATCGTCCACCCGGTCGTTACTGTGAGTTTCTTTGTGATTTTTCAGACCTTTTGTATGACTTAGTGCTTAGCTCAGATAAGATAATTATAGTGGGCGATTTTAACATCCACACAGATGCTGCAGAACACTGCATTTAATCTATTATTAGACTCAATTGGCTTTGCTCAAAATGTAAATGAGTCCACCCACCACTTTAATCATATCTTAGATCTTGTTCTGACTTATGGTATGGAAATTGAAGACTTAACAGTATTCCCTGAAAACTCCCTTCTGTCTGATCATTTCTTAATAACATTTACATTTACTCTGATGGACTACCCAGCAGTGGGGAATAAGTTTCATTACACTAGAAGTCTTTCAGAAAGCGCTGTAACTAGGTTTAAGGATATGATTCCTTCTTTATGTTCTCTAATGCCATATACCAACACAGTGCAGAGTAGCTACGTAAACTCTGTGAGTGAGATAGAGTATCTCGTCAATAGATTTACATCCTCATTGAAGACAACTTTGGATGCTGTAGCTCCTCTGAAAAAGAGAGCCTTAAATCAGAAGTGCCTGACTCCGTGGTATAACTCACAAACTCACAGCTTAAAGCAGATAACCCATAAATTGGAGAGGAAATGGCATCTCACTAATTTAGAAGATCTTCACTTAGCCTGGAAAAAGAGTCTGTTGCTCTATAAAAAAGCCCTCCGTAAAGCTAGGACATCTTACTACTCATCACTAATTGAAGAAAATAAGAACAACCCCAGGTTTCTTTTCAGCACTGTAGCCAGGCTGACAAAGAGTCAGAGCTCTATTGAGCCGAGTATTCCTTTAACTTTAACTAGTAATGACTTCATGACTTTCTTTGCTAATAAAATTTTAACTATTAGAGAAAAAATTACTCATAACCATCCCAAAGACAAGGTATTTGGTTAGACTCTTTCTCTCCGATTGATCTGTCTGAGTTATTTTCATTAGTTACTTCCTCCAAACCATCAACATGTCTATTAGACCCCATTCCTACCAGGCTGCTCAAGGAAGTCCTACCATTAATTAATGCTTCGATCTTAAATATGATCAATCTATCTTTATTAGTTGGCTATGTACCACAGGCTTTTAAGGTGGCAGTAATTAAACCATTACTTAAAAAGCTATCACTTGACCCAGCTATCTTAGCTAATTATAGGCCAATCTCCAACCTTCCTTTTCTCTCAAAAATTCTTGAAAGGGTAGTTGTAAAACAGCTAACTGGTCATCTGCAGAGGAATGGTCTATTTAAAGAGTTTCAGTAAGGTGTTAGAATTCATCATAGTACAGAGACTAGAAGGAGAGAGCATATCTCACCCATATTGGCCTCTCTTCATTGGCTTCCTCTTAATTCTAGAATAGAATTTAAAATTCTTCTTCTTACTTATAAGATTTTGAATAATCAGGTCCCATCTTATCTTAGGGACCTCATAGTACCATATCACCCCAATAGAGCACTTCGCTCTCAGACTGCAGGCTTACTTGTAGTTCCTAGGGTTTGTAAGAGTAGAATGGGAGGCAGAGCCTTCAGCTTTCAGGCTCCTCTCCTGTGGAACCAGATCCTAATTCAGATCAGGGAGACAGACACCCTCTCTACTTTTAAGATTAGGCTTAAAACTTTCCTTTTTGCTAAAGCTTATAGTTAGGGCTGGATCAGGTGACCCTGAACCATCCCTTAGTTATGCTGCTATAGACTTAGACTGCTGGGGGGTTCCTATGATGCACTGAGTGTTTCTTTCTCATTTTGCTCTGTATGCACCACTCTGCATTTAATCATTAGTGATTGATCTCTGCTCCCCTCCACAGCATGTCTTTTTCCTGGTTCTCTCCCTCAGCCCCAACCAGTCCCAGCAGAAGACTGCCCCTCCCTGAGCCTGGTTCTGCTGGAGGTTTCTTCCTGTTAAAAGGGAGTTTTTCCTTCCCATTGTCACCAAGTGCTTGCTCACAGGGGGTCGTTTTGACCGTTGGGGTTTTTCCGTAATTACTGTATGGCCTTGCCTTACAATATAAAGCGCCTTGGGGCAACTGTTTGTTGTGATTTGGAGCTATATAAATAAAATTGATTTGATTTGACAATAATGCCTCACATTCACCCCGATGTCAGGGTGCTGCCATACAAGGCGCTCACTACACACCGGGAGCAATAGGGGATTAAAGGCCTTGCCCAAGGGCCCTTAGTGATTTTACAGTCAGGTGGGGATTTGAACCCAGGATCTTCTGGTCTCAAGCCCAACATCTTAACCACTAGACCATCACCTCCCCCATAGTTGCTTTTTAAAAAAGATACAGTGATGTCTTGGTTAAACCATTGACATATCTGGTCAATCTATCTATAAGAACCTCTAAATTTCCCTCAGGCTGGAAAAGAGCAGTTGTACCGATTTTTAAAGCAGGAGACCAGCACTGCATGTGCAATTACCGGCCCATATCAATTTTGCCTATACTATCAAAAGTGATTGAGAAAGTGGTAGTTGCACAATTAACTGACCATTTGGAAGCCAATCAGCTCTTCTATCCACAGCAGTTTGGTTTTAGATCTGGTTACTCAACCGAAATAGCAAAATTGCTGTTTGGTTGAGAATGTGAAAAAGTCCCTGGATAGGGATCAGGTGGTAGTAGCAGTGTTTTTAGATCTTAAAAAGGCTTTCAAAATGGTCAGTCACAGCCTGCTCTTATCTAAAATGCCTTCTTTTAACATCTCCTCGGAGGCAGTAGACTGGTTTGCATCTTAACTTCAGGACAGCGAACACTGTGTTAAAGTAGTGCAAGATAAGTCCTCATTTTTTAATATTCGACAGGGCATACCACAGGGCTCTATACTGGGACCATTGCTGTTTGGTATCTTTATAAATGATTCACCTGTAACCTGCAATGGTGCTAGTTGCCAACTTTATGCAGATTATGCAGTTTTTCATGCACCTGCTGAGTCACTGGAAGCAGGCAGCAAAAATTTGTCCGCATGTATGGCTGAGGTGTACCAGTGGCTCATTTCAAAATCAGTTGGTGCTCAATTTAACTAAGACAGTTTCAATGTGTTTTTCAATTAGAAAACAAATTGTAGAACAAAGTTTTCAAATACATTGGCAGAATACAAATATACAATCTGTAACCGAATTTAAATATCTTGGGCTGGTCCTTGACCCCCAATTGAAATTTGATGAACATTTCTAAAACCATACAAAGAAATCTTAACTGCTTTAAATTAATTAGACCTTACATTCCAAAACAGGCACCACTCCTGTATATGCATGCTATGATATTCTCGCATATATTGTACTGCATGACAGTGTGGGCCCAGGCCATGCCCTCAGTCACAAAGCCCATTGCTTCACTGTACAATCAAACAATAAAAATTATGGATAAAAAGCCAATTTGTTACCATCACTGTACTATTCTTGAGAAGTACAGACTGCTAATCTTTGAAAGCTTTGGTAGTCTATGCTTCCTCAAACTGTTGTTTAAATGTATTAATAATCAAGCACCCAAGCCACTCAGTTCATTTGTTCAGAGACCAAGCGGAGGTAGAGTCACCAGAAGTTCTATAAACAAGCATTGTAACATTCCATAGTGTATGACTTCATTTGGTCAGTCTGCCTTTTCTTTTAAAAGCATAAAGTTGTGGAACTCATTGCCACCCGAGCTCAAGAACATATCTGAGTTTAGGATGTTCACCTACAGGCTCAAGTTTTGGCTTAAAAGTCACCAATGTTGCCCCATGTGCAGACCTAGCATTGTGAGTAAAAAAGTGGGTAAAGGAAGGATTGAATGGAGGAGTGAGTGTGCTAACCCACAGAAATTCAGTTCTTAAGTTTTTGTAAATTATGGATGTGTGTTGGAAGGTGTGGAAATGAAAGAAATTTTTACATGTGAGAAGGTGGGTCGATGATCTAATGAAATGATGAATGAGGTTGTTTATCATTTAATTAAATTTTAGAATTACGAATTATGTAAATTGCAGAATTATGAATCATGTAAACTGTAGAATTATGAATCATGTAATTTGTAGAAAGGCCCAACCAGGGACAAGGGTTGTGAATTAGTTGAAGCTATAAACGCATCGTATCAGTCACAGATATTGCTCGATCTATGTTGACTGTATTGTCCCTGTCAAATAAACAAATAAATTAAATTGAATTAAATATTCAATTGAATACACCACAAAGACAAGATATTTAATGTTCAAACTGATAAACTTTATTGTTTTTGTGCAAATATTTTCTCATTTTGAAATTTCTGCCTGCAACACATTTCATAAAAGCTGGGACGGGGCAACAAAAGACTGGGAAAATTGATGAATGCTCAAAGAGACCTGTTTGGAACATTCCACAGGTGAACAGGTTAATTGGAAACAGGTGAGTGTCATGATTGGGTATAAAAGGAGCGTCCCCAAAAGGCTCAGCCGTTCATAAGCAAAAATGGGGTGAGGATCACCACTTTGTAAACAACTGCGTGAAAAAAATAGTCCAAAAGTTTAAGAACAATGTTTCTCAACATTCATTTGCAAGGAATGTAGGGATTCCATCATCTACAGTCCATAATATAATCAGAAGATTCAGAGAATTTGGATAACTTTCTACATGTAAGCGGCAAGGCCGAAAACCAACACTGAATTCCTGTGACCTTCGATCCCTCAGGCAGCACTGCATTAAAAACTGACATCATTGTGTAAAGGATCTTACCGCATGGGCTCAGGAACACTTCAGAAAACCATTGTCAGTTAACACAGTTCTTCGCTACATCTACAAGTGCAAGTTAAAACTCTACCATGCAAAGCGAAAGCCATACATCAAATCAAATCAAATCAATTTTATTTATATAGCGCCAAATCACAACAAACAGTTGCCCCAAGGCGCTTTATATTGCAAGGCAAAAGCCATACAATAATTACAGAAAAACCCCAACGGTCAAAACGACCCCCTATGAGCAAGCACTTGGCGACAGTGGGAAGGAAAAACTCCCTTTTAACAGGAAGAAACCTCCAGCAGAACCAGGCTCAGGGAGGGGCAGTCTTCTGCTGGGACTGGTTGGGGCTGAGGGGAGAGAATCAGGAAAAAGACATGCTGTGGAAGACAGCAGAGATCAGTAACGAATGATTAAATGCAGAGTGGTGCATACAGAGCAAAAAGAGAAAGAAACACTCAGTGCATCATGGGAACCCCCCAGCAGTCTAAGTCTGTAGCAGCATAACTAAGGGATGGTTCAGGGTCACCTGATCCAGCCCTAACTATAAGCTTTAGCAAAAAGGAAAGTTTTAAGCCTAATCTTAAAAGTAGAGAGGGTGTCTGTCTCCCTGATCCGAATTGGGAGCTGGTTCCACAGGAGAGGAGCCTGAAAGCTGAAGGCTCTGCCTCCCGTTCTACTCTTAAAAACCCTAGGAACTACAAGTAAGCCTGCAGTCTGAGAGCGAAGTGCTCTATTGGGGTGATATGGTACTCACCTGGGCTCTGTTCCACATGATGCCGTGTCTGTCCTGCGGTGCGCCATCCACAAGACATGCGTGTCGGGCAGGACATGCACACAGGGCAGCTGGACATGCGCCAGCAGATGTGGACATGATGCGAACTACTTCTCATTCATGTCATTTCATGAATGTACATCTGTGACCATGGGTCATCTACTGAGGAACAGACTGATCATATTTGTGTTGCCTGCTTGATAAGAGGGATTCAACATCATGCGATGTTTTATATGGTGTGTGGTTTTATTATTTTTTTTATTATTATTATTTCCATGCCCTTCCTGATATCAGGCATTTTCCTGCACCTTTCACAGGCCAGCGATGGTAGCTCACTGGTAAAGGTTCTGACTAGCAATCAGAGCTTTTGGAAATCGTGGCTTTATTACTGTGGGTGACATGTATTTTTTTTTTTTTTTTTCATTTTCATGCACTGCTGCTCGTGCTGGGTTTCCTTGTGCATGAAACCATTGCAACATGTATTAAAAAAAAAAAAATAAATAAATAAAAAAAAAAAAAATATATATATATATATATATATATTTTCTTCACAGCAGTTGCATGATGAGGTTCCACATCGCGCAGCTGTTGGCACTGTGTTGCTGTGCATCGTGCATGCCTGCCGTCAGTGCAATGGTTCATGGTTCGCTCATAGGAGCTGCTCTGACATGAGTCGCCCTGAGTTGTACTTATTCACACTATGTGTGAAGGGGCCCTAAAGGTTGTATATCACTCAGCTGCGATTGTTGACGGAGTCGTTGCAGACAGAAATTACCAACATAACACAAGTTAATGACAATTTTCAGTTGGAATCACACTTAAATGATGACATGTTTGCACACAGTGTGGTCAGGATGACTGTGGGCTACTATTACACTGCAATTATGTGAGAAAAAGTTGTGGAAATTTCTGATAGACCGTGGCACAAAATTTCAGCTCGAAACTACCCAATACGGTAGGCCGTGATAATAATCCATTTTGTTTGAGTTTGGCAACAATCGAATGTGTTTCAGCCAAGCTGAGGGTGAATTAATGCTGGGCAGCAACAAACATCCACACAGACAACACAAAATATAGACGGGATATACAGAATCCTATTAGAATTACAAAGTATCTTTACCTTTGACATTGCCCTGGACATCTGACCTTGCAGGTGAACTGTTCACAGTGACCATAAAAGCAACATTTAAAATGGTTCTTTGACAATGTCCAGAGACTGTTACTTTAAATGATAGAGCATGATGGGAAAATGGACACTACCAATTGCTCTACTTTCTCTGTGAATTAGTCGTCGATTTTGTTTGAACTCAATGACGTCAGAGTTCATTAGTTGAAAAGGTCGAGTGTGGACACATGGATGCTACTATTCGCATTACCTTCCCCACTAATAAGTCTGGGAAATATGCTGTTTTAAAAAGATGAAGTCAGCAAGTAAGACAAAGTTCTTTTCGTTCACTAAGGAGCTCAGTTCCTCAGGAGCTGCTCTGTTCCTCTTAAATATCTGCAGTCAGTGTGAAAATGTCCATGCAAATCTAGAAGATTTTTTTTTGTCCTGTTGCCGCAGATGTTTTGTTGAGATAGTTGTGAATGAGTGATAACGTGAGAAATACAACATGAAACTACAATATGAAAATGATCACATTGAACCAAAAATGTCACACCTTTATGTGCACAGCAAATGCATGAACATTTTTTTGTTTTGTTTAATATATTTCAGACTGAAGCTGTGTTCCGTTGTCTGCTGACTGTCATGTCAGCGCTGTGTGAGCGTGCAGCCTGCTCTTAGCTTTAGTCTCTTTGTTATCTCTGCCAGCCAAGTGTAATCCAGGACACAGATCTGAAGGTGGAACTGCCGAGTGCACCTGGTGAGACAGCAGGGCAGCTCTGCAGCCACGGCTGCTTCAACACACTAATACTTTAAAGCGCTGCTGACACTAGAAGGCTGTCAGACCAACAACACATGGCGTTGCTGTAATGACCACGTTAAAGCACATTAATAACAGGGAACGAGGCTTCATGTGTGTTTATGTGAACACAGTTACACCACTAACTCAGCGCTTTCTCCTCTTTGCAAAATAGTGTGTCCTATTCATTTCTGTTCTCCTATTAATTTCATTGTGGGATTCAGTTTTAACCATAGCTTTGCTTTAAAGCAACAATGTGAAGGACTTAGTGGTGTTTATTAGCTTACATGGAATATAGCTGTTGGGTATTTTCTCCTCCAAACATTTTTAAAACCTTTAACAAGACAAACAGAGTCAAGAAACACCAGTGAGACAGAAAGTCAAATTTTACGCGCGGAGTGCAGTCAGGCTGTACACCAAGGCTACACTAAAGTCTGGCCTGCTTTTCCGCTCTTTTTATTAAGAGACGCCCTCATCACATAAACAAAAACTTGACCTAAGGGTGGGGGTGATGACGCAAGACAAGTTTCTTCCCGTAACATAAACGCATACGTCAATAAGTGCAGCTGTAAGGAAGAACACTTTCTTTTACACAGGTCAGCACATCTCGTTCGTCTGTTGCAGTTATCAGCTGTTCTGCATCTGCCTGAAGTGTCCTGTCCTTCACACTCCTTCACACTAAGCACCACATCACAACAGTCAAAACGTTCTCTTACTCCCAGTCGTTAGAGGCTGCGAAAACAAAGTTATATTATAATAATAAGTACATCCGGCCCTTCATTCCCAGCTCAGATTGACCCCAGAGTGCTAAAACAAAATTGAATTCTCAGGCTTGGTTAAGACAGGTGCAAAACAGCACAACACCGTTTTCATAAGAAAGAAGACGAAGGTACAAATGTTTAACAGTGATAACATATATATATATATATATATATATATATATATATATATATATATATATATATAAAATCCTTAACAATAGCATTCAATGAATCAATGTGTTTTTATAAGCTTACAATGAGATCTTCATATCTACATGGGAACAAGACCCCTCATGAAGGTTGCCATTTTGCACTGCCATGTTGGTACAGTAGCCCAAAAAAGGACACACTTACTCTGCCCTTGTATTTTGCAGCATAACCAGAAGACTGAAGAAAAAAACAGAGGATTCCACGTTTGCTTCCCTGTCGACTGGTTGCTTGTGCAGGCTAAAAAGTTTGAGAACCTTTACTTTTGTGAAATGGAGAATCAGGAATTGCTAATCACAAGAGAAGGTACCAAAGAAGCGACAATGTGAAGAGAAACTCCAGCCATCGGACCAGGCTAAGCATCTGACAAGGACCGCATGTTTGTCACTGAGCAACCACATTCCCACGTTTAACAAACCCAATGACTGGCCTCTCTAGATTGACCCTGGATATAGATTTTCCATGCTGCAGTGCACACCCACAACTCTTTTAGCAATTGGCAGGATTGTGAATCTGCTCTGACCCAGCATGGGTGTGGCAGATGTGTGATTCAGTCATTAGACCCTTGGATGAAGTACGAGGGACTTTGAAAGCTGCATCTATTACTGAACAACCTTATTTAGGATCCATTCTGCTCACCCGTTCAGTGCAAGGGCAAGAAAAGATGCCCAAAACATAGTCTCTTTCATCCTAACCTGTCCGGATGTCACCTTGAGTGTAACTAGAAGAACAGGAGAAGGTCAGCTATGGAGTAGCAAGGGGGCTACACTTTCTTCTTGAAAGGACTTCCTGAGGAGAAACAATTTTGCAGTAATGAACTCTCGTCTTCCAAAACGTCTGGTGGGTGTCAATCAGTGGTGGGCACACTTCCGATAATCCGATAACAGATCATTATCGAAAATAACGTTTTCATTATCAGATTATCTTTTTAGATAACTTTAAAAACCATCATCGGACTAATTATCTTCCGATGAATTGCCGAACGTAATAAACCAAGCTGAACAGTGAAAAACATTTTTTAAACTTAAAAGCAGTTGAGACCTACCTGTTTCCTAGTAGGTATATTGTTCTACCCTCTGCAAACAGAAGAGAGCTGTTTTCAGAAAAAAACTACTCTATCCTCTGTAGGCAAAGGAGAACTGGTGCAGCAATGCATTATGGGTAGCATAGGGTAATCTCAGACGTTCACGACAGGACAAATGCATTTCAGACACTCTGTTCAGGCTCCACGGACAACAGCATTAAACTCTAGTGCCTAAAACTCTCATGAATATATTCTCTGGGTTTATAGATGTTATTGTACTTGTGTTTAAATTCCACGCATCTTAAATGTAGCAGACGGATTATCTGGTGTTTTGTTTGTCAGGTTTTCAAGGCCGCTTCTGCCATCTACTGGCCAGTAGTGTTCATGGCCGTATTCGCCCCAAGTACTAAGCGTCCAGGCACCAGTAGATGGCAGCGTTCTATTTATTTTGACCCGGTTATATCAGATGGTGGTCAAATCAACTTTTTGGCTTTGCAAATGGCTTTTTTTTTTTTTTTTTTAAATTACGTTTAAAACAAAACAACAACAACAAAAAAACATTACAAGACAGCTCTGCGATTGGATGCTTTGTAGCTCTTCAGCAGCAGGAGGTGGTCGTGAGATGTTAAAGCTTGTTACTCCACTACACGATGCAGGACGCACGATTAACCAGAAACTTGGTCCAAAAAATTCTCGCACCAATGAAAAATCATCTGAAAAATGGCCAAAACACGCACAGTGTAAAGCCAACATTTATTTGTCAAGATAAGGCTTTTCAGAACTGACCAATTGTTAACCTTGTCCTTTGTTTTATCTATGTTTTTATTGTTGCATTTTAACCTGTGAAGTGCTTTGTGACTTATGTCTGTGAAAGGCACTATATAAATAAATTTACTTACTTACTTACTAATATTGAGTGCATGTTTTACAACATCATAAAACGTGTGTACATCATCAAACATTCTCTCCACATGCAAAACATTTTGTGATGACACTTCCAGGGCTCCGTAAAAATGCCTGTTTTTACAAATAAAAATGGAATATTTTACAAAAGCACATTTATCTTTAAACCAACACATGACACACGTCACATTAACGTGTTGGTTTACATAATGAATGACTGAACCAATCAGTGTTTAGCAGAGGCACTTTTACCCAGAATGCTTTGCAGTCTGTGTTTCTTACAAAACCTCAGAATTAGTGCATTATTCAACATTAAAAGATATATGTCATATTTTAACTTTGTACAAATGACAGAATTGACATTAATGGAGTTATTCTATCAGTATTTTCACAAAACCATAAGTTAGTATGACATTTTGTGGATGCTCTCAGGATTCTTCTGTGCAGCTTCCTACAGGGGCCAGCATGGTCAAACATGGAAATACTGGCTCATTCTTTGGGTCTTTTGTCACTTTTGATGCTTTCAAAAGCGATCGTGTTAAAAGTCAATTTCAGCTTCTTAGTAATTGCAAATGTACCAGAGCCAGTACTGGAATTTATCAGTTGTTGATTGTCTGTAACTTACGATACATTTTTGGGTGGTTTATCGGTTTATCTTTATCAAAGATAACTTTTTAGTTATCTAATTATCTGTTATCGAAGTTAATTTTTTGGATATCTGTGCCCACCACTGGTGTCAATGAATGACTAATGACAATCCATCTCCAACTTAAGAGTGAATGCAATGTCACAATCATCACTGCTTCTGGACCAAGACTTGACACCAACAATGAAGAGAAGGAAACCTTATACTCCAAGCTTTACACCATCCTATATGTGTTCTCAGCATCTGACAAAACCATCTTCCTTGGCAACTTCAATGCCTGTGTTGGAAATGACCAACAACTGTGGAACAGAATCATTGGAAGAAATGGAGTGGGAAATGCAATGTTGACTGCACCCTGTTTCTCACAAAGTATGCTAAACACAATCTCATCATCACCAAGACCATCTTCAGGCAAAAGCAAAAGTTCACAGTCTCCGGGCAACACCCTCGCTCGAACTACTGGTATCTGCTTAATGACATCATTATCCGAAAGCATGACCATAAGGATATGCTCCAGGATCCAGCTGAACATCTGCCCTAAGAGGAGGCCTGGACACTGTAACACTATCAAAATGTTCAACATCGCCAAGCTCAAAGACCCAGAAACAAAAGGAGAGTTTTAACAGTGCCTTACGACAGAAATCCCCACAAAATGCTCTGCGCCAGCTCCGAAACATTGGGAGGAACGCAAGGCAGCCATAACAACAGCCTGCTAAGGAACACTCGAACAGCAGAAGAGGAAGTACCAGGACTGGTTTGATGAGAATGATCACATCCTCCAACGACTCATCCGCCAAAAGTGAAAAAGCTTTTCTCGACTTCCAGAAGGATCCAACCTTGCAAGTGTCCTGGCTGAAGCCAATCTTCTTCTTCTTCTTCTTCTTTGTCTTGCGGCTGTTCCCGTTAGGGGTCGCCACAGCAGATCATTCGTTTCCATCTCACCCTGTCCTCTGTATCTTCCTCTGTCACACCAACCACCTGCATGTCCTCCGTCAGCACATCCATAAGCCTCCTCTTTGGCCTCCCTCTTCTCCTCCTGCCTGGTGGCTCCATCCTCAGCATCCTTCTCCCTATATACCCTGGGTCCCTCCTCTGCACACGTCCAAACCATCTCAATCTCTCCTCTCTGACTTTGTCTCCAAACAGTCCCACCTGAGGTGTCCCTCTGATATGTTCATTCCTAAGCTTGTCCATTCTTGTCACTCCCAAAGAGAATCTCAACATCTTCAGCTCTGCCACCTCCAGCTCTGCCTCCTGTGTTTTTGTTAGTGCCACCATCTCTAAGCCATACAACATAGCTGGTCTCACTACTGTCTTGTAAACTTTCCCCTTCACTCTTGCTGGTATTCTTCGGTCACAAATCACTCCTGCCACCTTTCTCCACCCACTCCACCCTGCCTGCACTCTCTTCTTCACCTCTCTACCACACTCTCCATTACTTTGAACAGTTGACCCCAAATATTTAAACTCATCTACTTTCACCACTTCTACTCCTTGTAACTGCACTATTCCTGAAGCCAATCTCCAGAGCATACAGTGTGTCTTCAGCAAGAACCAGCCTCAGTGGGTGGGTCACATCATGACGATGGATGACAGCCAACTTCCCAAGCAGATCTTCTTCTCCCAGCTAAGTGAAGGAAAATGGTTCAGAGGAGGGCAGAAGAAAGGCTATAAGGGCTTCCTGAAGCTCAACCTCTGAAAGACCTTTAAGACCTGGGAAGAACAAGAGAGGAACCGAGCCAGTTGGTGAGCTAATGGTCCATATGGGAGTGCCGCAGCAGCATAATGACTTAGCACTGATGCCTGGCAGCAAGAAGGTTGAGGGATTGCTTCCTGCCCTTTGCTGAGTTTGCATATTCCCCCGTGTCTGCGTGGGTTTCCTCCAGGGACTCCAGTTTCCTCCCACAGTCACAAACATGCTTATTTAGGGTTTGCTCCTTTCTCTACCCCTGACAAAGACAGTGCATGTATATATGGACTTGTTCCTGGCTGCCAGACTGTGGCTGCCCACTGCTCCTAGTGGTTAGACTGTGTATAACTGCAATTAGGATGGTTAAATGCAGAGGACAAATTTCATTGTATATACAGTATGTACAATGACAATAAAGATTATATTATTATGATATTGTAAAGGTATGTGAAAAAATGTAGAGAAACAACACAGAGAAGAGGAGAAAGGGGAAGGAGAGAGAGCCGCAACAGTGTCTGCCAGAAGCAGAGTCCATCAAGACTGGGCTTGTTCAGTGATCTCTGTGGTCTGGGAACTGATCAAGAAATGATCTTCCTCACTACAGTGGGCTTGCCATGACAAATGCAATCTGCAACCACAGTACTAGATGACACTAAACCCCACACACTGTTCAATGCAAAAGTCACTTCTCGGTTATCCCGCTCCAAAAGTAGCCTGGACATCAGCAGAGTGTACAAAGACCTGTCTAAAACGGGGGGGGACAAACAACATATATAAGTTGCACTGGAGTATAAGTCATACCATTTTTTTCTGTATTATCAGCTGTTTAATTTGGAATTTCTGAATGTTGTTAGTGTATTTTTTGATATTGAATTGCATTCTTTCTTTATTGGAGTTGATTTTGTTTATTGCTTTGATTCCAGAGAAAGATGTTTGTATAAAGTTATAATATTATTAAAAAGGAACATGTGTTTTTTCAGTGTATAAGTCCCACTGGAGTATTAGTTGAATGATCACTCAAACTAATATGTATATGTTTCAAACATGAACGAGCAAAGCTCTTCAGGATCTCACCATGTCATTTAGGTCCTTCAGACTTTTTTTGAGTAAATGCTTTCAAGGGAGCATTAGCATGGCTAAAACCTTTCAGCTTCTGGGGGGTGCACCACAACCCCCCCCCCCCCTTTTTAAGCAATTTTCTTTCTTTTTTTGCCTCTCACATGCCTGGAAGCTCCTCACCATTGAACCATGTCATTTAGGTCCTTCAGACTTTATCTTAAGCAAATGCTTCTGAGAAGCATGAGCATGACTTAAAACCTTCAGATTCTGGGGGCCAATTAGACCCCCCTAATTACAACCCTCTTAACCCCCTGCTACTTTAAGCATTTTTTTAATGTAGATGTAAATTCATATTCAAAGTTTTCAGCTAGTTGACAGTAGGGCTGTACAATATGGCCAAATTATTGTATCTCAAAATTGTCATATCAATATTATATACAATATGACTATGATTTGACACAAAGTGCAGCAACATTGAAAATTAAACATTCTTAAACAAAACAGTAATAATACCACACTCATTTTGCACTCATCATAAGGTTAGGATACTGTGCCCTCCAAAAGTATTGGAACACTTGGAATTTCACACATTGTACTTTGTTTATGCCATTTAAAAAACAAGAAATACAAAAAATATAAAGAATTAAAATGTCTAAAATTACCTTCCTCAAATTCAAACTGAAAGCAAATCTCTAAAACTTGATAAAACCTGTAAATAATAATCAGTTTTATTGCCAGTTTTCTTTAGACAAGTCAGGGGATGGAAACATGAACATTTCCAAGTCACTGAATATGTCTTGGACTTTATTTACATCAATTATGAAGAAATACAAAAGTTTCTTTCACCCAAACATCAAATCTAGGCTTTCATCTCAGATGTACCTTCTGGCAAATTGTAGCTGAACTTTCAGGTCTTCTTTTTAAGAAAGTCCTCCTCTACACCACTTCATCAGGAAGCTGTATATCAAGTTGTAGAGATTTGCTTTCAGTTTGAGTTTAAGGAAGATAACTTTACCTTTATTTATCTAAAGTTGTGTCACTAGTCTGTCACACCAAAATTAAGAGGTTATTTAAAAATAAGTCCTTCGGAGAGCAAAATTAAGAGGTAACACAGGTTGTATACAGAACAGAGGAGGAGTAAATGACCTGTATATCCTTCAGCCTGAGCATCTTCACATTATATCTGATGAATCAACAGCTGTCTGCTCATTTAATATCACTGGAGAAACACGTATATATAAGACAACTCACTCCGATGTCCCGAACTGTCCATAGTGCATTCAATGTGCCTCGGAAAAAAATCGATGCAATCAGGCAGCGAGGGATGCAACTTGATTCAACCCATCAAGTTAATTGTTGCACACTGAATGAATCGATGCACTCGCATTGCGTATGTTTGTATCTAGATACTGATTCGTATCGATGAATCTCCACATGCCTACTGGCCACCCCTTTTTTGTGTGTGTGTGTGTCATTGACATCCTCCATACATTTTTAGATATAACCAGATACAGCTTCAGCATAGTCCTCAGTGTCTGTTGTCTGGTCTGTGGTGGCAGCCTCTCTGAATACTGACCAGTCTGTGCATTTGAAGCACCCCTGCAGTGACGTCATCGCTCCCTATGGCCACACTCTCACCTGTTTGATGGAGGGTTGGTTTCTGGTGAGCAGAGGTCTGTATGGAGGAGTTAGCATGCAGATGTGGTCTGATGAGCTGAAAAGGGTGAGGGGCTGCTTTTAATGCTGCTTTGATGTTGGTAGAGACATGGTCCAGTGTGTTGGCTCCTCTTGTGGCAAAACTCACATGTTGGAAACAGTGAGGGAGAACTTTCTTCATGTTAGCTTGGTTAAAGTCCCCAGCAACAATGAATACTCCCTCTGGGTGTGAAGTGTGCAGTTTGTTGACACGGTGACAGAGGCACTCCAAAGCTGTCTTAATGTCCACGTCAGGAGCCATGTTAAGGTGCGTTTACACATAACCAAGACGCATTACAAATGTCATTTTTCTGTCATTCGTGACACATTCCTGACATTCTTAATGTGACTTAACACATCTGAATAGGTTTCTTAATAGGGCGTGTTGGTGCGTGATATTCTTGATATTCGTGGAGCATGTTTTTACCTGTCAAAAAATCTTCCACGAATGTCACACACCACCCTCATTTCGTCTCACGTCGTGGAGGTCGCAACTGAGCGTATTGATCCGTCTTGATGAGTAGTGATCCGTAATAGAACGTGACAACGTTCATAGTGGTTCCTGTGATAGTTCTTGGAGCCCAAACTGTCACGCGTTATTACGAAGTGACATGGAAACTGTCAAATTTTGACACGACTTGTAACGCGGCGTCACATTTCACTGAGCACCATGATGGATCAGTTTTCTGTCATGTGCGCACAATTAAACTCGGCTTCAAATGTCGGTCCTCAGTTCCTGCTGAAGCTCCTCAGGATGCTCCTGCAGGTGTTCCACCTGCTGTAACCGATGAGCGGGAGAATGAGTCTGAACCAGAGGAACCAGAGGAGACTCACGTGCAGCCAGACATCTCTGCACCTGCTCCAGTTCGGTGGAGGAAGAAGCGCGCGCACAATTAAACCCTGCTGCACCGCATTCAGTTTGATTGCTGACAGCAGGTCGACTAAAAGTCTCATTTCAGTGGTCTTCAGCGCGCTCCTGCAGGTGTTCCACCTGCTGCATGTGCCTGATGTTTGGGAAAATGCGCCAGACGAGAGCCGCATGAAGCCACACATCTGGCTCTGTCCTCCTCCTCCTCTCTGCGCCACTCCATGGCACAGAGCCCAACTACGCATGCAGTCACAAAGTTCTTCTGAAAAACTGGAGTGATCTGAATTCGGTTGGATGAATATGGGTGTGTGTGTGGAGACAATTCACCTCGTTCACAACGTGACAGAACTTAACGATGCGCTGTTACGCGCAATAGCGCATAACAACGCGGAACACTATTCTTGACCGTGCATAATGGTTCCTGATAATTCTCTGGCAACACGTGCCATTAATCGTAACGTGTGGTAACAGGTTGCAGCAGTTCCTGAGGACACCTGATGCCTCTGCCCCGAATAATCATATTCGTGATCAGCGGCCAAGAATGTGTACTTCGTGGCATTCGTGACTTGTCATCGTTATGTTTAAATGTAGCATTAGCAGCAATGATGAAAACCACTGAAAACTCATGTGGAAGATAGAAGGGCCGGCATTTAACTGTCAGGAACTCAGTATCTGGAGAGCAGTATGAAAACGTTCAGGATGAGTTGACCATCTATTGTTTATATAGATGCACTCCTCCGCCGCGTGTTTTTCCACTGAGCATGCTGTTTCAATCAGCCCGATTTGTGGTTAGCCACGCTAAACTATTAGCAAGGTCGGTTATTGTGTCATTCAGCCACGTCTCAGTGTAAACAAAAGCACAGCAGTCTCTCACCTGTCATTTATGTGTAAGTTCCTGTTTGTTTACCATCAATGTTTACCATCAATCCAGTTTGTTTTCCATCAATTTGATGCTCACTACCACGTTTGAAGGAAACGTCATCCAGCAGGAGCTAGCCTTCGCCCTGGCGTTGAGCCCACTGCGGCCCCCCCTGCTTTCTGTTCCGAATACACCGCTCGCTGCTGTTGCGGCCTCTCTCGGTGGGCCGCCGTAGATGCTGAGCAGGCCTCTCGTTGTCTGCGTAGCAGACCCTGGACTTGAAATAAATTCTGCGTGTTCAGATTGATGGATCCAATTCTTGCTTCACGGAGTAGCAGTAGATGTTGTCGGTCAGAAACCTTTCTGTTCCTGCTGCTTTGGTGCAGGTTGACTTTAAACTTGATGCTTTTCTCTGTGTTGTTATCATGAGCCGTGCAGCCGCTGCCAACTGTGGCGCTGCCATCTTACTAGATCCTAAGGATTTTGCGAGGAGAAATCAGGAGATGAGAGTGATTACAGGGAAAAATATTGGGAATGTAGGAGGTTGTATTTGTATTGATCACTTCATCAAAGGTACGTTTTCTATCGCAAATGTTGTGCTTTCATGTAATTAATGTGATTTTTAAACCCACGTAGCATCCATTCAGTTCAGCATGCTCAGAAGGATTCAAAACATTGTTCATGAATAACATATTCTGACTTGAAATTCTCCATTTCCCTTCACATCAAATCAACAAAAAATAAAAGTAGCCCTGCTTTAATAAAGCGCATTTTAATAAATGACCAATGACATTATGGATGCCTGAAGCCTGGGATATTCAAAAAGCATCTGTCATGTGCGCTGGTGTTGATAATAAGAAATGTGCTCCTTGCATTAGCATTTAAATGTTTTTGGTTTAAAGATGCAGCCAAATGCATACTTAAATAAATAAATCAATACATCACTTTAGTACTCCAACCTTTCTAGTTTCTCATCACTGTTAGGCTGAATAAAGTTGGACTCAAGTTGTAATAGGTGTCAATTTGTCAGAATTCCAAACTCAGCCAATTTGATCATATCTCAGAAGTATTTTGCGAAGCATCCACATCCAATGCCTTAATGTATCTTGAAACACAGAGCATACTTTCCTCCAGCATTACAAGAATTTTTGAAAGTGTTGTGCTTCAAAGTGTTGTGCTTCAAATGCTACCATCAAAAGCATGCCTTGGTCTTTCTTTGGACGGTCATGGTCACACGCATGACATCACTTTTGGGGTCCTCAAATTCTCCTTTAATGGTGTCCCTCAGGGTTCAGTTCTAGGTCCATTGGTATTTCCTTTGTATGTACTGTAGCTCTTTTGAAGAATATCATTTGTGGCTTTGGGCTGATCATCGTTCTGTTGTAGATTTGCAGATGTGTTTGCTGGAGACAGTGCAAATAGTGCTGCAAAACTGAGACCTGTATGGTTGCTGTGAGGAGTTGGATGTCAGCTTCATTTTCTCAACTCAAGCAAGACTGAGATGATGGTGATGAACTAACTAAAAATAAGAAACGTTTTGGGCAAATATGCTATTTCACTGTGTGATTCAGCATAGTGAGACTGTTCTGAATCTTGGAGTCATTTTTGATGAGTTTCTCTAGTTTTATTCACATATCAATATCACAAGGTCAATGCTTTGTTTTTAGGCTTTGGACTTAAAAGTATTAGAGGTCTCCAGATGATCCAGAATGTAGCTGCTCAAGCTTTGATTCAAAATATGAAAGTTTGATCATATAACCCCAATGATGGCATCTCTACATAGCATGGCATTTCTACATGCTGGATGTCTTGCAACTTCCTACTTTTTAACTCTGATAAGAGTGGTTTTTGGTCCAGTGAGACATCGGCATCAATTTGACCAGTTCACGCTTAGCCTAGGCTCGTGTGTCATACATCACACCGACAAAGTGAGGAACCTTGGTGTAATTTCTGATCCTACATTGTCCTTTGACCTCCACATGAGAGATATTACTAGGACTGCTTTCTTCCTGCAAAATATAGTGAAGATTTGTCCCATCCTGTCTATGGCTGATGCTGAGACTTTCATTCATGCATTTGTTTCTTCAAGATTAGACTACTGCAATGTTCTATTTTCTGGTTTAATGCAATCCAGCATTAGGGATGTCAAATTCTTTGAAAATGCTGCTGCCAGACTTTTGACAAGAAGCAGAAAGTTTGACCACATAACACCAATTTTGGCATCTCTTCACTGGCTTCCTGTCTCTGTGAGATCAGATTTTAAGGTTCTGCTTAGGGTTGAGCCAGATACTTGTGTCAGACAAAGCATTTTTGACGAGTACAAGCATGATCCGAATAAAACTCATCAATATCTGTGCTCGTACTAAAGGAAAATTCTCATTGGCTAACTGACTGTCTTCATGCTCTGCGATTGGCCAGTCACACACAGTGCCCGCCCCTCCCTACACAGACACGTCTTTGTGCAGCTCCTCTCACACACACACAGACAGGCTCTGCTCTCTGTGCTGGGATGGATTCTACCTCTCAGGACTCCTTAAGTTTTCTTCAGCTCGACTCTGTTTCAGTTTGTATGATATTTAAAGTTACTTGGTGAACTTGTTTCATATCGTTCGCGGTGCTTTTGACAAGACGGAGCTGAAAACAGCTCATGTTGTGTCGGTCACTGCCTCCACTCCGGTCGGGTTTTCTATTTATTTATTTTTTTAACCGTTTGTTTGCTCTTCATTTTGTTGGTGATATAAAGTCAGTTGGAAAACTTTCCTCCTACTGAACACTTGAGAAGAATATAGTGATCAAGGCTGACATATTATTTCCCTGTTTGCCATCAGTGGATGTTTGCATGAATCAAGTTCACACAAATCATTAAAAAATAAACTGTCTTACAGACCACTTGCACACATACACACATATAGCTGAACAGACAAAGTAGCCTATATTAATATTTTTATTGAATATGGCTGCATGCAATCTGACACTTTCTCATTGCACAGGGGTAGGCAACCTGTTCCAGAAAGAGCCATGAGGGTGCAGGTTTTCTTTGCAGCCACTGACTCCACCAGGTGATTTCACTGATTAACTGATTCCATCTGCTCAAAGTGATATTAATCAGTAAAATCACCTGTGGAGTCAGCGGCTGCAAAGAAAACCTACACCCTCATGGCTCTTTCTGGAACAGGTTGCCTACCCCTGTCATTGCAGTTCATCAAAATAATCTGGTCAGTCGAACAACCTCTCCCTCTCACACAGTCACACACTCTCACACACACACACACACACACACACATATATATATATATATATATATATATATATACTCAACAAAAATATAAACGCAACACTTTTGGTTTTGCTCTCATTTTGTATGAGATGAACTCAAAGATCTAAAACTTTTTCCACATACACAATATCACCATTTCCCTCAATATTGTTCACAAACCAGTCTAAATCTGTGATAGTGAGCACTTCTCCTTTGCTGAGATAATCCATCCCACCTCACAGGTGTGCCATATCAAGATGCTGATTAGACACCATGATTAGTGCACAGGTGTGCCTTAGACTGTCCACAATAAAGGCCACTCTGAAAGGTCCAGTTTTGTTTTATTGGGGGGGATACCAGTCAGTATCTGGTGTGACCACCATTTGCCTCATGCAGTGCAACACATCTTCTTCGCATAGAGTTGATCAGGTTGTCCATTGTGGCCTGTGGAATGTTGGTCCACTCCTCTTCAATGGCTGTGTGAAGTTGCTGGATATTGGCAGGAACTGGTACAAGCTGTATACGCCGGTCCAGAGCATCCCAAACATGCCATGCAAGAACTGGGACATTTTCAGCTTCCAAGAATTGTGTACAGATCCTTGTGTTGTGAAAGGGACGTGACACTGACCCACAACAGGGGGCGTTAATGAACGGACAATGGATAAGCCAAAAAGTAACAATTTAATGTTGTGAATCGCACAACAACGTACAGACAATAACAATATGGTGGACTGTCAATCATACACCAGGTGACGTGTGGGCAGGCTCGACGATAGAAGACGCCTGGAGAGAGAAGAGCTGGATCCCCACACAGCTTCCACCACCAACGGAGCTGAAGAACACTGGAGCCGCCAAGCCCTGCGCCCCAGGTGGCCGCTGTCTTCAGCAGTCAGACCCGGTACTGCTGGCAGAGAACAGAGACAGTCCAGATGAGTGTGAGTTCGCACACTCAGTAATCCACAGTCTGTATTAAGTAAAGGAGGGAAAACCTCCACCTCCAATCACACACACTCGTGCAGCTCCTGGTCAACCACTTATCTGAGTTGGGGTGTGAGGCAAAGCCGCCGCTGTCACACCAAACACCAATCCTCCAGATAAGGCAACACTCCAGGAAAACGGCTGCAATAGAAGTTCAAGTTATTACACACACAGTGTTAGTCAGCAGAGAATTTACCTGAATGGTAGTTGATTCTCGGCGAGGAGGTGGAGTTGCAGTCCGGTCTTTGTAGTGGTGGTGATGGGTGACAGCTTGTGTTGATTGATGACAGCTGTCACCTCCAGCAAAGCCGACGCCCTCTCGTGCTTGAAGCCGCACTTCAAGCAGGGCGCCATCTTGTGGTGGTGGGCCAGCAGTACCTCCTCTTCAGCGGCCACACAACAGGACCCCCCCCTCAACGGGCGCCTCCTGGCGCCCGACCAGGCTTGTCCGGGTGCCACCGGTAGAAGTCAGCCAGGAGGGCCGGGTCCAGGATGAAGCTCCTCTTCAACCAGGAGCGTTCTTCGGGTCCATACCCCTCCCAGTCCACCAAATACTGGAACCCCCGGCCCTTCCGACGGACGTCCAGGAGCCGGCGCATGGTCCAAGCCGGCTCCCCGTCAATGATCCGGGCAGGAGGCGGCGCCGGTCCGGGGGTACAGAGGGGTGACACGTGGTGAGGTTTGATGTGGGACACATGGAAAACCGGGTGGATCCGCAGTGAAGCTGAAGCTGCCAGCTTCACTGCGGCTGGACTGAGGACCTTGAGGATAGGGAAAGGTCCGATGTATCTGTCCTTCAACTTTTGGGATTCCACTTGCAGAGGAATGTCCTTTGTAGAAAGCCAAACCTCCTGCCCAGGCTGGTACGCAGGGGCCGGGGCACGCCAGCGGTCTGCATGGTTCTTGGCCCTCGTCCGGGCTTTGAGCAGGGCAGAGCGGGCGGAACGCCACACCCGACGGCACCTTCTCAGATGGGCCTGGACCGAGGGCACCCCGACCTCTCCCTCCACTAGCGGGAACAATGGGGGCTGGTACCCCAAACACACTTCAAATGGGGAGAGGCCGGTGGCAGACGAGACTTGGCTGTTATGAGCATACTCGATCCAGGCCAGATGGTCACTCCAGGCCGTCGGGTGTGCAGAGGTCACGCAACGGAGGGCCTGCTCCAGTTCCTGGTTTGTCCGCTCTGCCTGCCCGTTCGTCTGGGGGTGGTACCCAGACGAGAGACTGACGGTGGCCCCCAGTTCCCTACAGAAACTCCTCCAGACCTGGGAGGAGAACTGAGGACCACGATCCGAGACAATGTCTGATGGAATCCCATGCAGACGCACGACGTGGTGGACCAGGAGGTCTGCAGTCTCCTGGGCCATCGGGAGCTTCGGGAGGGCCACGAAGTGGGCCGCCTGGGAAAACCGGGTCTACTATCATAGGATGGTGGTGTTTCCCTGGGGCGGCGGGAGGCCCGTGACAAAGTCCAAGGCCGATATGAGACCAGGGGCGACGACGGCACTGGCAGAGGCAGGAGGAGGCCTTGGGCCTTGTGATGGTCAGCTTTGCCCTGGTGCAGGTGGTGCAGTCCTGGACATACTCCCGGACGTCGGCTTCCATAGACGCCCACCAGAAGCGCTGCCGGACCACTGCCACGGTTCTTCGCACCCCTGGGTGACAGGAGAGCTTGGAACCGTGACAGAAGTCAAGGACCGCCAGCCCTGGCACTCTGGTGGGAAGTACAGTTTGTTCTTCGGACCGGTCCCCGGGTCCGGGCTCTGTGTCAGGGCCTCCCGGACGGTATTCTCCAAGTCCCAGGTAAGGGCGGCCACGACAGTGGACTCGGGGATGATGGTGTCAGGGGGGTCTGACAGCTCGGTCTTGACCTCCTCTTCGTGCCCCGGGACAGGGCATCAGATCATTGGTTCTTTGTCCAGGGGCGGTAGGTGATCCGGAAGTCAAAACGCCCGAAGAACAGCGACCAGTGGGCTTGCCTGGGGTTCAGACGCTTCGCGGTCCGGATGTACTCACAGGTTCCGATGGTCCGTGAAAACTGTAAATGGTACCAATGCTCCCTCCAACAGGTGTCTCCCACTCTTCAAGAGCCTCCTTCACCGCAAGAAGTTCCCGATTGCCGACGTCATAGTTCCGTTCAGCTGGGGTCAACCTGCGAGAAAAGTAGGCACATGGATGGAGAACCTTGTCGGAACTCCCCGCTCTGGGATAGCCGGCTCCTATCCCTGAGTCAGAGGCATCCACTTCAACAACAAACTTGGCGTTGGGATCGGGCTGCACCAGAACTGGTGCAGTTGAGAACCGGCGTTTCAACTCCCTAAACGCGGCTTCGCACCGATCCGACCAGGTGAAGGGACTTTTGTGGAGGTCAGGGCTGTCAGGGGGCTACTACCTGACTGTGGCCCTTGATGAACCTCCGGTAGAAAATTTGCAAAAACCGAGGAACTGTTGTAGTTTCCTACGGTTCGTTGGTTGGGGCCAATCTCTCACCGCCGCAACCTTGGCCGGATCAGGGGCGACGGAGTGGAGGAGATATGAACCCCAAGATGGACAAAGAAGTGCGGTGGAACTCACATTTCTCGCCCTTCACAAACAGCCGGTTCTCCAACAACCACTGTAGGACCTGACGTACATGCTTAACATGGGTCTCAGGATCCGGAGAAAAAATGAGTATATCGTCTAGATATACGAAGACAAACCGATGCAGGAAGTCCCGCAAGACGTCATTAACCAATGCTTGGAACGTCGCGGGCGCATTGGTGAGGCCGAACGGCATGACCAGGTACTCAAAGTGACCTAACGGGGTGTTAAATGCCGTCTTCCACTCGCATCCTCCTGGATCCGAACCAGGTGATAAGCATTCCTAAGATCCAATTTCATGAAAATCTGGGCTCCATGCAGGGGCGTGAACACTGAATCCAACAGAGGTAACGGGTATCGGTTTCGAACCGTGATCTCGTTCAGCACTCTGTAATCATTGCATGGACGGAGTCCGCCGTCCTTCTTGCCCACAAAAAAGAAACCAGCACCCATCGGGGAGGGTGGAGTTCCGGATCAACCCGGCAGCTAACGAGTCCCGGATGTAGGTCTCCATTGATTCGCGTTCCGGACGTGAGAGGTTGTACAGCCTGCTGGAAGGGTACTCAGCACCCGGTATCAAATCAATGGCACAATCGTACGGACGGTGCGGGGGGCAGCGTGAGTGCCAGATCCTTGCTGAAGACGTCAGCAAGGTCGTGGTACTCGGCTGGCACCGCCGCCAGATTGGGGGGGACTATAACCTCCTCCTTAGCTGTCACACAGGGTGGAACCAAGGATCCTAAACCACTCCCGGGTGGCAGGTTTCGCTCCACTGAACCCACCACCCATGACGGCAATCAATCCGGGGATTGTGTTTTAACAACCCATGAAAACCCAAAATCACTCGGGAGGTAGAAGGTGTTACATAAAACACAATCTCCTCCCTGTGATTCCCAGACACCACCAATGTCACTGGCTGAGTCTGGGTGGTTGATTAGTGGAAGAAGGGTGCCATCTAGTGCCCGCACCGACAATGGTGACGGTAAGGCCAATAGAGGGAGCCCAACCTCCTTTGCCCATCTGCTATCCAGCAGATTTCCCTCGACCCCGGTGTCCACCAGTGCTGGGGCGTGAAGGGTTAAATCCTCACTCAGGATCGTGACTGGGATTCGTGCAGATTTACGGGGTTCTCCCGCATGGGTATTGTGACCCACCCTTAGCCCAGTCTCTAAGGACGAGTGCTGCTGTTTTGATCGTTTGGGGCATTCTCTCTGTGTGTGCTCAGTAGAGCTGCAGAGAAAACACTCTCCACGGATCAGCCTCCTTTGTCTCTGATCTGATCGTTTTTTGGCCCGGCTCGTTTCCATAGCACCGTCAGCAGGGGGAGCTGTTGTCACGTGGAGATCCCTGGCAGTGGAGCGTGGGGAAGTTGGCTCCCTTTCAGACCCGGGAGGAAGAGGGACGGCTTGTGCCTGACCACGCCCTTCGTCTCGCTCCCGTCGGTGTTCTGTTAATCGGTTGTCTAACCGTATAACCAGGTCGATAAGCCCATCTAAGTCCCGCGGCTCGTCCTTCGCCACCAGGTGCTCCTTGAGGACCAGAGACAGTCCGTTTACAAAGGCAGCGCGGAGCGCAACAGCATTCCAGCCGGCTCGCGCTGCCACGATGCGGAAGTCGACTGCATACTTTGCTGCGCTCCGACGCCCCTGTCTTATCAACAGCAGCACACTTGAAGCGGTTTCGCCTCTAAGAGGGTGGTCGAACACCTGTCGGAACTCCCTCACAAACTCAGTATAAACCGTTAGGAGCCGTGAATTCTGCTCCCAAAGCGCCGTAGCCCAGGCGCGTGCCTCTCCTCGAAGCAAGTTTATAACGTAAGCCACCCGGCTGGCGTCTGACGCGTACATGATGGGACGCTGTGAAAAGACAAGTGAGCACTGCATCAAGAAGTCCACGCACGTCTCCACACAGCCTCCGTACGGCTCCGGAGGGCTTATGTATGCTTCAGGGGAAGGTGGGGGGGTCGTTGAACGACCAGCGGAATGTCTGTTTCTGGCACACGGTCAGCAGGAGGAGGTGCTGCAGCAGCGCCCTGAGCATGCACTTCCACCTGGGCGGTGAGAGCCTCATCCTGCGATTGAGAACACTGCTCCTGCTCGGTAACTAAGTCCAACCGAGCGGCAAAGGCGGTTAAGATGTTGCTGCAGCTCACCCAACACGCCTCCTGCCTGTGCACCTCGCTCCTCCCATTGGCTGTTCAAGCGATGGTTGACGCCCCTCGGGATCCATGATGCTGGCCGAGAAATCCTGTTGTGAAAGTGACGGACACGGACCCACACAGGGGGCATTAATGAACGGACAATGGATAAGCCAAAAAGTAACAATTTAATGTTGTGAATCGCACAACAACGTACAGACAATAACAATATGGTGGACTGTCAATCATACACACCAGGTGACGTGTGGGCAGGCTCGACGATAGAAGACGCCTGGAGAGGAGAAGAGCTGGATCCCCACACAGCTTCCACACCAACGGAGACTGAAGAACACCGGAGCCACCAAGCCTGCGCCCCAGGTGCCGCTGTCTTCAGCAGTCAGACCCGGTACTGCTGGCAGAGAACAGAGACAGTCCAGATGAGTGTGAGTTTGCACACTCCAGTAATCCCACAGTCTGTATTAAGTTAAAGGAGGGAAAACCTCCACCTCCAATCACACACACTTGTGCAGCTCCTGGTCAACACTTATCTGAGTTGGGGTGTGAGGCGAAGCCGTCGCTGTCACACCAAATGCCAATCCTCCAGATAAGGCAACACTCCAGGAAAACGGCCCTGCAATAGAAGTTCAAGTTATACACACACAGTGTTAGTCAGCAGAGAATTTACTGAATGGTAGTGATTCTCGGCGAGGAGGTGAGTTGCAGTCGGTCTTTGTAGTGGTGGTGATGGGTGACAGCTTGTTTTGATGATGACAGCTGTCACCTCCAGCAAAGCCGACGCCCTCTCGTGCTTGAAAGCCGCACTTCAAGCAGGGCGCCATCTTGTGGTGGTGGGCCAGCAAGTACCTCCTCCTTCAGCGGCCCACACAACACCTTGCAACATGGAGCCGTGCATTTATCCTGCTGCAACATGAGGTAATGTTCTTGGAAGGCACATACAATGGGCCTCAGGATCTCGTCACGGTATCTCTGTGCATTCAAAATGCCATCAATAAAATGCACCTGTGTTCTTCGTCCATAACAGACGCCGCCCATACCATAACCCCACTGCCACCATGGGCCACTCGATCCACAACATTGACATCAGAAAACCGCTCACCCACACGATGCCACACACGCTGTCTGCCATCTGCCCTGGACAGTGTGAACCGGGATTCATCCGTGAAGAGAACACCTCTCCAATGTGCCCAAACGCCAGCGAATGTGGCAATTGCCCACTCAAGTCAGTCACGCCGACGAACTGGAGTCAGATCGAGACCCGATGAGGACGACGAGCATGCAGATGAGCTTCCCTGAGATGGTTTTCTGACAGTTTGTGGTAGAAATTCTTTGGTTATGCAAACCGAGCAGCTGTCCGAGTGGCTGGTCTCAGATGATCGTGGAGGTGAACATGCTGGATGTGGAGGTCCTGGGCTGGTGTGGTGACACGTGGTCTGCGGTTGTGAGGCTGGTTGGATGTACTGCCAAATTCTCTGAAACGCCTTTGGAGACGGCTTATGGTAGAGAAATGAACATTCAATACATGAGCAACAGCTCTGGTTGACATTCCTGCTGTCAGCATGCCAATTGCACGCTCCCTCAAATCTTGCAACATCTGTGGCATTGTGCTGTGTGATAAAACTGCACCTTTCAGAGTGGCCTTTTGTTGTGGACAGTCTAAGGCACACCTGTGCACTAATCATGGTGTCTAATCAGCATCTTGATATGGCACACCTGTGAGGTGGGATGGATTATCTCAGCAAAGGAGAAGTGCTCACTATCACAGATTTAGACTGGTTTGTGAACAATATTTGAGGGAAATGGTGATATTGTGTATGTGGAAAAAGTTCATCTCATACAAAATGGGAGCAAAACCAAAAGTGTTGCGTTTATATTTTTTGTTTCTGAATCCTCATGACATGGGGAACAAATAGGTACCATTTTTTCAAAAGTTGAACTGAAAATTACCCCCAAAATAGCCAGCTGTGGGTATGTCTAGGCAGATTCAAATTTCCAGCCCTGTATATGTGTTGGCCATCTCTGTTTATTTAATCCCTTTCTACAGCACACTCAGCACAGCACAGCAACAGCACCACCAGCAAAACAACAACATGCTTAGGCTGAGGCTGTGGGTATGACCAGGCGGATTCAAATTTCCAGTCCTGTATATGTGTTGGCCATCTCTGTTTATTTAATCCCTTCCTTCAGTTACTTTATGTTCTTAACTGTTAAGCATCTGACTGTCCTGTACAACCCAGTTTGCCTTCCTGTCTGAATACATAAATTTTATGTTTGTAAAATTGCAATGTAAAAACAGTGAAATACACCACTACCTCAATTTTGATTCATTGATATTTACATTTACTGTTACCTACCTTTTGTGTGTAATTTTGTTATAAATTTGATTGCAAAACAAAGTCTGCATGAAGGACTTCAAATGTGTTTGTCTTTTAACCCAGTATTTCCACTTAGTGTGGGGAGTCCACCTGTTATAGTTCTGCTGGACAAATTTTAGCCTATTAACTATTATACGAGGTCTATTAGATAAGAAACCGACACTTTTTTTTAACTATATGGATTTGAATGACGTGCGATTACACCAATCATGCTTGAACCCTCGTGCGCATGCGTGAGTTTTTCACGCATGTCGGTGACGTCATTTCCCTGTGGGCAGGCCTTGAGTGAGATGTGGTTCAGCCCTCTCGGCTGAATTCCTTTGTTTCACACGCTGCTCGAGACGGCACGCGTTGCTTTATCAAAAATTTTTCTGGACCTGTGAGGAATATCCGAGTGGACACTATTCGAGAACTTTAGCTGGTTTTTCGGTGAACGTTTACGGCTAATGAGAGATTATGGGGTGTTTCTGTCGCTGTAAGGACTTCCCACGGAGCGGGAGGTCGCGCAGCGCTCCCAGGCGCCGTCGTCGGCCTGTTTCAACCTGAAAACATCCTAATTTAAGGCTTAATTCACTCAGGACATCGTGAGAGAACAGAGAAGATTCAGAAGAGGCCGGCATGAGGACTTTATGTGGACATTCCACTGTTTAAGGACATTTTGTAATGAAAGATGTGCGCGCAAATTCGCCGAGTCATTTCCGTGACGACTCAGCGAATCCGTCTGCGCCGCGACAGGAAAACACCTCCGTGTTGAAAACCATTTGTAAAATTCAGGTGGCTTTTGATGGCTTTCAACAAGTGAGTAACTGAGAAATTGTTTAACAGCTTGGGCATGTTCCAACTTGCCCGTTAAGGTTTCCAACGGAGGTGTTTTTCCTGTCGCGACCCCATGCAGTCGGGTCTGGCCCGACATGTGACTCTGCCCGCACGTTTCTTTCATTACAAAATGTCCATTAACAATGGAATGTCAGAATAAACTCCTCATGCCGACTTCTTCTGAAAGTTCTCTGTTCTCTGACGACTACTGGGTCAACAGAGCCTGAAATGTGGAAGTTTTCAACTTGAAATGGCGAGACGCTGCCGCCTCGAAGCGCAGATCGCCATCAGGCGCCGTGGGCCGTTTTCTACGGTCGACAGCCCGATAAACCTGGTCGGGCGCCAGGAGGCACCTGTTGAGGGGGGTGTCCTGTTGTGTGGGCCACCAGAAGAGGAGGTACTGCTGGCCCCACACCAGAGGACGCCCTGCCTGAAGTGCGGGCTTCAGGCACGAGAGGGCGCTGCCGCCACGGACACAGCTGAGGGTGACAGCTGTCACTCATTATCTCTTGACAGCTGTCACCCATCCATGCTTCATCATCTCACTCCATAAAACCCGGACGTCATCTCCACCTCATTGCCGAGATATTGTCGAAACCGTTCAGGTAATATTCTCAGCCTTAAAGTAAACTGTGTGTCAGTCTGAACTCTTTTTGCAGCCGCTTTCCTGTGGTGTTCCTTATATCTGAGAGACTGGCGTTTGGTGTGATCAGCGACGGCTTCGCTTCACACCTCTACCAGATAAGTGGTTAGACAGGAGCTGCACAAGTGTGTGTTAGAGGTGGAGGTGGAATTCCCACCGTTGTGTTACTGGGTGTGCACACACCCATATCTTATTGTCTCTGCTCCCTGCCAGCAGTACCAGATCCAACCTTCGAAGACGGTGGCCACCTGGGGACTCGGGACTTGGCGGCTCAGTATTCTCCGGGTTCGGTGGCGGAGGAAATCGTGTGGTTCCGGTTCATCTCAGGACAGACATCTTCTATCCTCGAGCCTGCCACACGTCACCCTGTGATTGACTGTCTGCAAAATTCACATTCCTCTGTGTTGTGGTTGTGCTCATTCACAACAGTAAAGTGTTCATATTCGACTCTTCATTGTCCGTTCATTTACGCCCCCTGTTGTGGGTCCGTGTCACTACACTTTCACAACAGGATATCTCGGCCAGCGTCATGGATCCCGAGGGGCGTCACCCATCTGTTGGACAGCCAATGGAAGAGCAGGGTGCACAGGCGTCTGCAGGAGGCGTGCTCGGTGAGTTGCAGCAAATCCTCACCGCCTTTACCGCTCGGCTGGATTTGATGACCGAGCAAAACTCATCCTTAATCGCAGGAGGAGGCTCTCACCGCACAGGTGGAAGCGTGCGATCAGAGCGCTGCTGCGGCTCCTCCTCCTGCCGACCCGGTGCCGGATATAAACGTTCCACTGCTCGTTCAACGAACCCCCCCACCATCCGCTGAAGCATACATAAGTCCCCCAGAGCCATACGGGGGTTGTGTGGAGATGTGCGCGGACTTTCTGATGCAGTGTTCGCTCGTCTTTGCACAACAACCCGTGATGTACGCGTTCTGACGCCAGCAGGGTGGCTTATGTAATTAACTTGCTTCGTGGTGAGGCACGCGCTTGGGCTACAGCGCTTTGGGAGCAAAACTCACGGCTCCTTACCTCTTATACTGGGTTTGTGAGGGAGTTCAGAACAGTGTTTGATCACCCTAACAAAGGAGAGACCGCTTCAACAGTGCTGCTGTCAATGCGACAGGGGCGCCGGAGCGCAGCCAAATATGCAGTCGATTTCCGCATCGCGGCTGCGAGGTCCGGCTGGAATAACATTGCGCTCCGCGCCGCCTTCATAAACGGACTGTCGTCGGTCCTGAAGGAGCACCTGGTAGCTAAGGAAGAACCGCGGGATTTAGATGGGCTTATCGATCTCATTATACGGTTAGACAATCGGTTGGAGGAACGCCGTCGGGAGCGAGACGAAGGACACGCGCCGTCCCTCTCCCTTCCGGGTTCGAAAAGGTTCCGCCCTGCCCACGCTCCACAGCCTAACGCTCCGGTGGCTACAGCTCCCCCTGCTGATGAAGCTATGGACATGAGCAGGGCCACATTTAGACCACCTATCAGACAGCAGAGGCTGGCCCGCGGGGAGTGTTTTTGTCTGCGGTTCAAATGAGCACATGCAGAGAGACTGCCCCAAGCGGTTTAAACACCAATGCCCGCCCCTAGAAACTAAGGCTAAGGGTGGGCCAAGACATTCACGTGGGACATACACATATTTCCACATGACTCCCAGTACAATCCTAAGCGGGGATTTACCCCTTCAAGCCCCAGCACTGGTGGACACGGGGTCAGAAGGGAATCTGCTGGACAGCAGATGGGCAAGGGAGGTAGCGCTCCCTTCGCCATTGCAGGTGCGGGCACTAGATGGCACCCTTCTCCCTTTAATCACACACAAGACACAACCAGTAACTCTGGTGGTGTCTGGAAATCATCGGGAGGAGATCGAGTTTTTGTGACTCCTTCTACCTCCCGCGTGATTTTGGGCTTCCCATGGATGTTGAAACACAATCCCCGGATTGATTGGCCGTCTGGGGTGGTGGTTCAGTGGAGCGAAACCTGCCATTGGGTGTGTTTAGGATCCTCGGTTCCTCCTGGTTACATGCTAAGGAGGAGGTCAGAGTCCCTCCCAATCTGACGGCGGTGCCGGTTGAGTACCACGATCTTGCTGACGTCTTCAGCAAGGATCTGGCACTCACCCTTCCCCTGCACCGTCCATACGATTGTGCCATTGATCTGATTCCAGGCGTTGAGTTCCCGTCCAGCAGGCTGTACAACCTCTCACGACCTGAGCGCGAATCAATGGAGACCTACATCCAGGACTCATTAGCTGCCGGGCTGATCCGGAACTCCACCTCCCGATGGGTGCAGGTTTCTTTTTTGTGGGCAAGAAAGATGGCGGACTCCGTCCATGCATTGATTACAGGGGGCTGAACGAGATTACGGTTCGCAACCGATACCCGTTGCCGTTGTTAGATTCCGTGTTCACCCCCCTGCATGGAGCCAAAATCTTTACTAAGCTGGATCTTAGGAATGCGTATCACCTGGTTCGGATCTGGAAGGGAGACGAGTGGAAGACGGCATTTAACACCCCGTTAGGTCACTTTGAGTACCTGGTCATGCCGTTCGGCCTCACCAACGCCCCCGCGACGTTCTAAGCCTTGGTTAACGACGTCTTGCGGGACTTCCTGCACCGATTCATCTTCGTATATCTGGACAATATTCTCATCTTTTCTCCGGATCCTGAGACTCATGTCCAGCATGTACGTCAGGTCCTGCAGCAGTTCTTGGAGAACCGGTTGTTTGTGAAGGGCGAGAAGTGCGAGTTTCACTGCACTTCTTTGTCCTTCCTGGGGTTTATCATCTCCTCTAACTCCGTCGCCCCTGATCCGGCCAAGGTTGCGGCGATGAGAGATTGGCCCCAACCTACAAGCGTAGGAAGCTGCAACAGTTCCTCGGCTTCGCTAATTTCTATAGGAGGTTCATTAAGGGTACAGTCAGGTAGTTAGCCCCCTGACAGCCCTGACCTCTACCAAAAGTCCCCTTCACCTTGTCGGATCGGTGCGAAGCCGCATTCAAGGAGTTAAAACGACGGTTCTCTACTGCGCCAGTTTTTGGTGCAGCCCGACCCTAGCCGCCAGTTTGTGGTTGAAGTGGACGCCTCTGACTCAGGGATAGGAGCCGGTGCTATCCCAGAGTGGAGAGACCGATAAGGTTCTTCACCCATGTGCCTACTTTTCTCACAGGTTGACCCCAGCTGAACGGAACTATGACGTCGGCAATCGAGAACTCCTTGCGGTGAAAGAGGCTCTTGAGGAGTGGAGACACCTGTTGGAGGGAGCGTCTGTGCCGTTCACGGTTTTCACTGACCATCCGAACCTGGAGTATATCAGGACCGCCAGGCGGCTGAACCCCAGGCAAGCCCGCTGGTCACTGTTCTTCGGGCGTTTTGACTTCCGGATCACCTATCGCCCTGGGACCAAGAACCAGAGATCGGATGCCTTGTCCCGGGTACATGAAGAGGAGGTCAAACTGCGCTGTCGGATCCACCGGAGCCCATCTTTCCTGAGTCCACTATCGTGGCCACCCTCACCTGGGACGTGGAGAAGACCATCCGGGAGGCCCTGGCACGAAACCCGGACCCGGGAACTGGACCAAAGGACAGACTATACGTCCCACCAGAGGCCAGGGCTGCGGTCCTAGACTTCTGTCACGGTTTCAAGCTCTCCTGTCATCCGGGGGTGCGAAGGACCGTGGCAGTGGCAGTTGTGTAAGAAGAATTAGCAGCATAAATTAGCTCCTTCAAATCATTGTCCATCAGCAAAACGAACTCTGCCATGTTTAGCTAAAAGCCGCCCCAGGTAGTGTGAGCATGCGCGGTGGTCAGGCGAGCAATAGCACATTTCATACAGCACCAAAATTGCACGCTAAAAAATAACTATTGCAAGGTCAATGAAACACAATGGCAAAATGTACGAATAATCAAATTAGTGCTGTGGTGATCACCCTATTGACTGGTTCCTTTGAATTGCAAATTAGATCAGTACCTGCTCCCTTGCCCCACTCAGACTGTGTTGAAAGAGGGAGACATGTAGGAAAACAGGTCTTGAGGACCAAGGTTGGGCATCCCAGGCCTTAAATTGAAGGATAGACCAAACAAAGAACTTCAGTGAAAAACAACATTTATTTCACACATAAAAATTTTCAAGAGAAATCGCATTTATAAACAATTTGTGAGCACAGTCAACAAATTGTGAGTTCCTATGTACAGTGTTCTGTTTTTTATTTGATTGTTTAGTTTTTTAGCAATTGTTACACACGAATGGAGAAACTCTTCTCATTTGACGTAGTGCCTCTCTCTCTCTTTCCAGTGTGCGTTCCTGCATGTGCCTATTTCTCAGTTCAATTGCAAGCTTATGCTGGAAACTTTTGCCTCGACTCCTTGGTCCTGTACATGCCTTGTACATGTGCATTAGCAGCAGCAATATCCAGGATGTTGTAGAAGACAGCTATAGGCAATCTCTGTGTTCCTGTGCACACTGTGTAAGCACACAGTTTTTGATCCAGCCCATCAACACCACATTTCAAATGGTTGTAGTCTATGATTACATTTGGTTTTTGCAGCAAATCTTCTTCACGCTCCATTTTCTTGTGCTGAGAAGACACACATTTTTCTTCTTTTTAGCTGCATAAACTGTTAGCAGGGCACTGGCCAGAAGTGAACACCTGTGTTGAAAACTCCTCACGTTCTCTGGTGTTTTTTTTACCTGCTCTGGATATTGTGCCAAGCAGAGTTGTGTTGCATTGTAGAAGCCTGTTTGCCAGAGACAAAGATGTGGAAAAATTGTCCATAGTGACAGTTCTGCCTCTATCTAAAAAGGGTTCCGTAAGCCTTGTCACAACATTGTCTGCAAGTCGCTCTCCTATGGCACGGCTGGGGTCTTTTCCTAAGTAAGGAATGGCATTGCACATGTACTTAGTGTCCAAGTCTGCTGCAATCCAAAACTTTATTCCAAACTTGTCCGGTTTTAGATGCAGTGTATTGCAGAAAAGGACATCGACCTTTGCGGGAAATAACTGTTCATCAGCTGTTATGTGTTGCCCTGGTTGTATGATAGCACACAGTTCTGAACAAAGCGCCCCCAAATGTCTGAAATGGCAGCAAATTTGTCCATCTGCATGCGTTCCAAACGGGTGTCCTTGATATAGAAAAATAGAGCATCAACTCTTCATATCGGTCTCTGTAGGGACATTTGGACATGATTTCCGGAATGCCGAAGCATTTTGACCAGCAGTCACACATGGCACCGGTTCTGCCAATTGCTCCTCTGAAGAATAAAATGGCGATGAATGCCATCAGCTCGTAGACACTTGTGCTCCAGTCGGGGTTTATTTTTGTGGGCTTTGTGTACTGTGCAGTCTATGATGGTCCTCAGCAGGGTGATGTCAAATAGACAAAGGAAGCTTTGCAAGCGACTAGTCACTTTGCGTCTTGCAGTCTCCGTCAGTCCTGCATTGCTGACTGATGTCTGGGTTGTCTGCGTTGGCTGAATGGTGCTGAAGTCCTCAATTTGTCGCTGAACCCAAACAGTTCCATCTCTCGCTGTCTCACATGTCCTGCCTAAAGATAACATGAGATAAGATGAAACCTCTATTGCCCAAAAGGGAAGAACTGTTTTGCATTTAGGAGCATATATGAATAAAACCCATAAAAAGAAAGAACGTGAACACAGACAATGCTACAATATAAAAGCAAAATGTAAATACCTTTGGAGTTTCGCTTGCATCCTTGCTTTTCTGGGCCTTCTCTTCTCTATTCTGGGACTTCTGTTCAGTGCGCTTCCGCTTCTGGGATGAAGAAGACTTTTCTCCAGTGTGCCTACGTTTTTGGCACCGTGGTTTTTTTTTCAGCATGCTGTTTGCCTTTTTTGAATTGGGAAGACTTTCCTTTCACAGATGAAGGCTTCTCTTCATGATCCTCCTCTGTAACAATTATTAGTCTTTTACTCCACTTATGTGCAAGTCTCGTTTGAAGAGGCTGTTTCGGCTGTGAATCTGTTGGTGCTGGCATGTCCTCATCAGAGGAGGAATCAGAGGGGATGAACTCTGATTCACCAATAAAGGAATCTTCATCACTACTCCCTGAGTCCACATCTGGGAGTACTTGCAAAAGAGCTAAAGCCCCTGTCACAGTGGCATGTTCGTAGAGCTGCTCATTGCAGCACTGTGTTTCATTTAAATACTCCCGTAATACGCACGTACTCAGCCTTTAACAGTGTTCATTCATACTTGCAGCGGCGTGTGTTTGCGTTTTAATGTGTGCACACAGTCGTGTGTGCCATGCCGTACCAGTTCAGTGCTATTTTCTGCCTCTGTGGAAGTGCACTCTGTTCTCTACTGCATGGTGTTGTGCAACTCAAAAACAGTCATTTAACATTATTATTATTTATTATTTTTTTATGCAGTGAGTGCGCGTTTATTTTAGAGTCACAGCTCTTTTCAGCTTTGATCAGACTGATCGATCAGGGCGTTTGATGAGTGCACCGACATGCAGTGAGTACGCGTTTATTTTAGAGTCACAGCTCTGATTAGACATACACACACACAGAGAGAGAGAGAGAGTGAGGGAGGGAGAGCACACGCACGAGAGAGCACTTTTATTTTATTTTATTTTAACAAGTCTGATAGAGGACTCAGACTCCTCAAAATAAAACCTCTCTCTCTCTCTCTCTCACACACTCTCTCCCTCTCTCTGTGACAGAGAGAGGGAGAGAGTGTGTGTGTGAGAGAGAGAGAGAGAGAGAGAGAGCGTGAGAGAGTGCTTTTATGAAATGATGCGACACAGTGAAACAGTCCTCATATAATGAGTCCTGTATGATAAAGTGAAGCAATGATCTTGCAGTATTTATAGCTCCGGAAGAACAACAGGGAGATGTGAAATGGTGTACAGTACCGTGTTGAAGCATGGGCGGGCTCACAATAGCGGACAGTAGCACGGCACTGCGTGTACTCGCGTGAAGGCTCCATGCTCTGCTGTACGCCGAAGAAAATTAAACATTTTTAATTTCTTACATCCTATGCGCGTATCCCTCAACATATTGCTGCGTATTGAGAAAAAACTCCACGTGAAGTGGGCGTAGAGCTGCTCATTACAGCGTAGACGATACGCTGTAATGAGCAGCTCTACGAATACGCCACTGTGACAGGCCCTTAACCTCGTTTGTCGATAAGGTCAGTATTCTGAATGAGATCCCAAGGCAGGACTGATGTTTTTTATCATTTTGTTCCAATTTCCAGTTTGATGTCTGTGTCATTCTTTAGGGCTGCTTCACACATAGTACGAATAAGTACAATCAGGGCGAATCACGGCGAAACAGCTCATATGTGCAAACCACGAAAACATCGAGCCGACATCGGGAGGGACATGTCGTAGGGCAGGCATGAAGGATCCCACTGTGACAGTTTCTTGCATGAAGCATGCATGAAAACGTCGCAGTGGGAACACAGTATGAGCAGCTGGAGCATGTGTAACCCACATTGCGCAGCTGCTGTGGAAAAAAAAATACATGCCACCCACGGGATACAAACCTGTAATATACAAAAGCTCTTATTGACAGACAGAAACTTTACCACTGTGCTGCATTGCTGTCCTATAAAAGGTGCGTAAAATGCCTGAAATCAACAAGGAGATAAAGGTATTTAAAAAATAAAACCACACACCATAAAAAAAACACATTTTATTCAATTCCTCTAATCGAGCAGACAATACAGGTATCATCTGTCTGTCCCTCTGTAGATGACCCATGGTCACAGACGTACAATCATGAAATGACATGAATGAAGCAGTTCGCTCTATCATGTTCACATCTGTTGGCCCGGTGTGTCCAGCCAGCTCTGCGCGCGGTGTACAGCCTGATACACGTGTTCTGTCAATGGTGCGCCGCAGGACAGACACCGTGTCATGTGGAAATAGAGCTCACATGGGTGACGTGACATTCAGATCGCCCGCTGCATGTTATGATCTGACTGGTCTGTTTCACCTGGGGTAGTTGCGCTCGCTCGCTGCAGCCTGTTGCAACAGGTGATATATGTTTTTATGTATGGCCACGTGAGGACAGCAAACAGCAGACACACGTGCATCACAGTGGACAGTTGTAAGTTCATGTCCTTCAAAAACACGGTACGTGTTCCTCAGCTGGGACGTCCAGAAACACAGATCTGTACAGCAGCTGCTGTCACCGGACATGCCCCCTTGTCAGTTCACCACACACACCAACATGTTTGTGTGCTGAACACACACCTGATCACATAACTCTGTTATGTGATCATTCTTTTTGTTATTTGTTATGTAATTGTGTATGTGTAAAGTGTAGTACTTATTAATATACCTGTCCTGGCTGTGGTCTCTGTGTCTGTACTGTGACACGTCCTGTGCACTGAGCTGTCATTTATGTCTCTGGTCAGCAGCTGGGATGTACCTCCCATGCTGTGTGCCCCGCATGTGTCCATGTCTGTACATACATATAAGCATTTTATGCAAGTGTGCCCCCCTCCTCCCCACAGCCACATGTGTAGGGTGGTTTGGAGAAGGGGGCACGAAACACAGAAATGTAGAGTGTTTCGGGGGAAGCGAGGGGGGGTCAAGACACACGTGCACACATGCAAGACACATGTACCACATGTGTCTTGCTTTTTGCAGCACCACACTCGTGGGAACACTTAGACAAATTTCACATCCAACTCGAAAGTGATCGTCTGCTGACTGTTTTGGTGCTGACAGTGCTATGGCCAACATTTTCTAGTGTCGGGCAAGTGGTGCCGTGAGAGGGATTGAATTTCCTCTCACATGCACTCTCCGTCTTTCAGCCGCTGGTGTGCGTGAATAGTTGTAGCGACATTTGTATGAGGCGTTGGAGGCAGGTCAGATTTTTCAAGAATGGCATGCAATTCCTCCTTCGTGCACTAGTCATCTTAATTGTATTATGTGTGAAGGGGCCCTTAGCATGTGGCATGGTGTCGTTTAGACAATGACTGCAATGAGAAGTGACAGTTGTCTTGAATAACCCGCTACCTCATGTGGACTGAGGTAATCTGGCTGAGAGAAGACGGGAAATATGATGTTGTGAAACGCTCTTCAGATTTAGAATGGTTTTAGTTTGCTTGTTGATGTGATTGCATGGCAGCAGTGGTCGAGTGATGTGAACACAAACTCTCTGCACTGAAATATGATGAGACTGTTATTAAAATGAATGTCAGGTTAAAATTCACTTTTCTGTGGACCTAAAGCCACTTCACTAATGTGATGTTTCCTCCTCACAGCTCCTGGACTGGAGCATGTTTCCTGTTTTCCCTTTAGTAACTGAATCAGGTACACTCTTTGCTGTTGTCTAAATGATTAGAGATCAATGTTGGGAGCTTTTACCTTGATTAATGATCGATATTAAGTGAATCATTGCATCATTGCATTTGTTTACTCAAACACAAGGAGAAAGAACTCCTTGTGTTGCGTAAACAAATGCAATTTGATCTGAAAGAAGCCTTCAGATTTGTCAGAGTTATTGCAACCCCCTGCAGGGGTAGTACATGAGGACGGACTGTTACCTCCACCACCGATGTTGGATGGAGGTTATGGTGATTGCCTGCATTTGTTTGTTTGTTTGTTTTTTTGGTTAGTTAACACTCTCACGGCACAGTTTTGCACCTATCATCATATAATCCTAGAATAGAGTGAATTCATTTTTCAAGGGCATAGCTCAAGTTTCAAGGTCAAGAACATACCTTACATACCTTACTAAATTTTCATGCAAAAGTGAAAATTGCATAATCAGCCATAACTTCAGAATTACTCACCATAAAAACTTCCAGTTTGGCTCTTATTGTTCATCTTACAACCCCTTCACACATGACACAAAATTGTGCAAAAGATGCAAAAACTGGGAAAAATAAAACAGGGAACCGTGAAATTTCCACCTGCTGACGGGAGGGGCACACGGTAGGACAGGTGTGCATGATACAGCGGCAATGGTTTTGTGTGCATAAAATTGTTGCTGTGTGTGAATTTTACAAATAATTAATGATGCTCCTGCAAGAGGTCACTATAGTTGATGTTATTGCAATGCTCTGTTGAAAAAAAGACATTTGGAAACAAACTGCATCAAGGATTACAATTTAAACTTCAGAGAATGCATTTCTTTAAAGTTAAGCATTCACTTCAGATTACTTTCTACATAATTAGTCTGAACAGTGACATAATTATGTCATTATATGCACTGAATCATGGCGCTAGTGTATCATTACCCCCTACCCCCTGTGGAACCACATCATGCCGCTTATTGGGAATAATTAAGAAAACAGAGAGAAAATTAGTGCATGTTTGAAATTAGTGCACAAAACATTGCGGAAGAAACATTGCGCCGACGGGCAGGCGTGCATGAACCTGGTGTGAGAGTTCGTTCACGCACCGGGGTCTTTCGAGCAGGAACAGTGCCAGTGCAGTATATGGCGCCGCTTAGTGTGTATAAATTAAAAAAATAAAAACCAGGTGGTACCTGTGGAACCACATCATGGCGCTTATGTGGTATAAATAAAAAAATAAAACCAGCCGTACCGTTGAACCACATCTCGGTGCTTATGTGGTATAAAATAAAAAATAAAAACCAGTTGGTACCTGTGGAACCACATCACGCGCTTATGTGGATAATTAAGAAAAAAGAGAGAAAAACACCACCCACTGAACGCGAACTCACACCTTTCAAAACCTCTGACTGCCAGTCAGCAACTTTACCACTGAGCTACGAGCTGTTCTTTGAAAGTTGCGGGGACTCTGCCTCATATCAGGAAGGACATGGAAGTATTACCAAAAAAAGAATAAAATCACACACCAGATATAAAAACACCACATTTATCAAGTGAGCAATACAAATATGATCCATCTGTTCCTGTGGTGATGACCCATGGTCACAGACATACAGTCATGAAATGACATGTTCCCTCATCTCATTCGTGTCCACATCTGCTGGCGCGTCTCCAACTGGCCATTTGTAAAAAAGTAAAAAAGCATTTGGAAACTGAAAATTCTGTTTGTTAAGTGATTCAGCACTTTTAGCGAATGTGTGGCAATCCAGTAGATGGCAGTGTGAATACATATGCATCTGTAAAACGCTAAAACCTCAAAATTATGGCATTACTTTAAAACTAAAAATATATAGCTAATATTTTCACTTTGTAAAATGACAGAGGCGATGTTAATTTCAATAACTTGTCCGGAAATAGTTTGGTTTATTTTTATTTTTATTTATTTATTATTTATTTGCTGGCCATTCCTGTTCCCTGTGATCACCAGGTCTCTTTTGCTGAGAGAAGGCTCATCTGAGACAGAAGTACTGGCTTGTTATTTCTGTAGGTGTCAGTGTACTACAGTCAATATTAAAAGTTATCAGTTTAGCTTTTAGCTGTAACTTCCACTACATTTTTTTTTATTTTTACCCGTGACTGGGTGTGACATCTGGACAGTGGAAGGAAGGCAAGGAGGGCTTGGTGGTGGAATGAAGATGTTCAGCAAAGCTTAATGCGAACAGGTTGGCAAAAAAGAACTGGGTAGTCAGAGAGATGAGAAAGTAGACAGGAGTATAAGGAGATGTGGTGTAAGGGGAAAAAAGAGAAAGTGGCAAAAACTAGGAAAAAGGCATTTAGTGAGCTGTGCAAGAAGTTGAACAGCCAGAAAGGAGATAAGGACTTCTACTGGATTGGCTAGACAAAGGGACAGAGCAGGTTAGGGGGTTTGTGGTGTCATGGTGTCATGCGTGTTTTGATGTGTTTTGTCCTGGTATGTTGTGGTGTGAGCCCCTCGTGCGTCCTTCGTGTGCACCTGTTGTGGTCTGTGTGTTATGTGCTGGGGTGTTTGGCTGGCTTGGTTTTTGTTTTCCTGTTTCTCCCACCAGGTGGTATGCATTCAGGACTGAGTGGCTGAGCATTAGGACCTCACCCTGAACACCTGAAGTTTGTTTTCACGTGCAGGTCATCAGGGCTCACAGCTGTGGTGTATTATGTCTTGATCAGAGATTGCTGCACTTAAACCTTGAATGCACAGTGTGTGATTGCCAGAGACTCGACCTTGTGAGCAGACGTGTGAGATCGACGTCAGGAGAACAATCTCACCATCACGGACGCAGAGACCGCTCCAGGTTTGACGCCACAGTCTGTGAAGGAGGATTGGGTGAGGTCTCACACTCTTCAGCACACTTCCTGAGGTAATTTGGTTTTGGTGACTTTTATGAAGTAATGACAGTGGATTTGGTGTCCCTCACACCTTGTGTTATTGAGCTGTCACGTTATGCTAATTGTATAATCAGCTTCTGCTGCAGTGGAGATTTGAACTGAGTTTTTCCGTGCCTGCAGGGTGAGAAGCTGATATATATTTAAGCCAGGAAGTGTTTGCTGATTGGGTGCACCTTTGAGTTGTGTCTCTCTGGGTGGAGAGTGTTGGACTCACCTCATATTTTCTTTCTTCACAGACTCGGTTTGTCGCGGCCACCTGGGGGGTGTCGGCAGGGTCCCTGGGTCCGAACTGCTGTGGCTCCGGACCGTTTGCGCTGCTGAGAGCGCGCCGTGTTTTCACCTCACCAGACCGCGGACTTTTTAGTTGTTTATCACTTCACTCACTTTCATTAAAATGTGTTATCCTTTGAACCGTGCTCTGCTTATTTTATGCTGGGTCCTGTCAAACGCTCGGTGCTCCGACACATAACACAGTGTGTGTGTTCATGTCAGCTGTGCCCACGTCAATTGTCATGTCTGTGTTCGAACACAGACATGACAGCAATCTCATGTCAGTCATGAGAGTGCGAATGAGAGTGAATGTATGAAAGTGTGGGTCCCTTCTGTGTACTCCAGTCCCTGGGTGTGTGTATATATGTGTGCATGTATGGATGTTGTGCGTGTTCTTTGAATTACCTGTGGGTGTGTGAAGCAGCGTTCCTACCGTCTCATCTTCAGTTCCCCTGCCGCGTACAGTTGCCATGCCCACGCCTGTCAGCTCCTCAGGGTCCAAGGGGCCCGGCTCTCAGTACCTGGTTTGTGTCGCTCCTGGTGCCTTGTGTTGTTTATGTTCGCCCTTTGATTCGAGCGCCTTGGGGCAACTGTTTGTTGTGATTTGGCGCTATATAAGAAAAAAGTTGATTGATTGACTGATTGATTTTGTATTCATTTTGCTCCCCGTGTTTACTCCGTGTCCATTGTTATGTTTTACTTGCTATTGCATTTTTTTTTCTGTTATCAGTGTCTGCCTTTGTTGTGTTTGTCTGTTCTAAATAGTCTATGTTCTAAATGTGTGTATTCTGGTTTGCTTCGTCTGTTTTAGGTTATTTTTCATATGGATTTTCCGTGCGTGGTTTGGTTTAAGTGTTCAGGTTTTGCAATGGTCCATCATGTTCATGCTGTCTTTTTGTTCCTGGGTTATTTTTGTATTTTTGTGTGTTTTTGATGTTAATTTATTTCCATGTTTCTGTTGATGATTTTTTTACCTGTTAGTTCCTGGTGTCACTTCAAGACTGGTCTGGTTCTCCCGCCCTCACTCAGTCCCCTCACCTGTTGTTGATTAGTTCATGTGTATTTAATCCACTCTGGTCTTGTGTGTCACTGCTGGTTGTTTGCCTTACCTTGCTTTACCTTCGGCCCCTGATTCTTGTCTCACATGTCATCCGTCTTCACCAGTGTGACGGATCACTCCCTCTCATTCACACACTTGTACTCAGTACTCAGTGCAGGGTGGAGTGGGTGGGGAAAGGTGGGAGGAGTGATTTTTGACTGAAGAATATGTTGTACAGTTTAGAGACAGTGGCACTAACAAAAAGACAGGAGGCAGAGCTGGAGGTGACAGAGTTGAAGATGTTGAGATTCTCATTGGGTGTAACGTGGAAGGACAGGATCAGGAATGAACATATCAGAGGCACAGCTCAGGTGGGACGGTTTGGAGACAAAGTCAGAGAGATGAGATTGAGAAGGTTTAGACGTGTGTGGAGGAGGGACCCAGGGTATGTAGGAGAAGATGCTGAAGATGGAGCCAACAGGCAGGAGGAGAAGAGGGAGGCCAAAGACGAGATTTATGGATGTGCTGATGGAGGACATGCAGCTAGTTGGTGTGAGAGAGGAAGATACAGAGGACAGGGTGAGATGGAACGACTGATCTGCTATGGAGCCCCCTAACGGGAGCAGCCGAAAGAAGATTATTATTATTACTGTTGTTGTTGTGATTGTTGTGCAAGGGGATATTAAATTATACTGTGGAAAAAGAATGGTCAAGCACTGATATCTTGACAAATACAAGTATCTCATGTAGGACTCAGAATTGTAAAAACTGCAGTAAATGATTGAATGAATATAATATATAATGTATGTATTGGATTGTTTATATGGGAGATATGCACACCCCCAATAATGAAGATTAGTAACTTGTGATGGTGGCAGTTGAGGCACATGTCACGTCTCACTCTTTGAGTTTTTAATGCAGCTTAATGAGATGGAGAACAAATTCTGTTAAAGACGTACTCTTTGACAGCACTGACATGTCCAACGTCATCATCCAGTGCTCAGTTAAACAATGACTGTAACTAATCCTTTCTTCTGTTGTTTAGAATAGCTGAGGGCACTGTGTCGCTGACTTTGTCCAAAATGCCCTTTTCCACAACCTGATCATCATTTAAGTCTTCTGCTCTTTGTGAAACACAAGACTGCTGCCAAACAGTGAAATAAAAATGTTCGCTTGTCGTTTGAGCCTCCTTCTTGCTTCATTTCATCCTGTGCCAGAAATCACTACGGTTCACCAGACACTCGTTGGACAAGGGCCATCTCCTTGGTTTTGTAGATTTGCATGGCTGTTCAGACGTCAGTGAGCCTCGCTCCCCTAACACCACCCTCACTCGGCTCTGAATGCGTCAGCAGTCCTTCCTTCCATCCCCCCTCCTCTCCTTACCCACACTGCTTTCCTGCAACACCTCAGACAGGCTCCCACAGCACACTAATGTGTCCTTGAAGACAAAGTACAGGCTCCCTTCCCCAGTCAAGCGTTTGTCTTCATTCTTATTCAATGCATTTGCATGCACGCATTTCAATTAGATGAGATTGACGCCACACACTCAACAGGTCAAATAAAACCCTTAATCACAGGTTAATGTAAAACTGAAGCCAGGATGTACAGAGACACTTTCTAAAGAGAGATCCCTGCTGTAAAGAAGACCCCTTCATTATGACACCTTTCCTTGTTTTACACTTAAACAAACACAGATGGCCTATTGCTGCCCCGCTGGATGATTTTAGATTAGATTCTGGAATTCCAGAATCGAACGTGTGACATGGACAACATCACACAGTGTGAAGTACCAGGTTTGACCTTCAGCTTTTGCCCCATTTCTCCTTTATTTAAATACAATTACTACTGAATTACTGTCAATGGAACACAATGGTAAATAGTACGAATAATCCGTGTCACGTGACAAACAAGCCAACCAATCAAATGTACACAATGTTTAAAGCTGTGGTAGTTTTATCCTCTGTACTTCGATCTACAACCAACTTTTTATTTATTTACTTATTTATTGCTATTTTATTAACCCCGGGCGACCTGTTTATTGTTCTTGCTTCTGGTTCAAAGATTACAAATATAAAGTTAAAAAAATGAAGTTAAGTGGGTTTATATTGTCCACAGTGATAGCTCAATTTCACCCTTTTGTTTTCGTGCTCCCATCAAGAAATGAGTCACATTTTCGTGACGTGTTTTATTATTTTACTATTTCTAACCCTACCCTTACCCCTTACCATAACCATAACCTAAGCCTCTCCCTTCTCCGGACCCTAACCATAAGCCCCACAGACCGCCCTATATCACTGCACATTTCATGATACCGTAAGCAGGCCCGGATCCAGACCGGTTTGGACCGATGCAGTTGCATCGGTCAAAGTTTTTTACGCATTGTTCGTCATCGGTAAAAAAAAACAAAAAAAAAACTGAATAATCCCGAATCGTGCCGAACGTGTCCCCGCGGTGAACAAGCTTTTCAGTGGTTTTCATGTCAACCTATAGTCTGTAAATTATACAGATTTTTCCGTTTCAGAGTCATACGGACGTACAAATAAAGTGGGATATTCAGGGTTTGGTCTGCAGCGATCAACCGTTTCTGCAGCGCGACTCCACTTTAAAGCCGTGAACCATTGAAGCAATGCTTCGATCCACTAGCTCGTTGGTTCTTTGATTTGCTGCTCTTCAGAAATGGCCAGTCCGCTTCTTAACCTCCTCTCAAAGCCATTAAAATACCATGAGTCACTTTTGTGTGGATTAAAGTCACTAAATGGGACTCTTGTCTTGTTGCAGTCAAGAAACGAGAATCGTCGTCCGTTCCGTCGCTCTGCGCGGCTCTCTGCTGAGTCTGGTCAGAATTAATAACTTCAAAATGAATTGCCGCTTTGAATAAAATGACACCTCTTTTCAAACATTGTAATAAAACAATCGACTAAATGTTTTTTTCCTGCCAAAATGAAATGTGCTGTATTTCTTTACAAATTACATCCTGAAGTGAAGCACAGCAGCTGTAAGAGCTCAGCTCTGATATATGGAAAGACATTTATGCCAATAATGTCTAAAAGGAACTGCTTTTGACAAAAACTACAGATTTTGTTTATTCCTATTTATGTCCAGAGATCAAGGATCCACCATGTAGAGTTTATTATGTCCAAAGTTTAAGGGATCCAGTGACAAATTTCATATTTATTACTTTAAGACTAAATAAAATGCTCAATTTCAATTCAGTTTCAATTTAATTTGCTTATAAGTGCCAAATCACAACAAATCTAAATATACTAAAACAAATACATCACAAGTGTACACATATCACAGTTGTGATATGTGTACAATTGTGCTGTATTGTTTTAGTATATTTAGTCATGGACATGAATATTGTTACCTGCTGGACGTTTCTATTTTTGATTGGTATCAATGGAAAATGTCTTCTGTGAACTGTCTGTATCTCAATATATTATTATTAAGAATATATGCAGTCATTTTTTATTGATTTTATCAATTGAAAAAAATCATATATAGATTCAGGTACAATTGAAAGATTTTGGCAGTAAATTTGATTCCTGTTTACAATCAATTTTGTTATAGTGTTGTTTTTTGGGACATCTATTTATACACTAAGAAGTGTTCACTATGGTCCATGAAGTATAGTAAATATATTAAAAGAAGTGTGACAGTGTATGTCACACAAGAATAAAAGAATGAAGATTATTGAATAACAAGACGCATATGATTTTTATTTTATCATTGGGCAAAAATGTATCTGTCAGATTTTCACTTCTGGATCCAGCCCTGGTCAGAACATGATTTGTGCTCCTGTTACGAAAATGTGGTGCTTTTGTAAAAGTATCACAAAGTAATACATTAATTACTTTTCGTGATACCATCACAAAAAGGCATGAGATTGGGTTGGCAGTGACATAGAAGTCAGAGTAAATGTGAGAAACATTTTTTTTTCATCCAACTTCATGTGATTTGAGGTTGTAGCATTATTTTCAAAGAAAATGATTTTTTTTTGAAAGACAAAAGATTACTCTTCATAAAACATTTTTGCATGAAAATTCAGTAAGGTATGTCTTCTATAATAATTCATGTACATGTACAGTGGGGTAAAAAAGTATTTAGTCAGCCCCTGATTGTGCAAGTTCTCCCTACTTAGAAAGATGAGAAAGGTCTGTAATTTCATCATCGTACCTACTTCAACTATAAGAGACAAAATGAGAAAAAAAATTCCAGGAAATCACATTGTAGGATTTTTTAATAATCTATTTGTGTAAATTATGGTGGAAAATAAGTATTTGGTCAATAACAAAAGTTCAACTCATACTTTGAACATAATCTTTGTTGGCAATGACAGAGGTCAAATGTTTCCTGTAAGTCTTCACCAGGTTCGCACACACTGTAGCTGGTATTTTGGTCCATTCCTCCATGCAGATCTCCTCTAGCGCAGTGATGTTTTGGGGCTGTCGCTGGGCAAACACGACTGGCTAGGCCACTCCAGGACCTTGAAATGCTTTCACATGGAGCCACTTCCTTCCTTGCCCAAGCGGTGTGTTTGGGATCATTGTCATGCTGGAAGACCCCAGCCACGTGGCATCTTCAATGCTCTCACTGATGGAAGGAGGTTTTGGGTTAAAATCTCACGATATATGGCCCTGTTCATTCATACCTTAACACAGATCAGTCGTGCTGTCACTTTGCAGGAAAACCAGTCCCAAAGCATGATGTTTCCACCCCATGCTTCACAGTAGGTATGGTGTTCTTGGAATGCAAGTCAGCATTCTTCTTCCTCCCAAACACGACAAGTTGAGTTTTTACCAAAATGTTCTATTTTGGTTTCATCTGACCACATGATATTCTCCCAATCCTCTTCTGGATCATCCATACGCTCTCTGGCAAACTTCAGATGGACCTGGACATGTACTGGCTTAAGCAGGGGGACACGCCTAGCACTGCAGGATTTGAGTCCCTCTCTGCGTAGCGTGTAGCCTTTGTTACTTTGGTCCCAGCTCTCTGCAGGTCCTTCATCAGGTCCCTCCGTGTAGTTCTGAGATTTTTGTTCACCGTTCTCATGATCATTTTGACCCCACGGGATGACATCTTGTGTGGAGCCCCAGATCGAGGGAGATGGTTATCAATGGTCTTGTCTTCCATTTTCTTACAATTGCTCCCACAGTTGATTTATTCACTCTGTGCTGATCTTTTCTGATGTGTGGCCTGCTTCTAGTGCCTTTGCTTCATGGATTTGGGAATAACATTCCCAATGTCTTCCATGTCATGTCCATGTCCCACAGTCTTTTGTTCATGGTAATGAGTCATTCACGTCACGAGGAGAGTCGTCAAGGGAGCCATCAGGGGAGGCTTCCATGCCATCATTAGGAGAGTGCTAACTAGAGCACAATTGGTGCTAATTAGAGCTATTGTTTAGTCACTAGCCTATAGCAGCCGGCCTCTCGGTAGGAGGGGTCTGGTTAGGTTAAAAAACTTCAGCTTTTGTTGGCTTCTGGTTTATTCTTCTCTACAAGAGTCAAGACAGAAGTCAGACTACCAGAGCAAGAATTTCAGCTGAGGAAGCTTCTGTGATTTGAAGTGAAATGTTCTCACGTCAAGCAACCCAGTCCAGTCGAAGATTCAAGCTTCTCTATCAGGGACTGACTAAATACTTTTTTCCCCACTGTACATCTTGAAAAGTGTGGGTGTATGTGTGTCGGGAAGGGGGTGTTGTCTTAAGCTTTGGTCCCACCGAATAATAAAGCAATGAATAATGAACCACATATGGATTTGTCAGAAATTTCAGTGATTATTTGAATAATGAGCCACGTATATTAACATTGTGCAAATAATTAAAAAAACACTGCGTGTGAGTGTGAATGGTTGCATCAGTGCACACAGCACAGCTCATCTGAAGATTATAACAAGATGTTAAATCTATCATAAACATACTTTTCAAGCTGAAGGAATGAACATGCAACTGTTTTACCAAGCCATTACAATATAAAATGACAAATAATTACCTTTTAGACTTTTAGGGAGAGAGGAAAGAAAAGCTGCAGATGAAACTGTGATCTGTGATTTTCAACAGGTGTTTTCGGAGAGAAAATGATTAATCTGCAACAAATAATTATGTTATATATGCAGTGTCCAGTGCACAAAGTGGGTGGGATTGTCATGACAAAGTGTGCGAGAGTGCAGAGCCAAAATAGCCTGTCCAAAATAGCCACCAGGCCACCATAGGCTTTTAACAGTCTCGTCCTCACCATTAACATGCCTCTAACATCCTCATTTGTCCTCATAGTAACTCGTACACAAACTGCCCCACGTTGTTGTTGCTAAATTTTGAACTTCTTGAAATTAGCGCCACGCTCAGCAATTAGTCTTATTAGCTGAATATTCTGCTTCTAAGAGCCCCTAAGAGCCACTATTCTCCCACGTTGTTGAATAACTCGACTTGTACCAAAAAAAAAAAGAAAAAAAAAAAAAATGCTACATGGCTCATTATTCATTGTTCATTATTCGGTGGGACCAGAGCTTTTATATTTGAGCCAGTATGGAAATCAACTTTCCTTGATCACACCAATTTAACAAAACTGGAGTAATATTTTTGCTCAACAGTTTAATTAACCACTGACAGAAAAGTTTCATTTCTTTAGTTTTGATGTTGGCAGCAGGATTGCTCAAATAAATAGACACTTTTCACAAAACCTGAAGGTCTGGGTTGTGATGCAGTCGATGTATTGCGAGTGGAGTTGGACAAAGAGGTGGAGCCGGGACATGAAGATATCTTTGGGCCTGGAGGTGCACTGTCACAATACCCTTTTGTTTCACTCCCTCATATTAATGTCATGACAGTGAGAGCAAATAAAGTGTTTTTAGCTCTGGATGTGCAGATGACTGTGGTGATGTGAATTAGTCAGCGTCAGTCTCTCGTCAGAGATGTTTGCGAGCAGCGAGTGTGTCTGACATCACAAAGGCAAAGCTGCAGACAGAAGCAAAAATTAATAAAAAAAAAATTATATCAAATAGAAAGAAAACAAATCAGATTCATCTTTCAAGTTTGACACTCAGTGCTGCAGCCTTGCCATGGCACGTTACACGTGTGAGCTGACAGAGCTCCGTGTTCCTGCAGCGAACGGTGAAGAAGGAAGCGGCGAGTCCTGCTCTGTGTTGACACAGCGCTGACTCACTGCTGTCTAGGAGCTGTCGCTTGTTCTCACTTCTCGTGTTTGCTCATAGCTTCTCGTGGGTGGAGACGTGTCCAAAACCAACACCAGAAAGAAAACTGAAAAAAGGCAAATAGGATGAAACTGCAGCCATTCAAAACGTGTGGTTGTGACTGATACCAAAGTTCCCCTGTGCATGAAAGAGGTCAGAAAATATTTGGGCATGTTATTTTAGCTGTTGAACACAACAAATTCACACTCATGGTGCAAACTGGTGAATGATGTACAAATGACAGCTGTGTTTGTGTGGTGTCCACAGCTGTTCAGGAACCAAAAGTAATTGGACTGTTGGCTGTTGGTTTGTTTCACAGTCAGGTGTGTCTGTTACAGAGAGGTCAAAGAAAAGGCTTGAAGTTCAACTGAAACATCAATTTGATATACAGTTTGTGGTTTACATGATACAAATAATGAATATTTATGAGTTCAGTGGTATATTTCATGAGGTCAAAGATGGAATGGAAATCGGGGTCACGTGACATACAAGTTACCAATGAAATGACAAGAATCAACTCAGCCGTTACATAAACACTCATCATGAGCATCGAATTTTTTAGTAGTTTTGGGCTTTTAATGATTGTGCTCACTGCATGAATATCTAAAAAAACAATAAGTATTTTGGATCTCTCTAACCCACAGGGTCAAAATTATACACACAGGCTGAAATTCATACATAAACCCCCCACTAATATTTGGTCAAATTGTCCCTTGGCAAGCTGAACATCAACCAGAAACCTTTGGGAGCCATCAACCAGCTTCTGGCATAATTGTCTTGGCAGCAATGCAGATTCATTTAAGTGGTTTGGTTTTCTGGCACAGATCTGGGCATATAAGCATAGTCCACAACTTTTTCGCGGTGGTTGAGGTTGGCACTAGGCGGATTTATTTCAAGGAAAAAGACGGAACGACTGGAGCAGTCACCGGCATCCAAATTTTGCCAGAAACTGGGCGACAGCAGGTGTAACCATTCAGATGATTCAGACAGCTTCGTGATGATGCTATGGGTATCACACAGAATTAAAGAGCGGTACAACCGGTTTTTAAAGACGTCCGCACAACGGTGGAGAGTGAGCTGCGCTCCAGTCAGCCATCAACATCTGAATTGACCAGATCATTTCCAAAGTGACCATAGGTGAGACCGTTCGATCCTCACCTATGGTCATGAAATTTGGCTCATGACCGACAAGAACGAGATCGCGAGTACAAGCGGCTGAGATGAGTTTCCTCTGCAGGGTGGGCTGGAAGCTCCCTTAGAGATAGGGTGAGGAGCTCAGGTCATCGGGAGGAGCTGGAGTTGAGCCGTTGCTCCTCCATGTCGAAAGGTGTCAGTTGAGGTGGCATCTTTCCGGATTCCCCCTGGACGCCTTGCTGGAGAGGTGTTCCGGGCACGTCCCATTGTGAAGAGGCCCCGGGGAGGACCCGGGACACGCTGAAGGGACTACATCTCTCGGCTGGCTTGGGAACGCCTTGGGGTTCCCGCGAAGGAGCTGGGGGAGGTGTGTGTGGATCGGGAGGTCTGGGCGGCTTTGCTTGAGCTGCTGCCCCCGCGACCCGACTCCGGATAAAGCGGAAGAAAATGGATGGATGTATGGATTTCCAAAGTGAATGCTGCGGTGATGTGGGACGTCGTGTGACTGTCCGAGGTATTGTGGAAGAGGTGGACATCGGCAGTTTTTCAGCACATTCCACTGTGACAGAAGTTTTGGCCATGAAAAGAGTGGCGGTGAAATTCATGCTGAAGCTGCTGATGGCGGAGCAAAAGCACCTTCGTGTTGAAGTCTCACAGCACATGCTGGACCCCGAAAAATGATGCCCACCTCTTCCACAATTTCTCGGATAGTTCACACGACTCTGAAAAGCCACTGAAAGCCGTCTGAATCTTCTGAATGGTTTCCACCTGGCTGTCGCCCAGTTTCTGGCAAAAATTTGATTGCAGTAGCGCTGCTCCAGTCATTCCGCCATTTTCCTTGCAATGAAAAAACCGCCCGAGAGCACTACACACCACCTCACACAAATGCTGTTTTACCAGCAATGACACAGTCGGCAGGCGTGAAAAAATTCACGCATGCGCACGAAGGTTCAACGTTGGCTCATGCAAGCACGCTTGACTAAATCCATCAGGTTTTTGAAAAAACAAATAAGGTCGGACATTTTCTAACAGACCTCATATACAGTTGTGCTCATAAGTTTACATACCCCGGCAGAGGTTTTGTTTTTTAGACATTTTTCAGAGAATATGATGATAAAAACTTTTTTCACTCACGGTTAGTGGTTGGGTGAAGCCATTATTGTCAAACAGCAGTGTTTAAGCTTTATAAATCATAATGACAACAGAAACTACCCAAAATGTCCTGATTGAAAGTTTACATCCCCTGTTCTTAATACCACGTGATGCCCCCCTTTTAGAGGTGGGCGGATTGATCCTAAGATTGATAATATCGATACCAATGCTGGTATTGATATTGAACGATCCTTGTGTAAAAAGATCGCATACTCAAGCTTTTTTTCTCTCCCATATGCACTGACTACTCCGCACGCAGATTCATCAAAGTCTACTCTCTGTCTGTAAGAGCAGCGCTGCACTGTCTCACACAACATGGAGCAGTGCACCCTTGTATTGTGGTTTGTCAGGCCCTCTACCTCAGGAGATTTTGTTTTAAGTGTGGGTGAGTGATGTTTTTTTCAACAAAAATGTTGATTGCGATAATAAAGTACTTTGTTGTCACGTACAATGTTTGGCAAAATTCTATCCTAGGTCTTTTGGATCCTTTAGATCTATGAAGCTTAATATGAAAAAAGTATCGGTATCGGTATTGATATTGGCGATACTGGGCCTGTATTTATTTGGTATCAGATCAATACCAAAATTCCCGGTATCACCCACCTCTACCCCCTTTAACATCAGTGACAGCTTGGAGTCTTTTGTGGTTGTTGTGGATGAGGCTCTCTGATGGGGAAGCTGCCACTGAATATGTCGTGGACTTTACTTACATCAATTATGAAGAAATACAAACAGTACAGTATGACACTCTATGGAAAATTACTCGTGCACATGCACAAACACAGTGCGAGCAGCTGAAACGTGTTGTACCACGTCACGCCTCTGCTGTGGAGAAAAAAAACAACACACACACCATAAAAAAACACTGCATTTCATTGAATCCCTCTTATCGAGCGGACAATGTTGTGTGTTGGGGGGCTTGGCTGGACACTGTTTTGCGGTTTTTGTGTTTGTTTTCCTTCCCAGGTGGTTTGAGGCTGATCTCTGGGGAGAATGTGCTGCAGAAGAGTCTTTCACCTCTGTCACGGTGATCTCCTGCACCTGTTGCACTCACGTGCAATTCTCTAATCGGGACGATTTACGACACCTGTGACATTCGCGTGCAGTTCTAAGGACTCTCAGCTGATACCAATGAAGAGATGAAGAACTGCATTTAAGCCAGCAGTGATCTGGGCTTAGGTGCCGGAGAATACGACCGTGTGACGATCGCTTGAGGATGCTGAGGGCGGCTCCAGAAGCTGACATTGCGCCTGTGAAGGAGGACGAGGGTGAGAGGCAAGCGCTGTCAGCACACGTCAGAGGTGATTATCCTTAAAAGCTTATCTGCGAATATAATGTGGCGTGGTTGCACAGCTAAATTTAAGTATTGAAGAGAATTGCTCGTTGGCTCCTCGCGGCTGTGGCTGTGCGGATTGATAATCCTCCACAAGCTGTGAGCAGCTGTTTTTTTTAATTAAGCCTGAACATCAGTCCTGAACGTGTTGCTGATAAGTGTGCCTCTAAATAGTGTTTCTTGATATAAGTACTGAATAACCTCACCTCTGTTCCTCCATCGCAGAGTACAGTCTTGGGAAAAGCCACCTGGGGGGTGTCGGCGGAACTCCTGAGTCCAGAACATTCGGGCTCCGATCCGTTGAGGCGCTGGGAGAGCGCGCCACCTCTTCACCCCACCAGACTCATTTATTTTGTATTTTGTGTACAGCACAGTGGGAAGAAAATAAATTTGTTTCTTTTGGAACTGCTTCTGGTATTTAGTTGCTGGGTTCAGTCAGCCAGTGGGACCGCGCCTCAACCTGCGTCCAGACCAAACAGAATTCTCCGGCCAACCAGTATGGACCCGTGGCAGAAAGCAGTTCCCTTTTCAGGAAAAGGTCCAGAAACACCTGGAGATGATTTGGGATCAAGTACAGCACTTGTGCAATTCACATTAAGCAGACGGATGCCCGGTTATGGAGCTTGTAGCGCAGGCCTGTTCCGCTTCCCTTGCGGTTGCAGCTCCGGTTCCATCGAGCTTGGTGCAGATATGTTCGCCGTCCAGAGATTCGGACTCCTGAACTGGTATATTGTCATCCGGAGCCTTTATCGGGAGGATGTGGAGGTTTGTGCTCCGTTTTTGATGCCAGGGCTCCTTGGTTTTTGCTCAGCGACCAGGCGTCTGTTCCTCTCTGAGAGTAGCCGAGTTGCATATGTTACAAATCTGCTGCGAGGTGACGCCCTGGCGTGGGTACTGCATGTGGAGCAACAAATCACCACTGTTAGAATCCTTTGATGAATTTTCCCAGTGAGTTTCGTTTGGTTTTTGATCATCCGGTAAAAACAAATACCGTGGTTCAACGATTGCTGAACCTCCGACAGGGGCGACGAAGCGCAGCTGATTATTCTGTGGATTTTCGAATCTTTTCCGCACAGTCCGGTTGGAATGCTGCTGCTTTGAGGGAGGTGTTTGTAGACGGGTTGAATGATTCACTGAAAGACGGGCTAGCGGTCCGTGACAAAACCGAAGGATTTAGACGAATTGATATCCTTGGTTGTTCGTCTGGATGATCGGATTAAGGAGCATGGACGGGAGAGGGGGCGAGGCGTTCCGAGCAGGGTTTTGTGTCTCGGGGCTTTCCCCGACACAAGTCCGGACCGCCTCTTCTTCGTTCCACTGAGACTCCCTCCGATGGACCTCTAGCTCCTCTAGGGGATGAGCCAATGCAACTCGGAAGGGTCAAAACGGCCATATTGCCCCGGTCAAATGAGCGTCAGGAGACAGGATAGTCTCATGGCTCCAGGTGTTTTGGGAGGAAATATATGGGATATAAATGGGTGGTTTTTGTAAACTGTTATGTTTTTCTTTTGTGTTCTTCCCTGGTGTGCTTCCCTGGGTGTGTTGGTGGTGTTCTCTGGGGGGGGATGCTGGGGGCTTTTTCTGTGTTTTTGTTTTTCTGTATGGGTTGTGTTGGGACTCTTTTGGGGTTTTTGGGGGGTGTTTTTGTTTTGTTGCCAGCCGGCCTTCCAGCCACGTCTCCTGGGCCCTGTTGCCTGCTGTGGACTCTGGGAGCATCGTCACTGCCTGCTTCCTGTTTTTGGACCCCGGTGAGGGGGCGGTTTTTCGGGTCAGGTCTGTGCGGTCGCCGGGAGGCTTCCCGTTGACGGGGGGGTACTGCCGGGAGGCTTCCCGTTGACGGGGGGGGGGTACTGTTGGGGGGCTTGGCTGGACACTGTTTTGCGGTTTTTGTGTTGTTTCCTTCCCGGGTGGTTTGAGGCTGATCTCAGCAGATAGAGAACACAGGAAAGAAACTGAACAAACCTAAACTGAAGAAGAAACATAATTGCAAAACCAAACCCTGGGCGAACATAAATCAGATTACAGTGATCGGGGAAACCCCCAGATGCTGTACAAGAATGAAAGGAAACCACGAAAACGAGTAAGAATCATGCCACACTGTCACAACCCCAAAGACACACGTACACGCTTAACCCAAGACACGCACTTACATCACCGACACGCATTCTTACATGCACACGACAGCACACTGGATCAACCACGCACACATTCACACGTACTCAGGCCGCGCACACACACAGTCACCAGACTCACATACAGCACATGCATTAACTTCACAGATATGACAACTAATGCAGACAACAACAGGAGAGAGAGCAAGAGGCATGCTCACTCACACACTTTCAACCAGAAAACAACAGGACAGTTGAGCACTAAGACACAAAAGAACATGGGGACGAGGGACACACCCAAAACAACCCAACAGAACCGACCCACAACACTAAGATATCCTTCTCCACTCTAAACTAATAGTGGTGATACAAGTTACACCCACATAAAGCCTATAGACAGTGAGGCGCCCTAATGTGCACAGGTCAATTTTAGGAGCAGCAACAGAGAATGCTCGGTCCCCTCTAAGCATTTGATTGGACCTCGGTACCTCAAGGACGAGCTGATCAGCTGACCGGAGGCACAATGCAGGGGTAAAGGGGTGAAGAAGCTCAGAGAGGTAGGATGGGGTGAGGACATTTAAAGATTTAAAAATAAATACAAGAATCTTAAAATGAACCCTAACATGCACAGGCAGCCATTGGAGGGCGACCAGGATCGGCGTAATGTGCTTCCTCTTTCGTACTCCAGTTAGCAGACGAGTGGCATCGTTCTAAACTAACTGGAGGCGTGCAAGGGAGGACTGGCTAACTCCAAAATAAAGTGCATTACAGTAATCCAGCTGAGATATAACGAAGCCATGGATTACTGTTTTCAAAGTGCTGATGTGCAAGGAAAGGCTTTACCTTAGCAAGTTGCCTGAGGTGAAAGAAACATACTTTAACTACTGCCAACTGTCTAATGTCAATTGCGACTGAAATGATGACACGTTTGCATACAAGTGCTCAGCTGCTATTTTCCAGTAACAGGCTGTGGAAGTTCCTCCGACTGTACCCAATAATGTACAGCCCTGTAAATAGTAATAAAATCAAATGAAATTTATGATAAAATAAAACTAAATAAATAATAAAAACAAAGCATCGCTCCACAGAGGAAAACAATACAACATAAAACGGTGAATTGGGCACTCACCCACTTGTAAATGATTTCCAGCAGAATTAAAATGTAAGTCTAGTGGGTCAAAGAGGTCCTGGGTGCAACTGTCACGTATGGATCGCATGCGACATCTTCCTGTGGACAGATGTCCTCCTTGGTTCTCAGGAATGGCCAGTATTCGTCCACTACCGTGGTACAGCCTACCTCTGTGTGCAGGGCCTTACCATGCATGTGGATCACGGCCTCCAGCCTGAGACTTATTCTGATGTGATCCTGATTGAGAAGAAAAAAGATAATGCTAGCTCCCACGCCCACAGACGATAAGCCGCGGCTGCTAGATTTCCTCAGCCGATTACAGAAGCGCTATCTCACTACAATTGTCTTTGGTATTTTAACATGCTCCCAGGGCAGCTCATGCATGTCTCCCACGGTGAATGTCAGATTCTTATTTCTGTGTCCAATCACTCATAATGTAAGAGTTTCACACATTGTCAAAGTGCTTTCATGATTCTCTGAGTTGCAGGGGAAAACATTCAGAAGGCTTCCTGACACCAATGATGGCTCTGGGAGTGTGTGGGACTGTGTGGCGAGGACTCTCATCACCTCACCAACTTTAAACTGTTCAAGATCCATATTTGCGAGCCAAGCAAGGGAAAAGCACCGCCCCAGCGAATGTCACACAACATCAAGCAGTTTGCCTCGCATTGGCATTCGCACATTGTTGCAGCCCACTGAGATAATACCCAAACTAATTCCTCTCATATGAGGGTTGGCAGGTTGGGTCTTCTTCCAGGCCTTGGCAAAGTGGTGCCACATCCCACTAACTTGTACTTACGCACAGTTGATTGTAATGATAATCTTTGAATCTGCAGTTGTTTAGAAATTCCTCCAAAAGACCTTCCTAACTTGTATAAATCTACAATTCTCTTTCTTTGGTCTTGACTGAGTTCCTTGGACTTTCCCATTGTTCTGAGTATTGGTCAACTTAATAAGTGCTGTCAAACACATTCTTTTCATGCTCACAAAGAGAGCCTTTATGTATAATTTTGAACCCCTGTGGATGAGCGTAAATCCAAAAATAAATTCAAACTTGTGCACCCAGTTAATATTTTTGGGAGTAATTCATGACATTTGAGGCAAAATCATTTCACCCTCAGAAAATAACAGTACAAAGACATTAAAAGCTCAAAATTACCATGGCATGGCATTCATGCCCATGATGATTTTAAACATCTTAACATGACTGTAAATCCAAGTCCATTCACAAAATTGATCAAATTAACTTTGTCTTGAAAGGTAGATACTAAAGTATAAAGTGTATTTATTTATTTCTGTGGTATATCACAAAATTGCAGCTAATTTTATTGCTGGAAAGCATATTGGGGATTGAGTCTATGGCCGATATAATGAGTTTGCTCCATGAGATTTTGTGGATAACATAATGGAAGCATATGTGCAACTGTCAAAGTTCATGCTGCATTTGAACTTGAGATTTTTCATTTTCTTTGTTTTTAATCCGCATTTTGTCTTTTTTTCCCCATACAACATAAACAGTTTCTAAATACACAAACAAAAACAAAAACCCACAATTATATATATATATATATATATATATATATATATATATATATATATATGTGTGTGTGTGTGTGGGTGTGTGTGTGTGTGTGTGTGTGTGTGTGTGTGTGTGTGTGTGAGGTATTCCAAGGGAGAGGATCTAAAATTATTTTACGGCAGCCACAAAGACAAGGAGACTTGTCACTACTGCAAAATAATATTTTTCCTCGCTGCAAACATTAAAATATACAGTCTTTTATCAGCTACTGTTTTCATATATTGCTTGGCAACCCCAGAATCAAAGACTGAGGGTCCATTTCTGTATCAATATGGAATTCTCATTTTCACCAGTAATTTCCACCCAATATCTTTGAAGGTTCTGACAAGACCAAAAACAGTGACTTAAGGTTTCCACTTCCATTTTCCACTTCAGACACAAAGAGGTTAAAGAGAAAGCTTAAAGAGGTGCCTGCGATGAGGAGATATATGCAATCTCTGTAAAATTTTATATTGTATAGCTCTTGTCTACAAATTGAAATCTTTTTTGCAAAAGACCAAATAGTATCCCATATTTCTTCATTTATAATCACAGATAGCTCCCTCTCTGACACACCTCTAACCCCCTGTGTGTCAGTAGTAGATAAACCGTTAAGTACTCGATAGAATGTACTCAAAAGTACTTTCAATTGTTGGCGAAACAGGATTTCCTCGACTGCAGATATTTCCAGGTGATCAATAAGAGTTGTACTATGAATAACATAATGTCTCATTTGTAAAAAAACAAAAACAAAACAAAACAAAACAAAAAATCCTATTTCAGTAACCTATATCTATTAATTAATTGTTTAAATGACATAAGTTCATCCTCTAAAAACAGTTAATTGAGAAATTTTTGATATTGATTTAGATTTGATATTAGTAAACCATGAATAAAAAACAGAATCTAAAGAGCCTGGAGGGAATTATTATTGGAGTAAACCTAGAAGTAATATTTGCTCTTCCCTCCAGATGACACAGAAGTCACCAGGCTTTTAAGGTGTTACATGTTACAGGATTTGTTCAACGGGTTTAAATTTCCTTAATCTTAAGTCCCTAAGACTGCACTGTGACAATGCCGCCTCAGTATCCATCCAAATTGAAGCTCTCCCCTTAACCCAATCATTTATGAACCTTAAATGGAAAACGGTTATATTTTAATATTAGGCAGATCCAAGCCACCCTTCAAACTTGGTAAATGCAGTACTGTCATATTTAACCTGGGTCTATGCTTATTCCAATAAAAGAATTCAGGCAACCTTTTATATCCTTCAACACCCTTTTGGAGATAAAACAGGGATCATTTGAATAGGATCAGTAACCTGGCAGCACATTAATTTTAACCAGGGCTATACAACCTAGCCAAGAGACGGGCAAAGACAGGTTGTAAGACATGCTAAATTTTAAAAAATAAAGGTACAAAGTTAGCTCTATATATTTGGTCAAAGACGGAGTAATAAAAATCCCCAGGGGACCATTTAAAGGAAATGGAGGATCTACAGTTTGTATCACTGAAAGAGAACAAAGGGGCATAGCCTCTGATTTGGCCAAATTATCTTATCAATAGACCTGGTATAGATGTTTCAGGGATGGTCAGCTGAATTAGAACATCATCTGCATACCATGTTATTTTATGACACAGCTGTCCAATCTCTAAACTGGGTATTGCAGGTGTTGCCCTTATACACAGTAAATTCACCAGTGTAAAATTAACACTGACTGTGTTAAATTAACACTGCCATTGTACATATGGTCCCACTCTGGCCAGAGTAGTACCATATGTACAATGGCAGTGTTAATTTAACACTAGTGTTTTTTACTGTGTAGCCTCAGCAAGTGGCTCTATAGCTAAAGCAAATAAAGGGACAACAGGACAAACCTGCAACACACCTCTGTGAGTATTAACGTAGTCGGACAGGACTCTGTTAGTCAAAAACTGCTACTTGTGGTCTAGTACTTGTATATATAATTTTAGCCCCATTTTCAATATTCTCCCCCAATCCAAATTTACCCAATGTATACAATAAGAACGACCAGTCAATTCAGTCAAATGCTTTCTCTGCATCAAGGGAAAGCACCAGACCACAACTAGAATTTTGTTTAAAAACTTGAATGGCATTTAACAGACGTCTGATGTTATCAACCAAGTTCCAGCTGTTAATAAACCTGTCTGGTCTTCCTTCACCAATGTTGGTACAAGATTCTCCAAATGAAATGCTAAGATTTTAAAGAGTAGCTTCCTATCTACATTTAGAAGGGGTACAGGCCTATAAGATGTGCAAAATTCAGGGACACTTCCTTTTTTCAAAATTAAAAATATACTAGCCTCCCTCAATGTCTTTGGGAATTTGCCTACAGAATGACTGAACATATCTCACAAAGGTTCTACCAGAATATTTTGAAACTGTTTATAAAATTTGCAAGAAAAACCCATCGGGGCCCGGCAATTTATCATTTGTAATGGTTTAATAGCTCTGATCACTTCAGTTTTTGTTATAGGAGCATTAAGGGCAAACATCTGCTCTTCTGACAAAGTTGGTAAGTTAAATTGAGTACAAAAGTTTAATAAAAATTCTTAAACCCAGTTGTTTATCATTCTATTTCATAAACCTTATGGCCTTCTTCATCAGATACAGCCACAAGGACTGTCTCCCATGTCTCCATGTTCATGAAACCTCTCTCTAGTATACTTAATTTTCTTCTCTGCATTCCTAGAAGGCAATTTAAAGTAGACCTAAGTGTAGTAATTTCCTGCCACAGTGATGGTGACGCAGAAAGAATATATATGCTTTTTCCTTATCTGTTAGCTCATTTCTCTAAAAGTTTTTGTTTCTCCCCTCTTTGGTGCTTCTGTTGTTGTGGAATATGGAATAATTAGCCCCTCTTGCGTAGGCTTTACATGTTTCCACATAAAATAGAGGCACTGCGGGCTGAGGGAGTATTAATTTTCAGAAATACTTTAAATTCAGTAGAAAAGTAAGGTATAAATTTCTCATCTTAAGAAAGGTATTATTAAATCTCCAGTGATGAGACTGATGATTTAAGATTTAAGCCCATGATTACTCTAGCATGATCAGAAATAATGTAAATAATGTAAATCCATTCTTGATAAAAAGAAATAATCAAATTGGTTTGACACTTATGTGGTGTAGAGAAAAAGGTATATTGTTTATCAATCAATCAATCAAACTTTATTTGTCAAGCGCCTTACAAACACCTAAGTTGACCAAAGCGCTTGTACATATAAAAAATCGCATTTGAAATATAGTTAAAAAGAGGAACACAGATTCATTTTATTCCCAAGTCTAAAAAGACTAAGTATCAAAAGCCACATCTAAACAATACGTTTTGAGTTTTGTTTTAAAAAGGGGCAGATCCGAGATGGCACGCAAGTCAAGAGGCAGCAAGTTCCAAAGTTTAGGACCTGCTACTGCGAAAGCACGATCACCCCACTGTTTGCTTCGAGACCTGGGCTGCTCCAACAAGTAGAGCTGTGCAGATCGTAGAAATCTGCTGGGCTGGTGAAGGGTCAGAATCTCACATAGATCGCAGGTGCGAAGCTGTGGATGGAGCAAAGACAAACAGGAGAAGTTTGTATTGGATCCTGTATTGCACTGGCAGCCAGTGGAGAGAGCACAGAACAGGTGTGATATGTGATGTTTACAAGAATTTGTGAGGAGCCGGGCAGCAACATTCTGTACCAGTTGTAATCTGTTGTAAAGATGTTTGACTGAGTCCAATGTACAAAGCATTGCAGTAGTCCAAGCGTGAGCTGATGAATGTGTGGATTGCTTTCCTCCAGGTCACAACCAACTGAGGAAGGGTTTCACTCTTATGAGAATGCGGAGCTGAAAGAAGCTTGTCTGAACAACAGAGTCAATTTGTTTATGGAGATTAGGCCAGTGTCCAAGTGAACTCCAAGTTTCTGATTATGGTGTTATGGTGAGGAAGTGAGTGACCGTTTGAGACAGCGGCAAGTGGGCTTGTGGTGCCAAATAGACAGAATTCCGTTTTGGATTCATTTAGACTCAGGAAATTCTGTGTGAGCCAGTGCTTGATGTCATCCATGCAGGTGTTGATGGTCTGAAATGCATCTGGAGAATCTGGTGAGACTGGTAGATAGATTTGAAGATCATCGGCTTACATATGAAAAGACACATTATGGCTAGAGATGATTGAAACCCAGAGGCAGCATGTAAAGAGAAGAACGAACAGGGCCCAAAATGGAGCCTTGCGGGGACACCAGAAGACAGTCGGGCTGTAGAAGAAGAGTGGCCATTGATGAAAACAGAGAGTGCCTGAATCAAAGAGTGTGTGCTCCTCCAGGACATCAGTCAGCCCAAACCTCCTCACATAAAGCAGAAAGTGCATTAAGCCTGGGTCCCACCAAATAATGAAGGATGAATATGGGCCACGCAGCATGTTTTCTTTGCTATGAGAGGGTTTCTTCAACTATCGTGGGAAAATGAGGCTCTTAGAGCGTGGCACTAATTTCAAGAAGTTCAAATTATCAACAGCAGCGTGGCGCAGTTTATGTCGAGTTACTGCGACGACCTTAGAGGCATGTGCGTGGTGCTTACGAGGCTGCTAAAGCACGTTATTCCAGCACCTGGCAGCTACGCAGGACCTGAGAGACTATTTTTGGAGCAGCTGCCCTCTTGCGCACACAATTTCACCTGCTCTGTGTGCTGGACGCTGTATATAAATATTATTTTGTAGCAGATTAATCATTTTCTGCCAAACCCTGGATGCTGAAAACACCTCTAATCACTTCTGGAATCACAGAGGTCTGTTTCACCTGGAAGCTTTTTTTCCTCTCTTTCCTGCTCCATGTGGAATGTATTTTGAAACAGCTTAAGGTAATTATTTTTAAGTTTTTATAGCTTGATAAAACATGTGAGCTCTGTTCCACATGACATAGTGTCCACATAAGCGGCGCAATGTGGTGCACCTCGCACTGTTGCTGCTCGAAAGACATGGTCTGTTTCGCCGTATTTGTCCAAATGTTGTCCAAACTTCGCACAATGTGTGAAGGGGCCTTTAGTGTTGACATTAAGATAAGAGGAAGCCATGTCTCTATTAAAGTGACTGGATCCTTTCCCTCCATTCTGTTTCCAATTTATGTGCCTTTTTGGGAATCCTAGTCATAACTGATGGGCTACTGCAGTGTTTTGCAACAACTGGGCCACGTATGTAGTCGGCTGCAAACGGTGAAATAAAATGTAAATCATTTATTTGTATTTCCAGAAATAAAATTGAAAAAAAATACTATAATGCAGAGTAAAATAGCTTTTCTTTCTTAAATCATAAAAAAATCCAAATCAGATATATGTATTTTCATTAATTTACTTTGGAAAAAAAAATTCAGTCAGAGGTGTAATGATTTAGAACTAAAAACCATCCATGTCTGTGATCGTAACAACAAGAACAGCAACAAGCCGTTTATTGAAAATTCACTATAAAGACTGAGTGGTGCTGCCAAATGGTCAAGATGCTAAGGTAAGCAGCTAACTATGCATTCCGGTATTTTATAGTTTCCTCACATTTACTGAGGTAAACTTGCACAGTTTTATGGGTGTAGGGATCCTGTCCATGCCACCACACTCTTATAGTAACATTTTGGCTCTGACAAGAAGTGGTTTACCATGTTTTCAGCTTTTCCTCGTGCAGTTTCATGAAACAGCGGTTTAGCCTGTGATTGTGTTTGCATTCCAAATCAATACTGTACTGATTAAGATCAATTTGGTGAAACTGTAAAGATGAACTTAAAAAAAAACAAAAAAACATCTGAAAGTGTAGCTGAAGTTAAAAAATGGCAGTGTACAGTAGAGGTGGGCGATACCGTGAATTTTGGTATTGATCTGATACCAAGTAAATACAGGCCCAGTATCGCCAATATCGATACCAATACTGATACCAATACTTTTTCATATTTAAGCTTCATAGATCCAAAGGATCCAAAAGACCTAGGATAGAATTTTGCCAAACATTGTACATGACAACAAAATACTTTATCACAATCAACATTTTTGTTGAAAAAATATCACTCAACACAACTTAAAACAAAATCTCCTGAGGTAGAGGGCTGACTCGAGGAGAGCGCTGAGTGGGCGAGCCAGGCTGAGCCTACCTGCATGGCTGTTGGCTGGCGCCGCTGAGCCACGTGACGGCGCAACAACAAAAGACCAGAGGGGGAGGGTGCGCTGCTCTGTGTTGTGTGACACAGCGCAGCGCTGCTCTGACAGACAGAGAGTAGACTTTGATGAATCTGTGTGCACAGCAGTCAGTGCATGTGGGAGAGAAAAAAGCTTGAGTATCGATCTTTTTACACGAGAATTGTTCAATATCAATACCAGCGTTGGTATCAATATTATTGATATTAGGATCGATCCGCCCACCTCTAGTGTACAGTTGTGCACCAAAGTTTACATACGCTGGCAGAATTTTAGTTTTTTTGGTCATTTTTCAGAGAATAACACAAAAACATTTTTTCCACTCATGATTAGTGGTTGAGTGAAGGCATTTATTGTGAAACAACTGTGTTTACTCTTTTTAAATCATAATGACAACAGAAATTAACTAAATGACCCTGATCAAAAGTTTACATCCTGCTGTTCTTAATACAGTGTGTTTCCCCCTTTAACATCACTGACAGCTTGGAGCCTTTTGTGGTGGTTGTGGACGAGGTTCTCTGATGGTGAAGCTGCCACTGAATATGTCTTGGATGTTATTTACATCAATTATGAAGAAATACAAACATAGGTTTCATTTCTTGCAGCACGGTGACTGGTGAAGCAACATGCTCATGGTTTTATACACACAGTCCCTCCAATCACAGCCAGGGAGGCTTGCAGCTCTTTCACAGTTGGGTTGAATGAAGGTTGTATTTTCATATGAAATCCAGACATGGTCCAGTTTTACACATATAGCACATAAAACAGCAACGTGCCTTTCACATGGGAAACAGCTGACTCAGTTTGGATTTGGTGACGGGTCGAACCTGACTACAGCAAAATGTGGTGCAGAAACCACTCTGATACTTGAATTTGTCTGATACTGTGTGCAGGTCTAGTTATTAGTATAATATCAAAAGTTTCCAACGGCAACTATTAACATGAAAGAAATGTTATTACTTTACTTAGACATAATTATAATATTTTAGCAATTCATTAATTATGGGGCACCATCCTGGTAACAGGTGCCAGTAACCAGCGTTTGTGAAAGCAACCTGAAAATAAGGCTCACCTGGAAGGGTTAACATCCTCAGAGATTAGCACTTCAGTGTAAACAGTGAAGGAATTAAAGTCTGACCGCTGACCTTCTCATCAATTAGTCACATTGACACATGCACAAGTAGCACTGGGCTGCAAAAACTGATCATAATCAAAATAAAATCATTTCTTCCCATTTCAAGACCCAATGTAACTATCAAGACTGATCAAAACATATATAATCACAGTTTGACCAGTGTCCAAATATATATGGACCTGTCTGTAACACAGTGGTCTGCTTTGGTATTTCTTGCATCATATCCTGCTTTTTATGGGAAATAAAGTTACACAATCCTGAAAACCGTTCCTTAAATAAATATTTTATTTGAAAATAAATACATTTTCTTAAAATAGAATCAGTAACATTACAAAAGCTTTGGGGATGTGGGAAAGGGGGCGGGGCTTACTCAAACCAACAACATGTATCTTAGAAGGAGTACAATCTCACATTTAGCAACCATCTTACGCTCCCACAAAACATTGTACTGTACATTCTCAGGTGCTTTGTGGCAAAGTGGTGGCGTCCGTCACGCTGATGTCAATACGCGGTGTCCGCAGTCTTAAAGCCCTGATCTAGATGCATTTTTCAGAAAGATCCAGGATATAATCTCATCAACACATCAAACATCAGCCAATCAATTACATTACATCTGACAATGTATCAGTAGTACCTTAAATATGTCTAGATCAACTTCACCTCTACTCTACAGTACAAAGATACAACACACAAAAAGGCTGCGCTTATTGACATAGCAGTTATCAGAGGCCACGTCACACTAAGGCCAGAAGTATTTCCATTTCATCACGCAAGGTTCACCAGGCAGAAAGCTGAGCACGAACAAAGTGCCAGTTTTCTGCACACACCGTTTGAGTCAACCATTGCAGGATGGCAGATCTCCAGAAAGAGACGGGGACGGTGCAGCTGCATGGGAACAGATTAACACAGCACAGGCCAGAGTCTGGCCGCGCTGATCTAACCTCCCGACAGCTCCACAAATAGCATCGCCAGTGCACCAGCATCTCTCGTTCTCCTTCAACTGGCCTGCAGCGGCAAAAGCAGCAACCTTGACCAAAAAAAAACTAATTACCAACTGTGCTTCTTTGTTTTGAGTCACGGGAGAAGCCGACCTCAATTAAGACAAGAGTGTGACAACATGTAATTTAAATCTAATCAGTAGAAAAGCAGCAGAGTAAGCTAATCTTTGGGAACACACACACACACACACAAATGCACGCATGTACTCCTCAGTGTGTCTCGTTGCTGAATGCAATCAATGCCACAGTTAGCTTTAAATAATGGCTAAACTTAGTGCTGCTGAGGACTGCTGTGTCCACACATTATGGACATGCCAACAAAGCCTCCAATCAGCTCCGTGCATTCAGGACACCGCAGAGGAGAAACCTAGTTCACCTTTGAATTCACTCTGATTTATTTATTTACTTGTACTTCCATGCCAAGACCTTTGGTGGCGCTGTAGGCCAGTACTGTACCTAAACGCACTCAAAAATGCAGGAACGTCCTGAATTTCCTCACTTCCTGTACCAAAGTGTCTCGACCTCAGCACAAAGCTACACTCTGAGCCACACTTTCAGTGATTACTTGAGTAAGAGTTCACGTTAAGGTCATATGTTTCCTGTCTACGGTGTAACTCTATTTTCTGTAGTTCTCTCTCTCTCATTTTTATTATTATTATTTTTTGATGCCCATACAAAACGTGGCACCAGTTACCTCATCATCCTTTATGTTAACCCAAAGAAACAGCTCAGCCTCACTCAGACACAAATCACTGCTGCTGAATTTGAAACTTAAACGTGGTGGCCGCTAGAACTCTCCAGTATTGGGAAAATATTATATATTTGATTTCTGCTGTATAAAAAAAAACAAAAAAAAAAAACAATTTTCACTAGATAACTTGAATTGCTCTATTTGGAAGGAATTCATCATTTGTGAATGTTTAAAGTGGTTTTGTAAGGGAATGCATCTCTGCCGAAAATTTAAAAAAATAATCTTTTTAACTGAATATGAATTTTTCTCTGCAGGTCACTCTCAATAAAGCACCTGTTGTTGCTCAACATCACTGTTTCGGTCCCCAAAACATTTCCATGCAGGTGATGTTGATTTAGTTTTTCTAACTATATCTTTCATCTTCGTGTCATTTTGCCTTTTTATCATGCATTGTCATGACAGTTGTGGTCAAAATATAAAGCAAACATACATTCTGACAAAAATAAAAGTCCTCATCACACACTGTTTAACAACTCAGTCTCACTCCGTTTCACAGCAGTATCACAAAAAGTAAATGAATCTATTAGTTTGTGATTCTGTCACGTAAAGAGGCGCATTTTCATAACAGGATTATTAATTCATTTTGTGACAGTATCACAAAGCAGTACGGTTAGAAACAGTAAAAAAAAAAAAAAAAAAACACGTTTCATGATGGGAGCACACACACAAAAAAACAACAACAACAAAAAAAAGCGTGAGACTGGGCTGTTGCTAACCAGCAGGAACGTCCATCAACTGGCATTCTGCTGAGGCAACTCAATTCACAAAGTTAACTTGTGGTTAACTTGATGTGCAGATTGTACATGTTGCTAACTAGCAAAAAAACAAAACACTCTGTGTATCCCGGAACCATTAAAGATTAGCAGCCCCACTCAGCCAGTTTGTCCCTGAGCCAAGCAACAATCAGACTTTGGGTAGCGTGAATCCTTGATCAGTGCTTCACTGTACTGACCACCTTCAGATGTGCATGAATAAAATACTTTTTCGTTTAAAAAAATCTTGTTTGGTATAAATCTGTTACCAATTTTGAATGTTGTGAGCGGGTTCTTCTTTGTTGCTTTTTTCAACTCTTGCCGGTTCTCCTCGAGACTCTTAAAGAGGCCGCTCATGTTTCTTATGTATAAGTAAAGTCCTGCCTTCCCTCAATTTCTTACTTTGCTGTTAAAAAAAATGATCTCCGGGTTTTCCTTACTTGATGATGTCAATGTCTCAGTTGAGCCAGTGGAATTCCAAACAATTTTCTACATACATGCAAATGCTTTTACGTGGACACCTGAACCAATGTGCTACTTTGCCAAGATTCAGTCACAGTTAATTATCAGGGAACAGATAAAACACACACTTACTGAGAAAAGATCTGATCTGAGTCAGGTGCTACACAATCACCTGACTGACCACAGGGAAAACCCATTACCCAGGAATGCCTCAGAACGCCGCTCTTCAAGGAAATGTGAATGCCTTGCAGTTTGAAGGAACCAATCAGTGTTGAAGAGCCAGCCTTCAATTAAACTATCTGAAAAAAAATCTTAATCCCTACTCAGTGAACTACCACTTTCAATGTCTGCTACTAGTTTACAATGTTATGTGATAGTTGGGTTTTCAACTTGGAGTCCGCGTCCTGTTTATCTTGTTGGTGCTGCAGGCACACGTGCTGATGGGTACAGATTGAACATCACATCATTGCATCAGACTGCCTTAATTTGGCCGAAGCCCTCAAAATTCTTCCTGGCGCTGTCTCAGTGAAAAGGAACCTGGTGTTCTAGTTCTCTCATTCCAATTCTTCCTAAATTCACAGACAGGTCTGTGTGAAGACGTACAGACCACTGTCAAATACACAGACACCCAAACACAACAGACCGATTGTCTCCTATTACTGTGCTACTGAGGCCACTCAGTCATTCTTTGTGGTGTCCGTCCAAACCAACATAAGCCAGCAATTTTTTTTTTGTTTTGTTTTTTTTTCATTGCTCAACAGCTCACCGTGCTTGGCTGCTGCTTGCACACAAACTCTGACAAGAAGTCAAACTCATTCTGTCCCAGAAAGAGCTCAGGCAGCTCTTGGACACGATCCAACCCTAACTCCAGCACCAACGAAGTGAGAACCTCCTCGTCAATCAGATCCATGTCCATGCCGTTCAGACCCAAAGGTCCCCCAATGTGCTGCATGGTGGAAAGCTGAGCCGGACCCATCCGGTACTGAGCACCACTGTTCTGCAGGTGGTGGCCATTCACCGACCCGAGTGGATGTCCGTGGTACTGAGTGTTGAGTTTCTGCAGGTGCATGCTGGCCATGAGTTGCTGGGAGGTGAGGTTTCCGGGAAGGTACTGCTGTGGGTGTCCACCCTGCTGCTGCTGCTGATGGGGGTGCATGTGGTGATGCTGTGGTGGGCCCTGGCTGTTGTAAATCATGTTTCCAGACATCATCTGGTGGTGGTGGTGGTTAGTCATTGGAGGTCCGTTAACCGGTCCGCCCATTCCCCCGGGTCCCACCATGCCTTGCCTCTGCCTCATGGCTGACTCCATTGTGTTCTGTGGGTTCCTGCCGTAGTGCATGACCTGGCCGTTTGGGAGACTGCGCAGGCCGGGTTGGCCGCTGTGCTGCGGGAGTCCATTCATGCCCATTCTGAAGCTGTGGCTCATCGGCATCATCATATGTTCAGCCATGGCTGCTGCGTTGTCCTGTGAGAGACAAATTACACCCATTAAGCAGTTTTTAAAAACCCTGAAGTCTGTGGCTTCTCTCCATTCAATTATAACACATCATAAAAAAGGAAGAAAAAAAAGCGTCAGCGCCAGTGGATGTTGACTGACGACGGAGGGCAGCAGCACACGGAGGGAGACCTCGAACCACCTCACCGCCAACCGGTTCTCATTTTAGGATCTCGCATGCACATCAGTAATTTTAAAACATGCACTGAAGTTAAAATATTATAAACACAGTACTTTTTTGTTGAATCCAAAAGAAAGAAAGGATTTCGCTGCTCTTGAGCAAGTCCAACATTTCATTTGTGGGTAAACATTTCTGAACCACCTCCTGATGTGTTGCCTCATCACAACCTGCCTGGACCTTTGCAGATCTTTGTGTCAAACACCACAGTGTCAATCGGAAGGATTAAAAAAAAAAAACTAAGAATAATAACAGCTGGTGTTACAACACAAGCATGAAATGTGATTTTTACACTCCGGTGTCATGCATGTTCCTGATGGGTCAATTGATCAGCTAAAATGGTAACAGACAGGCAGAAAGGCTGCAGTCTTTAAGTTGACAATGTGAGCTGCTGGTGAATGCTGCCTGCATGTGACCGTGTGCACATTATGCTGCCCCTCAACATGCATCAAAAGGAGAAACGGCAAACCTACCGCTGAATAACGTCAATCCTGGAGGAGAAGTTGTTTGTTGCAGCCCTGCGTTCAGTCGCCTAGTCGCTGGAATTTGTTTTCTGGGTCAACTCAGGGATTATATACATGTCTAAAGCTCGGAGAGAGAGGAGCAGCTGGAGGAGGAGCTACCCTCCTCTCCACCTCCTTTGTTGCCATTGGTCCTCCCCCTTAATCACTGAGCACAGAAACATTCACTAACTAAGTACCTCCACTGGAGGAGCAGCAGCCTGCCGCCTCACGCAAGTTCCTTCTCACAGGAGAGAAAAAAAAAAGCATGTGGCTTGAAAAGTGTCACATTGTGCTGAATCAGCTTTATTAAAAACAGATAACATCCTCTTCAGTCCCACAGTTCCTGGTTTGTTTTCCAGAGCTGGTTCATGCACTTAAAGGACTCCCTTCACTCAGTCCTTCCTTTCAGCTTTCCAGGTTATTTATACATGCACCAGTTTGTTCATCTCTGCTTCCAGAATGCACAGCGTGCATGTCTGCTCGTCGCTCAGACTTCTGCTCAGTCCGTCCGTCGCAGCCTCCAGCTCCTCTGATCGGTTCACAGCTAATAACGATATCCACATCCTCAAAGAACTTCATACGTATAAATCGCTGCATGTCACATGCGAGTTCCACTGCTAACAACGAGACTGCTTTTACAGATAAGTCTATTAATTCTTCCAAATATCAAATTGCAGTATAATTTGCAATACTTCAAATGCAGCCCAATCAGTGACTTGTTCATTACAAGTGAACATACACAAAATCTGAGCCTCGCTCTCATTTGACTACCAAATCCAGGTAGCGTGATTATGAGTGTGATGGGAGACATGAAGCTTTAACTGTGTTTAAACCTTGAGCCTTATGTTCATGCACAAACACTACTGTTGACTGTGCAAATGCTTATTATAGACTTGAGAGGTGGTAAAAACCAGTGCGTCATTCAATATGGATACACAACTTTTTTACACAACGAAATTGAGGGGTGCTCCCGCAGAGCTACTGTACACTACAAAAGAAACGAGACATCTTGTACACCACAAAAGAATTGTTTAAATATGAAATATGTACTGTATACTAATAATTTATATGTACAGTTGTATGTAAAGGTTTGGGGCCCCCTGATGATTTTCCTTGATATTTGAGAAGTGAAATGAAGTTTATAGGATTTACAGAAAGTGTGCAATAATTCTTTAAACAAAATTAGACAGGTGCATAAATTTGGGCACCCCAACAGAAAAAAAAAAAAAAAAAACATCAATATTTAGTAGATCCTCCTTTTGCAGAAATAACAGCCTCTAAATGCGTCCTATAGCTTCCAATGAGAGTCTGGATTTTGGTTTAAGGTATTGTGGACCATTCTTCTTTACAAAACATCTCCAGTTCAGTCAGGTTTGTTGGTTTTCGAGCATGGACAGCCCGCTTAAAATCACACCACAGATTTTCAATAATATTCAGGTCTGGGGACTCAGTTGGCCATTCAAGAATGTTGTACATGTTTCTCTGCATGAATGCCTTAATAGATTTTGAGCAGTGTTTAGGGTTGTTGTGTTGTTGAAAGATCCAGCCCCGGCGCAACTTCAACTATGTCACTGATTCATGAACGTTGTTTTCAAGAATCTGCTGATATTGACTGGAATCCATGTGACCCTCAACTTTAACAAGATTCCCCGTACCTGCACTGGCCACACAGCCACACAGCATGATGGAACTACCTTCAAATTTTACTGTAGGTAGCAAGCGTTTTTCTTGGAATGCTGTGTTCTTTTTCAGCCACGCATACTGCCCATTGTTATGTCCAAATAACTCAATTTTAGTTTCATCAGTCCATAGCACCTTATTCCAAAATTAAGCTGGTTTGTCCAAATCTGCTTTGGCATACCTCAAACCTTAAACATTGCTCACTCAACATTCAACATTGCTCGGACTGAACGTTATCGGAACTAAATTTATTTTAAGATATTTGGTCCGATGATGGTTTTAAAATTTATCTGAAAAGCTAATCCGCTAGCAAAAATATTAGCTTTGATAATTATTTGTTATCAGATTAGCTGAACTGTCCCCACCACTGGGTACAACATACAACCCCGTACAACATAATTATGATTTTTTGGAAGACACCAACACTGTCACAACTGATATATGGAGACTTTGCAAAAGCTGCACACATACTAAGTGGATTAGTCATGGAAAAGACACAATTCTTCAGCATGACAACACTCGTCCACATGAGTTGACAAACACAGGATTCATTACAACAGCTCAGATTTTATGAGATCATATGAAGACACCAAATTTCTTCACCAAAAGGATGCAAATACTTGTCACTGGCATAAATGTATGAAAATGGAAGGTAACTCTGAAAGTAGAAAAGTAACTAGAAAGGTAATGACGAAGCCTGATAGAGAACATTCCAATTTTTCAGCAGATACGTACTGTATGTGATTATGTAAGTGTCATGCTTGTTATTAAAATAATTGTTTATGAGGCAGAACTTTTCAGCCAACCCTCGTATCTAACTGTTTACCCAAATACTGGACCAAATAAACAGAGATGAACACTTTGTACGTCCATATCAGCTTGTTTGATAAGGATGTACTTTCAGCAAATGTTCATGAGCTGGATGTAAAATTCAACACAAATGGTCAAGATTAAACTGTCTTGACTCCCCACATTGTCCTTTGACCTCCACATTACAGATATTTTGAGGACTGCTTTCTTCCAAACTGGAAATATAACGAAGATTTGTCCCATCCTGTCTATGGCCTAGACCTTGACTCATGCTTTTGTCTCTTCTATTGGACTACTGAAATGTTCTATTTTCTGGTTTACCGCAGTCCAGCATTAGGGCTCTTCAATTGGTTCAAAATGCTGCTGCCAGACTTTTGACAGGAAGTTGAAAGTTTGACCACATTACACCCATGTTGGCATCTCTTCATTGGCTTCCTGTCCCTGTGAGGTTGGTTTTTAAGGTTCTGCTATTAACTTATAAAATTATTCATGGGCCAGTACCTGCCTATTTAGCTGACCTAATCAAACCCTATGTACCAGTCCGGGCTGTGCGCTTTCAGGGCACAGGACTACATTGTGTGTCCCTCGGGTGAATATAAAGTCTGTGGGCCACAGAGCCTTCTCTTACCGTGCACCTGTTTTGTGGAATGATCTCCCTATGGAGATAAAACTGTCAGATTCTGCAGAGACTTTCATATCCAGACTTAAGACACCCAGCCGGTCGGGCGCTTGACATCAGAAGCAAGAGCTGCTCGGGGCTGAGCTCACCACCTCACTGGCTGTAGAAACTAATGTTGTTTTTCTACAATGTTTCTCTTAAGATTATTGAGCTGTGAACTTTGAATCTGTGACTATTTTTCTAACTTGAGTCTCCAGCGGATGTTTCTGTCCTCCCTGAGTTTCACAGGTGGACCGTCCCAGTCAAACTCCACAGCTGTCAGTCCCCAGAGCGGGACACATCCAGCGGGACCGGGCGCATCACACCAGAAGCAAAAGCTGCTCAGGGCTCAGCTCACCACCTCACCGGCTGTAGTGACTCCCCACCCCCACCAAAAAAATCATATTTGCCGTGATAGGGTTATAGGGTTTACGATCAAGATTTCCTGCAGTAACTGATGTGTAAACTGAAGCCCATGAACTACTTAAACTGAAAAAAAAAAAAAAAATATATATATATATATATATATATATATATATATATATATATATATATATATATATATATATATATATATATATATATATATATATATATTCTCCACTCAGATTGCAATAGCCAATCACAGATTAGCCTTTCTGTCCATCATTTACCTGTATTTTGTCATGCTTGGCGCCAGAAAGTTATCTTGGATCCAACAGGATCCAAAAAGGCTAGGACCAAAAGTTATATTGGATCGGTTCCCACTGACCAATAGCGTTAGAGCTTACTGCCAACAGCTAGCCTATCAAAGCGCGGCATACGAAGGTCAGGAACTAGCTGACAGATGCTGGTTGAAAAAATGGCAACAAACATGTCAAAAACAGCAGAAAATCATCTGCCAGTGAGGTTTGCTGAGTTCACAGAGGAGGAACTGGTGGAAATATTGAACTCCAAGGATGCCAAAAATGCTAAGAAGGTAGACAAGCACACTACTGATGTTTTACGTTTTACTTGACTCTTTGTTGTTTGCTTAATTTGGGAGGGGGGTGGAGAACATAACAGTTGATGGATGGCAAGTTGTCCAACATAGAGAAATATTGGATGAAGAAAAGTAATCCTCGTCCAATATAACTTTTCTTCTAACTAGGTTAACTATCTTCTAACTAGACTAACTAGGTTTAAGGATATAATTCCTTCTTTATGTTCTCCAATGCCATATACCAACACAGGGCAGAGTAGCTACCTAAACTCTGTGAGTGAGATAGATTATCTCGTCAATAGTTTTATATCCTCTTTGAGGACAACTTTGGATGCTGTAGCTCCTCTGAAAAAGAGAACCTTAAATCAGAAGTGCCTGACTCCGTTGTATAGCTCACAAACTCGCAGCTTAAAGCAGATAACCTGTAAGTTGGAGAGGAAATGGCGTCTCACTAATTTAGAAGATCTTCACTTAGCCTGGAAAAAGAGTCTGTTGCTCTATAAAAAAGCCCTCTAGGACATCTTACTACTCATCACTAATTGAAGAAAATAAGAACAACCCCAGGTTTCTTTTCAGCACTGTAGCCAGGCTGACAAAGAGTCAGAGCTCTATTGAGCCGAGTATTCCTTTAACTTTAACTAGTAATGACTTCATGACTTTCTTTGTTAATAAAATTTTAACAGAGAAAAAATTACTCATAACCATCCCAAAGACATATCGTTCTCTTTGGCTGCTTTCAGTGATGCTGGTATTTGGTTAGACTCTTTCTCTCTGATTGTTCTGTCTGAGTTATTTTCATTAGTTACTTCCTCCAAACCATCAACATGTCTATTAGACCCCATTCCTACCAGGCTGCTCAAGGAAGCCCTACCATTAATTAATGCTTCGATCTTAAATATGATCAATCTATCTTTATTAGTTGGCTATGTACCACAGGTTTTTAAGGTGGCAGTAATTAAACCATTACTTAAAAAGCCATCACTTTACCCAGCTATCTTAGCTAATTATAGGCCAATCTCCAACCTTCCTTTTCTCTCAAAAATTCTTGAAAGGGTAGTTGTAAAACAGCTAACTGATCATCTGCAGAGGAATGGTCTATTTGAAGAGTTTCAGTCAGGGTTTGGAATTCATCATAGTACAAAAACAGCATTAGTGAAGGTTACAAATGATCTTCTTATGGCCTCGGACAGTGGACTCATCTCTGTACTTGTTCTGTTAGACCTCAGTGCTGCTTTTGATACTGTTGGCCATAAAATTTTATTACAGAGATTAGAGCATGCCATAGGTATTAAAGGCACTGCACTGCAGTGGTTTGAATCATATTTATCTAATAGATTACAATTTGTTCATGTAAATGGGGAGTCTTCTTCTTAGACTAAGGTTAATTATGGAGTTCCACAAGGTTCTGTGCTAGGACCAATTTTATTCACTTTATACATGCTTCCCTTAGGCAGTATTATTAGACGGCATTGCTTAAATTTTCATTGTTACGCAGATGATACCCAGCTTTATCTATCCATGAAGCCAGAGGACACACACCAATTAGCTAAACTGCAGGATTGTCTTACAGACATAAAGACATGGATGACCTCTAATTTCCTGCTTTTAAACTCAGATAAAACTGAAGTTATTGTACTTGGCCCCACAAATCTTAGAAACATGGTGTCTAACCAGATCCTTACTCTGGATGGCATTACCCTGACCTCTAGTAATACTGTGAGAAATCTTGGAGTCATTTTTGATCAGGATATGTCATTCAATGCGCATATTAAACAAATATGTAAGACTGCTTTTTTGCATTTACGCAATATCTCTAAAATTAGAAAGGTCTTGACTGCAGACTTACTTGTAGTTCCTAGGGTTTGTAAGAGTAGAATGGGAGGCAGAGCCTTCAGCTTTCAGGCTCCTCTCCTCTGGAACCAGCTCCCAATTCGGATCAGGGAGACAGACACCCTCTCTACTTTTAAGATTAGGCTTAAAACTTTCCTTTTTGCTAACGCTTATAGTTAGGGCTGGATCAGGTGACCCTGAACCATCCCTTAGTTATGCTGCTATAGACTTAGACTGCTGGGGGGTTCCCATGATGCACTGAGTGTTTCTTTCTCTTTTTGCTCTGTATGCACCACTCTGCATTTAATCATTAGTGATTGATCTCTGCTCCCCTCCACAGCATGTCTTTTTCCTGGTTCTCTCCCTCAGCCCCAACCAGTCCCAGCAGAAGACTGCCCCTCCCTGAGCCTGGTTCTGCTGGAGGTTTCTTCCTGTTAAAAGGGAGTTTTTCCTTCCCACTGTCGCCAAGTGCTTGCTCACAGGGGGTCGTTTTGACCGTTGGGGTTTTTCCGTAATTATTGTATGGCTTTGCCTTACAATATAAAGCGTCTTGGGGCAACTGTTTGTTGTGATTTGGTGTTATATAAATAAAATTGATTTGATTTGATCCAATATTTCTCTATGTTGGACTCCTTACCATCCATTATATATATGTATAATGTATGGTATTCACATTTTGCACTATATAAACAAATTAAATTATATTTGAGTGTACAAACACTTTCATGTCTGTGGCAGCACACAAAAATGTCTTCTTTGAAAGGCTGTGTTTCTGAAGTTGTTACCTTGCTTTCGGCACTAAAATAACCACATTCAACTTAAAGGTGACACTCTGCTGCTTTTGTTTCAGCCCCCTGCCTCCCTGTGTGGAGAGAGCCGAGGCTCTCGGCAGCACCTCGGTATGTATTCCTGTCTGTGCACACACGCCGCCTCTCTGCAGAGGAATCTGTCCTATTTTTGAGACCCTGGAGTCAGCCAGAACACCAGCCTCTTTCTCGCTCAGCCCTTTTGACCATTGTTGTTGCCACTGTCTAAGAAGATGGCGTGTTTTGATCTGCCACCAGAGCTGCTCTGTATTTTTAAGGACTTGTTGTTCTCAGCAGTGACAAATGTGATGCATCTCACAGCTTGAGTCAGACTTATAGTGTTTACTCTGTGTGATACAGCTGGAAATAGAATGGAGCAAATGTCACACAAATATGCAGCCGAGACACAAACATGTTTTTCAAATTGTGTTGCAGAGAACTTCTCGGCATGTCAAGTCTCCCCAGTCAACCTGTTGCAAAGATGTCATCATATTCGACCAACGTGCCCGTCTGTGGGAATGGTGAGCCCACATGGTGCCCGCCATAGCACTGTTTCACGTCTCATGTCCCAATTTCCCATCAGTATTGGTCATCCATTCATTTTCACTGCTGTTTTTGTAAAAAGAAAAGGGATTATGGGCCCGATTTATGAAAGGCTTGCATGTGTTGATATGTCCACAAACACAAAAACACTTGCAACAAGAGCAATCAGAGATTTCTGACATCCACTATCTGGATCCAGATCACCTCCATATTTCAGTGGAGTCTTCCATGCCCTAATATTTATCTGTGGTGCAAATTTGGTGAGAATCCGTGAAGTAGTTTTGACATAATCCTTCAAAGCCAAGATAAAGTGAAACTTAATCTGGATCCAGATCACCTCCTTCTTCCATGTTCTAATATCTATCTGTGGAGAAAAGTTCATCAAAATCTGTGCAGTAGTTTTGACATAATCCTGCTGACAGAGAGACATGGAAATGATTTTATTATTATTCCTCGGCGGACGTAATAATCAAATAAATAAATGTGCATGCTGATTTACTAGGTTTGCCTTCATGAATATGCAGTTTGGGGGTTTATCCACCTGAGCACATGTAGTACTTTGGTAGAGTCCATGTAATGAAACCCAAAGTGCACGTGGCAGATTGAGTTTCATTACTCACAGCCAAAATATGACCATCGGTATTGCAAAGATTTTGCGTCCGTCCGTCTGTCTGTCCATCTGTCTGTGCTCAGCACACGTCCAATCATATTACGGACAGGGTCTTCAACTTCACAGGGAACATTCATGACACACAGACCTTGGACAAGTTCAAAGATGGCTAACCTCGACCTAGTCTCAGGGCTCAAAAGGTCATATTCTTTCTAAATGGTAAATAAAGGGTAAATGGACTGCACTTATCTAGCGCTTTTCCATCGTCATGATAAACTCAAAGCGCTTTACAATGATGCCTCACATTCACCCATTCACACTCACACACCGATATCAGGGTGCTGCCATCAGGGTTGGGAGGGTTACTTTAAAAATGTATTCCGATACAGTTACTTGTTACCTGTTGAAAAATGTACTCAGTAACGTAATCCAAGTACCATAATATTAAAGTAATATAATTTGATTACTTTCAGTTACTTCTGGATTACTCCAGACAAAAGAAACTAAATATAAATAGTCCTGACCACATAGTACAGTTTATTAAGCAAAAATAAAGCTGCTTCTTTTACATGGCATGCTCTGTTTTACTTCACATTATGAATTAAGAGCACCACAATATTGTTTTAAACACACCCAGTGTTCACCTGCTAAATTTTCAACAAAAAATGCCAAATATATGAAGGATAATGAAAACTCAGGCGTGTGCGGATGAATTTGTAATTAAAAGTGGCAGAACAATATACAAAACAAAACAAAAAAATGTCTACTACTTGTTCAATAAACATAAAATTATCTTACTTTAGTCTTTCACATGGCAGTCGCACCATGTTTAACATATAAGTCCACTTATTGAACTTTCAATATAAGAACAAAAGCATAATGAAAACCATTAAGTAAATCCTGTCAGTAAGGAGGCGTGATCGCCATTTTAATTCCGGGCAAGTTATTGATTTGCGTGCATAGAAGTTCAAGAAACAGGTGGAATATGCCGGAAAGCTGTGCATGTTGGCAAAGCCACAAACGGAGGAACAAGGGAGACAATATTTCCGTCCATAAGTAAGTGGTTTTGGTTCTTCTTGTCACTTTGTCTGTGATATTTGGATGATAAACAGCTGTATGTTTCCTGCCGTACCTGTGTCGCCCGATGACACGGACCATTAACTCGTCACTTATGTGTCGTTAGTGATTAAAATTGTTCGATAAGACGGGGGATTTTTTTAAAATTTGCACTTTAAAATAATGAGATTATAATGACCCGCGCTGTGCCGCTCACAGTCACACCCACACATAGAGACGTGTACCCACACCACTGACTTCATGAATGAAACTTGGTCAATAAACGATAATTGTGTAAAAAAAAAAAAGAATAAATGTATTGTAATGGTTTTAGGAGCTGCGCTGAACAGCTGCTGCAGGACGCCTCAGCTCAGCAGCTTGAACAGCGCAGATCCGTGTAACTTTCAACACTAATATTTGGGAATGTGTGTGTGTCAGAGTAAGTTTAATACTTTCCTGACATAATTTAATGTCATTTCATTTTCATGTCATTTTTCATTTGACCTTGCTCAATATCCAGGTCAGAATGACATTTTAACATGTATTTTGTGAGCATTTTTCTGAGAGTGTTCAGTCGCAGCTCTCCATTGAAAATGCATTGACATCCGGGTACTTCATCAATATTTTGCCCGGTTAGGAGACGTCATGTTGCTGTCCATGAAGGGACGTTTTCGTTTCAAAGAAAAAAAAATTATATACAGATAATATCATAAAATGCATTAAAATTGTAATCCTGCAAACTAATGCCCATTTTTACTAAATATACCTGTAATCTGAATACGTCTTTTTTTTCTGTAACTGTAGCGGAATACATAGTAGAGAAGCTTGAATCTTCGACTGGACTGGGTTGCTTGACGTGAGGACGTTTCGCTCCAAATCACAGAAGCTTCCTCAGCTAAAATTCTTGATCTGGCAGTCTGACTTCTGTCTTGACTCTTGTAGAGAAGAATAAACCAGAAGCCAACAAAAGCTGGAGTTTTTTAACCTAACCAGACCCCACCTACTGAGAGACTGACTGCTATAGGCTAGTGACTAAACAATAGCTCTAATTAGCACCTATTGTGCTCTAGGTAGCACTCTCCTAATGACAGGACAGAAGCCTCCCCTGATGGCTCCCTTGACGACTCTCTCCTGATGACATGAATGACTCATTACCATGAACAAAAGACTGAAGCTGCTTTGACCTGAGTACCACATTGTAAACAGGGGACAAAGCGTGTCTGAGACCCGCTCCGTGGTTAAGGCTGGGTTTCAACTGTTTTACAAAGAATGCTTCCTTGACACCTCTCTCAAACCATTTCTTCTCTCTGGCTAAGATTTTAACTTCCTTGTCCTCAAACGTGTGGTTAGTGTCTCTCAGGTGGAGATGAACTGCAGACTGAGGTCCACTGGCGACCTCTCTGCGGTGCTGGTATAGCCTCTTGTGTAAAAGTTGCTTCGTCTCACCTATGTAGTGTTCATTACAGTTTTCCTGACATCTGATATGATACACTACATTGCTCTGTTTGTAACTAGGGATCCTGTCCTTAGGGTGAACTAATTTCTGTCTCAAGGTGTTGACTGGTTTAAAGTAAACTGGGATTTTGTGCTGTCTGAAGATCCTCTGTAGTTTTTCCCCTACTCCTGCTAAATAAGGGAAAGACACTCCTTTTCTTCTTCTCTCCGTCTCCTGTCTATCTGGTCTCTTTGTTTTCTGGGACTTCTGCACTTTGTCCAGGGACCAACGTGGGTACCCACATACTGTGAGGGCTTTCCGTACAAGTTGTTGCGCTTTAGCCCTTCCGGGCTAAAACTATAGTTCTAACTAGCGCACAATAGGTGCTAATTAGAGCTATTGTTCAGTCACTAGCCTATAGCAGTCAGTCTCTCGGTAGGTGGGGTCTGGTTAGGTTAAAAAACTCCAGCTTTTGTTGGCTTCTGGTTTATTCTTCTCTACAAGAGTCAAGACAGAAGTCAGACTACCAGAGCAAGAATTTTAGCTGAGGAAGCTTCTGTGATTTGAAGCAAAACATCCTCACGTCAAGCAACCCAGTCCAGTCAAAGATTCAAGCTTCTCTACTATGGAAACCACCTGGACAACTGAGAGCCTACGCAGAAACATGTAGCGGAATACAGTTACCTTTTTTTTGTATCCTAATTACGTAATGCCGTTACATGTATTCCGTTACTCCCCAAGCCTGGCTGCCATGCACAAGGAGTAAGGACCTTGCCCAAGGGCCCTCAGTGATTTTGCAGTCTTTCTGGGTTTTGAACCGAACATCCCCTGCTCTGAAGCCCAACGCACTATTTCATTGATTACATACTCATACGGCCAAGGGTATTTTAGCATTGTGTTATATTTGTGTCAGTAACACACACAAATTCTTATTTACATACTGCTGTCTGTGTCATATTACTGCCTGCTGTCATTTATGCAAGTATTCACAGTAAATTACCTGCAAAAATGTCTCCACTGCTTCACACAGAGGTTTGGAAAGCACACACAATTTAGTACTCCTTATCTGAGTAAAACGCCCTATGTGTCACAGCTGACCAGGAACACATCATAGTCCTCTGAGAGGATCTTAATAAAAGTTTGGTTTTTGGGTTACATAATTTCCTCCAAAGGAATCTGTATGTAACTCCAATTTACTAAAGAGCTTAAACATTTATTACATCATACAGTAGTGTTCAGAATAATAGTAGTGCTATGTGACTAAAAAGATTAATCCAGGTTTGAGTATATTTCTTATTGTTACATGGGAAACAAGGTACCAGTAGATTCAGTAGATTCTCACAAATCCAACAAGACCAAGCATTCATGATATGCACACTCTTAAGGCTATGAAATTGAGCTATTAGTAAAAAAAAAAAAAAAGTAGAAAAGGGGGTGTTCACAATAATAGTAGTGTGGCATTCAGTCAGTGAGTTCGTCATTTTTGTGGAACAAACAGGTGTGAATCAGGTGTCCCCTATTTAAGGATGAAGCCAGCACCTGTTGAACATGCTTTTCTCTTTGAAAGCCTAAGGAAAATGGGACATTCAATCAATCAATCAATCAATTTTTTTATATGGTGCCAAATCACAACAAACAGTTGCCCCAAGGCGCTTTATATTGTAAGGCAAGGCCATACAATAATTATGTAAAACCCCAACGGTCAAAACGACCCCCTGTGAGCAAGCACTTGGCTACAGTGGGAAGGAAAAACTCCCTTTTAACAGGAAGAAACCTCCAGCAGAACCAGGCTCAGGGAGGGGCAGTCTTCTGCTGGGACTGGTTGGGGCTGAGGGAGAGAACCAGGAAAAAGACATGCTGTGGAGGGGAGCAGAGATCAATCACTAATGATTAAATGCAGAGTGGTGCATACAGAGCAAAAAGAGAAAGAAACAGTGCATCATGGGAACCCCCCAGCAGTCTACGTCTATAGCAGCATAACTAAGGGATGGTTCAGGGTCACCTGATCCAGCCCTAACTATAAGCTTTAGCAAAAAGGAAAGTTTTAAGCCTAATCTTAAAAGTAGAGAGGGTGTCTGTCTCCCTGATCTGAATTGGGAGCTGGTTCCACAGGAGAGGAGCCTGAAAGCTGAAGGCTCTGCCTCCCATTCTACTCTTACAAACCCTAGGAACTACAAGTAAGCCTGCAGTCTGAGAGCGAAGCGCTCTATTGGGGTGATATGGTACTACGAGGTCCCTAAGATAAGATGGGACCTGATTATTCAAAACCTTATAAGTAAGAAGAAGAATTTTAAATTCTATTCTAGAATTAACAGGAAGCCAAGGAAGAGAGGCCAATATGGGTGAGATATGCTCTCTCCTTCTAGTCCCCGTCAGTACTCTAGCTGCAGCATTTTGAATTAACTGAAGGCTTTTTAGGGAACTTTTAGGACAACCTGATAATAATGAATTACAATAGTCCAGCCTAGAGGAAATAAATGCATGAATTAGTTTTTCAGCATCACTCTGAGACAAGACCTTTCTGATTTTAGAGATATTGCGTAAATGCAAAAAAGCAGTCCTACATATTTGTTTAATATGCGCTTTGAATGACATATCCTGATCAAAAATGACTCCAAGATTTCTCACAGTATTACTAGAGGTCAGGGTAATGCCATCCAGAGTAAGGATCTGGTTAGACACCATGTTTCTAAGATTTGTGGGGCCAAGTACAATAACTTCAGTTTTATCTGAGTTTAAAAGCAGGAAATTAGAGGTCATCCATGTCTTTATGTCTGTAAGACAATCCTGCAGTTTAGCTAATTGGTGTGTGTCCTCTGGCTTCATGGATAGATAAAGCTGGGTATCATCTGCGTAACAATGAAAATTTAAGCAATGCCGTCTAATAATACTGCCTAAGGGAAGCATGTATAAAGTGAATAAAATTGGTCCTAGCACAGAACCTTGTGGAACTCCATAATTAACTTTAGTCTGTGAAGAAGATTCCCCATTTACATGAACAAATTGTAATCTATTAGACAAATATTATTCAAACCACCGCAGCGCAGTGCCTTTAATACCTATGGCATGCTCTAATCTCTGTAATAAAATTTTATGGTCAACAGTATCAAAAGCAGCACTGAGGTCTAACAGAACAAGCACAGAGATGAGTCCACTGTCCGAGGCCATAAGAAGATCATTTGTAACCTTCACTAATGCTGTTTCTGTACTATGATGAATTCTAAAACCTGACTGAAACTCTTCAAATAGACCATTCCTCTGCAGATGATCAGTTAGCTGTTTTACAACTACCCTTTCAAGAATTTTTGAGAGAAAAGGAAGGTTGGAGATTGGCCTATAATTAGCTAAGATAGCTGGGTCAAGTGATGGCTTTTTAAGTAATGGTTTAATTACTGCCACCTTAAAAGCCTGTGGTACATAGCCAACTAACAAAGATAGATTGATCATATTTAAGAAAAGAAATAATGGTAGGGCTTCCTTGAGCAGCCTGGTAGGAATGGGGTCTAATAAACATGTTGATGGTTTGGATGAAGTAACTAATGAAAATAACTCAGACAGAACAATCGGAGAGAAAGAGTCTAACCAAATACCGGCATCACTGAAAGCAGCCAAAGATAACGATACGTCTTTGGGATGGTTATGAGTAATTTTTTCTCTAATAGTTAAAATTTTGTTAGCAAAGAAAGTCATAAAGTCATTACTAGTTAAAGTTAATGGAATACTCAGCTCAATAGAGCTCTGACTCTTTGTCAGCCTGGCTACAGTGCTGAAAAGAAACCTGGGGTTGTTCTTATTTTCTTCAATTAGTGATGAGTAGAAAGATGTCCTAGCTTTACGGAGGGCTTTTTTATAGAGCAACAGACTCTTTTTCCAGGCTAAGTGAAGATCTTCTAAATTAGTGAGACGCCATTTCCTCTCCAACTTACGGGTTATCTGCTTTAAGCTACGAGTTTGTGAGTTATACCACGGAGTCAGACACTTCTGATTTAAAGCTCTCTTTTTCAGAGGAGCTACAGCATCCAAAATTGTCTTCAATGAGGATGTAAAACTATTGACGAGATACTCTATCTCCCTTACAGAGTTTAGGTAGCTACTCTGCACTGTGTTGGTATATGGCATTAGAGAACATAAAGAAGGAATCATATCCTTAAACCTAGTTACAGCGCTTTCTGAAAGACTTCTAGTGTAATGAAACTTATTCCCCACTGCTGGGTAGTCCATCAGAGTAAATGTAAATGTTATTAAGAAATGATCAGACAGAAGGGAGTTTTCAGGGAATACTGTTAAGTCTTCTATTTCCATACCATAAGTCAGAACAAGATCTAAGATATGATTAAAGTGGTGGGTGGACTCATTTACTTTTTGAGCAAAGCCAATAGAGTCTAATAATAGATTAAATGCAGTGTTGAGGCTGTCATTCTCAGCATCTGTGTGGATGTTAAAATCGCCCACTATAATTATCTTATCTGAGCTAAGCACTAAGTCATACAAAAGGTCTGAAAATTCACAGAGAAACTCACAGTAACGACCAGGTGGACGATAGATAATAACAAATAAAACTGGTTTTTGGGACTTCCAATTTGGATGGACAAGACTAAGAGACAAGCTTTCAAATGAATTAAAGCTCTGTCTGGGTTTTTGATTAATTAATTAATAAGCTGGAATGGAAGATTGCTGCTAATCCTCCGCCCCGGCCCGTGCTACGATCATTCTGACAGTTAGTGTGACTCGGGGGTGTTGACTCATTTAAACTAACATATTCATCCTGCTGTAACCAGGTTTCTGTTAGGCAGAATAAATCAATATGTTGATCAATTATTATATCATTTACCAACAGGGACTTAGAAGAGAGAGACCTAATGTTTAATAGACCACATTTAACTGTTTTAGTCTGTGGTGCAGTTGAAGGTGCTATATTATTTTTTCTTTTTGAATTTTTATGCTTAAATAGATTTTTGCTGGTTATTGGTAGTCTGGGAGCAGGCACCGTCTCTACGGGGATGGGGTAATGAGGGGATGGCAGGGGGAGAGAAGCTGCAGAGAGGTGTGTAAGACTACAACTCTGCTTCCTGGTCCCAACCCTGGATAGTCACGGTTTGGAGGATTTAAGAAAATTGGCCAGATTTCTAGAAATGAGAGCTGCTCCATCCAAAGTGGGATGGATGCCGTCTCTCCTAACAAGACCAGGTTTTCCCCAGAAGCTTTGCCAATTATCTATGAAGCCCACCTCATTTTTTGGACACCACTCAGACAGCCAGCAATTCAAGGAGAACATGCGGCTAAACATGTCACTCCCGGTCCGATTGGGGAGGGGCCCAGAGAAAACTACAGAGTCCGACATTGTTTTTGCAAAGTTACACACCGATTTAATGTTAATTTTAGTGACCTCCGATTGGCGTAACCGGGTGTCATTACTGCCGACGTGAATTACAATCTTACCAAATTTACGCTTAGCCTTAGCCAGCAGTTTCAAATTTCCTTCAATGTCGCCTGCTCTGGCCCCCGGAAGACAATTGACTATGGTTGCTGGTGTCGCTAACTTCACATTTCTCAAAACAGAGTCGCCAATAACCAGAGTTTGATCCTCGGCGGGTGTGTCATCGAGTGGGGAAAAACGGTTAGAGATGTGAACGGGTTGGCGGTGTACACGGGGCTTCTGTTTAGGGCTACGCTTCCTCCTCACAGTCACCCAGTCGGCCTGCTTTCCCGGCTGCTCGGGATCTGCCAGGGGGTAACTAACGGCGGCTAAGCTACCTTGGTCCGCACCGACTACAGGGGCCTGGCTAGCTGTAGAATTTTCCATGGTGCGGAGCCGAGTCTCCAATTCGCCCAGCCTGGCCTCCAAAGCTACGAATAAGCTACACTTATTACAAGTACCATTACTGCTAAAGGAGGCTGAGGAATAACTAAACATTTCACACCCAGAGCAGAAAAGTGCGGGAGAGACAGGAGAAGCCGCCATGCTAAATCGGCTAAGAGCTAGTAGCTACGCTAAGCTAGCGGATTCCTAAAAACACGCAAAGTGAATAATGTGTAAATAATTTAGAGGTGATTCAGCAGAAGGAGTGCTTTAGTTAAGGCACGTAAAGATTACACTGGGAAACAAATCGTAATCTAGATAACTAGATCAATCTAACTGCGCAGATTAAACAGCTAACAGATACAGAAAAACACCGCTGTGCTCCGGAACAGGAAGTGATACAATACCGCAGTGAGAGCCAACCACCAGTAGAGGCAAGCAAGAGTCAAGGCATTGTTCAGAAGAACAGCGTAGTTTGATTAAAAAGTTGATTGGAGATGGGACAATTTATACGTAGGTGCAAAAAATTATAGGCTGTTCATCTACAGTGATCTCCAATGCTTTAAAATGGACAAACAACCAGAGACGCGTGGAAGAAAATGGAAAACAACCATCAAAATGGATAAAAGAATAACCAGAATGGCAAAGGCTCACCCATTGATCAGCTCCAGGATGATCAAAGACAGTCTGGAGTTACCTGTAAGTGCTGTGACAGTTAGAAGATGCCTGTGTGAAGCTAATTTATTTGCAAGAATCCCCTGCAAAGTCTCTCTGTTAAATAAAAGACATGTGCAGAAGAGGTTACAATTTGCCAAAGAACACATCAACTGGCCTAAAGAGAAATGGAGGAATATTTTGTGGACTGATGAGAGTAAAATTGTTCTTTTTGGGTCCAAGAGCCACAGACAGTTTGTGAGACAACCCCCAAACTCTGAATTCAAGCCACAGTTCACAGTGAAGACAGTGAAGCATGGTGGTGCAAACATCATGATATGGGCATGTTTCTCCTACTATGGTGTTGGGCCTATATATTGCATACCAGGTATCATAGATCAGTCTGGATATGTCAAAATACTTGAAGAGGTCATGTTGCCTTATGCTGAAGAGGACATGCCCTTGAAATGGGTGTTTCAACAAGACAATGACCCCACGCACACTAGTAAACGAGCAAAATCTTGGTTCCAAACCAACAAAATTAATGCCTCACAGATGTGAAGAAATCTGTGGTTATACAACTAAATACTAGTTTAGTGATTCACAGGATTGCTATAAAAGCAGTTTGAACATAACAGTTTTGAGTTTGTAGCATCAACAGCAGATGCTACTATTATTGTGAACACCCCCTTTTCTACTTTTTTTTTACTAATAGCCCAATTTCATAGCCTTAAGAGTGTGCATATCATGAATGCTTGGTCTTGTTGGATTTGTGAGAATCTACTGAATCTACTGGTACCTTGTTTCCCATGTAACATTAAGAAATATACTCAAAACCTGGATTAATCTTTTTAGTCACATAGCACTACTATTATTCTGAACACTACTTTACATATTATATATTACATCACTGTGCTCCCATTTACTCCAAATTATGTCAACACAGTTCATGCAGTTGAATCTAAGGTGTTTTTTTGTGTGTGTGGTGTTTTCAGTTTCTGAATTCTTTTTCAATTCATTTTCACAGAACGTTGATTACCTCTGATATGCACAATTTGTCATGGCTTTGCATTGGCACTTGGTTTCTGACTGGTAACTGGAAGACAAACAGGCATAAATTTGGAACCTCCATCCAATTTTGGTGGTTTAGGTAAATGCGTAACAGAAAAATGAGATTGACTGAGGTACTTTTCATTGGGATATAATGCAAAATGTGCACCAAATGGGCTTTTCAATATTATATTCAATTGTCCACAAAATCCACAATCCAGATCAGCTCCAGATCAAACTTTGTCAGGTGGTAGTGAGTGCCAGTCTAGACATCACTTTCAAAAATGAGAGTGATTGGGGCATAATGTAAAATACTAGTTAAAAGGGGTATTCAATCTATATCTTTTTGGAATGTCTGTGTTCAGGCAAATAATGTGGTATAGTTTTCAATATGATTGGAGCAACTTTTAATTTGACCTCTGTGTAATTCTTGAACTGACCCCTACCTGACTGCCTATTGGAATGTCAAGTGGCCAGTCTGTGTTTTTCAAAAGAGTAATGTCTAAGGATTATGTGTGACAATTTTGGTGTTTGTTTCCAAAAATGAATTGTTACAGTTATCTGCTCCACTGTTTTATCAATATTTTGTATTATGTTTTATCTTATGAAAATCAACTTCTAACAGAACTTTGACCTTGGAATTTTTTTTCCAAGGTAAAAATTTGTGGAATTCAAAACTATTGTTGGTGGAGGTATGTGCTCCATGAGTGTGGTGCTCTGGTTTTCATTTTCATTGCATTTACATCGAGGAGTTTGAGTGCAGGTTGCACATAGTTGTCTCGCTGTACCCAAAATATGATGAAAATGGAAATACACAATAAAGTTCAACCAATAAAGCAACACTGTTATAGCTCTTCTATTTTAGTGACTGTGACACAAATCCATCCAGTGCAACAACCAGTGCAGACATACACGAGCATCGCGGTCAAGTGTGCATCAGCTTGCTGGGCTGATAATAGTCCAAACAGAGTGAGTCAATGTACAGGAGCGAACTGTTACATCGATGGCAGAAATGGTGGAGGGGGGGGCATGAGACAACCGTGAGCTAGTCTGAATCAAACCACATTTGCCTTCAAACCTTGAAGAATTTGGCTCAAATCTGGATCTGGGTTAAGTCCGAATTTGTCGTAACCCTCTGGGGCCGACGCCGTGACAAAGTTTTACTAAATTCTAAATAACGTTTTAATGATATGAGATAGAAACTTACTTTTTTGCTGAAAAGTTAACTTCACAGACTTTTGAGCCAGCCATCGGCCATCTTTGTACTGTCCAATCGGAATTGGTTCACCGTCACATGGTTTTCCAAAATGCAATTGTAGGGCAGATTTACCTCACATGAAAAGCCAAAGATCGTTTTCAGGAGTAATATGTTACTAGTTGGCCCGTTTGAATAGCCCCCTGGGTGCTCCACTGAGTACATACTATTGGTCTCCATGCGCCCTGCACCATTATGCACAGCAATCAGTGGAAGCAGACAGAGAGCCTCTGATGACAATATCATGTGCTCAAACAAAGAGTGTGTAACTATCAGGATTGCCCCAGTAGTTTGCATGTGAATGTTACTGGATAACTCTGTTGCTTTCTCTGCATAAAGCACTGTTTTCCATATCAATGGACAACAAAACGCATAGACCATTTTGTATATATTGTTCAAAATGTGCATTTGTGTTTATTGTCTGAACCTTTTTCTTGTACAGTCTTTCACACAAGACCTCAAATTACCTTTATAATGTGTCAAAACAGTTGTTTATTATAGTTTGCTGTGTGTTTTGAATAAATGTGTGTCGAAAATTATTTCTGCTTTATTTTTTCCTTGCCTATTTTTGATTGTAAACCTTTATTACACTTATAAAATACTGCTATGGCATATATATTCTGAAAGCACAGGTTGTCCTGAAAAAAAGAGAAATAAAACTTGATTGTGGGATGCAGGGAGAGCTGTTAACAGCAATAATAAATCATTTATACCAGGCAAATGAACTATATATATATATATATATATATATATATATATATATATATATATATATACATATATATATGTCCACATATATATATATATATATATATATATATATATATATATATACATATATATATGTCCACATATATATATATATATATATATATATATATATATATATATATATATATATATATATATATATATATATATATATATATATATATATATACAAGGGCTGTCAATAAAGTAACGGTCCTTTTTATTTTTTTCAAAAACTATATGGTTTTCAGTGAAAATTTTAACGGCTGATGAGAGATTTTGAGGTGATTCTGTCGCTTTAAGGACTTCCCACGGTGCGAGACGTCGCTCAGCACTCTCAGCCACCATCATCAGCCTGTTCAAGCTGAAAACCTCCACATTTCAGGCTCTATTGATCCAGGACGTCGTGAGAGAACAGAGAAGTTTCAGAAGAAGTCGGTTTCAGCATTTTATCCGGATATTCCACTGTTAAAGGAGATTTTTTTTAATGAAAGACGTGTGGACGGATCCACGCGTCGGGATGCAGCCGACGCGGTGCGGCGGCACAGGAAAAACACCTCCGTGTTGATAACCATTTGTAAAATCCAGGCGGCTTTTGATGGCTTTCAGTGGAGTGAGTATATGAGAAATTGTTTAACAGGCAGGACATGTTCCAACTTGTCCTTAAGGCTTTCAACAGAGTATACGACAGCGTGTACCAGTTCCTGCCAATATCCAGCAACTTCGCACAGCCATTGAAGAGGAGTGGACCAACATTCCACAGGCCACAAGTGACAACCTGATCAACTCTATGAGAAGGAGATGTGTTGCACTGCATGAGGCAAATGGTGGTCACACCAGATACTGACTGGTATCCCCCCCCCCCCAATAAAACAAAACTGCACCTTTCAGAGTGGCCTTTTATTGTGGACAGTCTAAGGCACACCTGTGCACTAATCATGGTGTCTAATCAGCATCTTGATATGGCACACCTGTGAGGTGGGATGGATTATCTCAGCAAAGGAGAAGTGCTCACTATCACAGATTTAGACTGGTTTGTGAACAATATTTGAGGGAAATGGTGATATTGTGTATGTGGAAAAAGTTTTAGATCTTTGAGTTCATCTCATACAAAATGGGAGCAAAACCAAAAGTGTTGCGTTTATATTTTTGTTGAGTGTATTTGAACACCTACCAACGAGCAAGAATTCTGACTCACACAGACCTGTTAATTTTTCTTTAAGAAGCCCTCTTATTCTGCACTCTTTACCTGTATTAATTGCACCTGTTTGAACTTGTTACCTGTATATAAGACACCTGTTCACACACTCAATCAATCACACTCCAACCTGTCCACCATAGCCAAGACCAAAGAGCTGTTTAAGGACACCAGGGACAAAACTCCCTGGTGGGGAGAAAACATCCCCTCATTACCCCATCCCCGTAGAGACGGTGCCTACTCCCAGACCACCAACAACCAGTAAAAATCTATTTAAGCATAAAAATTAAAAAAGAAAAAAAAAATAATATAGCACCTTCAACTGCAACACAGACTTAAACAGTTAAATGTGGTCTATTAAACATTAGGTCTCTCTCTTCTAACTCCCTGTTAGTAAATGATATAATAATTGATCAACATATTGATTTATTCTGCCTTACAGAAACCTGGTTACAGCAGGATGAATATGTTAGTTTAAATGAGTCAACACCCCCGATGTTGGGAAGGTGTCGTAGCACGGAATTTAATGTTGTGACAACACACAACTAAACACACAAAAATTGTAAAGTCAATTAACACCAGGTGACGTGTGGGCAGGCTCGAAGATAGAAGACCCCCGACGAGAGAGAAGCCGCGTCCCACACGGCTTCCACCACCAACGGTCTGAAGAACACCGGAGCCGCCAAGTCCCGAGTCCCCAGGTGGCCTCTGTCTTCGGCTGTCGACCCTGGTACTGCTGGCAGAAAGCAAAGACAAGATGAGTGAGTGTGAGTCCGCACACTCAGTAATCCACAGTCTGCACACAGTTAGGAGGGAGCACCTCCACCTCCAATCACACACTCGTGCAGCTCCTGTTTAATCCACTTATGTGGTTTGGGGTGTGAGGCAAAGCCGTCGCTGTCACACCAAACGCCAATCCCACAGATAAGGAAAGCACCAGGAAAACGGCTGCAACAGAAGTTCAGATTATTACTCAACGTATGAGTCAGCAGAGAAAATTACCTCTTGGTAGTCGATTTCTCGGCAGGGAGGTGGAGTTGCAGTCCGGCTTATGTAGTGGTGTAGATGAGTGACAGCTGGTGCGATGAGTGACAGCTGTCACTTCTTCTGGGTCTGGCACCCTCTCGTGCTTGGAGTCCGCACTCCAAGCAGGGCGCCCTCTGGTGGTGGTGGGCCAGCAGTACCTCCTCTTCAGCGGCCCACATAACACCCGAGTCACACTAACTGCCAGAACGCTCGTAGCACGGACCGAGGCGGAGGATTAGCAGCAATCTTCCACTCTAGCTTAATAATTAATCAAAAACCCAGACAGAGCTTTAATTCATTTGAAAGTTTGACTCTTAGTCTTGTCCATCCAAATTGGAAGTCCCAAAAAACAGTTTTATCTATCATCCACCTGGTCATTACTGTGAGTTTCTCTGTGAATTTTCAGACCTTTTGTCTGACTTAGTGCTTAGCTCAGATAAGATAATTATAGTGGGCGATTTTAACATCCACACAGATGCTGAGAATAACAGCCTCAGCACTGCATTTAATCTATTATTAGACTCAATTGGCTTTGCTCAAAATGTAAATGAGTCCACCCACCACTTTAATCATATCTTAGATCTTGTTCTGACTTATGGTATGGAAATTGAAGACTTAACAGTATTCCCTGAAAACTCCCTTCTCTCTGATCATTTGTTAATAACATTTACATTTACTCTGATGGACTACCCAGCAGTGGGGATAAGTTTCATTACACTAGAAGTCTTTCAGAAAGCGCTGTAACTAGGTTTAAGGATATGATTCCTTCTTTATGTTCTCTAATGCCATATACCAACACAGTGCAGAGTAGCTACCTAAACTCTGTGAGTGAGATAGAGTATCTCGTCAATAGTTTTACATCCTCATTGAAGACAACTTTGGATGCTGTAGCTCCTCTGAAAAAGAGAGCCTTAAATCAGAAGTGCCTGACTCCGTGGTATAACTCACAAACTCGCAGCTTAAAGCAGATAACCCGTAAGTTGGAGAGGAAATGGCGTCTCACTAATTTAGAAGATCTTCACTTAGCCTGGAAAAAGAGTCTGTTGCTCTATAAAAAAGCCCTCCGTAAAGCTAGGACATCTTACTACTCATCACTAATTGAAGAAAATAAGAACAACCCCAGGTTTCTATTCAGCACTGTAGCCAGGCTGACAAAGAGTCAGAGCTCTATTGAGCCGAGTATTCCTTTAACTTTAACTAGTAATGACTTCAAGACGTTCTTTGCTAATAAAATTTTAACTATTAGAGAAAAAAATTACCCATAACCATCCCAAAGACATATCGTTCTCTTTGGCTGCTTTCAGTGATGCCGGTATTTGGTTAGACTCTTTCTCTCCAATTGTTCTGTCTGAGTTATTTTCATTAGTTACTTCCTCCAAACCATCAACATGTCTATTAGACCCCATTCCTACCAGGCTGCTCAAGGAAGCCCTACCATTAATTAATGCTTCGGTCTTAAATATGATCAATCTATCTTTATTAGTTGGCTATGTACCACAGGCTTTTAAGGTGGCAGTAATTAAACCATTACTTAAAAAGCCATCACTTGACCCAGCTATCTTAGCTATTTATAGGCCAATCTCCAACCTTCCTTTTCTCTCAAAAATTCTTGAAAGGGTAGTTGTAAAACAGCTAACTGATCATCTGCAGAGGAATGGTCTATTTGAAGAGTTTCAGTCAGGTTTCAGAATTCATCATAGTACAGAAACAGCATTAGTGAAGGTTACAAATGATCTTCTTATGGCCTCAGACAGTGGACTCATCTCTGTGCTTGTTCTGTTAGACCTCAGTGCTGCTTTGATACTGTTGACCATAAAATTTTATTACAGAGATTAGAGCATGCCATAGGTATTAAAGGCACTGCGCTGCGGTGGTTTGAATCATATTTATCTAATAGATTACAATTTGTTCATGTAAATGGGGAATCTTCTTCACAGACTAAGGTTAATTATGGAGTTCCACAAGGTTCTGTGCTAGGACCAATTTTATTCACTTTATACATGCTTCCCTTAGGCAGTATTATTAGACGGCATTGCTTAAATTTTCATTGTTACGCAGATGATACCCAGCTTTATCTATCCATGAAGCCAGAGGACACACACCAATTAGCTAAACTGCAGGATTGTCTTACAGACATAAAGACATGGATGACCTCTAATTTCCTGCTTTTAAACTCAGATAAAACTGAAGTTATTGTACTTGGCCCCACAAATCTTAGAAACATGGTGTCTAACCAGATCCTTACTCTGGATGGCATTACCCTGACCTCTAGTAATACTGTGAGAAATCTTGGAGTCATTTTTGATCAGGATATGTCATTCAATGTGCATATTAAACAAATATGAAGGACTGCTTTTTTGCATTTGTGCAATATCTCTAAAATTAGAAAGGTCTTGTCTCAGAGTGATGCTGAAAAACTAATTCATGCATTTATTTCTTGTAGGCTGGACTACTGTAATTCATTATTATCAGGTTGTCCTAAAAGTTCCCTGAAAAGCCTTCAGTTAATTCAAAATGCTGCAGCTAGAGTACTGACAGAGACTAGCAGGAGAGAGCATATCTCACCCATATTGGCCCCTCTTCATTGGCTTCCTGTTAATTCTAGAATAGAATTTAAAATTCTTCTTCTTACTTATAAGGTTTTGAATAATCAGGTCCCATCTTATCTTAGGGACCTCATAGTACCATATCACCCCAATAGAGCGCTTCGCTCTCAGACTGCAGGCTTATTTGTAGTTCCTAGGGTTTGTAAGAGTAGAATGGGAGGCAGAGCCTTCAGCTTTCAGGCTCCTCTCCTGTGGAACCAGCTCCCAATTCAGATCAGGGAGACAGACACCCTCTCTACTTTTAAGATTAGGCTTAAAACTTTCCTTTTTGCTAAAGCTTATAGTTAGGGCTGGATCAGCTGACCCTGAACCATCCCTTAGTTATGCTGCTATAGACTTAGACTGCCGGGGGGTTCCCATGATGCACTGAGTGTTTTCTTTCTCTTTTTGCTCTGTATGCACCACTCTGCATTTAATCATTAGTGATTGATCTCTGCTCCCCTCCACAGCATGTCTTTTTCCTGGTTCTCTCCCTCAGCCCCAACCAGTCCCAGCAGAAGACTGCCCCTCCCTGAGCCTGGTTCTGCTGGAGGTTTCTTCCTGTTAAAAGGGAGTTTTTCCTTCCCACTGTCGCCAAGTGCTTGCTCACAGGGGGTCGTTTTGACTGTTGGGTTTTTTCCTTAATTATTGTATGGCCTTGCCTTACAATATAAAGCGCCTTGGGGCAACTGTTTGTTGTGATTTGGCGCTATATAAATAAAATTGATTTGATTTGATTTGATTTGAAAACTGTAGATCTGCACAAGGCTGGGATGGACTACAGGACAACAGGCAAGCAGCTTCGTAGAAGACAACAACTGTTATGATTATTTATTAGAAAGTGGAACAAGATGACTGTCAATCTCCCTCGGTCTGGGATTCCATACAAGATCTCACTTTGTGGGGTAAGGATGATTCTAAGAAAGCTCAGAACTACACAGGAGGACCTGGTCAATGACCTGAAGAGAGCTGAGACCACAGTCACAAAGATTACATTTAAACACATGATGCTGTCATGGTTTAAAATCCTGCAGGGCAGCAAGTTCCCCCTGCTCATGCCAGCACATGTCTAGGCCCATTTGAAGTTCACCAGTGACCATCTGGATGATCCAGAGGAGGCATGGGAGAAGGTCATGTGGTCAGATGAGACCAGAATAGAGCTTTTTGGAATCAACTCCAATAACCATGTTTAGAGGATGAGAACAACCACAAGAAAACCATCCCAACCGTGAAGCATGGGGGTGGAAACATCATACTCTGGGGGTGCTCTTCTGCAAAGGGGACAGGACGACTGCACCGTATTGAAGGGAGGATGGATGGGGTCATGTATTGCGAGATTTTGGCAAACAACCTCCTTCTCTCAGTAGGAGCATTGAAGATCGGTCATGGCTGGGTCTTCCAGCATGACAATGACCCCAAACACACAGCCAGGGCAACTAAGGAGGGGCTCCCTAAGAAGCATTTTAAGGTCCTGGAGTGGCCTGGCCAGTCTCCAGACCTGAACTCAATAGAAAATCTTTGGAGGGAGCTGAAACTCCAAACCTGAAAGATCTAGAGAAGATCTGTGTGGAGAAGTGGACCAAAATTCCTGCTGCAGTGTGTGCAAACCTGGTGAAAAACTACAGGAAACGTTTGACCTCTGTAATTGCAAACAGAGGCTACTGTACCAAATATTAACATTGAATTTCACAGGTGTTCAAAGACTTATTTGCAGCAGTAACATACAAATAAATTATTAAAAAATCATACATTGTTACTTCCGTATTTTTATTTATTTATTTTTTTTTTAGATTATGTCTCTCACAGTGGACATGTACCTAAGATGAAAATTTAAGACGCCTCCATGATTTCTAAGTGGGAGAACTTACAATATATATATATAGAAGGGGTGTCACAGTACTTGTATTTGTATTGGACCGTACAGTACACATGCAGCGGTTCAATGCACAGAATTAAATACAAAACACACACCATGACTTGGCACAGTACGATTATTCACACGTGTATTTGTTTCCATAAGTCACTAACATTTCAGTGAATAGCGCTGCTCGTGTCCATAAACTGCCTCCTTCACCTGCTCTCTCTGTCTGAGTCGAACAGACTGAACAGTGTATTATTCCACCCATTCGACTTTAGGCAGACAACACCAATTTATGACAAAAACTGACATTTAATGAGAAATAGAATAACATTTCAGTGGCGAGATGGACGCAGAATAGTGACACTGCGTATAGTGTTTTCAAACCTGTACAGAATGAGGTTTTATAACGTCATCATTTGTGCAATAATAAGACAAAATAGTGAAAGCAGTCTTGCTTGACACATCACGTGGCATGAAAACAAACAAACAAAAATCCAAAAATGCACTGCACATTAAATTAATCCCAATGTGAATGACAAGAGATGTAATCAATCTATAATCATTTAATGGAAAAGAGCTTACATTTGCACGTTGTCTCACAGTGTTAATGTGTGTGACAGCAGCTCCTCGCTGCCCACAGATTAAAGATGCTCTGTAAAGATTTGAAGAATTTTCAAAAACTGAACTTGTACTGAAACATGACATCTGTTTAGTACTTGGTTCTTACTTGGATGGGGGACCTCTTCAGAGGACCAGGGGCTGTTTGTGTTTCTCCAGATAAAACTGGAGTTGCGTCAGGAAGGAAATTTCTGAAAAATATATTTTCATTTGGGGTAGTTTCACATAGATTTGAATGGATTTATCCATTTGGACAGTGCTAGTCCTAAATAAAATAGGGAAACTGGTCATGCAAAAATGTCAAAATGATGTTTCACTGTCGTGGTAAATTCCAGCAAGGCGTCCACCTTATGTGAATAATAACTATAAACATTCACTTCAAACACAATAAGATATCAGTTTTCCTGTTCATTAACATCCTTCCAGTTTCAACCAGGAAATTCCTCTTGAAAATAACAACTGCTTAGAATCTCAACCCTGGCTGGGTTTTCGCCCCTATAAGTATTTTATTACTTCCTGGTTGAACAGGCATGAAAACACGGTGTCTGGTTTCCCTGAATGCGTGCTAAAGACTCTCCGTTCTAGGAAACACACCAGGATATTATGAAATAGTGAGTGAGGAGCAGTAAAATAAAACGGTTTGATCTGGGAATACACTGTCTTTTTCCAAATCCCAGGAGATGACACATCAGTCATTTCTGCAGTGATTTGTTGAACTCTGTTGAGTGTTGTTAGGCAGAGTGGATGTAACTCTATGAAACCCCACCAGACTCTTTATTTGACCCCATCTGCTTGTCTGGGAATGACTTGACTTTCTAAGTGAAAGTGAAAATGTTTTCTGATGTTGAAACAGCAAACTGGTTTCATTTAGTTATTGATCAGTTATACATAATGCTCTAAATAAACCTGTGTATTAAATGTTAGTTAGCTACACCCCCTTTACACACACAGAGATCACTGGGTGACCACTGAGCCATCAAAAATTATTCAAATATCTCAACGATCTCCTAAAGCCTCAGTAAAGCTGTTTCTGTGTAAATGTTTGGGAGATCCTTGTGTGCTCATGTAAGGCACCTTTACACAGGACAGTTGTGAGTCGGTTGTGCGGCTTAAAATGCATCTAATCTGCAGAGGTGTGTGAAAAAAACCTTTCTGTCTAAAGGTGCACTGACACTTGCATGACTTTGATCCGCACACTTGCATGCACATTGTCGCGATGATCCCACCAGCTGTGTTCCCAGCTGGATTCTTTGCTTTGTTCCACTGGCTGCCACACACTGTGCACTGGATGCTGCATATTTAAAATAATTATTTTGTAGGGGATTAATCATTTTCTGTCCGAGTTCGCTGTTGTTAACACCTCTAATAGCTTCCAGAATCACAGAGGAGCACTCCAGCTGTGTCCACTGAATGAGATGGAGAAAGCATTTGGAGCTGTATAAAAAGGTAATTATTTGTCATCTTTACATTGTAATGCCTTGAGTTGCACATTCTTTCCTTCTTCTGTGCAGCTGTAAAAGTATGTTTGTGATAGATTTATCATCTCATCATAATCATTGAGAGGAGCTGTGTTGTGATGCGGTGTGCTGACACAATTACATTGTTCACTTTCCTCGATGAGCTGCACATAGTGTTCGCAAGTAGATCGTGCAACATTCACTACCACTTCATGTTTTTTGCATGACATTTATGCGTGAAAGATTTTTTTGAACAGTTCAAAATTGTCTTTTCAGAATTGCACACGCCGGCGTGCCTCCCACGTTCAGTCTACACCCATTAACGAGTTTACTCTCCTGCACAACACAGTGCATGCAAGTGTGTGCATCAAAGTCGTGCAAGTGTCGGGGGGAACTTAACTGCTTCAGTGGCTCTTGTGCATGTTAGTGCCTCATGTGGAGTTTGTGTGCTACAGGTGAAGTCACATTTCCACAGAGATCTACTGCTGTTTTGACATACATGCTGGATTTTGAGCAGTTTGCTGTCATGTGCACAGAGAGAGAGAGAGAAAGGGAGAGAGCGAGAGACAGAGAGAGAGAGAGAAGACAAAATGAGCTAAATATTAAATGGTAAATTTTTCATGCTCGTCAGTTTGGATTTGTCATGTGTGCTTGCACCTGTGTGTGCCAGTGCATTTCTCTGTCATTCACAGACAGCATCAGCTGTCAAATAACACCTTTCACTGGATTTTTTGTGAAACAACTGAGTGACGAAAAATAAAAACAGATTTTTCATTGGAGGGATTGAAAAAATCACATGACTGTTGTCCTGTTCTCACATTGTTCTCCTCTGACCGGACCGGAGTGCCACAGTGACATCTGTGAGTCAAACTCTGGATGACACAGTTGAAGGAAAAAAGGACACAACTGTTGTGAGTGAACTTGTGTATCTACTGAATCTACTTGTATCAATGAACTTAATGTATCTAATTATATATTAAAACATTCCATGTGAGGTGCTTTCATGCAAGTGCTGTCAGGCATGTGGCTGTGGAAAAAAACCCCCACACATGATCCAAACTGAATGTGCACATACAGAAACATCAAAAAAAGGATTTGTTTAGCATTGAGTTGGTTTGGTCTTCCATGGTGACAGGTTTTTAGTTGGTTAGTACTACAGGTTGTCATCATAACAGTAATCGGGGCTCAGATTACTTGTCTGACATGACACATCCTTTCAGTGACAGTCGGGCTTCATATCCAGTTGTGCTGAATTGACATTGGAGCTTTAGAAGTCCAGACTGAACCATCAGCTGCAGGAATAGTAGAAGACAAATCTGTCCACCTGATCTCTGCTCAAACTTTGTGATGAACTCTCTGGACATCAGTTGACAAGGAACTCATTTTGCACTTTATAAACTGAACTTTATTCATAAAAATCACGGCACACAGTGCTGATCATTGTGCGACTGTTGCTTGTGATACTGAAGTTTGCTGACATCACTCTGGTCATGTGTCATTGGACAATCTGCTCCTGGTCACTGTGCGCCTGTCAGGCAGTCACAGGGTACTTGCTCTGTGAGATGTTTTTGCATCACCTGTGTGGTATTTGTTCATCTTCTGGGCTCTGCGTGTCTTCTGCAGAAATCAGTTGCAGTTTCATACTTCATGGCGACCACCGTGACCATTGTCACAGGGGATTGCCAGAGGATACTGAGAAGACCCTGTAAGGTCCTGGGGGCAGCTGAGTACCTCTTTGGAGTCTTGTGGCATTTGACATAATTTCATGAGTGCACAAGGACCAGTGGACAGACCCCATGTCTCTGTTAAGGGGGTTTGATCAAAAATGCAATTTTCGCAGCCTCATGCAGTGACCGTTGGGAGTTTGCTGAGTGCTCTGTATAACAAAGAGAGATCACCGAGAGATCGATGAGATTGTTTTTGAGGATTCATTGATAGATTGGGGCCCGGGTTCTTCTGGTCCTATTGTCTGTGGGGGTGGCGGTGGTGGGGGGAGAGAGTTTGGTGGCCATCGTTCCTTTTCAGTTGGGTCTGTCTGCTCTACCGTTGGTGGCTTGGGGTCCAGTGCCTGGGCGGGGGGTGGTGCTTCTCCCTGGGGCTCGGGACTGCATGGCCCTCCGTGCCCGGGCCTCTCTGTCTGGGTTTGTGGGGCCCTCCTGTCTCCCCTCTGCTCCTCGGCTGCCCCTGCTGTGCCGGGGTCTCATCCTGCACCTTCCCTTGTTCGGGAACCTCCGTGTGGGGTGGCCCGTCCATCTGCGGTGCCCTGGCCCCCTGTCCCCCCTGTTGGTTTGCTCCTCCCTGGCCTCTGGTGCTCCTCCGGGGCTGACCGCCTCCCCCGTCCCGTGGTTTCCATGGCACCTCCGCTGGAACTGCGGTTGGGCTGGGGGCCCGGTGGGGCTGGTGTGGGTGGCCTCCTCCCCTTGCCACACCTCTCCCTCCACCTGCTGCTTGGAGTTGGTCCTCACGTGTCACACCCTTTTAATGCACTTCACCAGGTTAGCACCTTCACGCACATCATACTGGGTTGTAAATAGCACATTGTAGGGTTCACATGATTTGCAGTAGGGTGTTGGGGATGGGTTTGCAGAGCAGTCTGTGGCACAGCTGTGCACTGCAGCCTTCCACTACGATCTCCATGTGCCACCCCTGCCTTGCAATTTTAATGCATACACCTTCCATCTACACGTTTAGTAAACACCTTCACCAATTTAGAGTTGGGGTCACTAGGCGGTGGTGGGTTTGCAGGGTTGGCTGTGGTACAGCGGTGTGCCGTGGCCACCCACGGTAGTCTGTGACCTGCCGTCTCTTGCCCTGCTTTTAATGCAACACTTTATCTTTGCACACTTAGGGGGTTGTACACAGCAAGGGAGATTAATTGTAACAACTATGGTGGGGTTGGTAGGCAGGGTGAGTGTGGCACGTGGGGTTGGCCCCGGGTGGCTGTGGATGTCTGGGGCTCTGGGGTATGGGGTCTGCCTTGCCGGTTCTGCCGTGGTCCCCTGGTCCTGCTATGGGCCTGTGGAGCCCGGGGTCCTGTGGCCTGTTGTGGGGGTGGATGGTTGCGGTGGGGCGCGGGTGTTGGCAGTGGGCGGCTGGTGGCTGCTGGGTGGATGGGGGGTCGTGGTCTCCGTGGGATGGGTCTTGCTCAGGCGGTTTCTTGGTCTTGGGCTTTGGTGGCTGGGGTGGGATCCGGGGTGGGGGGGCTTGGGGGGCTTTGCTGGCTGCACTGGGGGCCTGGCTGTCAGGGGGCATTGTGCTCTTCCTGGCCCCGGGTCGGGCCTCGCCTCTTGTCTGGGGGCTGGGCCCCACCCTCGTGTGGCTCGGTGGTCCCTACCTTGTGCTTTGGATTCGGTTGCAGTGGCTCCTTTGCTCCCCATCCTTGCCGGCGCTCGCTCCCACCCTCGGGGGCTGTGGCCCGGGTGGTGTGGTTCTGGGGCTTCCCCTATTGATGGGCCCAATGCTGGCACCCTGTGTGCTTCCCTCCGGTTTGGGGCGGCTCCCTGCGACCCTGGGGGTGGGGGGGGGGGGTTGTTGGGGGTGCATTCCGGTGCGGTCGGACTGCTCCCCTGTTGGTTTGCTGTGCTGCCCGGTGGCTGCGGGGGCTGCCTTTCCTGGCCCCTTTTCTCCTGGCTCCCACAGGGCCCTGCGTCCTGAACCCACCTCCGTCTTTGCTGTGGCTTCTGACGTGCCGGAGTGGTCCATGTCATATGGTAAGGTTCTGTACTATTGTCTTGGCCCAACACACCAGCCATAGTAGTGATCGGATATTTAGCTGTGATCTGGGTCTCTGTGTGTGGAAGGTCGCATGGTTGTGGCCATCACCACAATTCAGTTTTTGGGTGCTCTTAAGAGGATTAACACTAAGGTGTTCTGGATTAGGGTATGGATGCTCACTAATTAGACAACAGGCTGTTGCTGTCACTGTTTGTTCATGTGTGGCTGTTTGTCATAGTATGTCGTATGGTTGGGGCCCCGTCTCCTCGGTGTCTCACGTCACAGTTATTGTCTTCACCACTTGTCTCTCATTCTTGTCTGTCTTTGTGTTGTTTTGGTGGTCGGCCCTTCCTGATAGAAGGTGTCGGTTGGCTTTGAGTAGGATGTTGTAGGCTGATCAGGAAAGGTGGATAGGGGTCACACACACACACCACATTCACTCATGCACTACATACCTTCTGTCTTGCAAGAATAAATTGCATATATGCGTATTAATGTTTATAAATGGTTCTGCCAGTGTGTCATTTACCATTATTATGTATGCAGACAGGGAAAAAAAAAACATTAAGACATAGTGCAAAAACAAAACACTGAAGGTAACCTGAACATTTGTATGATCTACACCATGTCTGAACTATTCTTTTCAGTTCTTATGTCAGTAGGCTGTATGGTAGCTTTTGAAACCATTTCTTTCCTCAGTGAAGTAAAGTCGCACATCGCATTTGTCACAGAGGGTGGTGGTTGGGTTGACTTTGCAGAATTTGCAGTGGCCACATTTATCACATTTTGCAGGCCAGTCTGCATCGTTGTCAGTGTGAACATCATCTGGAACTCCAGCACGAACTCTTTTGGGTGGTGGAGGAGATGTGGTGGTAAAGGTTGGGCGGCCTCTTTGTGAATGCACCAGAATCAGGCTCGTGGCAATTTCTGCCTGGAAGCTTTCTTTCAGTGGCTTTTGGACACCAAGTAGTTCACAGTCACGGCGGTAGATTAGCCATGCATTGACAAGGCCTAACATGATGGTTTGCCAGAACAGGTAGAGGTACCACCTCCGTGACCTCATGTGGTACTTGTATCTTGCAACACAAGCATCATGGAGGTCTACTCCCCCATGAATGTGTTGTACTCCTTCACAATGTGTGGCCTATTGACCTGAACAAATGTCTTGTCTGATTTGCTCCAGCATCGAGCTTTGTCTTGGGGCTCAGTTGCACGGTATGATGAGATCAGGGTGACAGACTTGTTGTCACACCACTTGACAATGACAATGGGTTCTTCTTTCTCCACAGGATGTTTTTGCTATATACAACCCCTGGCAATAATTATGGAATCACCGGCCTCGGAGGATGTTCAGTCAGTTGTTTAATTTTGTAGAAAAAAAAAGCAGATCACAGACATGACACAAAACTAAAGTCATTTCAAAAGGCAACTTTCTGGCTTTAAGAAACACTATAAGAAATCAGGAAAAAAAATTGTGGCAGTCAGTAACGGTTACTTTTTTAGACCAAGCACAGGGAAAAAATATGGACTCACTCAATTCTGAGGAATAAATTATGGAATCATCCTGTAAATTTTCATCCCCAAAACTAACACCTGCGTCAAATCAGATCTGCTCGTTAGTCTGCATCTAAAAAGGAGTGGAGAGCTGTTGCACCAAGTGGACTGACATGAATCATGGCTCCAACACGAGAGATGTCAATTGTCAAACTCTTAAAAGAGGGTAAATCATCACGCAATGTTGCAAAAGATGTTGGTTGTTCACAGTCAGCTGTGTCTAAACTCTGGACCAAATACAAACAACATGGGAAGGTTGTTAAAGTCAAACATACTGGTAGACCAAGGAAGACATCAAAGCGTCAAGACAGAAAACTTAAAGCAATATGTCTCAAAAATAAAAAAAATACACAACAAAACAAATGAGGAATGAATGGGAGGAAACTGGAATCAACGTCTGTGACCGAACTGTAAGAAACCACCTAAAAGGAAATGGGATTTACATACAGAAAAGCTAAACAAAAGCCATCATTAACACCTAAACAGAAAAAAAACAAGGTTACAATGGGCTAAGGAAAAGCAATCGTCGACTGTGGATGACTGGATGAAAGTCATATTCAGTGATGAATCTCGAATCTGCATTGGGCAAGGTGATGATGCTGGAACTTTTATTTGGTGCCGTTCCAATGAGATTTATAAAGATGACTGCCTGAAGAGAACATGTAAATTTCCAGTCATTGATTATATGGGGCTGCATGTCAGGTAAAGGCACTGGGGAGATGGCTGTCATTACATCATCAATAAATGCACAAGTTTACGTTGATATTTTGGACACTTTTCTTATCCCATCAATTGAAAGGATGTTTGGGGATGATGAAATCATTTTTCAAGATGATAATGCATCTTGCCATAGAGCAAAAACTGTGAAAACATTCCTTGCAAAAAGACACATAGGGTCAATGTCATGGCCTGCAAATAGTCCGGATCTTAATCCAATTGAAAATCTTTGGTGGAAGTTGAAGAAAATGGTCCATGACAAGGCTCCAACCTGCAAAGTTGATCTGGCAACAGCAATCAGAGAAAGTTGGAGCCAGATTGATGAAGAGTACTGTTTGTCACTCATTAAGTCCATGCCTCAGAGACTGCAAGCTGTTATAAAAGCCAGAGGTGGTGCAACAAAATACTAGTGATGTGTTGGAGCGTTCTTTTGTTTTTCATGATTCCATAATTTTTTCCTCAGAATTGAGTGAGTCCATATTTTTTTTCCCTCTTCTTGGTCTAAAAAAGTAACAGTTACTTCTTATAGTGTTTCTTAAAGCCAGAAAGTTGCCATTTGAAATGATTTTAGTTTTGTGTCATGTCTGTGATCTGCTTTTTTTCTACAAAATTAAACAACTGAATGATCCTCCGAGGCCGATGATTCCATAATTTTTGCCAGGGGTTGTATATACGTATATATATATTTCTACGATCTGCACAGCTCTACTTGTTGGAGCAGCCCAGGTCTCGAAGCAAACAGTGGGGTGATCGTGCTTTCGCAGTAGCAGGTCCTAAACTTTGGAACTCCCTGCCCCTCGTCTTGCGTGCCATCTCAGATCTGCCCCTTTTTAAAACAAAACTCAAAACGTATTTGTTTTGATGTGCTTTTGATACTTAGTCTTGTTTAGACTTGGGAATAAAATGTATCTGTGTTCTTCTTTTTAACGATATTTTAAATATGATTTTTATATGTACAGCGCTTTGGTCAACTTAGGTTGTTGTAAAGCACTTAACAAATAAAATTTGATTGATTGATTGATTTTTCTTATTGTGACAATGACATCACATGGTATTTTCTGCAAGAATGTTTAGGCTGAAGGCCCGATGTTACATATATGTCACAGAGCTTTTTACAAAACTTGTTATACATCTATTTGTGTAAAGAATGTGATCAGAACAGCATAAATGTGATCTTGGACATCTTATTGAAGGATTACAATTGTTACATTGGTTGACACTTACCTTTGCTGTCAAAAAACAAGCTTTTTAAATGATCAGATTTTCTCCCATGTGCTCACCAGGCACACCACCATTTTGGAAATGACGTCATGTGAACAGTAATTCACTTAGTGTCACATGACTTCACCACTATGTTAAGTGGATCTCACTTTGGGACCTCATCAGTTAAATTCAAGAATAAATGTCTATGAGGAACTTTCCAGACTATTTAAAGGGTGTGTGACAACTGTGTCACGGTAGGTCCTTATGGGATAGACTGTCATTTTTTTTCAGGCAACATGTAAAATTACCTTACGATGTGCAGTAAGATTTTTCTGAGAATTGTAATTAATTGTAATTGTAATTGTAATTAATTCTCTTAAAAAGTCTTTATAGAGCGTGGCAGTTTTATGACATTAGGGAGAGTCTATAAGCTTAATACTGCTTATATACGAGGTCTATTAGAAAAGTATCCGACCTTTTTATTTTTTTCAAAAACTATATGGATTTGAATCACGTGCGATTACATCAGCCAACCTTGAACCCTCGTGCGCATGCGTGAGTTTTTTCACGCCTGTCGGTTGGGTCATTCGCCTGTGGGCAGGCTTTTAGTGAGGAGTGGTCCACCCCTCCCGTCGGAATTCCTTTGGCTGACTTATTCCTGAGAGACTGGCGCTTTGCTTGATCAAAATTTTTTTCAGAACCTGTGAGGCACATCGAAGTTGACACCATTTGAGAAATTCAGCTGGTTTTCGGTGAAAATTTTAACGGCTGATGAGAGATTATGGAGTGTTACTGTTCCTTTAAGGACTTCCCATGGAGCGGGATGTCGCGCAGCGCTCCGAGGCGCTGTCGTCAGCCTGTTTCGAGCTGAAAACCTCCAAATTTAAGCCTCTGTTGACCCAGGACGTCGTGAGAGAACAGAGACCTTTCAGAAGAGGTCGGGATCAGCAGTTTATCCGGACGTTCCACTGTTAAATGAGATTTTGTAATGAAAGACATGCGGACGGATTGGCGCCGCCACAGGAAACACACCTCCGTTGGAAGCCTTAAGGACAAGTTGGAACATGTCCAGCTGTTAAACAATTTATCAGATACTCATTCAACTGAAAGCCATCAAAAGCCGCCTCGTTTTTACAAATGGTTATCAACATGGAGGTGTTTTTCCTGTGGCGGCGCGCCGTGCCGGCTGCCTGCCGACACGCCAATCCGTCCGCACATCTTTCATTACAAAATCTCCTTTAACAGTGGAATGTCCAGATAAACTGCTGATCCCGACCTCTTCTGAAAGTTCTCTGTTCTCTCACGATGTCCTGGGTCAACAGAGGCTTAAATTTGGAGGTTTTCAGCTCAAAATAGGCTGACGACGGCGCCTCGGAGCGTTGCGCAACATCCCGCTCCGTGGCAAGTCCTTAAAACGACAGTAACACTCCATAATCTCTCATCAGCCGTTAAAATTTTCACCGAAAACGAGCTGAATTTCTCGAATGGTGTCCACTTCAATGTGCCTCACAGGTTCTGAAAAAATTTTGATCAAGCAAAGCGCCAGTCTCTCAGCAACTTCTCAGACAAAGGAATTCCGACGGGAGGGGTGGACCACTCCTCATTCAAAGCCTGCCCACAGGTGAATGACGTAACCGACAGGCGTGAAAAAACTCACGCATGCGCATGAGGGTTCAAGATTGGCTGATGTAATTGCACGTGATTCAAATCCATATAGTTTTTGAAAAAAATAAAAAGGTAGGATACTTTTCTAATAGACCTCGTATTGTTCAAATTCAGTCAGAAGTCCGTGTAAATTCATTTTCAATACTCTGCATGTATGAATATGGAATTTACCAAACAATATTAAAAGGTTGATAATGTATTCAATGATCTCTCCCGCAATGTTTTTTTCCCTACATCTGTTATGTCATCATAATATGCAAATAGCATGCAAATTAGCCGAGAACACCATTTAGCGACTTTTGGGACAGCCAATAGCTGCTTCTCTTACTGGGGAGTACACTTGTGTTCATTTGGAGATTTTGTTAGTTAGTCATACAGCCTGTGACTTAGTGGGCTAATGTACAAGTCAACTTTGGAACAAATCCTGTCCAATGAGTGAATGTTCTTGTCTTATGTAATGACCAAAGCTTCTATGCAAAGGTAGGAGGAAGGACTGGATGTCATTTGTTTATGGGCAACTGCTTGAACAAAGACAACAGTGGTGAGCAAAAATCAGCCTCGACTCTGATTTACTTTCTCTTTGCCTGTTTGTCTCTCTTTCCATCAAGCCTACTCATTTTCTTGTTCTTCCCCCCCCCCCCACATACATCCAGGTTTCATATTACTCACTGCTTCTTGCTCCCCATCCTCCCCCGCAGCCACTCTCCCTCCCGTTCTTCCTGTTTGTGTCTCTTTTGTACTCTTATTCCAATAAGGGCTTTATACATTGTCACAACATGATTAATGCAGTTTTTGCAATGGCAATAATTGCCAGCAGAAGGGCAGAGTACACACACAAAGTATTCACAACAGACCACTGCTCAAGCTGCAGCTCCCACTCTTCGCCTCATCCACAGAAAGAGAGCACCAAGAAATAGATTTGCAAAAAGGTCAGTGGAATAAATTGCCTCTTAGGTAAAGTAAAATGTTTTTCTATCGTTCCTCCAGCAATAAAAACTGCCTCTGAGATCACTGAGCCGTATGAATGACATATTCATTAGATAGAAAGTTCATTTCTGTCTTCGTGACATTTATTAAAAACCATAAAATTGACTGGTTCCACATTTGTTACGTTAGTAGCTGATTTATAACGACAAGAACATTATATCATTTGTCTTCATTGATAACAGGAAATAATATTTTGTGTGTTTACACTTTATTTGAGTGAAACTGATATGACATACTCTATCACAGTGCACTCCAGCTGAAAGCAACAATAAACACAAGCATTGGTAGCTTTCCTTTGTGGGTAATTAGACTCCAGTTGGGTAAAATTAGTTGAAATTGCATTAATTTATTTTTTTTTTTTTTATGAGCATGTTACTCTGTTTTGAGACCAAAAGTAACTGGACAGTTGGCTGTTTCCAAACACCAACCTCTGCTGCTGAAAAATGAAAAAAATGGCTTCAAGCACTGATTAGAGGTCAGAACACATTCCTTGTGGATCCCAGAATATACTGGTTCAAATCCAGTGATTGCTTCTGCTGTGCACAGAAAAGTCACAGCAGCTGTGATGCCCAACAACTTTGTAAAGATTGGACAAATGTCCAAGAGCATTTTCTTGTTTATACCATGCCTTCAGTAATTTCTTTTTAACCCTCTGAACCCTAATAACGCACTCCCGCATCATGACAAACCTTTCCTCATGTTTCTGTTAGTAGATCAGCAACAGAATGTCACAGAGACATTATTCAACCACTGCCTTAAAGTACAAGTTCTTACCACAATAATGAAAGTCTTCCACAAATGACAGGAATTCAGGGTTTTTACTCACGTGGTGAGCATTTCCAGGTTATTTTTCATAAGTTACATCAGAATCCATTCATTCAGTTCCATTCGGTTCCATGCCCAAACAGTTGGTGGTAATGCTCCGTCTTGGTTTGCAAACAGCCAATAAACGAAAGAAGAAGAAGGGTTATGTTTATTTTCCTGGTCGGATTTAATGTGGGCTTTATTCACAAAGTTTGTGTTTGTAAAATCATTTGGAAACGTCTGTGATGAGACGCCACAGTGGATACTAACTTTGACGTTTTCACATCATGATCCAAGACTGAAGGATTAAAGTTACGTGTCACTGCACAAAGCAGAGAATGAGAGATGACGCACCGTGAGCTGCACGCCACTCTGAAACTCCAAAACATAATGATGAAATGTTGCTGCGCGAGGTGATTTAACCCTCTGGGGCCGACGCCGTTGTATATGATGGCTAAGACCAAGCTTTACTAAATTATAAATAACTTTTGAATGATATGAGATAGAAATGTACTTTTTTTTTTTGCTGAAAAGTTAACTCCGCAGACTTTCGAGCCAGCCATCGGCCATCTTTGTACTCCTCATAGAAGCTGTGTGATGACGTGCGCAATGTGAGTGTCCAATCGGAATTGGATCACTGTCACATGGTTTTCCAAAATCCAATCATAGGGCAGATTTACCTCACGGGAAAAGCCAAAGATCATTTTCAGGAGTGATATGTTACTAGTTGGCCCATTTGAATAGTCCCCTGGGTGCTCCAATAAGTACATACTATTAGTACATACTCAGTGTGTCCTGCGCACAGCGATCAGTGAAAGCAGGAGCAGACGGAGAGCCTCTGATGACAATCTCACGTGCTCAAACAAAGAGTGTGTAACTGTCAGGATTACTCCACTAGTTTGTATGTGAATGTTACTGGATAACTCTGTTGCTTTCTCTGCGTAAAGCACTGTTTACCATATAAATGGACAATAAAACACAGACCATTTTGTATATATTGTTCAAAATGTGCATTTGTGTTTATTGTTTGGACCTTATTGTTGTACAGTCTTTCACACAAAGTGTCAATACAGTTGTTTATTATAGTTTGCTGTGTGTTTTGAATAAATGTTTGTGGAAAATTATTTTTCACTTTAATTTTTTCTTGCCTATTTTTGATTGTAAACCTTTATTACACTTATAAAACACAACAAAAACATATATATTCTGAAAGCACAGGTTGTCCTGAAAAAAAGAGACATAAAACTTGATTGTGGGATGCAAGAAGAGCTGTTAACAGCAATAATAAAACATTTATGCCAGGCGAGTGAACTGTCCAAAAAATGCTCTCGGACCCCAGAGGGTTAAAGTTCATCAAAAAATGATGCTGGTTCAAGCGAAAGGACCAGAACAGGCACCTGACATTTTTAAATTATCATTTAATGCAGAAAAGCGAATGCTCCCAGCACGTCGTTGATCTTACGTCTCCATACAAACTTGCGCCTGCTAAATCTGAGAGGAGAGGAGACAGCCTGTCTCGTGATAACAGCGTGAAAAACAAGTATATATGGCAGCGCTTAGAGGAAAAAAGACAAGAATGGCAAACTGTTTTTGTCAAACCAGGGAGATAGGAAGATATTTTTTATTTTATGATCACTTGCATTAGAAATAAGATAACAAATGTTGGCATTAATGTACTTTTTATTATATTTGTTAACCCTCGTATTATGTTGAAAAAATTACATTGATGATGTTGCAGGTTATTTTGACCTATACTGTGTAAAACAGTCAAAAAACATGGTTAAACCAATAACAACTTTATTTTCGATTATATAATCATTTAGAAAAGAGACATACATTTTTAATTCCAACACTACATTTAATAACTATTTAGTTATAGTTAACACTTCAGTGTACACTTTTTCCCCCTTTAACTTGCCCCATATTCTCAGATTTTCAGTGTTCTCCACACAAGTAAGCCTACAGTCTGAGAGCGAAGCACTCTATTGGGGTGATATGGTACTAAGAGGTCCCTAAGATAAGATGGGACCTGATTATTCAAAACCTTATAAGTAAGAAGAAGAATTTTAAATTCTATTCTAGAATTAACAGGAAGCCAATGAAGAGAGGCCGATTTGGGTGAAATATGCTCTCCTTCTAGTCCCTGTCAGTACTCTAGCTGCAGCATTTTGAATTAACTGAAGGCTTTTCAGGGAACTTTTAGGACAACCTGATAATGAATTACAGTAGTCCAGACTAGAGGAAATAAATGCATGAATTATTTTTTTCAGCATCACTCTGAGACAAGACCTTTCTAATTTTAGAGATATTGCACAAATGTAAAAAAGCAGTCCTACATATTTGCTTAATATGCGCACTGAAGGACATATCCTGATCAAAAATGACTCCACGATTTCTCACAGTATTACTAGAGGTCAGGGTAATGCCATCCAGAGTAAGGATCTGGTTAGACACCATGTTTCTAAGATTTGTCGGGCCAAGTACAATAACTTTGGTTTTATCTGAATTTAAAAGCAGGAGATTAGAGGTCATCCATGTCTTTATGTCTGTAAGACATTCCTGCAGTTTAACTAATTGGTGTGTGTCCTCTCGCTTCATGGATAGATAAAGCTGGGTATCATCTGCGTAACAATGAAAATTTAAGCAATGCTTTCTAATAATACTGCCAAAGGGAAGCATGTATAAAGTGAATAAAATTGGTCCCAGCACAGAACCTTGTGGAACTCCATAATTAACTTTAGTCTGTGAAGAAGACTCCCCATTTACATGAACAAATTGTAATCTATTAGATAAATATCATTCAAACCACCGCAGCGCAGTGCCTTTAATACCTATGGCATGCTCTAATCTCTGTAATAAAATGTTATGGTCAACATTATCAAAAGCAGCACTGAGGTCTAATAGGACAAGCACAGGGATGAGTCCACTGTCTGAGGCCATATAAAGATCATTTGTAACCTTCACTAATGCTGTTTCTGTACTATGATGAATTCTGAAACCTGACTGAAACTCTTCAAATAGACCATTCCTCTGCAGATGATCAGTTAGCTGTTTTACAACTACCCTAGAAAAGGAAGGTTGGAGATTGGCGTATAATTACCCAAGATAGCTGGATCAAGTGATGGCTTTTTAAGTAATGGTTTAATTACTGCCACCTTAAAAGCCTGTGGTACATAGCCAACTAATAAAGATAGATTGATCATATTTAAGATGGAAGCATTAATTAATGGTAGGGCTTCCTTGAGCAGCCTGGTAGGAATGGGGTCTAATAGACATGTTGATGGTTTGGAGGAAGTGACTAATAAAAATAACTCAGACAGAAGAATCGGAGACAAAGAGTCTAACCAAATACCTGCATTACTGAAAGCAGCCAAAGATAACGATATGTCTTTGGGATGGTTATGAGTAATTTTTTCTCTTATAGTTAAAATTATATTAGCAAAGACAGTCATGAAGTCATTACTAGTTAAAGTTAAAGGAATACTCGGCTCAATAGAGCTCTGACTCTTTGTCAGCCTGGCTATAGTGCTGAAACGAAACCTGGGGTTGTTCTTATTTTCTTCAATTAGTGATGAGTAGTAAGATGTCCTAGCTTTACAGAGGGCTTTTTTATAGAGCAACAGACTCTTTTCCCAGGCTAAGTGAAGATCTTCTAAATTAGTTATACGCCATTTCCTCTCCAACCTATGGGTGATCTGCTTTAAGCTGTGAGTTTGTGAGTTATACCACGGACTTGGGCACTTCTGATTTAAGGCTCTCTTTTTCAGAGGAGCTACAGCGTCCAAAGTTGTGCTCAATGAGGATGTAAAACTATTGATGAGATAATCTATCTCACTCACAGAGTTTAGGTAGCTACTCTGCACTGTGTTGGTATATGGCATTGGAGAACATAACAAAGAAAGAATCATATCCTTAAACCTAGTTACAGCACTTTCCGAAAGACTTCTACTGTAATGAAACTTATTCCCCACTGCTGAGTAGTCCATTAAAGTAAATGTAAATGTTATTAAGAAATGATCAGACAGAAGGGGGTTTTCAGGGAATACTGTTAAGTCTTCAATTTCCATACCATAAGTCAAAACAAGATCTAAAGTATGATTAAAGTGGTGGTGATATGTGGGGATCCACAGGAGTCTGTCTCGACCCCCTGATTTTCTCCCTTTATATAGCCCCTCTTGGGCACATATTGCGGGGTTTTTGGATTACCTTTCACTGCTATCCTGATGACACTCAGTTGTACATCGTGACAACTGCTGGTAATCTCATACGCTTAAAATCCATTGGGGGTTTGCCTTGCATCAGTGAAAAGGTGAATGTCCAGTAATTTCTTATTTTTAAACTCAAACAACACAGAAATGATGGTTCTTGGTCCAGCAAGAATATTGGCATCAGTTTAACCACCTAACACTTAACCTAGGCTTGTCTGTCATACATCACACTGACAAAGTGAGGAACTTTGGGTTAATTTTTGATCCCATGTTGTCCTTTAACCTACAGATTAGAGATAATATGAGGACTGCTTTCTTCCACCTGTGAAATATAGTGAAGATTTATGAAACTTCTTGTTCATGCGAATGTGCTGTCAGGTGGTCAAGGGGCAGCAGTTGAGTCAGTGATGGCATATGGACACAGTCTCAGGTAACATCATAACAGATGTGATTTGTTCAAACTCACAGGAAGGCCACAATAAGTTGATTAACCAGAACTCTCAGCATGTGTAAAACTCCCTACGGTCCCCTTATAAAGTGTAAATCACCACACATTAACCATGAAACTTGGCATGGCACCATGTGTGCAGCCGTTGTACTGTAAACAATGCCATGGATAGAGACCTCGAGCCAAAGTTTTGCAATATTTCAATGAATTACATGGTGCTAATAAAGTGACATATCCAAGAAAAGTTCAGTTATGTGAAGGAGTAGAATCCCACTCAAACACAGTCAGAAAGGAGGACAATGTCAGCAAGTGGTTGCCAGCATATCATGGACTCGACATCCACGATTAACCATCACTGTAATAACTTGCATTTAACATAAGAATTTTGGCTACAATATTCTGGAACAGCATCTTACACTGCAAAAGTTCTTATGGATTACTATACTGCCCAGAGAGTGATGTTGGACACATCTGGTGTAACAGTTTGACAATGGACCTCAGCACAGAGAACCACAAAGGAAGGAATCACACCAAAGTACACTATTCCTATCCTATCCGATCCTATCCTATCCTATCCTATCCTATCCTATCCTATCCTATCCTATCCTGTCCTGTCCTGTCCTATCCTATCCTATCCTATCCTATCCTGTCCTATCCTATCCTATCTTATCCTATGGCAAGAAAACCGGGTTTATTGTCTCCAGAATTGTTTCCAATATAGATGACTACAGGCTTGATTTTTAACATGCAACTTAGGTGATCAGTCCAACAGGTAAGTGATCAATCCAAAACAGCCAGCATGATGTAGGCAGGATATAGCAAAGGTCTGTAAAAGGATGTCAAAAACACTGGATATAACCAACGGAGTAATAACACGAGAAACCAGAACAAACCTACACAATCTGGCAACAAGAGAATGCTCTGACAGTGGTGACTCTAGGGTGTGTAAACAGTTAAACACTGTGCAGAGTGCAGAGATGGTGTCGAGACCCGTGAACCTGGAAGACCAGCAACAGGAAGTTAAATGACACAAAACAAACACAAAAGAAAAATCAAAGTACAAGAGAACATTAACCACAGGGAAAAATTATCCAGATGTCATGGAGAATAACAATTACATGAAGTGAATCACACCAGAAATGTAACAACACAGAGACAGAACCTGAACACCAAAACCAGAAACACAGCACAGAGACAGGAAGTAAATGCATGGCCACTCAGCTGGATAAGGATATGGAAAGACACACACAATACTCCACAGCCAAGTCTTTTCATCATGAATGCAAGATAACTGGTCCAAAAAAAAAAAAAAGAAAAGAAAAAGGAAGAGTTGGAACTTGTACTGACACAGAAAAACATACTGGACTGTTGCAATTACGATTACTAAAGTAGTTCAATGCTGCAAATCTGGAAAAGGCTTGCAGGCTAGCCAGACACATAGTTGACCACAAAACAGGAATAGGCAAATATTGTATAGAATGTCATGTTTTATTTGCTGCCATTGGCATATAGATAATGTTAAGCAAAAGATAGCATAAAACTGTTTTTACAACCCCAATTCCAGTGAAGTTGGGACATTGTATAAAATGTAAATAAAAACAGAATACAATGATTTACAAATCCTCTTCAACCTATATTCAATTGAATACACCACAAAGACAAGATATTTAATGTTCAAACTGATAAACATTGTTTTTGTGCAAATATTTGCTCATTTTGAAATGAATGCCTGCAACACGTTTAAAAAAAGCTGGGACAGTGGTATGTTTCCACTGTGTTACATCACCTTTCCTTCTAACAACACTCAATAAGCATTTGGGAACTGAGGACCAGGCTTGGGGAGTAACGGAATACATGTAACGGTGTTACGTAATTAGGATACAAAAAAAGGTAACTGTATTCCGCTACAGTTACAAAAAAAAAAAAAAAAAGACGTATTCAGATTACAGGTATATTTAGTAAAAATGGGGATTAGTTCGCAGGATTACAATTTTGCATTACAATAATGCATTTTATGATATTATCTGTATATAATATTTTTTTTTCTTTGAAACGAAGACGTCCCTTCATGGACAGCAACATGACGTCTCCTAACCAGGCAAAATATTGATGAAGTACCCGGATGTTAATGCATTTTCAATGGAAATTCGCGACTGAACACACAGAAAAATGCTCGCAAAATACGTGTTAAAATGTCATTTTGACCTGGATATCGAGCCAGTAAAATTAAATGACATTAAATTATGTCAGGAAAGTATTAAACTTACTCTGACACACACACATTCCCAAATATTAGTGTTGAAAGTTACACGGATCTGCACTGTTCAAGCTGCTGAGCTGAGGCGTCCTGCAGCAGCTGTTCAGCGCAGCTCCTAAAACCATTACAATACATTTATACATATATATATACATATATATATATATATATATATATATATATATATCTCATGAAGTCAGTGGTGTGGGTACACGTCTCTATGTGTGGGTGTGACTGTGAGCGGCACAGGGCGGGTCATTATAATCTCATTATTTTAAGGTGCAAATTAAAAAAAATCCCCCGTCTTGTCGAACAATTTTAATCACTAACGACAAGTATTTTAACTAGACATTGGTCTAGCAGTGGAAAATATCAACTAGACATAAGTGAAGAGTTAATGGTCCGTGTCATCGGGCGACACAAGTACGGCAGGAAACATACAGCTGTTTATCATCCAAATATCACAGATAAAGTGACAAGAAGAACCAAAACCACTTACTTATGGAAGGAAATATTGTCTCCCTTGTTCCTCCGTTTGTGGCTTTGCCAACATGCGCAGCTTTCCGGCATATTCCACCTGTTTCTTGAACTTCTATGACCGGAAATAAAATGGTGACCACTGGGTGTGTTTAAAACAATATTGTGGTGCTCTTAATTCATAATGTGAAGTAAACCAGAGCATGCCATGTAAAAGAAACAGTTTTATTTTTGCTTAATAAACTGTACTATGTGGTCAAGACTATTTATTATATTTAGTTTCTTTTGTCTGTATTAACATATTTGATATTGGAGTAATCCAGAAGTAATTGAAAGTAATCAAATTACATTACCTTAATATTATGGTACTTGGATTACGTTTCTGACTACATTTTTCAACAGGTAACTAGTAACTGTATCGGAATACATTTTTAAAGTAACCCTGCTGAGGACACTAATTGTTGAAGCTTTGTAGGTAGAATTCTTTCCCATTCTTGCTTGATGTACGACTTCAGTTGTTCAACAGTCCGGGGTCTACGTTGCTGTATTTTGTGCTTCATAATGCGCCACACATTTTCAATGGGTGACAGGTCTGGACTGCAGGCAGGTCAGTCTAGTACCCACATGCTTTTACTACGAAGCCACGCTGTTGTAACATGTGCAGAATGTGTCTTGGCATTGTCTTGCTGAAATAAGCAGGGACGTCCCTGAAAAAGACGTTGCTTGGATGGCAGTATGTGTTGCTCCAAAACCTGGATGTACCTTTCAGCATTGATGGTGCCATCACAGATGTGTAAGTTGTCCATGCCATTGGCACTAACACACCCCCATACCATCACAGATGCTGGCTTTTGAACTTTGCGCTGGTAACAATCTGGATGGTCTTTTTCCTCTTATGTCTGGAGGACACGACGTCCATAATTTCCAAAAACAATTTGAAATGTGGACTCATCAGACCACAGCACACTTTTCCACTTTGTGTCTGTCCATTTCAAATGAGCTCGGGCCCAGAGAAGGCGGCAGCGTTTTTGGATGTTGTTGATGTATGGCTTTCGCTTTGCATGGTAGAGTTTTAACTTGCACTTGTAGATGTAGTGATGAACTGTGGTAACTGAAAATGGTTTTCTGAAGTATTCCAGGATGCTACCAGGAACCCATTATTCTCCAGTGCCACCATATTCCAGAACCGCAGTCTACCTAGTGTCCAGAAGTACAAGGTCTGTGTGCCTTCCTCTTGCCCTCTCTGTGCCCCTTTTTTTTTTTGGATTTGTGTTCCAGTCCTTGTCTGAATGCAGTTTATGTCTGTTTCCATGCCCCCTTTCAGTTTTCTGTGTGTATGTCATTAGTGTGGGTCCCGTGTGTGTGTGTTTATCATTCAGGTGGGTGTTGTTTATGTGCGTGTGCGTGCGTCCACCTGTGATCCATGTCTAAGTCTTGTGTAGGCGTGTCTCCCACTGTCTCCTACGTGATCCATCTGCTGCCTATGCATCTGTTCACTCCCCAGTTCGCTGTCAGTTACCTCTCTGTATTTGTGCCCCTGTCATGTCTCTGTGTTCCCCATCCTCAGTTTTCCAGGTCTTCATGGTTTTTGTTCATCTGTGTCATTGTATAGTGCTCTGTGGTTTGTCACTTTACACAGTTCTTTACTTCTTTACTTTGGTTCTGTTCTGGCTTGCCTCTACTGGTGGTTGGCTCTCACTGCGGTATTGTATCACTTCCTGTTCCGGAGCACAGCGGTGTTTTGCTGTATCTGTTAGCTGTTTAATCTGCGCAGTTAGATTGATCTAGTTATCTAGATTACGATTTGTTTCCCAGTGTAATCTTTACGTGCCTTAACTAAAGCACTCCTGCTGAATCACCTCTAAATTATTTACACATTATTCACTTTGCGTGTTTTTAGGAATCTGCTAGCTTAGCGTAGCTACTAGCTCTTAGCCGATTTAGCATGGCGGCTTCTCCTGTCTCTCCTGCACTTTTCTGCTCTGGGTGTGAAATGTTTAGTTATTCCTCTGCCTCCTTTAGCAGTAACGGTACTAGTAATAAGTGTAGCTTATTCGTAGCTTTGGAGGCCAGGCTGGGCGAATTGGAGACTCGGTTCCGCACCGTGGAAAATTCTACAGCTAGCCAGGCCCCTGTAGTCGGTGCGGACCAAGGTAGCTTAGCCGCCGTTAGTTACGCCCTGGCAGATCCCGAGCAGCCGGGAAAGCAGGCTGACTGGGTGACTGTGAGGAGGAAGCGTAGCCCTAAACAGAAGCCCCGTGTACACCGCCAACCCGTTCACATCTCTAACCCTTTTTCCCCACTCGACGACACACCCGCCGAGGATCAAACTCTGGTTATTGGCGACTCTGTTTTGCGAAATGTGAAGTTAGCGACACCAGCAACCATAGTCAATTGTCTTCCGGGGGCCAGAGCAGGCGACATTGAAGGAAATTTGAAACTGCTGGCTAAGGCTAAGCGTAAATTTGATAAGATTGTAATTCACGTCAGCAGTAATGACACCCGGTTACGCCAATCGGAGGTCACTAAAATTAACATTAAATCGGTGTGTAACTTTGCAAAAACAATGTCGGACTCTGTAGTTTTCTCTGGGCCCCTCCCCAATCAGACCGGGAGTGACATGTTTAGCCGCATGTTCTCCTTGAATTGCTGGCTGTCTGAGTGGTGTCCAAAAAATGAGGTGGGCTTCATAGATAATTGGCAAAGCTTCTGGGGAAAACCTGGTCTTGTTAGGAGAGATGGCATCCATCCCACTTTGGATGGAGCAGCTCTCATTTCTAGAAATCTGGCCAATTTTCTTAAATCCTCCAAACCGTGACTATCCAGGGTTGGGACCAGGAAGCAGAGTTGTAGTCTTACACACCTCTCTGCAGCTTCTCTCCCCCTGCCATCCCCTCATTACCCCATCCCCGTAGAGACGGTGCCTGCTCCCAGACTACCAATAACCAGCAAAAATCTATTTAAGCATAAAAATTCAAAAAGAAAAAATAATATAGCACCTTCAACTGCACCACGGACTAAAACAGTTAAATGTGGTCTATTAAACATTAGGTCTCTCTCTTCTAAGTCCCTGTTGGTAAATGATATAATAATTGATCAACATATTGATTTATTCTGCCTTACAGAAACCTGGTTACAGCAGGATGAATATGTTAGTTTAAATGAGTCAACACCCCCGAGTCACACTAACTGTCAGAATGCTCGTAGCACGGGCCGGGGCGGAGGATTAGCAGCAATCTTCCATTCCAGCTTATTAATTAATCAAAAACCCAGACAGAGCTTTAATTCATTTGAAAGCTTGACTCTTACTCTTGTCCATCCAAATTGGAAGTCCCAAAAACCAGTTTTATTTGTTATTATCTATCGTCCACCTGGTCGTTACTGTGAGTTTCTCTGTGAATTTTCAGACCTTTTGTCTGACTTAGTGCTTAGCTCAGATAAGATAATTATAGTGGGCGATTTTAACATCCACACAGATGCTGAGAATGACAGCCTCAACACTGCATTTAATCTATTATTAGACTCTATTGGCTTTGCTCAAAAAGTAAATGAGTCCACCCACCACTTTAATCATATCTTAGATCTTGTTCTGACTTATGGTATGGAAATAGAAGACTTAACAGTATTCCCTGAAAACTCCCTTCTGTCTGATCATTTCTTAATAACATTTACATTTACTCTGATGGACTACCCAGCAGTGGGGAATAAGTTTCATTACACTAGAAGTCTTTCAGAAAGCGCTGTAACTAGGTTTAAGGATATGATTCCTTCTTTATGTTCTCTAATGCCATATACCAACACAGTGCAGAGTAGGTACCTAAACTCTGTAAGTGAGATAGAGTATCTCGTCAATAGTTTTACATCCTCATTGAAGACAACTTTGGATGCTGTAGCTCCTCTAAAAAAGAGAGCTTTAAATCAGAAGTGCCTGACTCCGTGGTATAACTCACAAACTCGTAGCTTAAAGCAGATAACCCGTAAGTTGGAGAGGAAATGGCGTCTCACTAATTTAGAAGATCTTCACTTAGCCTGGAAAAAGAGTCTGTTGCTCTATAAAAAAGCCCTCCGTAAAGCTAGGACATCTTTCTACTCATCACTAATTGAAGAAAATAAGAACAACCCCAGGTTTCTTTTCAGCACTGTAGCCAGGCTGACAAAGAGTCAGAGCTCTATTGAGCTGAGTATTCCATTAACTTTAACTAGTAATGACTTCATGACTTTCTTTGCTAACAAAATTTTAACTATTAGAGAAAAAATTACTCATAACCATCCCAAAGACGTATCGTTATCTTTGGCTGCTTTCAGTGATGCCGGTATTTGGTTAGACTCTTTCTCTCCGATTGTTCTGTCTGAGTTATTTTCATTAGTTACTTCATCCAAACCATCAACATGTTTATTAGACCCCATTCCTACCAGGCTGCTCAAGGAAGCCCTACCATTATTTAATGCTTCGATCTTAAATATGATCAATCTATCTTTGTTAGTTGGCTATGTACCACAGGCTTTTAAGGTGGCAGTAATTCAACCATTACTTAAAAAGCCATCACTTGACCCAGCTATCTTAGCTAATTATAGGCCAATCTCCAACCTTCCTTTTCTCTCAAAAATTCTTGAAAGGGTAGTTGTAAAACAGCTAACTGATCATCTGCAGAGGAATGGTCTATTTGAAGAGTTTCAGTCAGGTTTTAGAATTCATCATAGTACAGAAACAGCATTAGTGAAGGTTACAAATGATCTTCTTATGGCCTCGGACAGTGGACTCATCTCTGTGCTTGTTCTGTTAGACCTCAGTGCTGCTTTTGATACTGTTGACCATAAAATTTTATTACAGAGATTAGAGCATGCCATAGGTATTAAAGGCACTGCGCTGCGGTGGTTTGAATCATATTTGTCTAATAGATTACAATTTGTTCATGTAAATGGGGAATCTTCTTCACAGACTAAAGTTAATTATGGAGTTCCACAAGGTTCTGTGCTAGGACCAATTTTATTCACTTTATACATGCTTCCCTTAGGCAGTATTATTAGATGGTATTGCTTAAATTTTCAGTTACGCAGATGATACCCAGCTTTATCTATCCATGAAGCCAGAGGACACACACCAATTAGCTAAACTGCAGGATTGTCTTACAGACATAAAGACATGGATGACCTCTAATTTCCTGCTTTTAAACTGAGATAAAACTGAAGTTATTGTACTTGGCCCCACAAATCTTAGAAACATGGTGTCTAACCAGATCCTTACTCTGGATGGCATTACCCTGACCTCTAGTAATACTGTGAGAAATCTTGGAGTCATTTTTGATCAGGATATGTCATTCAAAGCGCATATTAAACAAATATGTAGGACTGCTTTTTTGCATTTACACAATATCGCTAAAATCAATCAATCAATCAATCAATTTTTTTATATAGCGCCAAATCACAACAAACAGTTGCCCCAAGGTGCTTTATATTGTAAGGCAAGGCCATACAATAATTATGTAAAACCCCAACGGTCAAAACGACCCCCTGTGAGCAAGCACTTGGCTACAGTGGGAAGGAAAAACTCCCTTTTAACAGGAAGAAACCTCCAGCAGAACCAGGCTCAGGGAGGGGCAGTCTTCTGCTGGGACTGGTTGGGGCTGAGGGAGAGAACCACGAAAAAGACATGCTGTGGAGGGGAGCAGAGATCGATCACTAATGATTAAATGCAGAGTGGTGCATACAGAGCAAAAAGAGAAAGAAACAGTGCATCATGGGAACCCCCCAGCAGTTTACGTCTATAGCAGCATAACTAAGGGATGGTTCAGTGTCACCTGATCCAGCCCTAACTATAAGCTTTAGCAAAAAGGAAAGTTTTAAGCCTAATCTTAAAAGTAGAGAGGGTGTCTGTCTCCCTGATCTGAATTGGGAGCTGGTTCCACAGGAGAGGAGCCTGAAAGCTGAAGGCTCTGCCTCCCATTCTACTCTTACAAACCCTAGGAACTACCAGTCCCAGCAGAAGACTGCCCTCCCTGGGCCTGGTTCTGCTGGAGGTTTCTTCTTGTTAAAAGGGAGTTTTTCCTTCCCACTGTAGCCAAGTGCTTGCTCCCAGGGGGTCGTTTTGACCGTTGGGGTTTTACATAATTATTGTATGGCCTTGCCTTACAATATAAAGCGCCTTGGGGCAACTGTTTGTTGTGATTTGGCGCTATATAAAAAAATTGATTGATTGATTGATTTACTTGCGGCTTTGTGATTTGGGTTGTCATTTGATCAGTGTCTGTGTTCTTTATCATTTACCATGCTGTCTTTTAGGTCCACTGTTGTTTTTGCATTTGTGTTTCTTTCGGATTTCACAAGCCTCTGCCATTTCCCATCCGTTGTTATGTTTGCATCTGTTACTCATTCGTTCTTCTGTTTTTAAGCTGCCCCCATTTGTTCATCATTTGCCAGTCAATTACTGTAGTGTTTCGTGTGTCTTCATAATTTATGCTCGAGGTCTCTCCTGTGTTTGTTCTTGTTAGTAAGTACCCTGCATGGTTTATCGCACACCTTTTCTTCAGCTGTCATTTGTTTTAACCTTCTCCTCGCACCTCCCAATAATGCTCCGTCCTGTGTTGGACTTTTTACATCTCTGCACCTGCTTGTTTGAGATTTGCTCTTTCCCCTGGATTATTAAAGCACCACGGCTTTTGGTAACACATCCCTCTGTGTCCTGGCTGCCTGCTTTGGGGTTCTATTTGACTCTGATTTCACCCGTATTGTAACAGCAAGGTTTTCAGTGCTTAGAGATTTCCCAATGACAACAAACAACACGGAAGTCTGAAACACACCCAACACTGAACAAGACTTGCAATTTGAAATGTCAAGATTAGAAATATCTGGAGACAGATTTTTCAAAGCTTTTATGGATAGAAAAAAATGATGGACTCATGGTTGGATCACTTATGGACAGACAGCAGCACTTTGAGTCTGATGCCAGCAAAGTGGAGAAAGGGTACTGATATGAGCTTACTAACTTCTTAATAGGACTAGCTGTTAAAATCCCAAATAATCAGCAAATCAATTGATGGAGGTGCCCTCTTAGATGAGATGGGATCAATGATCACAAGGTGCCACCACCATGTCACATCTTCAGTTGTTTGCCCCGAATGTTATTGGGTGTTTCGGCCACTTACAACAAGACACCCTCTGCCGAGGTTGGCCCATCCCAGGCTGATCAGACCTGGGCATGCAGCATATGGAGGGGGGGGGCACCTGGCGGTCATTTGGAAGCCCAAGTTGCCTCTTTGCGTTTCAGCCACAACCAGTGACTGCTCTGCTCAGCTACAGTGGCAAGTTCTTTGATTAGCTTTCTTTGGGCCTGCCCTCTGATCCCTACTTCTTTCAGGAACTTTGTGGTGGATCTGGCTACAAAGCCTCTACAGCCGACCTCCACTGGCCACATCTCCAACACTCCAACCCCAGCTTATATTATTAAAATTTAACTAGTTGAACCTTTTCAGGTTTAAAGTGGACTTAAACTCAACTCCCACTGTTGTGCTGCCTTGGAGTCTGGTATGCTCCCCCTCCCTTCCAGAGCTGATTCATCGTACCTGTCAGTAATCACCACTGCCTGTATTTATACCCCAGTCATGCCTCTCTACAATCACCAGAAACTCAGATTTACCTGCGTGGTACCTGGCCTCAGTGTTCTTAGTATCCACTCTGTTGGTAATTTTTGACTCAATGCTTTCAGTTTGTAATAACAGTTTTTTCCTTGTGTCGTCAGCATTCTTGGCACCTGTCAGCTCCATCGCAGCTGCCTGGTCCTGATTCTGTGTGCATCTGCCATCTGGTTTGGGAAACTCCTCCACTCATCATTCTAGTCCAGCCAGTGTCTCCCTCCATGGCTTTGTACATTTTACATTCATTTTCTGTTGCACAATAAAATTATTTGGCTTTCTTCATTTCTGAATCTCTGTATTTTGTGTCCTAACCTTGTATTCTGGTCTCTACTGTAACACCCACACCTATTGCCAGTTTTTAAAAGATCCTTTCTTCAAGCAGTGGTACAGGAACAAGTCTGTAACATCCAAAAAGGCCATGATTTTTACGCAGAGCATCTTTATTGATGCTATAACTTGTGATGGTCACAGTAGAACAAATTCACAAGTTAATTTACAGAGAAATGCATCCAAATTAATCATCATGTAGCAATAGAATGTGCAAAAACACACCTCTAACTCAACAAAGAACTTCATCAGGGAGAGAAGTTGATGGTTCATCACTGGCCAAGTCACTCAGAAGAAGGTAAATGAAGATGTTCTGAAATGAACAACAACTGAGTTGGGTTGCTGTAAAAGCCTGGAATAGAGGAACAAAAGAAGCTGATGCAGTACAAGTTTTTGCAATACCCAGAAATATGGAATCTTCAACACAATGCTAAAACTAATACTACTTCTAATGTGTGTCTACTACTATTGACACCATGACCTCATCTTAAAACCACAAGCATCCTCAAACCTCAATCCAATAACCTCTGTAGGAGCCATGTTGAGCAGTCTGTGATTGGGTGCATTTATAAAAGACAAAAGCATTTTTCTCACCAAATTTTAACCTTGTTTTCCTTACCTTTGTTGCATGAATTCAATGACTAACCCATAATTTGAACCATGTTTCTTTCATTAAGTGTGAAATGGTCAAAACCCAGCAATGCTTCATTGCCACTGTACTGGTATAAGGAAAGTATCTCACTGTTTCTATACAGAGTAATTAATCATAAAACATTTTTTAGAATGAGAAGAATTCCGTTCATCATCTCTCAAAATAGAGCGAAAGGCGTTCCATGAAATCAACCCAGATATTTTGTATTCAGATTGGAGGACATTGTAATCAGAGGGAGCAGAAAAAAACTAAAAGCTTTCTTTCCTGTTTCAGTGTGAACACAAGGTACAGGGAAGCACAGCATGTCATTCGAGCACAAAGCATATTGGCTTCCTGAATCAAACTGGATAAATAGATCGGAACCAGTCCAACAACAGTCTTGTAAACCAGCATCATCCAATTGTACATCGCCTTACAGTGAAAGAGGGCATGCCAGCATTGGCATACAACTCACAGCGGTGTGTGAGGTGGCTACAACCAGTGCTGAATCTCAAGGCACAATGATACTGTAGGCAACTGGTTAAGGTGCACTTATACACAACATTGCTGTAGTCCAGTACAGGCTATAAGGTACAATTATCAGGAGTTTCCAAGCACTTGTACTTAAGGAAAAAACATGACTTATTTCTATAAAGAAAGCCTAGCTTCACCCTTAATTTGGAAATCAAGTGCTAAAGATGAACTTTAAAAGAAACCACTGCGTCAATAGTTAATCCCAAATACTTCTAACTTCTGACTAGCTTGAGCGTATTACATTGAGCAGTTTTAATTGATGGTATATTCTCCAAGGAAACAGGTGACTTTGAGATAAACATTATTTTGGATTTGTCTGTGTTCAAGACAATTTTCATTTTTTTTCAATTTCAATTTATTTTCATTTATATAGCGCCAAATCACAACAGAGTTGCCTCAAAGCGCTTCACACAGGTAAGGTCTAACCTTACCAACCCCCAGAGCAACAGTGGTAAGGAAAAAAAAAAGACCAGTTTGATTTTCTCCAGATGGCACTGCACTACGTCAAAGCAGTGTGCAAAAATTCAAATGCCTGTGTCACTGAGTTTGAACAATAGATTATAGTGTCATCAGCATAAAGATAATAGAAAGTGTTTGATAGGTTTACACATATAGAGCAGTAGTATAAACTGAACAAAATACATCCAAAAACTGAACCTTGATGAACTCCTTCTGTGACCTCAAGGAAGCTGGATTTAGCAACGCCATCTGAACACTCTGTGTCCTACTTGCCAAATAGTCTGCAAACCAGGAGACAGACTGTGTAGAGATGCCATGTTTGTAAAGAGTTTCTAGCAAGAGACAGTGATCCACAGTATCAAATGCCTTCAAAAGATCAAGAAACAGTGCAACACAGAACTTTATAGAATCCATTGCCCCAAATACTCAATTTAAAACTTTTAGAAAAGCAGTGACAGTGCTATTTTGCTTCCTGAAACCAGACTGAAAAGGGTTAAAAATGTTGTTTGATTCTAGGAAGTCCTTCAACTGATCACACACCAGTTGTTGAAACACTTTTGCCAAAATACATAATTTTGAAATACACTCAACAAAAATATAAACGCAACACTTTTGGTTTTGCTCCCATTTTGTATGAGATGAACTCAAAGATCTAAAGCTTTTTCCACATACACAATATCACCATTTCCCTCAAATGTTGTTCACAAACCAGTCTAAATCTGTGATAGTGAGCACTTCTCCTTTGCTGAGATAATCCATCCCACCTCATAGGTGTGCCATATCAAGATGCTGATTAGACACCATGATTAGTGCACAGGTGTGCCTTAGATTGTCCACAATAAAAGGCCACTCTGAAAGGTGCAGTTTTGTTTTATTGGGGGGGATACCAGTCAGTATCTGGTGTGACCACCATTTGCCTCATGCAGTGCAACACATCTCCTTCGCATAGAGTTGATCAGGTTGTCAATTGTGGCCTGTGGAATGTTGGTCCACTCCTCTTCAATGGCTGTGCGAAGTTGCTGGATACTGGCAGGAACTGGTACACGCTGTCGTATACGCCGGTCCAGAGCATCCCAAACATGCTCAATGGGTGACATGTCCGGTGAGTATGCCGGCCATGCAAGAACTGGGACATTTTCAGCTTCCAAGAATTGTGTACAGATCCTTGCAACATGGGGCCGTGCATTATCCTGCTGCAACATGAGGTGATGTTCTTGGATGTATGGCACAACAATGGGCCTCAGGATCTCGTCACGGTATCTCTGTGCATTCAAAATGCCATCAATAAAATGCACCTGTGTTCTTCGTCCATAACAGACGCCTGCCCATACCATAACCCCACCGCCACCATGGGCCACTCGATCCACAACATTGACATCAGAAAACCGCTCACCCACACGACGCCACACACGCTGTCTGCCATCTGCCCTGGACAGTGTGAAACGGGATTCATCCGTGAAGAGAACACCTCTCCAACGTGCCAAACGCCAGCGAATGTGAGCATTTGCCCACTCAAGTCGGTTACAACGACGAACTGGAGTCAGGTCGAGACCCCGATGAGGACGACGAGCATGCAGATGAGCTTCCCTGAGATGGTTTCTGACAGTTTGTGCAGAAATTCTTTGGTTATGCAAACCGATTGTTTCAGCAGCTGTCCGAGTGGCTGGTCTCAGACGATCTTGGAGGTGAACATGCTGGATGTGGAGGTCCTGGGCTGGTGTGGTTACACGTGGTCTGCGGTTGTGAGGCTGGTTGGATGTACTGCCAAATTCTCTGAAACACCTTTGGAGACGGCTTATGATAGAGAAATGAACATTCAATACACGAGCAACAGCTCTGGTTGACATTCCTGCTGTCAGCATGCCAATTGCACGCTCCCTCAAATCTTGCGACATCTGTGGCATTGTGCTGTGTGATAAAACTGCACCTTTCAGAGTGGCCTTTTATTGTGGGCAGTCTAATGAACACCTGTGCACTAATCATGGTGTCTAATCAGCATCTTGATATGGCACACCTGTGAGGTGGGATGGATTATCTCAGCAAAGGAGAAGTGCTCACTATCACAGATTTAGACTGGTTTGTTAACAATATTTGAGGGAAATGGTGATATTGTGTATGTGGGAAAAGTTTTAGATCTTTGAGTTCATCTCATACAAAATGGGAGCAAAACCAAAAGTGTTGCATTTATATTTTTGTTGAGTGTAGGTCTGTAATTATTCACATTTTAAGGTCTGCCTCCTTTGAGCAGTGGGGCAATGACAGCAGATTTCCAAATTTTAGGGAGTTTGTTTGTGCTTAGACTTAGATTAAAAATACACTCTAAAAAAAATGAACCGTTGTCTCAATGAGAAAAAGTGATGGAGCAATTTGCATTAGTTATTTCAACGTAAGTAAAGTTATTTCAACTTAACTAGAGACATCTTGTGACATTAACTCAGTTGAAAGTTGAAATAACTTTAAAAAATCTATGCAAATTGTTACATCAATTTTTCTTGTTGAGACAGCAGTTCCTTTTTTACAGTGTACTAGTTAGAGGCTCAGCAATCAGATCCGCAACCAACTTTAAAAATAATGGATGCAAACCATCAGGACCTGATCAGGAGCTGACTGTTTGGAATCCAACATCTTCAGCAACCTACAGACCTCAGGAACACACAGAAGTTTAAAATGAAATGAACAATCAACAGGAGGACATCTCCAGATGGTTCATTATTTAGAACAGTTTTTTTTTTAACATCATTGTTTAGGTAATCATGCAAATGCCCTGCTTTAATGAAATGTTCATTAAAGTAATCTAACATCATACAGGTATAGGACAAAAGAGATGCACAAGCAACAAAAATAATCAATCAATCAATCAACTTTTTTCTTATATAGCGCCAAATCACAACAAACAGTTGCCCCAAGGCGCTCCATATTGTAAGGCAAGGCCATACAATAATTATGAAAAACCCCAACGGTCAAAACGACCCCCTATGAGCAAGCACTTGGCCACAGTGGGAAGGAAAAACTCCCTTTTAACAGGAAGAAACCTCCAGCAGAACCAGGCTCAGGGAGGGGCAGTCTTCTGCTGAGACTGGTTGGGGCTGAGGGAAAAAAAAAACAGGAAAAAGACATGCCGTGAAGGGGGGCAGAGATCGATCACTAATGATTAAATGCAGAGTGATGCATACGGAGCAAAAAGAGAAAGGAACAGTGCATCATGGGAACCCCCCCACAATCTACGTCTAAAGCAGCATAACCAAGGGATGGTCCAGGGTCACCCGATCCAGCCCTAACTATAAGCCTTAGCGAAAAGGAAAGTTTTAAGCCTAATCTTAAAAGTAGAGAGGGTATCTGTCTCCCTGATCTGAATTGGGAGCTGGTTCCACAGGAGAGGAGCCTGAAAGCTAATTCTACTCTTACAAACCCTAGGAACTACAAGTAAGCCCGCAGTCTGAGAGCGAAGCGCTCTAATGGGGTAATATGGTACTACGAGGTCCCTAAGATAAGATGGGACCTGATTATTCAAAACCTTATAAGTAAGAAGAAGAATTTTAAATTCTATTCTAGAATTAACAGGAAGCCAATGAAGAGAGGCCAACACGGGTGAGATATGCTCTCTCCTGCTAGTCCCCGTCAGTACTCTAGCTGCAGCATTCTGAACCAACTGAAGGCTTTTTAGGGAACTTTTAGGACAACCTGATAATAATGAATTACAATAGTCCAGCCTAGAGGAAATAAATGCATGAATTAGTTTTTCAGCATCACTCTGAGACAAGACCTTTCTGATTTTAGAAATATTGCGTAAATGCAAAAAGGCAGTCCTACATATTTGTTTAATATGCGCTTTGAATGACATATCCTGATCAAAAATGACTCCAAGATTTCTCACAGTATTACTAGAGATCAGGGAAATGCCATCCAGAGTAAAGATCTGGTTAGACACCATGCTTCTAAGATTTGTGGGGCCAAGTACAATAACTTCTGTTTTATCTGAGTTTAAAAGCAGGAAATTAGAGGTCATCCATGTCTTTATGTCTGTAAGACAATCCTGCAGTTTAGCTAATTGGTGTGTATCCTCTAGCTTCATGGATAGATAAAGCTGGGTATCATCTGTGTAACAATGAAAATTTAAGCAATACCGTCTAATAATACTGCCTAAGGGAAGCATGTATAAAGTGAATAAAATTGGTCCTAGCACAGAACCTTGTGGAACTCCATAATTAACTTTAGTCTGTGAAGAAGATTCCCCATTTACATGAACAAACTGTAATCTATTAGACAAATATGATTCAAACCACCGCAGCGCAGTGCCTTTAATACCTATGACATGCTCTAATCTCTGTAATAAAATTTTATGGTCAACAGTATCAAAAGCAGCACTGAGGTCCAACAGAACAAGCACAGAGATAAGTCCACTGTCCGAAGCCATAAGAAGATCATTTGTAACCTTCACTAATGCTGTTTCTGTACTATGATGAATTCTAAAACCTGACTGAAACTCTTCAAATAGACCATTCCTCTGCAGGTGATCAGTTAGCTGTTTTACAACTACCCTCTCAAGAATCTTTGAGAGAAAAGGAAGGTTGGAGATTGGCCTATAATTAGCTAAGATAGCTGGGTCAAGTGATGGCTTTTTAAGTAATGGTTTAATTACTGCCACCTTAAAGGCCTGTGGTACATAACCAACTAACAAAGATAGATTGATCATATTTAATATTGAAGCATTAAATAATGGTAGGACTTCCTTGAGCAGCCTGGCAGGAATGGGGTCTAATAAACATGTTGATGGTTTGGATGAAGTAACTAATGAAAATAACTCAGACAGAACAATCGGAGAGAAAGAGTCTAACCAAATACCGGCATCACTGAAAGCAGCCAAAGATAACGATACATCTTTGGGATGGTTATGAGTAATTTTTTCTCTAATAGTCAAAATTTTGTTAGCAAAGAAAGTCATGAAGTCATTACTAGTTAAAGTTAATGGAATACTCAGCTCAATAGAGCTCTGACTCTTTGTCAGCCTGGCTACAGTGCTGAAAAGAAACCTGGGGTTATTCTTATTTTCTTCAATTAGTGATGAGTAGAAAGATGTCCTAGCTTTACGGAGGGCTTTTTTATAGAGCAACAAACTCTTTTTCCAGGCTAAGTGAAGATCTTCTAAATTAGTGAGACGCCATTTCCTCTCCAACTTACGGGTTATCTGCTTTAAGCTACGAGTTTGTGAGTTATACCACGGAGTCAGACACTTCTGATTTAAAGCTCTCTTTTTCAGAGGAGCTACAGCATCCAAAGTTGTCTTCAAAGAGGATGTAAAACTATTGACGAGATACTCTAACTCCCTTACAGAGTTTAGGTAGCTACTCTGCACTGTGTTGGTATATGACATTAGAGAACATAAAGAAGGAATCATATCCTTAAACCTAGTTACAGCGCTTTCTGAAAGACTTCTAGTGTAATGAAACTTATTCCCCACTGCAGGGTAGTCCATCAGGGTAAATGTAAATGTTATTAAAAATGATCAGACAGAAGGGAGTTTTCAGGGAATACTGTTAAGTCTTCTATTTCCATACCATAAGTCAGAACAAGATCTAAGATATGATTAAAGTGGTGGGTGGACTCATTTACTTTTTGAGCAAAGCCGATAGAGTCTAATAATAGATTAAATGCAGTGTTGAGGCTGTCATTCTCAGCATCTGTGTGGATGTTAAAATCGCCCACTATAATTATCTTATCTGAGCTAAGCACTAAGTCAGACAAAAGGTCTGAAAATTCACAGAGAAACTCACAGTAACGACCAGGTGGATGATAGATAATAACAAATAAAACTGGTTTTTGGGACTTCCAATTTGGATGGACAAGACTAAGAGACAAGCTTTCAAGTGAATTAAAGCTCTGTCTAGGTTTTTGCTTAATTAATAAGCTGGAATGGAAGATTGCTGCTAATCCTCCGCCCCGGCCCGTGCTACGAGCATTCTGACAGTTAGTGTGACTCGGGGGTGTTGACTCATTTAAACTAACATATTCATCCTGCTGTAACCAGGTTTCTGTTAGGCAGAATAAATCAATACGTTGATCAATTATTATATCATTTACCAACAGGGACTTAGAAGAGAGAGACCTAATGTTTAATAGACCACATTTAACTGTTTTAGTCTGTGGTGCAATTGAAGGTGCTATATTATTTTTTCTTTTTGAATTTTTATGCTTAAATAGATTTTTGCTGGTTATTGGTGGTCTGGGAGCAGACACCGTCTCTACGGGGATGGGGTAATGAGGGGATGGCAGGGGGAGAGAAGCTGCAGAGAGGTGTATAAGACCACAGCTCTGCCTCCTGGTCCCAACGCTGGACAGTCACAGTTTGGAGGATCCAAGAAAATTGGCCAGATTTCTAGAAATGAGAGCTGCTCCATCCAAAGTGGGATGGATGCCGTCTCTCCTAACAAGACCAGGTTTTCCCCAGAAGCTTTGCCAATTATCAATGAAGCCCACCTCATTTTTTGGACACCACTCAGACAGCCAGCAATTCAAGGAGAACATGCGGCTAAACATGTCACTCCCGGTCTGATTGGGGAGGGGCCCAGAGAAAACAACAGAGTCCGACATTGTTTTTGCAAAGTTACACACCGATTTAATGTTAATTTTAGTGACCTCCGATTGGCGTAACCGAGTGTCATTACTGCCGACGTGAATTACAATCTTACCAAATTTACGCTTAGCCTTAGCCAGCAATTTCAAATGTCCTTCGATGTCGCCTGCTCTGGCCCCCGGAAGACAATTGACTATGGTTGCTGGTGTCGCTAACTTCACATTTCTCAAAACAGAGTCGCCAATAACCAGAGTTTGATCCTCGGCGAGTGTATCGTCGAGTGGGGAAAAACGGTTAGAGATGTGAACGGGTTGACGGTGTACACGGGGCTTCTGTTTAGGGCTACGCTTCCTCCTCACAGTCACCCAGTCAGCCTGCTTTCCCGACTGCCCGGGATCTGCCAGGGGGGAACTAACGGCGGCTAAGCTACCTTGGTCCGCACCGACTACAGGGGCCTGGCTAGCTGTAGAATTTTCCACGGTGCGGAGCCGAGTCTCCAATTCGCCCAGCCTGGCCTCCAAAGCTACGAATAAGCTGCACTTATTACAAGTACCGTTACTGCTAAAGGAGGCCGAGGAATAACTAAACATTTCACACCCAGAGCAGAAAAGTACGGGAGAGACAGGAGAAGCCGCCATGCTAAATCGGCTAAGAGCTAGTAGCTACGCAACCTAGCGGATTCCTAAAAACACACAAAGTGAATAATGTGTAAATAATTTAGAGGTGATTCAGCAGAAGGAGTGCCCCAATCAAGGCACCAAACAGGCCATGAAGCAGCACAGGCAACGCACGACAACAGCAAACGCACGACAACGGTGCTAAAATAAAACAAAAATCGACCAAACACGCTGTGGAGCAGCACAGACAATGCACAACAACACTGCTAAAAAAAAAAAAAAAACGAACGCGTTAGCAAGCTAGTTAGCTTGCCAACGCTGATGAAAGTTAGCTGATAAAAGTGCTCCGTCGCGATGTTTCGACCGTTAGAGGTCTTCCTTAGGCGTTGGAGCACAGTAAAAAAGTAAAAAAAAAAGTAAAAAGGTAAAAAAGTAAAAAAGTCTTGAAAAAGACTGTTAGTTCAAGTCCAAAGCAGCAGGTAGCAGTCTCTGTGTAAACAGTCCCAACAGAGAGCCAAAATTCTGATGCAATCTCACTCCGAAGACCAAGTCAGCAAAAAATAATAATACTAACAACAAAAATAATATGAATGCTGTGCAGCAGTGGGAATTTCACTCTATGGTACAAGGAGTCCCAAACAGGAAGTGCCAAGTTTTGAGTCCACAGTGAAACAGGAAGTATCAAATGTCAACCACTTCCTGGATCGACCCTTCCTGGATTGACATACGAGATCCCAGGGAATCTTGAGGGAACTCAGTGGCAAGTAAACAAAGAAACAGGAAGTGCCAAATATTGAGTCCACAGTGAAACAGGAAATGTCAAATTCTTCCTGGTATGGGTGGAGCTAGAGTGAAGGCCAGGGCACTGGACTCTCCTGAAATCTGATTGGACACAGATGATTGACATGTCACGGCACCGCACATCCGGTTGAAAAAAGCCTGCATTTTGAAATCAGTGTCACATTGACTGCTAGGTTCCTCCTGTGCATAAAAAGTTCTATTCCACCTTAGTAGAAGAAGAAAAATGTTTCCCTCAGATTTGAATTGAACACGTCGTTTGAACCGTGGACTAATAGTGACCCCAAAGTTACAACCCCAATTCCATTGAGGTTGGGATGTTGTGTGAAATGTAAATAAAAACAGAATACAATGATTTGCAAATCCTCTTCAACCTATATTCAAATGAATACACCAAAAAGACAAGATATTTATGTTCAAACTGATAAATTTTATTGTTTTGTGCAAATATTTGCTCATTTTGAAATGGATTCCTGCAACATTTTTTAAAAACGTTGGGACAGGACAACAAAAGACTGGGAAAGTTGATGAATGCTCAAAGAACACCTAATTGGAAGCAGGTGAGTGTCATGATTGGGTATAAAAGGAGCATCCCCAAAAGTATCAGCCTTTCAAAAGCAAAGATGGGGCGAGCATCACCACTTTGTGAACAACTGCGTGAAAAAATAGTTCAACAGTTTAAGAACAATGTTTCTCAATGTTAAATTGCATGGAATTTAGGGATTCCATCATCTACAGTCCATAATATAATCAGAAGATTCAGAGAATCTGGAGAACCTTCTACACATAAGCAGCAAGGCCGAAAACCAACATTGAATGCCCGTGAACTTCAATCCCTCAGCCTGTACTGCATTAAAAACTGACATAATTGTGTAAAGGATCTTACCACGTGGGCTCAGGAACACTTCAGAAAACCATTGTCAGTTAACACAGTTCATCGCTACATCTACAAGTGCAAGTTAAAACTCTACCATGCAAAGCAAAAGTCATACATCAACAACAACCAGAAGTGCCGCCGCCTTCTCTGGACCCGAGCTCATCTATAATGGACAGACACAAAGTAGAAAAGTGTGCTGTGGTCTGAGTCCAAATTTCATATTGTTTTTGGAAATCATGGATGTCGTGTCCTCCAGACAAAAGAGGATTATTACCAGCGCAAAGTTCAAAAGCAAGCATCTGTGATGGTATGGGGGTGTGTTAGTGCTCATGGCATGGGCAACTTACACATCTGTGATGGCACCATCAATGCTGAAAGGTACATCCAGGTTTTGGAGCAACACATGCTGCCATCCAAGCAACATCTTTTTCAGGGATGTCCCTGCTTATTTCAACAAGACAATGCCAAACCACTTTCTGCACATGTTACAACAGCAAGGCTTCATAGTAAAAGACTGCACGTACTAGACTGGCCTGCCTGCAGTCCAGACCTGTTGGCCATTGAAAATGTGTGGCGCATTATGAAGTATAAAATACGACAACGGAAACTGAAGTCGTACATCAAGCAAGAATGGGAAAGAATTCCACCTACAAAGCTTCAACAGTTAGTGTCCTCAGTTCCCAAACGCTTATTGAGTGTTGTTAGAAGGAAAGGTAATGTAACACAGTGGTAAACATACCACTGTCCCAGCTTTTTTGAAACATGTTGCAGGCATCCATTTCAAAATGAGCAAATATTTGCACAAAAACAATAAAGTTTATCAGTTTGAACATTAAATATCTTGTCTTTGTGGTGTATTCAATTGAATACGTATAGGTTGAAAAGGATTTGCAAATCACTGTATTCTGCTTTTATTTACATTTTACACAACGTCCCAACTTAATTGGAATTGGGGTTTTATATTACAAGTAGTAAGTAAATGACCATATTTTATGCCAGAAATGAGGTCCAGGTTGTTAAAAGCGGTATTTCTCCTTTAATTTAGGTTGTCTTATATATATGTGTGTGTCTCTGGTGATATTTAAATGAGCAGGCAGCTGTTGATTAAATAACCTCTTAATTTTGCTGTCTGAGTGACACACCAGTGACAACTTTAGATAAATAAAGATAAAGTTATCTTTCTTAAACTCAAACTGAAAACAAATCTCTGCAACCTGATATAAGTTAATTAAAAATATAAAATCCAGTTTCCTGATGAAGTGTTTTTTTCTTAAAAAGAAGCCCTGAACATTCAGCTAAAAATTGACAGAAAGAACATTTGAGATGAAAGCCTAGATTTGACGTTTTGGTGAAAGAAACTTTTGTATTTCTTCATAAATGATGTAAATAAAGTCCAAGACATATTCAGTGACTTGAAAATGTTCATGTTTCCATCCCCTGACTTGTCTGAAGAAAACTGGCAATAAAACTAAGTTATCTGCAAGTAATATACAGTGACATTTACAGTAATTTACAGGTATTATCAAGTTGTAGAGATTTGCTTTCAGTTTGAGTTTGAGGAAAATAATTTTTGAAAATTTTATTCTTTATATTTTTCGGATTTCTTGTATTTGAAATGGCATAAACAAATAAAAATGTGTGAAATACCAAGTGTTGCAATACTTTTGGAGGGTGCAGTATCCTAACCTTATGATTAGTGCAAAATGAGTGTGGTATTATTACTCTGTTGTTTATGAATGTTTAATTTTCACTGTTGCTGCACTTTGTGTGAAATCATAGTCATATTATATATCATATTGATATGACAATATTGAGATATGATAATTTGGCCATATTTTACAGCCCTACTGTCAACTAGCTGAAAAATTTGAATATTAATTTACATCTACATTTTTTAAAATTTCTTAAAGTGGAAGCAGGTTAAGAGGGCTGTAATTAAGAGAGTCTGGGGTGGAGCCCCCAGAAGCTGAAAGGCAAATAAAGAAAAATGCTTAAAAAGGTGCAGGGTCTGGGGAGGGTGGAGCTCCCACAGAAGCTGAAAGGCAATAAAAGAAAAAAAAAGTTTTGAAGGACCTCAATGACGTGGTGAGATGCTGAAGAGCGCCGCTTGTTCATGTCTGCGACATGTACATATCAATAATGGAACAATAACATTCGAAATGTCCAACAATTAGCTTGAGAATTGACAGTTTGTAAATCCTGAACATTCTGCCTAAAGTGTTTACATTTTGTGTAATCACATTAAAAATAAGCATATGCACATGAAAAATATAATTCATAGTTAATGTTGCAGACCTCTTTTCTTCCTTTTTCATTCTTTTAAGGGCACATAGTTTGGTCCATGTAAAATATTGTGGCAAGTCAGTTTCATGTTTTTTGTAACACCCCTGTTCATGACTGCCTTGATTTCTGTCGACTGTAACTATGACTGTATGTACATGTACTGTATTAGCTTCGATATCCTGAGAATGCCAAAGACAATCTTGATCAAACTTGGAAGGTAGGTCATTGTTGATCCATATCAAAGAAGCAGGTGAAATGTCCAGCCTCATGCAGATTTTATTTTTGCAAACATCATATTTATTGTTCGTGAATGTGTCTTTTTCCTGTTCGATTCAGAGGCTTAGATATCAACCAGTGACATGAAGTGATGACTGCATGTCTATGGTACTAATACCCCGTCATACATAGCCAGAATCACACCAAGAGTGACGTTGGACTTATGAATCAGCACACATCTGAAAAGTGTCAGATTTCAGTTCCAAAACATTCTGACAGCCATCTGCGGAAGTACACACCGTTGGTCAAAATCGTCCGGCGACACCGAGTGTGACGCACATGTTCAAAACTCTCCAGACGCCATTGAAATGGGGCACCTATCCGACAGCGGTTCATGTGTTATCTGAGGACCATGTGATCGCAATTTACATTTTCTGATGGTGGCAAAATGGGATCTGAAATGATCTGAGCGCATACGAGGGAACCTCGAGATACATCTGGCACCGCAAAGCCTGCCGGTGTGACTGCATCAGATTATGGCAGTATTTGCCATGTCGGGCATGCTTCCGGCAAGTTCTTGCTATGTGTGATGGGGGATGGAGGATCTTTGGTAGGATCTTTAGTATCATGTGAGCGGTTACCTCAGGAGACACAAATGAGGAGTATCACTTGCACAGTGAGGGGATGTCCATTTTCAAGGGAACTTCCATTGCTATGCAATATTTGGCTATGTGTTGCATTTCTCTGGGCATGATCCAACATGCCTCAGTGCTGAGGACCTCAGCAACTGGGAAGGGCTAAGGGGAAGCCCACACTCCACTTAGCTGCAGCAGACAATTTGAATTTAATTTAACCACGTTAGTCCCATTTAGTGTGCCTTGATAGTGTGGCGACATGTCGAGTAGAAAAAAAAAAAAAAAACAGTCATGTAACTCCTGGTGCCATCTTGGGTTCAAAATCACATCCACTGTTAATCTGTCTGCATGTAAATCCAGCTATTTTTTTTATTTTTTATTTTTTATTCACTGAAAATGCCGGGTTGCTGTGCAGAAGAAGAACTTTAAGACTGTCACGCACGTTATTGCATGACACAGAGTTACAGAGCTGCAGCTGCATAAGTCAGGCTTTAAATTAATTACATAAATCATAAATTGTAAATTTATATAAATTTGATATTGTGTGTTTGTGGACTTATGCTTATGATAGGCTGCCAAGAGAAGAGCTGTGGTATTGTATGAGGAAGTCTGGAGTGGCAGAGAAGTATGTTAGGTCTTGTCTCAGAGTGATGCTGAAAAACTAATTCATGCATTTATTTCCTCTAGGCTGGACTATTGTATTTCATTATTATCAGGTTGTCCTAAAAGTTCCCTAAAAAGCCTTCAGTTAATTCAAAATGCTGCAGCTAGAGTACTGACGGGGTCTAGAAGGAGAGAGCATATCTCACCCATATTGGCCTCTCTTCATTGGCTTCCTGTTAATTCTAGAATAGAATTTAAAATTCTTCTTCTTACTTATAAGGTTTTGAATAATCAGGTCCCATCTTATCTTAGGGACCTCGTAGTACCATATCACCCCAATAGAGCGCTTCGCTCTCAGACTGCAGGCTTACTTGTAGTTCCTAGGGTTTGTAAGAGTAGAATGGGAGGCAGAGCCTTCAGCTTTCAGGCTCCTCTCCTGTGGAACCAGCTCCCAATTCAGATCAGGGAGACAGACACCCTCTCTACTTTTAAGATTAGGCTTAAAACTTTCCTTTTTGCTAAAGCTTATAGTTAGGGCTGGATCAGGTGACCCTGAACCATCCCTTAGTTATGCTATAGACGTAGACTGCTGGGGGGTTCCCATGATGCATTGTTTCTTTCTCTTTTTGCTCTGTATGCACCACTCTGCATTTAATCATTAGTGATCGATCTCTGCTCCCCTCCACAGCATGTCTTTTTCCTGGTTCTCTCCCTCAGCCCCAACCAGTCCCAGCAGAAGACTGCCCCTCCCTGAGCCTGGTTCTGCTGGAGGTTTCTTCCTGTTAAAAGGGAGTTTTTCCTTCCCACTGTAGCCAAGTGCTTGCTCACAGGGGGTCGTTTTGACCGTTTGGGTTTTACATAATTATTGTATGGCCTTGCCTTACAATATAAAGTGCCTTGGGGCAACTGTTCGTTGTGATTTGGCGCTATATAAAAAAATTGATTGATTGATTGATTGATAGTGCAGGACATGTACAAGAATAGTGTGACAGCAGTGAGATGTGCAGTCGGAATGACAGACTCATTCAAGGTGGAGGTGGGATTACACCAAGGATCAGCTCTGAGTCCTTTCTTGTTCGCACTGGTGATGGACAGGTTGATGAATGAGATCAGACAGGAGTCTCTATGGACTATGATGTTTGCAGATGACATTGTGATCTGTAGTGAAAGTAGAGAGCAAGTTGAGTCTAGTCTGGAGAGGTGGAGATATGCTTTGGAGAGAAGGGGAATGAAAGTCAGTAGAAGCAAGACTGAGTACATGTGTGTGAATGGGAGGGAGTCCAGTGGAATAGTGCAGTTACAAGGAGTAGAAGTGGTGAAAGTAGATGAGTTTAAATATTGGGGTCAACTGTTCAAAGTAATGGAGAGTGTGGCAGAGAGGTGAAGAAGAGAGTGCAGGCAGGGTGGAGTGGGTGGAGAAAGGTGGCAGGAGTGATTTGTGACCGAAGAATATCAGCAAGAGTGAAGGGGAACGTTTATAAAACAGTAGTGAGACCAGGTATGTTGTACAGCTTAGAGATGGTGGCACTAACAAAAAGACAGGAGGCAGAGCTGGAGGTGGCAGAGCTGAAGATGTTGAGATTCTCTTTGGGAGTGACAAGAATGGACAAGCTTAGGAATGAACATATCAGAGGGACAGCTCAGGTGGGACGGTTTGGAGACAAAGTTAGAGAGGCGAGATTGAGATGGTTTGGACATGTGCAGAGGAGGGACCCAGGGGTATATAGGGAGAAGGATGCTGAAGATGGAGCCACCAGGCAGGAGGAGAAGAGGGAGGCCAAAGAGAAGGTTTATGGATGTGCTGAGGGAGGACATGCAGGTGGTTGGTGTGACAGAGGAAGATACAGAGGACAGGGTGAGATGGAAATGACTGATCTGCTGTGGTGACCCCTAATGGGAACAGCCGAAAGACAAAGAAGAAGATAGCTTAACTATTTTTATATTTATTTTGACAGCACCTGTACCTGGATGTGTTGTATGTGATTAAATGATTTTAAAAAATGTTGAAAACATTAAAGGTTCATTCAATATTTCAGCGCAGTTGGAACCAAAATGGCGCCATGTTCTGAGTTGACGCCACTCTCTCTATCAAGGCACCCCCCATTGAGATCCCATTGAGATCGAGACCTCTTTTGCATGGGAGACCTGGGCAATTATAAAGTTTCCAATTCACCAAACCTGAATGTCTTTAAATGTGGGCGGAAACCGGAGCACCTACAGGAACCCACACAAACATGGGGAGAACATGAAAACTCCACACAGAAAGCCCACAGGTGGGAATTGAACCCATGACCTTATAGCTGTGAAGCAAGTGCTAACCATTAAGCCACCATGCTGCCCTAAATAGATGGGTGCTTTTGACTTGCAATTGAAATTTGAGACTTTTGACAAATGTTTACACAAACTTATCTTAATTAAAAAAAATTACATATATTTTGTGTTAAAGGAAAGATTTTACCTTCCCATAATATTAAATTAGTTCTATCACTTAAAGTTGGGGCAATATAGAAAATAAAACAATAAATAAATAAAACAATGCAGAGATCCAAACATTTACTTTGACTTCTAATTTCCTTGCAGACAGTATGAACCCAAGATATTTCATATTTTGTGTGGTCAACTTCATTTCATTTGTTAATATACATCTGTTAATGATTTTACGCAGTGGTGGGCACAGTTCCACTAATCTGCTAACTGCTATTTAGCGAAGCTAACGTTTTCATTAGCAGATTAGCTTTCCAGCTAACTTTGAAAACCAACAGTGGATTAATTAGCTTCCACTAAAATTAGTTTCGCTAATTTTCACTCTGCTAACATTTTTGCTGGCATACTGTAGTTAAGGCCGAACTGTCAAAATGTTTTTAAACCCTAAACTCAAACATTAATTCTTGCCTGTGTAGCAGCTGCACTCTGCGTTGTGTTGTTATTGACTCCGTCCATTCGCTCCCCTCGGGACACGAACTCACGAGCTCCAGCATGGGAGTCAGACTCTCTAACCAGAAGGCTAAAACTCAGGGCTCTGGCCTTGTGACCAGAGAATCCTTTTGAGCTGTTGGGAGTGAGATTTACTAACTACATCTGCACAGCGACACCTGCTGGCCTCCGTTACACTCACCCCCCTAAACTCACTCCCATCCAGGTCACGGCACCATTGTAGCGGCTACACTCTGCGTTGTGTTGTTATTGACTCTGCCCATTTGCTCCCCTCGGGACGCGAACTCACGAGCTCTGGCATGGGAGTCAGACTCTCTAACCAGAAGACCAAAACCCAGGGCTCTGGCCTTGTGACCAGAGAATCCTTTTGAGCTGTTGGGAGTGAGATTTACTAACTACATCTGCACAGCGACACCTGCTGGCCTCCGTTACATCTGTTGCATGCTTTGTAACAGCCAGGGTGTCACAAGAAACTCAGCCCTCACCCAACAGAAGGGGGCAGGCCAGCTGCCACTGTTGCTGGAAAAAAAAAATTTACTTTTAACATACAGCAACCCAGACATTTGCAAAAGTGAAAATTCTGTTTGTGATCACACGTTGGCTGCTATTCACACTCCCATCCAGGGAGTGAGGTGCTGTGACCCTTTCAACTTTTAAAATAAGTTAATGTTGTTGTGTGACCGGTGTTCTCTGGTTCAGGCTGAGAAATGCACCCAGAGCAGACAAACACTGAGGGACTTTAAAACACTGCGTTTCTTCATCGACGACAAGGAACTAAAGTATTTTCAGATGTCGTTTTCCAAAATCAGGATGCTGTATGTGGATCGGTTTTTGTCAGGCTATGATGATGAATCTGACTGAAACAGGTAGGCTTAGGACTTTAATGCTTAGCGTGTGAATGGTTTTAATATTTCAAACAGTATAAATTGGACAAGTCGGGCGAATGGAGGACAGCCATATCCCAAAGAATGTACTGGACTGGAGTTGGCCACAGGCTCCAGTGCAAAAGGATGACCTACACGTCACTTCAAAGGTGTTTGCAAATGTGATCTGACAGCACCTGGCTTTCAACCCTGTGGACCTAGAGACAGCAACTGCAGACACCATCAGCTAGCAGTTCACCACCAGAACCATCATCAGGTGGAAGAGAGGAGAGAGGCCCGTGTGGGGGAGAGGAGGTTCCACCGACAGCAGAGACTCCAGCTAGCACCCACTACCATAGACACCCATCCGACAGATTACACCTGCAACAATTGTAGCAGACTGTGCCAGTCCTGAATTGGCCTGTACAGCCACACCAGGCGCTGCAACTCAACAAACTGATGGACAACCTCAGGCCTAGAAACCGTGATCTTACAGGATCAACGGAGCCAACAATAAATCGGAACAAATAGGAATGTGAGGCTTGAGCTTTTCCTGAGCCGCCTCCCCAAGGGGTTAAATGTAGGTACAGAGGTTAGCCCCTCCCATTTGGAACCGAGCCATTATTTTGGTACCTCAAACAAAGGGTACCAAAAAAGTGGTACATTACCGGTCGGGTTTTTTGTATCCGTCCCTAAATCTGGACGTGGAAACGCACAAAATAGCATTCCATACCATGCCATACCGACCCGGACCACTTGGTGGAAACGAGGATTAATTCTCAGAGCTGTCATGGTCTTTGTGGCTTGTCTGGTGGCTTCCCTCATGAGTCTTCTTCCAGCATAGTCGCTCAATTTTTGAGAACTGCCTGAGACAAATATACTGTACAGTAGTAGAGCAGAAGATTCACAGTTCAAGATCACTGCTGACCATTCTTCATGTACTGTGGAAATGCACCATTAAAACTTGTGCCATATCAACATTCAGATCTATCTTGGGTCTGCTGTGGTGATCCTGAGTAGAATAAGGAAGAAGCTGAAGGAACTAATAATGACTGATGTACAGTGGGGCACAGAAGTATTTAGTCAGTCCCCGACTGTGCAAGTTCTCCTACTTAGAAAGATGAGAGAGGTCTGTAATTTTCAAGATAGGTACATTTCAACTGTGAGAGACAAAATGAGAAAAAAATAAATAAATCCAGGAAATCACATTGTAGGATTTTTAAAGAATTTATCTGTAAATTATGGTGGAAAATACAGTAAGTATTTGGTCAATAATAAAAGTTCAACTCAATTCTTTGTAACATAATCTTTGTTGGCATTAACAGAGGTCACACGTTTCCTGTAAGTCTTCACCGGGTTTGCACACACTGTAGCTGGTATTTTGGCCCATTCCTCCATGCAGATCTCCTCTAGAACAGAGATGTTTTGGGGCTGTCGCTGGGCAATATGGACTTTCAACTCCCTCAACAAATTTCCTATAGGGTTGAGGTCCAGGACCTTGAAATGCTTTTTAAGGAGCCACTCCTTCATTGCCCGAGCAGTGTGTTTGGGATCACTGTCATGCTGGAAGACCCCGCCACGTTGCATCTTCAATGCTCTCACTGAAGGAAGGAGGTTTTGGCTTAAAATCTAATGACACATGGTCCAGTTCATTCATCCCTTAACACAGATCAGTTGTCCTGTCCCCTTTGCAGAAAAACAGCCCCAAAGCATGATGTTTCCACCCCCATGCTTCACAGTAGATATGGTGTTCTTGGAATGCAACTCAGCATTCTTCTTCCTCCAAACACAGCGAATTGAGTTTTTACCAAAATGTTCTATTTTGGTTTCATCTGACCACATGATATTCTCCCAATCCTCTTCTGGATTATCCATATGCTCTCTGGCAAACTTCAGATGGGCCTGGACATGTAATAGCTTAAGCAGGGAGACACGCCTGGCACTGCAGGATTTGAGTCCCTCTCTGCCTAGTGTGTAGCCTTTGTTACTTTGGTCCCAGGTCTCTGCAGGTCATTCATCAGGTAGTTCTGAGATTTTTGTTCACCGTTCTCATGATCATTTTGACCTCACGGGATGAGATCTTGTGTGGAGCCCCAGATCGAGGGAGATTATCAATGGTCTTGTATGTCTTCCATTTTCTTGCAATTGCTCCCACAGTTGATTTAGTCACACCAACCTGCTTGACTATTGTACATTCACTCTTCTCAGCCTGGTGCACATCTACAATGTTCTTCCTGGTGTCCTTCGACAGCTCTTTGGTCTTGACCATGGTTGAGTTTGGAGTGTGACTGTTTGAGGCTGTGGACAGGTGTCTTTTATACAGATAAGTTCCAACAGATGCCATTAATACAGGTAACAGGTGGAGGACAGAAGAGCTTCTTAAAGAAGAAGTTACAGGTCTGTGAGAGCTAGAAATCTTGTTTGTTTGTGGGTGACCAAATACTTATTTTCCACCATAATTTACAATTAAATTCTTTAAAAAATCCTACAATGTGATTTTCTGGATTTTTTTTATCATTTTGTTTTTCATAATTGAAGTGTACCGATGTTGAAAATTACAGACCTCTCTCATCTTTCTAAGTAGGAGAACTTGCACAATCAGGGACTGATGAAATACTTTTTTTTACCCCACTGTAAATCAAGTCCAAGACACATTCATTGACTTAGAAATGTTCATGTATCCATCCCCTGACGTGTCTCAAAAAAGTGTCTGTAAAAGTGATGAATGATACATTCCAGCGTAGAATAAATTGACCCTGTCCCTACTATTCTAGGGATGTGTTGAAGCCCTTAACTGCAGGAATGAACACATGTGAACAAATTAAATTAAGTATCTTGGACTCATGCTGTCTGCAGTGAAACAGAAGTCAACATAAACAGAAAGATCACTGCATTTTTGTTTTGACTTTACATTGTTCATATCACCCCAACATTTTGGAGATGTCTATTATTTATTGTTGTATATTTTCTCAATAGTCTTGCCACAGCATTTGCTGCATGTAGAAGGTCAACAACAGTGAGAACCACCTCCGGCTGGACTAATAATGAAGGAGGAGCGTCCCACCTGCTGCTCCAGGTAGCAGAAACAACAGCATATGCTGTTTTATTAGTCTGTGTTTTGTGGGGAGGTGAACGTCTGTGTGTGTGTGTGTGTGTGTGTGTGTGTGTGTGTGTGTGTGTGTGTGTGTGTGTGTGTGTGTGTGTGTGTGTGTGTGTGTGTGTGTGTGTGTGTGTACGTGCAGCAATGTCTGTTCATGCATGTGTGCTCGAGGTGCTGTTGTTTGTGTAGGGGGGAGGGGTGGCTCTCAGATTCCTGGGTCTCTTGGTGCAAACCATGTTTTGCTCTACCGGTTCCATTTGGCCAACACCCCCCCCCCCCCCCCCCGGGCCCCTCCCACCTCCCCGGGCCCCCCTCCCACCTCCTCTAACCCCCATTAAGCAGCCTTTACAAGTGCTGCCTGCCAAGATCTGGTCTGATCCAGTTAACCCTTTACCTCTTATCTCCTCTCACACTGTCGGCAGCAGAAATTCTTTATTTGTGAAGGGATTGGGGCTAATAAAGTGACTCAGGATGACAGAGTGAAACTGAACCTCAGCCTGCAGCAGGAAACTGTTGTAAATTGGTTAGTACCTCAAATGCCTTCCATTTTTAGTCAGAACTACACAGAAAAAAAAATATGTCTTGGTATTTTATTTAATCATATCCACATTGAGAGTCAAATTGTTACATAATTTCAGAAATTATGATTTTCAAACTGAAACCTACTTGATTCCTCTTTTTTTCTTAGTGTAGCAAAAATATAAATGAGACAAAATAAAATAAAACCCACTTCCATGAAAAATAAATAAATAAATAAACCCCACAAAATTTCCACTGCTGGTTTCTGTAAGAAAATATTTCGACATTGTGGGTGATTTCAAACTTTCATTGTTTTAGCTGAATATTCATATCTATTGTTGGACATAACTCATACGTGACACTGGTATGAGCTGACAGCAAGGTCGTTTCAACCTTGTTGTTGGCATCAGAGTAAGAACGGAAGATGTCATATTTATTTTTGTTCCTAAACAAAGTTCTTCCTTTTTGATTGACTTAAAGCATCAATCAATCAATCAATCAATTTTTTTATATAGCGCCAAATCACAACAAACAGTTGCCCCAAGGCGCTTTATATTGTAAGGCAAGGCCATACAATAATTATGTAAAACCCCAACGGTCAAAACGACCCCCTGTGAGCAAGCACTTGGCTACAGTGGGAAGGAAAAACTCCCTTTTAACAGGAAGAAACCTCCAGCAGAACCAGGCTCAGGGAGGGGCAGTCTTCTGCTGGGACTGGTTGGGGCTGAGGGAGAGAACCAGGAAAAAGACATGCTGTGGAGGGGAGCAGAGATCGATCACTAATGATTAAATGCAGAGTGGTGCATACAGAGCAAAAGAGAAAGAAACAGTGCATCATGGGAACCCCCCAGCAGTCTACGTCTATAGCAGCATAACTAAGGGATGGTTCAGGGTCACCTGATCCAGCCCTAACTATAAGCTTTAGCAAAAAGGAAAGTTTTAAGCCTAATCTTAAAAGTAGAGAGGGTGTCTGTCTCCCTGATCTGAATTGGGAGCTGGTTCCACAGGAGAGGAGCCTGAAAGCTGAAGACTCTGCCTCCCATTCTACTCTTACAAACCCTAGGAACTACAAGTAAGCCTGCAGTCTGAGAGCGAAGCGCTCTATTGGGGTGATATGGTACTACGAGGTCCCTAAGATAAGATGGGACCTGATTATTCAAAACCTTATAAGTAAGAAGAAGAATTTTAAATTCTATTCTAGAATTAACAGGAAGCCAATGAAGAGAGGCCAATATGGGTGAGATATGCTCTCTCCTTCTAGTCCCCGTCAGTACTCTAGCTGCAGCATTTTGAATTAACTGAAGGCTTTTTAGGGAACTTTTAGGACAACCTGATAATAATGAATTACAATAGTCCAGCCTAGAGGAAATAAATGCATGAATTAGTTTTTCAGCATCACTCTGAGACAAGACCTTTCTGATTTTAGAGATATTGCGTAAATGCAAAAAAGCAGTCCTACATATTTGTTTAATATGCGCTTTGAATGACATATCCTGATCAAAAGATTTCTCACAGTATTACTAGAGGTCAGGGTAATGCCATCCAGAGTAAGGATCTGGTTAGACACCATGTTTCTAAGATTTGTGGGGCCAAGTACAATAACTTCAGTTTTATCTCAGTTTAAAAGCAGGAAATTAGAGGTCATCCATGTCTTTATGTCTGTAAGACAATCCTGCAGTTTAGCTAATTGGTGTGTGTCCTCTGGCTTCATGGATAGATAAAGCTGGGTATCATCTGCGTAACAATGAATATTTAAGCAATACCGTCTAATAATACTGCCTAAGGGAAGCATGTATAAAGTGAATAAAATTGGTCCTAGCACAGAACCTTGTGGAACTCCATAATTAACTTTAGTCTGTGAAGAAGATTCCCCATTTACATGAACAAATTGTAATCTATTAGACAAATATGATTCAAACCACCGCAGCGTAGTGCCTTTAATACCTATGACATGCTCTAATCTCTGTAATAAAATTTTATGGTCAACAGTATCAAAAGCAGCACTGAGGTCTAACAGAACAAGCACAGAGATGAGTCCACTGTCCGAGGCCATAAGAAGATCATTTGTAACCTTCACTAATGCTGTTTCTGTACTATGATGAATTCTAAAACCTGACTGAAACTCTTCAAATAGACCATTCCTCTGCAGATGATCAGTTAGCTGTTTTACAACTACCCTTTCAAGAATTTTTGAGAGAAAAGGAAGGTTGGAGATTGGCCTATAATTAGCTAAGATAGCTGGGTCAAGTGATGGCTTTTTAAGTAATGGTTTAATTACGGCCACCTTAAAAGCCTGTGGTACATAGCCAACTAACAAAGATAGATTGATCATATTTAAGATCGAAGCATTAAATAATGGTAGGGCTTCCTTGAGCAGCCTGGTAGGAATGGGGTCTAATAAACATGTTGATGGTTTGGATGAAGTAACTAATGAAAATAACTCAGACAGAACAATCGGAGAGAAAGAGTGTAACCAAATACCGGCATCACTGAAAGCAGCCAAAGATAACGATACATCTTTGGGATGGTTATGAGTAATTTTTTCTCTAATAGTTAAAATTTTGTTAGCAAAGAAAGTCATGAAGTCATTACTAGTTAAAGTTAATGGAATACTCAGCTCAATAGAGCTCTGACTCTTTGTCAGCCTGGCTACAGTGCTGAAAAGAAACCTGGGGTTGTTCTTATTTTCTTCAATTAGTGATGAGTTGCCACAACCATTCAGGCACAGCACATACACTCTATATTCATGTGCCGGCCGCACTGGAAACCCATTCGAATGGCGGGCAAGATGAGGTTGCACTGCCATCTGATCGTGTTCACAGCATTTGTACAGCGTGATGTGCACAGGTCGGACATATCGTACCGCGGCTGAGGAGCTGCACGAAATCATCGGCCATGTCAAACCATGGCTGAATGCGGTGATCAAGACAGCCTTCACACCAGTGGTGGAAAGTCTGTGAATGCCGTGTGAGTGTCCATGAGACCCACTTGGTCGGAGTCAGCCGGAGTCCAGGTGCTGGCCACCAACATCCAACACCGCTCGTGGGGCACTTAAAAAATATGGGGCCATTCGCATTCCCAGTACGAAAGTAGACAGCAGGCGACCACATTAGTGTTGGGACCCCAATTGGCCCCACATTTTCTAAGTGCCCTACGAGTGTGTTACCGGTGAATACAAATGACGTGTGAGTGTGCCGTCCCCACTCCACAACACAAATGGCATGCAAGTGTGCGGTGTGTCACCCAACAATATAAATGGTATGTGAGTCTGCATGTGCCCCACAACCACAACTAATGGTATGCAAGTGTGCACTGTGTCTCCCCCCCGCAAGACAGATGGTGTGTGAGTGTGTTGCTCTCCCCCAACACCACGAGCCTATAGTTGAGGTGGCTGTAGTGGAGTGTGATCACAGTGTGATTGTGGTCAGCAATGCATGCACAACTGGATGGCTGTCATATCCATGATGGCACAGCTGACAGCCATGGAACACCATGGTATATCACAAACCCACACCACTACAACAGAGTTGAAAATAAGAGCCCAGCCTCACAGAAAAATCAAGCGTGGCCAGCTCAATTGCCCCACAGGCTGGAGCCATGAGCCCATCTACAAGTATATGAGCGCAATGCTGCAGTGGGAAGGTGGGCGTGTCATGTGTCGATGTCATGTTTTGATTGACATTTTGACATGGTCACACGTGCACACACGTACTACAGTTACGCATTTGCAGGGGACAGTGGTTGACATGTAATCACGTCTTGGTTTGGATGTCATTTGCCATCAAGCATGGAGAAAGCTGACCACCACCCATGGCCAATGCTGTGGTTTTGCAGTGTGCGCACTTCGCACACTGCAAAACATCAACATTACATCAGGTCATTCATGTAAAAAGTAAAAGGAAGAAAAAGTTATACATGTCAGTTAATTACTTCCTGGTGTATGTCCAGGAGGAGGATAATTCTTGTATGGTCTGCTTTTTATAACAGGACTTAAATATTAAAAAGTGCGGTTGTGGGTTTATTTGTCCAGTAACATGATTGTTTTACATTTAAACAGTAGTGGACACAGCTAACCAAAAAGTTAGATTTGATAACAGCTAATCAGCTAACTGAAAAGTTATCTTTTATAAAGCTAAATCGATAAACCACCCAAAAATTTATCGGAAGCTACAGCTAACTGATAACTTTCAAAACTGATTTTTAACACCATGATCACAAACCACCACGAATCACCACTTCTGTCTTTGTGCACTGTGCCCCCTGCTGGAAGCTCCTGTTTGCTACATATTTTGCAGCAGTGAAGTAGTTGAGGCATTAAACTCAACTGTGTTGCAACAAAAGGAGCCTGACCACCAGGTTGCTACAAAAAAAGCAGTATTCCTTAACCGCATACAACAGTTCCCTCGTGAGGCAGAAGTCTTAGATAAAAATAAAGCAGTTTTGACTCATGGTTTTGATTGCTAAATCAAATTAATCTGGATGAATAACTACATTAATGACAATTCTGGCATTTGTACAAAGTTCAAATAATGCACTAATTCTGAAGTTTTGTAGCAAACACTCACAGATGCCAAAGGGATTATGGGTGAAATGAGCCTCCGCTAACACTGATTGGTTGACTCATTCATTCTATGTAAAAACAAACACATTAACTTTTTTACTTGTTTACTTATGTGCTTTTGTAAAATATGCCACTTTTTTGATATGTAAAAAAAAGGGCATTTTTAAAAGCCAAACGTCAAGCTGTGATCAGACAACTGTCTGATATAACCGGGGTCAAAATGCATAGAACACTACTAATACTACTACTACTACTACTACTGGTGCCCAGACACTCAGACCCTAACCCATAATAATTTGCGTGCCAGAGAGTTGCTGTGGTTTACACAGTACAGAGAGAAAGCAGATGATGATAATTGTAAATTAACATTATACAAGCAAAATATACATTTTTATTTCTTTTCATCAGCTGCATTAAGAGGCTGAATGTCTCAAACCTAAACCTACTTCTAGGCATCTTATATATGCTCATCTGGAACCACCCCTAAACACAAACAGTTCAACTGTTAACCTCACTGAGGTCCTTAGTCTGGGTCTCATTAACATAAGATCACTAGCCTCAAAATCATTGTTGATTAATGATCTAATTATTGATCATCACTTAGATATGATTAGGTTATGTGAAACCTGGCTTAAACCTACAGCTGTCCACCCCTTAAATGAGGCCTGCACACCAGCATATACATTTCACCATGTCTCTCGTGATGCAAAGCAAGGCGGGGATGTTGCTCTTATTTATAAATCTAGGTTTAGCTTATAAGCTGTTGGGGGTCACAAATATAACTCGTTTGAGCATCTGATTCTCCGCTCTGCTCAAGATATTACACATTACCAAGGTCAGAAGAATAAAAATCAGCCGTATTACTTTGTCACTGTATATAGGCCTCCTGGCCCATATTCTGAATTCTTAGATGCATTTGATGCGTTCATCTCTAACTTGTCAACTAGTGCAGATAACATTCTGATCATTGGTGACTTTAACGTTCATATAAATAAGCCTTCTGATCCCTTCTGCAAATCATTTATGGACATTGTGGATGTATTAGGATTACGGCAATGCATTCGGGACTCGACGCACATTAGTGGAAACACCCTGGATTTGGTTCTTGCATATGGTATTGCTGTCATGAATATTGACATCATGCCTCTTACATCAGTAGTCTCTGATCACTCACTTATTAAGTTTACAATTATGCTGCCATGTTTAGTGGAACAACAACCTTATATATCACTACAGCGATGCATCAACTCCTCAACTAAGAGGAGTGGACACTGCCTGATGTCTTAGCTCCACATTTGGCAAATATCCAATCAGTAGACAGTCTTGTGGATAGTTTAAAGTCAGTGCTCAAAACTGCACTCGACATGATTGCGCCACCTGTGTTAAAACTGCACTCCCCCAAAACACAGTCACCTTGGTTCAATGATTTCCTGTGTTACCTCAAGCATAAAGTGACAGGATACTTTAGCTGGGATGGCTGGAGACAAATGCAAGACTGGACACAGTAGTTCTGGTTCAATAAGACGTTTACTGAAGGTATCAATGGGGTCCGGTACACAAAGAAGCAGTCCAAGAGCAGCAAACAGATCAAAATCATCAGGCGAGTTGCGTGGTCGAGAAAAACAGGCAGAGGGTCAAAAACACACCTGGCAGCAGGACTTGAACAATACAAAGAATGGAGCTAGAAGTGAGGGCACAAGGCGCAACGATCAGGCAAATAATCAGTGCAACCACTGAAGCTTAAATACATGAAGTAGTGAGCTACAGATTAGGAACACCTGTGGAAAGAACCAGAACAGGGTGTGGCCTAGACAGAGTGTAACCCCCCCCACCAAGCACCAAGTGAGACAGACAATATAAATGGGACAGAGAAGCCCAAGCAGGAAACACCCAGCAAGAGAAGTCACACATAAAGCACAAACCAACAACTTACCTAATAAAACCATAATAACAATGCAGGAACTACACAGAGAAAGAAACAGAACCCCAACCAAGGCATGACCACACAGTACATGACAGTTACCCCCCCCCCCACCCGCACCCGACGGCCCAGGGGAGTCAGGATGCCGATTGTGAAAGTCTGAAATCAGGTCCAGGATGAAGCGGGCAGGGACCCAGGAACACTCCTCCAGCCCATACCCCTCCCAGTCCGCCAGATACTGCACCCCCTCCCACGCCGCTGAGACCCCAAGAGGTGCCGCCCAGAAAAGACAGGCCCACCACCCACGAACCGGGCGGACGGCAGGGTAACGGCCAGAGATACAGAGGACTGGCACGGGCAGGCTTCACCTGGCTGATGTGAAAGGTGGGGTGTATCCTCATGGACCTGGGCAGCCGAAGGCGAACAGAAACCGGGTTAATGACTTTAACAATGGGAAATGGACCCACGAACCTGGGAGCAAGCTTCCGTGGTAGACCCCGGAGGGCCAGGTGGCGGGTGAAGAGCCACACACGTTGTCCAGGTAAGTAAGCAGGCTCCTGTAACCTCTTCCTGTCCGCGGTGGCCTTGTAGGCCGCTGTGGAATGTAGTAAGTCCCGACGGGCCCGCTCCCAGGTCCGTCGGCAGCGGAGGATGAGTGAAAGAGCCGAGGGTACACGAGAAGCCAGGTCTGTGGAGGAGAACAGAGTAGGCTGAAATCCATGCGACACATGAAATGGGGAGTAGCCAGTGGATGCAGACGACAGACTGTTGTGAGTGAGTTCAACCCATACTAATTGTGTAGACCAGGATGTTGGATGTTGTGATGCGAGAATGCGAAGACCTTTTTCCAATTCCTGATTGATCCTCTCGGATTGTCCATTAGCCTGCGGGTGATACCCGGAGGTGAGACTGGAGGAAACTCCCAGCAGTCGGCAGAATTCGCCCCAAAACCGTGAGACGAATTGCGGATCCCAATCCGAAACAATGTCCTGGGGAAAACCATGTAGCCTAAAGACGTGGTTCAATAGTGTTTCAGTGGTCTTTTTGGCGGTAGGTAATTTTGGTAGAGGTACAAAGTGCGCCATCTTAGATAGGTGGTCCACAACTGTCAGTATTACAGTATGGTTGGCGGTAGGCCCGTTACGAAGTCCACTGAGATGTGCGACCATGGTCGTGTAGGAATGGGTAGTGGGAGGAGCTTGCCAGTAGGTGGTCGGGAAGAGGACTTGCACATTTCTCAGGTAGGACAAGCCCCAACGTATTCAGTGATGTCAGAAAGTAATCGCGGCCACCAGAACCTTTCTCGGATGAGAGTTACCGTGTTATTGATACCCGGATGACAGGCGAAGTGACTGTTGTGTGCCCAACATATGACCTCCCCTCGTAAAGTATCCGGAACGAACAGCCTACCTGGAGGACAACCCGGAGGGATGGGAAGGTCTTGTGCGGCGGTCCGGATCTTGGTCTTGATGTCCCAAGTGAGCGCAGAGAGGAAACAGGATGTGGGTAGGATAGTGTCAGGGTCAAACGTCTCTTCCGACGGGTCCTCCCGTCGGGAGAGAGCATCTGGCTTGCCGTTCTTGGATCCCGACCTGAATGATAGCACAAAATTAAACCGACTGAAAAAAATTGACCACTGACTTTGTCTGGAATTAAGTCTCTTAGCGGAGCGCAGGTATTCGAGGTTCTTATGATTGGTCCATACTAAAAATGGTACTTGTGCCCCTTCCAAACAGTGGCGCCACTCCTCCAAGGCCACTTTGACCGCCAACAGTTCGCGATTGCCGATATGGTAATTGCATTCAGCCGGACTTAATTTTCTTGATAAAAAGGCACAAGGATGTAACCTTTTATCTACTGGATTTATCTGAGACAAAACGGCCCCGATACCAATATCAGAAGCATCAACTTCGACCACAAACTGTCTGGCGGGATCAATCAATCAATCAATCAACTTTTTTCTTATATAGCACCAAATCACAACAAACAGTTGCCCCAAGGCGCTCCACATTGCAAGGCAAGGCCATACAATAATTATAAAAACCCCAACGGTCAAAACGACCCCCTATGAGCAAGCACTTGGCCACAGTGGGAAGGAAAAACTCCCTTTTAACAGGAAGAAACCTCCAGCAGAACCAGGCTCAGGGAGGGGCAGTCTTCTGCTGAGACTGGTTGGGGCTGAGGGAAAGAACCAGGAAAAAGAGATCGATCACTAATGATTAAATGCAGAGTGATGCATACAGAGCAAAAGAGAAAGAACAGTGCATCATGGGAACCCCCCCACAGTCTACGTCTAAAGCAACATAACCAAGGGATGGTCCAGGGTCACCCGATCCAGCCCTAACTATAAGCCTTAGCGAAAAGGAAAGTTTTAAGCCTAATCTTAAAAGTAGAGAGGGTATCTGTCTCCCTGATCTGAATTGGGAGCTGGTTCCACAGGAGAGGAGCCTGAAAGCTGAAGGCTCTGCCTCCCATTCTACTCTTACAAACCCTAGGAACTACAAGTAAGCCCGCAGTCTGAGAGCGAAGCGCTCTAATGGGGTAATATGGTACTACGAGGTCCCTAAGATAACATGGGACCTGATTATTCAAAACCTTATAAGTAAGAAGAAGAATTTTAAATTCTATTCTAGTCTAGATCAGGGAGGAGAAGCACGGGGGCTGTTGTGAACCGTTTCTTTAGGACCTGAAAAGCTTTGTCACACTCTGGTGACCACTGAAAGGTTTGGAGGGACGAGGTTAACTTGTGTACAGGAGCTGCCACTGAACTAAAATTACGAATTAATTTTTGGTAAAAATTAGCAAAGCCCAGAAACCTTTGGACCTCCTTTTGGTCCTTTGGAATTGCCCACTCACGCACTGCAGCTACTTTTTCTGGGTCCATCTGAATCTTTCCTGGGGAAATTACGAATCCAAAAATGATATTGTCGATTTGTGAAACTCACATTTCTCGGCTTTGACAAACAACTGGTTGCGTAATAAAGTTTCAAGGAATAACCGCCAATGTTGGTAGTGAGCATCAACATCGGGAGAGTAGATCAGGATGTTGTCTATACAAACACAAACTTATTCAGGAAGTCCCGTAAAACATCATTGACCAGATTTTGAAACACAGCAGGAGCATTAGTTAACTAAATGAACTAAATACTCATAATGACCAGTGGGAGTGTTGAACGCAGTCTTCCATTCATCACCTTGTTTTATCTGCACTAAATATTACGCATTGCGGAGATCGAGTTTAGTGAAGATTTTGGCGCCCTCTAGTAGCTCATACGTGGTAGCGATTAGTGGTAGGGGATACCGGTTCTTAACTGTAACGTCATTAAGTCCCCTGTAGTCAATACAGGGTCAGAGAGACTTGTCTTTCTTTCGACAAAAAAGAATCCCGCCCCGGCGGGAGAGGACGATGGATGAATCAAGCCAGCCTCTAAAGACTCGCGGATGTAAACATTCATGGTGATGCGTTCAGGTGCAGTCAGAGAAAACAACTTCCCTCGAGGAGGGCTGGCCCCATGAGTTCTGTGTGGAGGAAGCGATTTAGCCCTTGCTTTGCTAAACACTTCTGCTAGGTCATGATAATTCGGAGGAACTCCGATAAGATCGGGATTTGAAGAACAGGTGATCCTTGCGGACGTGACTATACATCGCCCTGAACAAGCAGGACCCCAAGAACTGATTCGACCCACAGACCAGTCTATCTGTGGACAATGTCTTTTTAGCCAGGGATGCCCCAAAATGGTGGAGTGAGTCATTCTATCAAATACATGGAAGCTTATGGCTTCGGAATGTGTACCGGCTATGATCAACTGAACAGCCTGGGTGCAGTGAGTGATTTGACCGAGTTTATGGCCATCTATGGCAGACATAACCAGTGGACGTGAGAGATGGTACAGCTTAAGGTGTAGAGACCTGGCAAGAGAGGATTGCAGTGAATTAACATCGGAACCAGAATCAATAAATACCGGTACAGAACATGATAAATGATCGGGAACAAAGCTTGCCATGATAACATTTTGGAAAGAAATTGAAGTTATGGAATTCTGACTCACCCATCGTACCGATGGCGACCACACGGTGGCACCCCTGGCTTGGCATTCTGTAACCACATGACCTGCTTGACCACAGTAAAAACACAGGCCCTGGTCTCTTCGGTGCTGCCGCTCCTCTGTGGACAGCCGGGTGTGTCCCAACTGCATGGGCTCCTCTGGGGGACAGTGAGACAAACTGGAGCCACAGCTGGAAGAGGAGGTCCCGGCGTGATGAGCAGGGAATGCCTCCGAGCACTGGGCCGGGGGGCATGCGTCGCATCGAGGCCGGTCTGCCAGCCAGCGGTCGGTGCGAATAGCCAGTGCAATCGGCTGGTCCAGCTCTTCCGGGAGTTCGACAGCAGTTAGTTGATCCTGGATCTGTGCTGACAGGCCTTGGAAAAACACATCATGGAGAGCAGCCAGGTTCCACTCGCTCCGCCAAGATGCGTAAGTCGATGGCATAGTCTGCGACACGTCGGTTTACTTGACGAAGCCGCATCAGGGAATGGGCTGCTTCCCGGCCTGGAGATGTGTGTTGTAACATCTGGAGGAATGCTGTCTTGAATGCCTGGAGGGAGACACAAGCTGGAGACTGCCTGCTCCACTCTGCCGAAGCCCACGCTGCTGCCCAGCTGGTCAGGTGAGTAATAATGAATGCGATCTTTGTCCTGTCGGATGGAAACATTGCTGACGCTAATTCAAAATGGAGGTCACACTGAGTGAGGAAGGGCTTCGCATCTCCCCAGATTCTCCGGAGAACTGTTCTGGCTGTGAAAGTTGGTTGCAAACAACAGCTGCTGTTGAACCAGCTGCTGTTGCTGCCCCGCCTCGGTCCGGGTGGTGGTGGAGTGGCAGTGACCAGGGTGGACGAGGCCTGATGAGTCAAGGTGGCAACCAGTTGATCGATCTGAGCACTCACAGAAGCCATAAAAGTGTCCAGCCTCTTGGCGAGATCTGATAAACCAGCACTTATAGCTGTAAGGTGATCCTCCTGTTCTGCCAGCTGGCGGCTATGGTGGCGAACCGCCAACTGGAATGGGTCTGAGTCTGCTATCTCCATCGCTGGCCTGATCGTTCTGACAGGATACTTTAGCTGGGATGGCTGGAGACAAATGCGAGACTGGACACAGTAGTTCTGGTTCAATAAGATGTTTACTGAAGGTATCAATGGGGTCTGGTGCACAAAGAGGCAGTCCAAGTGTAGCAAACAGATAAAAATCATCAGGCAAGTTGCATGGTAGAGAAAAACAGGCAGAGGGTCAAAAACACACGTGGCAGCAGGACTTGAACAAGTAGTGAGCTACAGATTTGGAACTCCTGTGGAAAGAACTGGAACAGGGTGTGGCCTAGACAGAGTGTAACCCCCCCCCACCAAGCACCAAGTGAGACAGACAAGAGAAATAGGGACAGAGAAGCCCAAGCAGGAAACACCCAGCAAGAGAAGTCACACATACAGCACAAACCAACAACTTCCCTAATAAGACCACAATAACAATGCAGGAACTACACAGAGAAAGAAACAGAACCCCAACCAAGGCATGACCACACAATATATGACATAAGGCTAGAGTCTAGAACAGAAATGGCGTAGTTCAAAATTAGAAGTATTCCACCTTGCGTGGCGTGATGCTGTCTTAGACTATAAGCATATGCATTACTGGCTACAAAGCGGACCTATTACTCACCTATTACCTATTACTTATTAGTGAAGCGGACCTCACTGCGGTATTGTATTACTTCCTGTTCCGGAGCACAGCGGTGTTTTGCTGTATCTGTTAGCTGTTTAATCTGCGCAGTTAGATTGATCTAGTTACCTAGATAACGATTTGTTTCACAGTGTAATCTTCACATGCCTTAACTAAAGCACTCCCTCTGCTGAATCACCTCTAAATTATTTACACATTATTCACTTTGTGTGTTTTTAGGAATGTGATAGCTTAGCGCAGCTACTAGCTCTTAGCCGGTTTAGCATGGCGGCTTCTCCTGTCTCTCCTGCACTTTTCTGCTCTGGGTGTGAAATGTTTAGTTATTCCTCGGCCTCCTTTAGCAGTAATGGTACTTGTAATAAGTGTAGCTTATTCGAAGCTTTGGAGGCCAGGCTGGGTGAATTGGAGACTCGGCTCTGCACTGTGGAAAATTCTACAGCTAGCCAGGCCCCTGTAGTCGGTGCGGACCAAGGTAGCTTAGCTGCCGTTAGTTTCCCTCTGGCAGATCCCGAGCAGCCAGGAAAGCAGGCCGACTGGGTGACTGTGAGGAGGAAGCGTAGTTCTATACAGAAGCCCCGTGTACACCACGAACCCATTCACATCTCTAACCATTTTTCCCCACTCTGAGACACACCCACCGAGGAACAAACTCTGGTTATTGGCGACTCTGTTTTGAGAAATGTGAAGTTAGCGACACCAGCAACCATAGTCAATTGTCTTCCGGGGGCCAGAGCAGGCGACATTGAAGGAAATTTGAAACTGCTGGCTAAGGCTAAGCGTAAATTTGGTAAGATTGTAATTCACGTCGGCAGTAATGACACCCCGTTACGCCAATCGGAGGTCACTAAAATTAACATTGAATCGGTGTGTAACTTTGCAGAAACAATGTCGGACTCTGTAGTTTTCTCTGGGCCCCTCCCCAGTCTCTCTCTTCTAAGTCCCTGTTAGTAAATGATATAATAATTGATCAACATATTGATTTATTCTGCCTTACAGAAACCTGGTTACAGCAGGATGAATATGTTAGTTTAAATGAGTCAACACCACCGAGTCACACTAACTGCCAGAATGCTCATAGCACGGGCCGAGGTGGAGGATTAGCAGCAATCTTCCATTCCAGCTTTTTAATTAATCAAAAACCCAGACAGAGCTTTAATTCATTTGAAAGCTTGACTCTTAGTCTTGTCCATCCAAATTGGAAGTCCCAAAAACCAGTTTTATTTGTTATTATCTATCATCCACCTGGTCGTTACTGTGAGTTTCTCTGTGAATTTTCAGACCTTTTGTCTGACTTAGTGCTTAGCTCAGATAAGATAATTATAGTGGGCGATTTTAACTTCAATCAATCAATTTTTTTATATAGCGCCAAATCACAACAAACAGTTGCCCCAAGACGCTTTATATTGTAAGGCAAGGCCATACAATAATTATGTAAAACCCCAACGGTCAAAATGACCCCCTGTGAGCAAGCACTTGGCTACAGTGGGAAGGAAAAACTCCCTTTTAACAAGAAGAAACCTCCAGCAGAACCAGGCTCAGGGAGGGGCAGTCTTCTGCTGGGACTGGTTGGGGCTGAGGGAGAGAACCAGGAAAAAGACATGCTGTGGAGGGGAGCAGAGATCGATCACTAATGATTAAATGCAGAGTGGTGCATACAGAGCAAAAAGAGAAAGAAACAGTGCATCATGGGAACCCCCCAGCAGTCTACGTCTATAGCAGCATAACTAAGGGATGGTTCAGGGTCACCTGATCCAGCCCTAACTATAAGCTTTAGCAAAAAGGAAAGTTATAAGCCTAATCTTAAAAGTACATCCACACAGATGCTGAGAATGACAGCCTCAACACTGCATTTAATCTATTATTAGACTCAATTGGCTTTGCTCAAAATGTAAATGAGTCCACCCACCACTTTAATCATATCTTAGATCTTGTTCTGACTTATGGTATGGAAATTGAAGACTTAACAGTATTCCCTGAAAACTCCCTTCTGTCTGATCATTTCTTAATAACATTTACATTTACTCTGATGGACTACCCAGCAGTGGGGAATAAGATTCATTACACTAGAAGTCTTTCAGAAAGCGCTGTAACTAGGTTTAAGGATATGATTCCTTCTTTATGTTCTCTAATGCCATATACCAACACAGTGCAGAAGAGCTACCTAAACTCTGTAAGTGAGATAGAGTATCTCATCAATAGTTTTACATCCTCATTGAAGACAACTTTGGATGCTGTAGCTCCTCTGAAAAAGAGAGCTTTAAATCAGAAGTGCCTGAATCCGTGGTATAACTCACAAACTCGCAGCTTAAAGCAGATAACCCGTACGTTGGAGAGGAAATGGCGTCTCACTAATTTAGAAGATCTTCACATAGCCTGGAAAAAAGAGTCTGTTGCTCTATAAAAAAGCCCTCCGTAAAGCTAGGACATCTTACTACTCATCACTAATTGAAGAAAATAAGAACAACCCCAGGTTTCTTTTTAGCACTGTAGCCAGGCTGACAAAGAGTCAGAGCTCTATTGAGCCGAGTATTCCTTTAACTTTAACTAGTAATGACTTCATGACTTTCTTTGCTAATAAAATTTTAACTATTAGAGAAAAAATTACTCATAACCATCCCAAAGACGTATCGTTATCTTTGGCTGCTTTCAGTGATGCCGGTATTTGGTTAGACTCTTTCTCTCCGATTGTTCTGTCTGAGTTATTTTCATTAGTTACTTCATCCAAACCATCAACATGTCTATTAGATCCCATTCCTACCAGGCTGCTCAAGGAAGCCCTACCATCAGTTAATGCTTCGATCTTAAATATGATCAGTCTATCTTTATTAGTTGGCTATGTACCACAGGTTTTTAAGGTGGCAGTAATTAAACCATTACTTAAAAAGCCATCACTTGACCCAGCTATCTTAGCTAATTATAGGCCAATCTCCAACCTTCCTTTTCTCTCAAAAATTCTTGAAAGGGTATTTGTAAAACAGCTAACTGATCATCTCCCTAGGGTGAATAAGAAGTCTGCGGGTCATAGAGCTTTCTCTTATCATGTCCCTGTTCTGTGGAATGATCTCCCCACATCAATAAAACTGTCAGATTCTGTGGAGACTTTCAAGTCCAGACTTAAGATGCACTTATTTTCCCTTTCATATGGCTAGCATACTGGCAAAGTATAGTTCTGCGCTTTTTATTCTTTTAATTCATTTTATTAGAAAACGGAGCATACCACAGCCTCAACTTTACCTAAATTCTGGGTCTTTTAGTGTAGCTTAGGGCTAGTGGCTGGCGATCACCTTAGTATCCTGTTTTTCTAGTTGTTTAATGCTGACAAATTATACTGTATTTCTTCTCTTTCTGATGCCTGATTCTGTTTTTTCTCTCTGTTTAAGGTACAGCTCCATCCAGAGATGGGTGTGATATTTGTGTTGAAAACCCTCCTGTCCTGTGCACCAACAGCATTTCTTGTGTATTTGTTTTGTGAATTGTTCTGTAATTTGTATCTGTAGCATGGCCCAAGCAGAGGGTCACCCCTTTGAGTCTGGTCTGCTTGAGGTTTCTTCCTCAGAGGGAGTTTTTACTTACCACTGTTGCTCTGGGGGTTAGTAAGGTTAGACCTTACTTGTGTGAAGTAAGCATGTCTTTTTCCTGGTTCTCTCCCTCAGCCCCAACCAGTCCCAGCGGAAGACTGCCCCTCCCTGAGCCTGGTTCTGCTGGAGGTTTCTTCCTGTTGAAAGGGAGTTTTTCCTTCCCACTGTCGCCAAGTGCTTGCTCACAGGGGGTCCTTTTGACCGTTGGGGTTTTTACGTAATTATTGTATGGCCTTGCCTTACAATATAAAGCGCCTTGGGGCAACTGTTTGTTGTGATTTGGTGCTATATAAATAAAATTGATTGATTGATTGAAGTGCCATGAGGCAACTCTGTTATGATTTGGCGCTATATAAGTGAAAATAAATTGAAATTGAAATAAACTAAAAAATTATGGAATATCTCAATACTTCGGGCGAATACTGCCATGAAGAGTACTGGCCAGTAGATGGCAGTAGAGACTGTGAAAACTTGCCAAAACAAATATTCCAAATAAATAATCTGTGTCTGCTATGTTTAATCTGCGTGGAATTTAATAAACACAAACTGAATTTCAGACATCTTATATATTACTCTGGAACAAAAATGACAAACTGTGCTGTAAAGTGATTGCAGCTCACAGTGATTCCAATTGAAAACAATGGACATGCAACCTGGGCTTCTTCTGGCATTTTTACTTAAAACAAATACAATAACAACATCTATAAACCCAGAGAATATATTCACAAGCGTTTTAGGGACAATATACAAAGGGTTTAATGCTCTTGTCTGTGTGGAGACTGATCTAAGCATCTCAAATGCATTTCTCCTGTCGTGAACCTTTATGGCACCCATAACGCACTGCGGAGTGCGGACACACCATGTCCACACGCAAACCTTTAAATTAGTGTAATACTTTAAAATTAAAACTGATATTTTCACTTTATAAAACATCAGACGTGAAATTTAAATAACTTTTACGAAATTAGTTTGGTTAAAATTTTAACCATAAGTTAAAACTGTATGCCTCTGTATGACTTGGGTGATATTGCTGGCCAGTTAGGAGGTTGTCAAGAGAAATGTTTTTTTTTTTTTTTGGGGGGGGGGGCTCTCATTTTGGTTCTCTTCTGTGGCTTGTTCTGCTCTGTTTGCAGAGGATAAGAGGATAGAGCAGTTTCTCCTGAAACCAGCTCTCTCTAGGGGATAGAAATGTACATATACTACAAAACATTTAACAGGTAGGTTCTAAAATCTTTGTTATCAGGCTTTAAAATGTTTATTAACTGTTAAAGCTTTATTCGCTAAGCTTGCAATATTATGTTAGCGGTCTAAAAATTATCGGAGCAAAATTTAGCAGAAGATAATTGATCTGATGATGGATTTTAAAGTTATCTGAAAAGCTAATCCGAAAATAAAAACATTAGCTTTGATGATTAGCGGTTTAACGGAACTGTGCCCACCACTTCATTTATACAATACATTAATTGTTCTTATGATGTTCTGTGCATTCATATTATTTTGTGCTTTTACATTTCCGTTAATTTATGCTCGCTGCTGCTGCTGTCTGAGCGTGATGTACGTCCTCGCACTGTGTTCGTGCACGCACACACAAGTGCATACGAAACCATCGCACGAGATTGTTCATGCCTGTCTGACCATGTGTCCCTCCCGATAGCAGGTAGAATTTTTCACCGTTCATCAATTCCTTTTTTTTTTCACTCTTTTTTGGCTGGTTTCTGCTTCTTTTGCCCAAATTTGTGTTATGTGTGACTTTACACTTTACACTTATGACAATAAATTCTGATGAATGATGCAAGTGTGGGTTTTTTTCCAGTGTGCTTTTTTCCGTGATTTTTTCCCCCCTGAGTTTTTTTCCTACACTTGTTTGTCAATATGTGGCCTGTGACAGACTAACGTCCTGTCTAGGATGTTCCCCACCTCGCGCCCTATTTCTGCTGGGATAGGTAGGCTCCAGCTCCCCAATCACCCTTAACTGGAGTAAGCGGTTGAAGATGAGAGAGTGAGGGATTTGTCATGAAGTGTGAAACTAGCTAGAGAGACCAGGCTGTAAACATGTTTATTTTTCCTCTAAAGTTGGAGAGTTTAACACGGGCTTCTATGAAATCCTGCTCACTTTTGGGGAGCTGGAAGAGGTGATTAATATTCCGAGAGAAAAAACAAAACAAAACTTTTCATGATTAAAGTTGCAAATTTATCAAAAAACCCTGAGAATATTGACTTAAATTAAATACATATGTATATTTGTTAGAAGGAACCCAAACATTCATTCATTTTCTATATCAGCTTACTGCATACAAGGGTCACAGGGGGCTGGAGCCTATTCCAGCAGTCACAGGGTGAGAGGCGGAGTACACTCTGGACAGGACGCCAGTCTGTCACAGGGCCAGGTATAGACAGACACCTACAGTCAATTTAAAATTCCCAATCCATCTAATTTCTTGTATTTGAAAGTGTGAGGAAGCTGGAGCACCTGGAGGGAACTCCACACAGAAAGGTGGGAAGCAATCACAGGGCAGTGCTAACCCAGGAACCCAAACATTTGCCAGAAATTATAACTATGATTTCTGAGTTTTCTCTCACATATTCATGACTTCATAATCTCAGAAAAGGATTGAGTTAAAGATTAAAAAAAAAAATATTGAAAAAAAATTGTCGCTATTTTTAAAAAAATCAAGAATCCAAATGTCTTCACGTTGCATGTTGCCCCTGCTTCTGACACACACACACACACACACACACACACACACACACACACACACACACACACACACACACACAGGAAGAACCCCCGGTGTTAAACCCTCGTACTCATAAGACATCTCACATGTACTTGGGAAGTTGATTTTGTCAGACTACAGGCTGGTGGACTGAATCCCAGGGTTCTGTTTTGGGTTGTTTTCCAAATATCGATAGTTGTCTTGTGTGTAATAAAGAACCAAAGCACTGAAAAGATCAAAAGCAGAATGGAATGTTACATAAATTCCATTTGTGTTGCTAAAAAGAAACTCTGAACAGGAATCCACTGGAAAAAGTTAATCCAAAAATACTTGACCAGTTTTAACATACAGTGCACTCCAAAAGTATGGACTTGTCTGAAAAAACTGGCAATAAAACTGATTATTTACAGGTATTATACCAAAACGTGCCATTACTTATGCAACCCATCATCTTGGTTTTTATATTTTTAATTACTTCACATCAAGTTGTAGAGATTTGCTTTGAGTATGAGTTTAAGGAACATGATTTTAGACTTTTATTTATTTTGTTTTTTAAATGGCATAAAGAAATTCAAATGTGTGAAATACAAAGTGGTCCAGTACTTTTGGAGGGTGCTGTATATTTGAACATGAATGAACGCTGACTGTATGAGGTACAGTATATACTACTAGTACCACACTTTTCCTTGAACAGTGCCAGCTGGAAATGTTTGTTCATGGTAGTTATGATGTCTGCCAAGGATGTAATTAAATCATCTGAGTTTATCTATTTGTCTGTCTGTCTGACTTTTGGCAGGATTATGTCAAAACTACTGCACGGATTTTGGCAGAACTTTCATTACAGATACATATTAGGCCATGGAAGACTCAATTAAATTTTGTAGGTGATCTGGATCCGGATTCTGCATCACATTTCACTTTATATATGCTTTGAAGAATTATGTCAAAACTACTTCACAGATTCTCAGCAAATTTTCACCACGGACACGTTAGACCAAGGAAGACTCCATTAAATTTAGGAAATGATATAGATCCGGATCCTGATTCTGGATCAAGATTTACCTTTATATACACTTTGAAGGATTATGTCAAAACTATTTCAAGGATTCTCACCAAATTTGCACCACAGATTAGGGCATGGAAGAAACCATGAAATTTTGCAGGTGATCCAGAGCCGGACTCTGGAACAAGTTTTCCCTTTATATAACCTTTGAAGGATTGCTGCAAAACTACTTCATGGATTATCATGAAATTTGCACCAAAGATGTACAGTTGTATGCAAAAGTTTGAGCACCCCTGATAATTTTTATGATTTTCCTTTATGAATCATTGGTTGTTTGAATCAGAAATTTCAGTTAAATACGAGGTCTATTAGAAAAGAAACTGACCTTTTTATTTTTTTCAAAAACTATATGGATTTGAATCACGTGCGATTACATCAGACAAGCTTGAACCCTCATGCGCATGCGTGAGTTTTTTCACGCCTGTCGGTTGCATCATTTGCCTGTGGGCAGGCTTTGAGTGAGCACTGGTCCACCCCTACCGTCAAAATTCCTTTGTCTGAGAACTTCCTGAGAGACTGGCGCTTTGCTTAATAAACATTTTTTCAGTAACTGTAAGGAACATCCAAGTGGACACCATTCTAGAAATTCAGATGGTTTTCGGTGAAAATTTTAACGGCTGATGAGAGATTAAGGAGTGCTACTATCGCTTTAAGGACAGCCCACGGTGCCGGATGGCGCGCCGCGCCCTGAGCCACCGTCGTCAGCCTGTTTCGAGCTGAAAACTTCCAAATTTAAGCCTCTGTTGACCCAGGACGTCGTGAGAGAGCAGAGAAGTTTCAGAAGAGGTCGGGATCAGCAGTTTATCTGGACATTCCACTGTTAAAGGAGATTTTATAATGAAAGACATGTGGACGGATTCGCGTGTCGGCACGCAGCCGCTCATCGCACAGCACCACAGAAAAACACCTCCGTGTTGATAACCATTCGTAAGATTTAGGCGGTTTTCGATGGCTTTCACTCGAGTGAGTATCCGAGAAATTGTTTAACAGCTGGGCATGTTCAAACTTGTCCTGTGAGACTTCCAATGGAGGTGTTTTGCTGTGGCGCCGCGCCATGAGCAGCTGGGTGCCGACGCACGAATCCGTCTGCATGTCTTTCATTACAAAGTCTCCTTTAACAGTGGAATGTCCGGATAAACTGCTGATCCCGACCTCTTCTGAAACTTCTCTGCTCTCTCACGACGTCCTGGGTCAACAGAGGCTTAAATTTGGAAGTTTTCAGCTCGAAACAGGCTGACGAGGTGGCTCGGGGCACGGTGTGCCGTCCGGCGCCGTGGGCTGTCCTTAAAGGGATAGTAACACTCCTTAATGTCTCATCAGCCTTTAAAATTTTCACTGAAAACACTCTGAATTTCTTGAATGGTGTCCACTTGGATGTGCCTTACAGTTTCTGAAAAAATTTTGATCAAGCAAAGTGCCAGTCTCTCAGGAAGTTCTCAGACAAAGGAATTTCGATGGGAGGGGTGGACCAGTGCTCACTCAAAGCTTGCCCACAGGCGATTGATGCAACCGACAGTCGTGAAAAAACTCACGCATGCGGACGAGGGTTCAAGCTTGTCTGATGTAATCACACGTGATTCAAATCCATATAGTTCTTGAAAAAAATAATGTTGGTTTCTTTTCTAATAGACCTCGTATATCACATAGCAGACAAACACACTGATATTTGAGAAGTGAAATAAAGTTTTTAGTATTTACAGAAATTGTGCAATAATTATTTAAACAAAATTAGGCAGGTGCATAAATTTGGGCACCCTTGTCATTTTATTGAATTGAATACATTTAGCATTAATTACTGGAACACAAAATTGGTTTGGTAAGCTCATTGACCCTTGACCTCCTTACACAGGTGAATCCAATAACCACAAAGGGTATTTAAGGTGGTCATTTACAAATTGTTTCCCCTCTTTTCATCTCTTCTAATGAGTGTCAAAATGGGATCCTCTAAACAACTCTAAAATGACCTGAAAACAAAGATTGTTCAACATCATGGTTTAGGGGAAGGATACAAAAAGCTATTTCAGAGATTTCAGTTGTCAGTTCCCACTGTGAGGAACATAGTGAGGAAATGGAAGACTGCAGGCACAGGACTAGTTAAGGCCCGAAGTGGCAGGCCAAGAAAAATCTCAGATAAGCTGAAGCGAAGGATGGTGAGAACAGGCTCAGTCAACTCACAGACCTGCTCCAAAGACCGACAACATGACTGTGCTGCAGATAGTGTCTCTGTGCATTGTTCAACTATACAGTGCACTTTGTACAAGAAAATGCTGTATGATGCTGTAATGCAGAGGAAGCCTTTTCTGCGTACATGCAACAAACAGAGTCAGTTGAGGTATGAATCTGTGTGTAACTTTGCAAAAACAATGTCAGATTCTGTAGTTTTCTCTGGGCCCCTCCCCAATCGGACCGGGAGTGACATGTTTAGCCGCATGTTATCCTTGAATTGCTGGCTGTCTGAGTGGTGTCCAAAAAATGAGGTGGGCTTCATAGATAATAGGCAAAGCTTCTGGGGAAAACCTGGTCTTGTTAAGAGAGACGGCGTCCATCCCACTTTGGATGGAGCAGCTCTTATTTCTAGAAATCTGGCCAATTTTATTAAACCCTCCAAATCATGACTATCCAGGGTTGGTACCAGGAAGCAGAGTTGTAGTCTTACACACCTCTCTGCAGCTTCTCTCCCCCTGCCATCCCCCCAATACCCCATCCCTGTAGAGACAGTGCCTGCTCCCAGACCACCAATAACCAGTAAAAATCTATTTAAGCATAAAAAATTAAAAAGAAAACATAATATAGCACCTTCAACTGCACCACAGACTAAAACAGTTAAATGTGGTCTATTAAACATTAGGTCTCTCTCTTCTAAGTCCCTGTTAGTAAATGATATAATAATTGATCAGCATATTGATTTATTCTGCCTTACAGAAACCTGGTTACAGCAGGATGAATATGTTAGTTTAAATGAGTCAACACCCCCAAGTCACACTAATTGTCAGAATGCTCGAAGCACGGGTCAAGGAGGAGGATTAGCATTAATCTTCCACTCCAGCTTATTAATTAATCAAAGACCCAGACAAAGGTTTAATTCATTTGAAAGCTTGAATCTTAGTCTTGTCCATCCAAATTGGAAGTCTCAAAAAACAGTATTATTTGTTATTATCTATCGTCCACCTGGTCATTACTGTGAGTTTGTAATATTTCAGACCTTTTGTCTGACTCAGTGCTTAGCTCAGATAAGATAATTATAGTGGGTGATTTTAACATCCACATAGATGCTGAGAATGACAGCCTCAACACTGCATTTAATCTACTATTAGACTCAGTTGGCTTCACTCAAAATGTAAATGAGTCCACCCGCCACTTTAACCACACTTTAGATCTAGTTCTGACATATGGCATAGAAATTGAAGACTTAACAGTATCCCCTGAAAACCCCCTTTTGTCTGATCATTTCTTAATAACATTTACATTTACTTTAATGGACTACCCAGCAGTGGGGAATAAGTTTCATTACACTACAAGTCTTTCTGAAAGTGCTGTAACTAGGTTTAAGGATAGCAGAGTAGCTACCTAAACTCTGTGAGTGAGATAGATTATCTTGTCAATAGTTTTACATCCTCATTGAGCACAACTTTTGATGCTGTAGCTCCTCTGAAAAAGAGAGCTTTAAATCAGAAGTGCCTGACTCCGTGGTATAACCCACAAACTCGCAGCTTAAAGCAGATAACCCGTAAGCTGGAGAGGAAATGGCGTCTCACTAATTTAGAACATCTTTATTTAGCCTGGAAAAAGAGTCTGTTGCTCTTCTATTCATCATCTTACTATTCATCACTAATTGAAGAAAATAAGAACAACCCCAGGTTTCTTTTCAGCACTGTAGCCAGGCTGACAAAGAGTCAGAGCTCTATTGAGCCGAGTATTCCTTTAACTTTAACTAGTAATGACTTAATGACTTTCTTTGCTAATAAAATTTTAACTATTAGAGAAAAAAATATTCATAACCATCCCAAAGACATATCTTTATGTTCGGCTGCTTTCAGTAATACTGGTATTTGTTTAGACTCTTAATCTCCGATTGTTCTGTCAGAGTTATTTTCATTAGTTATTTCCTCCAAACCATCAACATGTTTATTAGACCCCATTCCTACCAGACTGCTCAAGGAAGCCCTACCATTATTTAATGCTTCGATCTTAAATATGATCAATCTATCTTTATTAGTTGGCTATGTACCACAGGCTTTTAAGGTGGCAGTAATTAAACCATTACTTAAAAAGCCATCACTTGACCCAGCTATCTTAGCTAATTATAGGCCAATCTCCAACCTTCCTTTTTGCTCATAAATTCTTGAAAGGGTAGTTGTAAAACAGCTAACTGATCATCTGCAGAGGAATGGTCTATTTGAAGAGTTTCAGTCAGGTTTCAGAATTCATCCTAGTACAGAAACAGCATTAGTGAAGGTTACAAATGATCTTCTTATGGCCTCAGACAGTGGACTCATCTCTGTGCTTGTTCTGTTAGACCTCAGTGCTGCTTTTGATACTGCTGACCATAAAATTTTATTACAGAGATTAGAGTATGCCATAGGTATTAAAGGCACTGCGCTGCAGTGGTTTGAATCATATTTATCTAATAGATTACAGTTTGTTCATGTAAATGGGGAGTCTTCTTCACAGACTAAGGTTAATTATGGAGTTCCACAAGGTTCTGTGTTAGGACCAATTTTATTCACTTTATACATGCTTCCCTTAGGCAGTATTATTAGAAAGCATTGCTTAAATTTTCATTGTTACGCAGATGATACCCAGCTTTATCTATCCATGAAGCCAGAGGATACACACCAATTAGTTAAACTGCAGGAATGTCTTTAGACATAAAAACATGGATGACCTCTAATTTCCTGCTTTTAAATTTAGATAAAACTGAAGTTATTGTACTTGGCCCCACAAATCCTAGAAACATGGTGTCTAACCATATCCTTACTCTGGATGGCATTACCCTGACCTCTAGTAATACTGTGAGAAATCTTGGAGTCATTTTTGATCAGGATATGTCATTCAATGCGCATATTAAGCAAATATGTAGGGCTGCTTTTTTGCATTTGCACAATATCTCTAAAATTAGAAAGGTCTTGTCTCAGAGTGATGCTGAAAAGCTAATTCATGCATTTATTTCTTCTAGGCGGGACTATTGCAATTCATTATTATCAGGTTGTCCTAAAGGTTCCCTGAAAAGCCTTCAGTTAATTCTAAATGCTGCAGCTAGAGTACTAACGGGGACTAGAAGGAGAGAGCATATTTCACCCATATTGGCCTCTCTTCATTGACTCCCTGTTAATTCCAGAATAGAATTTAAAATTCTTCTTCTTACTTATAAGGTTTTGAATAATCAGGTCCCATCTTATCTTAGGGACCTCATAGTACCATATCACCCCAATAGAACGCTTCGCTCTCTGACTGCAGGCTTACTTATAGTTCCTAGGGTTTGTAAGAGTAGAATTGGAGGCAGAGCCTTCAGCTTTCAGGCTCCTTTCCTGTGGAACCAGCTCCCAATTCAGATCAGGGAGACAGACACCGTCTCTACTGTTAAGATTAAGCTTAAAACTTTCCTTTTTGAAAAAGCTTATAGTTAGGGCTGGATCAGGTGACCCTGAACCATCCCTTAGTTATGCTGCTATAGGCTTAGACTGCTGCGGGGTTCCCATGATGCACTGAGTGTTTCTTTTTATTCACCTCTTTTTGCTCTGTATGCACCACACTGCATTTATTCATTAGTTCACTCCCTCAGCCCCAACCAGTCCCAGCAGAAGACTGCCCCTCCCTAGGCCTGGTTCTGCTGGAGGTTTCTTCCTGTTAAAAGGGAGTTTTTCCTTCCCACTGTAGCCAAGTGCTTGCTCACAGGGGGTCGTTTTGACCGTTGGGGTTTTACATCATTATTGTATGGCCTTGCCTTACAATATAAAGCGCCTTGGGGCAACTGTTTGTTGTGATTTGGCGCTATATAAAAAAAAAATTGATTGATTGATTGATTAGTGAGTGATCTCTGTTCTCTTCCACAGCATGTCTTTTTCCTGGTTCTCTCCCTCAGCCCCAACCAGTCCCAGCAGAAGACTGCCCCTCCCTGAGCCTGGTTCTGCTGGAGGTTTCTTCCTGTTAAAAGGGAGTTTTTCCTTCCCACTGTCGCCAAGTGCTTGCTCATAGGGGGTCGGTTTGACCGTTGGGGATTTTCTGTAATTATTGTATGGCTTTTGACTTACAATATAAAGCGCCTTGGGGCAACTGTTTCTTGTGATTTGGCGCTATATAAATAAAATTCATTTGATTTGATTTGATTTTGGAATAAGGTGCTGTGGACTGATCAAACTAAAATTGAGTTATTTGGAGATAACAAGGCTTGCACTGTTTCTTTCTCTTTTTGCTCTGTATGCACCACTCTGCATTTAATCATTAGTGATCGATCTCTGCTCCCCTCCACAGCATGTCTTTTTCCTGGTTCTCTCCCTCAGCCCCAACCAGTCCCAGCAGAAGACTGCCCCTCCCTGAGCCTGGTTCTGCTGGAGGTTTCTTCCTGTTAAAAGGGAGTTTTTCCTTCCCACTGTAGCCAAGTGCTTGCTCACAGGGGGTCGTTTTGACCGTTGGGGTTTTACATAATTATTGTATGGCCTTGCCTTACAATATAAAGCGCCTTGGGGCAACTGTTTGTTGTGATTTGGCGCTATATAAAAAAAAATTGATTGATTGATTGATTGATGGTTTGGATGAAGTAACTAATGAAAATAACTCAGACAGAACAATCTGAGAGAAAGAGTCTAACCAAATACTGGCATCACTGAAAGCAGCCAAACATAACGATACGTCTTTGGGATGGTTATGAGTAATTTTTTCTCTAATAGTTAAAATTTTATTAGCAAAGAAAGTCATGAAGTCATTACTAGTTAAAGTTAAAGGAATACTCGGCTCAATAGAGCTCTGACTCTTTGTCAGCCTGGCTATAGTGTGGCCACTGTGTTGGTATATGGCATTAGAGAACATAAAGAAGGAATCATATCCTTAAACCTAGTTACAGCGCTTTCTGAAAGACGTCTAGTGTAATGAAACTTATTCCCCACTGCTGGGTAGTCCATCAGAGTAAATGTAAATGTTATTAAGAAATGATCAGACAGAAGGGAGTTTTCAGGGAATACTGTTAAGTCTTCAAATTCCATACCATACGTCAGAACAAGATCTAAGATATGATTAAAGTGGTGGGTGGTCTCATTTACATTTTGAGCAAAGCCAATTGAGTCTAATAATAGATTAAATGCAGTGTTGAGGCTGTGATTCTCAGCATCTGTGTGGATGTTAAAATCGCCCACTATAATTATCTTATCTGAGCTAAGCACTAAGTCAGACAAAAGGTCTCAAAATTCACAGAGAAACTCACAGTAACGACCAGGAGGACGATAGATAACAACAAATAAAACTGTTTTTTGGGACTTCCAATTTGGATGGACAAGACTAAGAGTCAAGCTTTCAAATGAATTAAAGCTCTGTCTGGGTTTTTGATTAATTAATAAGCTGGAATGGAAGATTGCTGCTAATCCTCCGCCTCGGCCCATGCTACGAGCGTTCTGGCAGTTAGTGTGACTCGGGGGTGTTGACTCATTTAAACTAACATATTCATCCTGCTGTAACCAGGTTTCTGTAAGGCAGAATAAATCAATATGTTGATCAATTATTATATCATTTACTAACAGGGACTTAGAAGAGAGAGACCTAATGTTTAATAGACCACATTTAACTGTTTTAGTCTGTGGTGCAGTTGAAGGTGCTATATTATTTTTTCTTTTTGAATTTTTATGCTTAAATAGATTTTTGCTGGTTATTGGTGGTCTGGGAGCAGGCACCGTCTCTACGGGGATGGGGTAATGAGGGGATGGCAGGGGGAGAGAAGCTGCAGAGAGGTGTGTAAGACTACAACTCTGCTTCCTGGTCCCAACCCTGGATAGTCACGGTTTGGAGGATTTAAGAAAATTGGCCAGATTTCTAGAAATGAGAGCTGCTCCATAAAGTGGGATGGATGCTGTCTCTCCTAACAAGACCAGGTTTTCCCCAGAAGCTTTGCCAATTATCTATGAAGCCCACCTCATTTTTTGGACACCACTCAGACAGCCAGCAATTCAAGGAGAACATGCGGCTAAACATGTCACTCCCGGTCCGATTGGGGAGGGGCCCAGAGAAAACTACAGAGTCCGACATTGTTTTTGCAAAGTTATACACCAATTCAATGTTAATTTTAGTGACCTCCGATTGGCGTAACCGGATATCATTACTGCCAACGTGAATTACAATCTTACCAAATTTACGCTTAGCCTTAGCCAGCAGTTTCAAATTTCCTTTAATGTCGCCTGCTCTGGCCCCCGATACCTCTTGGGAATTTTCTGTGTACTAAAAGTAGGCTTTACAGGTTTTCTATGTCAACAACATTTTATTGAGTCTTAAAGTACATAAATATGCAATCGGTCACTGTATCCTTGATCTCTGGACATAAATAAAAATAATCAAAATCTGTAGTTTTTGTCAAAAGCATTTCCTTTCACACATTTTGGCATGAATGTCTCTCCGTACCTCTGAGCTGAGCTCAGCCGGCTGCTGCACATCAGCGCAGCACGTCTCATTTTGGGAGAAAAAAACGTTTTGATCGATAACAGTTTGTTTGTATTACAATGTTTGGAAAGAGGTGTCAATTGTTTTAAACGGCATTTCACTTTGAATTTATTAATTCTGACTGGACTGTATGTACAAGACAGGAGTCCCAGTTAGTGACTTTAATCCACACAAAAGTGACTCACAATTGTGAGTCACTTTTGTGACATGAAAGTGGTGAAAAACAAAAAAAAAGCTGAAACCCAAAATTACCTCCCAATACCACCCACATGAAAATGTTTGAATTCTAGAAGCTCTGAAAAGCAATCTGGGACTATTCCAGACAAACTGCAGTGAGTGCAGCATCCATTTTGGTGAGAAAAAAAACCCCAACTTTCCTTATTCAAATTCATTCCAGTAGTATTCTGCTCTTACTAGGATGCATCAGTTTTCTTGCTTGTCAGATAGTTCTGGAGGAAATCAGTGAAGAAATTAACAAATTGAAAATATGGTTTGACCGAAACAAATTGTCATTAAACTTAAATAAAACAGGGATGAAGTGGAGGTGTAAGAGTTACTAGGTGTTCACAGGAAACACTTATTTCTATATTTATTTATTTATGTTCATTGTTAGTTTTATCTTTACTGTTGTGTTTTTAATCAGGTTATTTGTCTCTTTCTCTAAAATTGTACTGTAGTATTATTAGTTATTATTACTATTATTGTTGTTGTTGCTATTATTATTATTATTAATATATAAACAAAAATACATTTAAAAAATATTACAATTTCTAATACATTTGACTCTTTTACGACAACAAACGCTGAGCCGTTAATTATTATACAGAAACAAATGCACACAAACATGCAAAGATGCGAACAGCTTAATGCTAACTTTAACATTGAAAATACCTTAGACATGCTAACGCGTTAGCATCGATCCCGTTTTGAAGTTATAAAATACATCTATCAACTGTTTCAGAAGACCATTAACAGGTCAGTTTAACATAAAAGAAGTAAATATTACTCACAGACATGTGCTCTTTGGGGTCGGATCAATGCTTCATTGCTTCAAGCTTCAAAGAATCAACGTAGAGACATGACCATTTTCCTAACAAACATCCCCAAAAAAACAACAGGTGAAACCGTGTTGAACATTGACAGAACAAAATATACAGAACCCTAGAAGAAAATGATCTATTAAGCATGATCAGATGGTTCTGTTAAAAAGTGTGAGAAAAGTATAATCCACTTTACCAGTGAACTTGCTGACATAAAGGAAAGACTTTCTGCAATGAAAAGCTAAAAAGATGTCAAAGCAGTCAAGAAGGTGGTCCAGGACCACTTCAAAGCAGAAGCTGAAACTGAAAAAAGAAAACAATGTAATTGTGCATGGCTTGCCTGAACCAGCTCTGGAAACAGAAGATGCTGATGGGGAGACCAGAGCAACTACTGGCCAGGAAAGGAAAGATGCCAATAAATCTTAGCTAACATCGATTCATGATGGAATCCTGACATTCATGTATCTCCAGAGGACAATGACAGTGTTTTTCAGTTGGGTGCTGTCAGGAATGATGGTACCTGGGGGAGAGGTGAAGCTCCTCAGAGCTCAGAGCACAGCTCAGAGCCATGCGGCCTTCACCTCTCCCCCAAGCTTGTGGCTGTGTAGGAGACTGTTGCGGCCACCCCACACTCACATTGCCTCAATTCAGATGACGGACTTAAAGTTTCGTGTACATAAACAATCAAAAGTATATGTGCGGTGTTTTAATTCTGATGTGTGCCATTATTACATTCAACTAGTAATAATTGTAGATTAATTGCTGTATTTTTGTCTGAAGTAATTGGGTGTGATATGAATTGGCTTTTTAGGGATCAATAAAGTTGTTTGAATCTTGAATCTTGAAACAGTGTATTGGGCATGATAAAAAAGTTTTCTCTTACATTGACAGGGAGTCCTTCCTTCTCTTGTATAAGAGCTTTTTATGGCCACACCTCGAGACACCTCAGACAGACTTGCTGAATTAGGTCTAACTGATTAACTAATTGAAATGTACAAAATTCTGCATGGTTTTGAAAATGTAAACTTTGAAATTTTCTTTGAGAGGAGAATATATGCTGGTTTGAGAGGGCATAAGTTGAGTCTTGGGTTTGAAAGGTCTAGACTGAAAAATTATTTAGTAACAGAGCAATAGTATTATGGAATTCATTGCCATTTGAATTATACTAGCGACACCACCAAGTCTTAGGGCTCCTTCACACATTGTCTAATAGATTACAATTTGTTCATGTAAATGGGGAATCCTCTTCACAGACTAAAGTTAATTATGGAGTTCCACAAGGTTCTGTGCTAGGACCAATTTTATTCACTTTATACATGCTTCCCTTAGGCAGTATTATTAGACAGTATTGCTTAAATTTTCATTGTTACGCAGATTATACCCAGCTTTATCTATCCATGAAGCCAGAGGACACACACCAATTAGCTAAACTGCAGGATTGTCTTACAGACATAAAGACATGGATGACCTCTAATTTCCTGCTTTTAAACTCAGATAAAACTGAAGTTATTGTACTTGGCCCCACAAATCTTAGAAACATGGTGTCTAACCAGATCCTTACTGTGGATGGCATTACCCTGACCTCTAGTAATAATGTGAGAAATCTTGGAGTCATTTTTGATCAGGATATGTCATTCAAAGCGCATATTAAACAAATATGTAGGACTGCTTTTTTGCATTTACGCAATATCTCTAAAATCAGAAAGGTCTTGTCTCAGAGTGATGCTGAAAAACTAATTCATGCATTTATTTCCTCTAGGCTGGACTATTGTAATTCATTATTATCAGGTTGTCCTAAAAGTTCCCTAAAAAGCCTTCAGTTAATTCAAAATGCTGCAGCTAGAGTACTGACGGGGACTAGAAGGAGAGAGCATATCTCACCCATATTGGCCTCTCTTCATTGGCTTCCTGTTAATTCTAGAATAGAATTTAAAATTCTTCTTCTTACTTATAAGGTTTTGAATAATCAGGTCCCATCTTATCTTAGGGACCTCGTAGTACCATATCACCCCAATAGAGCGCTTCGCTCTCAGACTGCAGGCTTACTTGTAGTTCCTAGGGTTTGTAAGAGTAGAATGGGAGGCAGAGCCTTCAGCTTTCAGGCTCCTCTCCTGTGGAACCAGCTCCCAATTCAGATCAGGGAGACAGACACCCTCTCTACTTTTAAGATTAGGCTTAAAACTTTCCTTTTTGCTAAAGCTTATAGTTAGGGCTGGATCAGGTGACCCTGAACCATCCCTTAGTTATGCTGCTATAGACGTAGACTGCTGGGGGGTTCCCATGATGCACTGTTTCTTTCTCCTTTTGCTCTGTATGCACCACTCTGCATTTAATCATTAGTAATCGATCTCTGCTCCCCTCCACAGCATGTCTTTTTCCTGGTTCTCTCCCTCAGCCCCAACCAGTCCCAGCACAAGACTGCCCCTCCCTGAGCCTGGTTCTGCTGGAGGTTTCTTCCTGTTAAAAGGGAGTTTTTCCTTCCCACTGTAGCCAAGTGCTTGCTCACAGGGGGTCGTTTTGACCGTTGGGGTTTTACATAATTATCGTGTTGTGAAAGTGTAGGAACACGGACCCACAACAGGGGGCGCAAATGAACGGACAATGGAGGAGTCAAATAACACTGCTTTTACTGTTGTGAAACAGGCACAACAAACACAACAGATTACAATCTCGAGATTGAGTCCAGTTACAGCGGTGTCGTGTGGGCAGGCTCGACGATAGGAGACGTCTGTCCAAGTCGAACCGGAACCAACCCGATTTCCTCTGCCACCGAACCCCGGGAATACTGGAGCCGCCAAGTCCCGAACTCCCAGGTGGCCACTGCCTCCGCTCGTCGGATCCGGTACTGCTGGCGAGGAACAGAAGCAGTCAGGTGTGGGCGCGGCCGCACCCAGCAACACGTGAGGTGGAAATACCACCTCCACCTCAAATCACAAAACAACACTGAAGTGTAGGAATATGTGTACTTATCCAAACACATCCAAAAGGGTCTTCAGTGTCCTAAGCACAAGCAACAAAGTATTACGTCTCTGAATGAAACAACTGGCTGAGTTCGTTACCTCTTTGATTGAGCGATATCTCGGCAATGAGGTGGAGATGCCATCCAGCTGATATACCCCTCCGCTGATGGATGACAGCTGTCTCAGTTGATTGGTGACAGCTGTCACCTTGGCTGCTCCTGTCAGGCGGCAGCGCCCTCTGGTGCCTGGAGCCCGCACTCCAGGCAGGGCGCCCTCTGGTGGTGGTGGGCCAGCAGTACCTCCTCTTCAGCGGCCCACACAACAGGACCCCCCCCTCAACGGGCACCTCCTGGAGCCCGACCGGGCTTGTCCGGGTGGCGGCGGTAAAAGTCGGCCAGGAGGGCCGGGTCCAGGATGAAGCTCTTCTTCACCCAGGAGCGTTCTTCGGGGCCGTACCCCTCCCAGTCCACCAGGTATTGAAAACCCCGGCCCATCCGTCAGACATCCAAAAGCCGGCGCACCGTCCAAGCCGGCTCGCCATCGATGATCCGGGCAGGAGGTGGTGCCAGACCGGGAGTACAGAGGGGCGAGGTGTGATATGGTTTGAGCTTTGAGACGTGGAACACGGGATGGATCCGCAGTGAGGCCGGAAGCTGGAGCCTCACTGCGTCGGGATTGATGACTTTGAGGATCTTGTAGGGTCCTATGTATCGTTCCTTTAGTTTCGGGGAGGCCAATTGTAGGGGGATGTCCTTTGTGGACAACCACACCTCCTGCCCGGGGCGATACGTTGGGGCCGGGGTCCGCCGCCGGTCTGCATGGGTCTTCGCCCTCATCCGGGCCTTCAACAAAGCAGAACGGGCGGCACGCCACACCCGACGGCACTTCCGCAGGTGGGCCTGGACCGAGGGCACACCGACCTCTCCCTCAACCACCGGAAACAATGGGGGCTGATACCCCAAACACACCTCAAAAGGGGAGAGGCCGGTGGCTGACGACACTTGACTGTTGTGGGCGTACTCGATCCAGGCCAGATGAGTACTCCAGGCTGCCGGGTGCGCGGCTGTCACACAACGTAAGGTCTGCTCCATCTCTTGATTGGCCCGTTCTGCTTGTCCGTTGGTCTGGGGGTGATACCCGGACGAGAGACTGACCGTGGCCCCCAGTTCCCAGCAAAAGCTCCTCCAAACGTGCGAGGAGAACTGGGGACCGCGATCGGAGACGATGTCTGATGGTATCCCATGCAGACGGACGACGTGGTGGACTAGGAGGTCCGCTGTCTCCTGGGCCGTTGGTAGCTTCGGGAGGGCCACGAAGTGGGCTGCCTTGGAGAATCGGTCCACTATCGTGAGGATGACAGTGTTTCCCTGGGACGGCGGGAGACCCGTGACAAAATCTAGGCCGATGTGGGACCAGGGGCGATGAGGGACGGGCAGCGGCTGTAGCAAACCCGAGGTCTTGCGGTGATCGGCCTTGCCCCTGGCGCAGGTGGTACAGGCCTGGATGTAACCCCGGACGTCGGCCTCTAGGGACGCCCACCAGAAGCGCTCCCAGACGACTGCCACGGTCCTACGCACCCCAGGATGGCAGGAGAGCCTAGAACCGTGACAGAAGTCCAGGACGGCAGCCCTAGCCTCTGGTGGGACGTAGAGTTTGTTCTTCGGTCCGGTTCCGGGGTCCGGGTCTCGTGTCAGGGCCTCCCGGACGGTCTTCTCCACGTCCCAGGTGAGGGCGGCCACGATAGCGGACTCCGGAATGATGGGATCCGGGGGATCCGACGACTCCGTTTTGACCTCATCTTCATGTACCCGGGACAAAGCATCCGATCTTTGATTCTTGGTCCCGGGACGGTAGGTGATCCGGAAGTCAAAACGGCCGAAGAACAGTGACCAGCGGGCTTGCCTGGGATTCAGTCGCTTGGCGGTCCTGATATACTCCAGGTTCCGGTGGTCAGTGAAAACCGTGAATGGCACGGACGTTCCCTCCAACAGATGTCTCCACTCCTCAAGAGCCTCTTTCACCGCAAGGAGCTGTCGATTGCCGACGTCATAGTTCCGTTCGGCTGGGGTCAACCTGCGGGAAAAATAGGCACACGGGTGAAGGACCTTATCGGTCTTCCCGCTCTGGGACAGCACGGCTCCTATCCCTGAGTCCGAGGCGTCCACTTCAACCACTAACTGGCGACTAGGATCGGGCTGCACCAATACAGGTGCAGACGAGAAGCGCCGTTTCAACTCCTTGAACGCGGCTTCGCAATGATCCGAGCAGGTGAAGGGGACTTTTGGTGAGGTCAGGGCTGTCAGGGGGCTAACTACCTGGCTATAGCCCTTAATGAACCTCCTGTAGAAATTAGCAAAGCCTAGGAACTGTTGCAACTTCCTACGGCTTGTGGGTTGGGGCCAGTCTCTCACTGCCGTAACCTTGGCCGGATCAGGAGCGACGGAGTTGGAAGAGATAATGAACCCCAAGAAGGACAAAGAAGTGCGGTGAAACTCACACTTCTCACCCTTCACAAACAGCCGGTTCTCCAACAACCGCTGCAGGACCTGACGTACATGCTGGACATGGGTCTCAGGGTCCGGAGAAAAGATGAGTATATCGTCTAGATATACGAAGACGAACCGGTGCAGGAAATCCCGCAAGACATCATTAACCAACGCTTGGAATGTCGCAGGAGCGTTTGTGAGACCGAACGGCATGACCAGGTACTCAAAGTGACCTAAGGGGGTGTTAAATGCCGTCTTCCACTCGTCTCCCTTCCGGATCCGAACCAGGTGGTACGCGTTTCTAAGATCGAGCTTGGTGAAAATTTGGGCTCCATGCAGGGGTGTGAACACTGAATCCAACAGGGGCAACGGGTATCGGTTGCGAACCGTGATCTCGTTCAGCCCCCTATAATCAATGCATGGACGAAGTCCGCCGTCTTTTTTACCCACAAAAAAGAAACCTGCGCCCATCGGGGAGGTGGAATTCCGGATCAACCCGGCAGCTAACGAGTCCCAGATGTAGGTCTCCATTGATTCGCGCTCAGGCCGTGAGAGGTTGTACAGCCTACTGGACGGGAACTCACTGCCCGGAACCAAATCAATGGCACAATCATACGGACGGTGGGGGGGAAGAGTGAGGGCCAGATCCTTGTTGAACACGTCGACAAGGTCGTGGTACTCCACCGGCACCGTCCCTAGATTGGGCGGGACTCTGACCTCCTCCTTAGCTTGGGAGCCGGGAGGAACCGAGGAACCTAGACACACCCGATGGCAGGTCTCGCTCCACTGAACCACTACCCCGGATGGCCAATCAATCCGGGGATTGTGCTTCAACATCCAGGGAAATCCTAAAACCACACGGGAGGTGGCCTGAGTCACAAAAAACTCGATCACCTCCCGGTGATTTCCTGACACCACCAGAGTTACAGGTGGTGTCTTATGCGTGATTGGAGGGAGTAGGGAGCCATCTAGTGCCTGAACCTGTACAGGCGAGGTAAGTGCCACCAGGGGGAGCCCTATCTCCCTGGCCCATCTGCTGTCCAACAGATTCCCCTCAGAGCCCGTGTCCACCAGTGCTGGGGCCTTCAGGGTTAAATCCTCATAAAGGATCATGACTGGGAGTCGTGTGGCAATGTGGGTGTGTCCCACGTGAATGTCTCGACCCACCCCTAGCCCAATCTCTAGGGGTGGGCGTTTAGTGTTTAACCGCTCGGGGCAGTCTCTCTCTTGGTGCTCTCTCGAGCCACAAGCAAAACAAGCTCCGTGGGCCCGTCTCCTCTGTGCATCTGGTGCCCTAAATGTTGCCCTACTCGTGTCCATAGCTTCGTCAGCAGGGGGAGCTGTGGCCCCACGGAGCGCAGGGGCCGTGGAGCGTGGGGAAGGCGGAGCGCGGTCGGACCCGGAAGGGAGGGGGCGGCGCTGTGCCCGGCCACGCCCTTCGTCTCGTTCCCGCCGACGTTCTTCTAACCGGTTGTCTAACCGTATGACAAGATCGATGAGCCCATCTAAATCCCGCGGTTCGTCCTTAGCCACCAGGTGCTCCTTAAGAACCAAAGACAGTCCGTTTACAAAGGCGGCGCGGAGGGCAGTGCTATTCCAGCCGGACCTCGCAGCCGCGATCCGGAAGTCGACTGCATAGGCAGCTGCGCTCCGACGCCCCTGTCTCATTGACAGCAGCACGGTTGAAGCAGTTTCTCCTCTATTGGGGTGATCGAACACGGTTCTGAGCTCCCTTACAAACCCATCATACGTCAGAAGGAGCCGTGAATTCTGCTCCCAGAGCGCTGTAGCCCAAGCGCGTGCCTCACCGCGAAGCAGGTTTATTACATAAGCTACTTTGCTAGCATCAGTCGCGTACATGACGGGACGCTGTGCGAAGACGAGCGAACACTGCATAAGGAAAGCCACGCACGTCTCCACACAGCCTCCGTACGGCTCTGGGGGGCTTATGTAAGCTTCAGGGGAAGGTGGGAGGGGTCGTTGAACGACCTGTGGAACGTCGCTGTTACGCACAGGGTCGACGGGAGGGAGAGCTGCAGCGGCGCCCGGAGGGCGCGCTTCCACCTGTGCGGCGAGAGCCTCCACCCTGCGGTTCAGGAGGACGTTCTGCTCGGTCATCAAATCTAACCGAGTCGTGAAAGCGGTGAGGATCCGCTGCAACTCACCGATCACCCCTCCCGCGGACGCCTGCGCGCCCTGTTCTTCCATTGGCCGTTCAACAGCCGGTTGACGCCCCTCGGGATCCATGACGATGGCCGAGATATCCTGTTGTGAAAGTGTAGGAACACGGACCCACAACAGGGGGCGCAAATGAACGGACAATGGAGGAGTCAAATAACACTGCTTTTACTGTTGTGAAACAGGCACAACAAACACAACAGATTACAATCTTGAGATTGAGTCCAATTACAGCGGTGTCGTGTGGGCAGGCTCGACGATAGGAGACGTCTGTCCAAGTCGAACCGGAACCAACCCGATTTCCTCTGCCACCGAACCCCGGGAATACTGGAGCCGCCAAGTCCCGAACTCCCAGGTGGCCACTGCCTCCGCTCATCGGATCCGGTACTGCTGGCGAGGAACAGAAACAGTCAGGTGTGGGCGCGGCTGCACCCAGCAACACGTGAGGTGGAAATACCACCTCCACCTCAAATCACAAAACAACACTGAAGTGTAGGAATATGTGTACTTATCCAAACACGTCCAAAAGGGTCTTCAGTGTCCTAAGCACAAGCAACAAAGTATTACGTCTCTGAATGAAACAACTGGCTGAGTTCGTTACCTCTTTGATTGAGCGATATCTCGGCAATGAGGTGGAGATGCCATCCAGCTGATATACCCCTCCGCTGATGGATGACAGCTGTCTCAGTTGATTGGTGACAGCTGTCACCTTGGCTGCTCCTGTCAGGCGGCAGCGCCCTCTGGTGCCTGGAGCCCACACTCCAGGCAGGGCGCCCTCTGGTGGTGATGGGCCAGCAGTACCTCCTCTTCAGCGGCCCACACAACATATCGTATGGCCTTGCCTTACAATATAAAGCGCCTTGGGGCAACTGTTTGTTGTGATTTGGCGCTATATAAAAAAAATTGATTGATTGATTGATTGATAACACAATTGAAGCCGACTAGCGCACGAAGAAGGAGTTGCATGCCATTTCTGAAAAATCAGAGCTTCCTCCAACGCCTCATACACTTGTCGCTACAATTATTCATGCACACCAGTGGCTGAAAGACAGAGAGTGCCCTGTGAGAGCCCATTCGTGTATTATGATTACAATCAGTAGTTGTCTCGTGCTTGTCAAATCTATTTTTAAAGTGATTTCACTGTTGCTGTTAGGGAATGGTCACACGGCGATAGCTGAATGAAGAGAAAAAGTGGACAAATGAGCCTGCACTTCTCCCATCACGAAAAGCCTGCGAGTCTGGAGCGCATAAAAGAATGAAACAAAACCATAATTAACAAAAGAATAAAGAAACAAACGGCAACCTTGTTGCTTTTGAACAAAATCAAAAAAACATTCATGATGATGTCACTTGACAGCGGGTATCAGGCTGAGTGTCAGCCTGTGATCATTTCTGCAGCCAGCCTGTATCTCCACAGCACCTGCAGGCACAAGATCTGGTTGTCTTGACAACAGGTTTGTCTTCCCAACACCAACGTGTGCGCACACGCACATCCCAGTCACAGACGGCTGGAACTTGTGTGTGGTTATGCACCACAAACGGCTGTGTGCCACAGACAGCTGGAACGTGCGTAAACAGTTAAAGCAGTTGATAAAACGTTGTTGCTGCTGTTGTTTCTGTATGAAAATGTTGCTTTTCGCCCCACACATGGACAAGTCATGTTCAGCTCGTCTGAGCTTTAGTTATTGATCCGTTCAGATATCGTCAATGTTAGTGCAAGACATCAGACTTGGGAGGTCGGATGAAGTTGGATGACAACCAAACGGAACACTGACAGAACGGGAACTACACAAACGATGAGGAACCGTCAACACAGAAAGCAAAATGGAATACAGACGAATTGAGCCAAGATTCGTTCACATTTTTCAACAGTTTGAAAATTATGATGACCGCCAGCTACAGGAATGAAGCTGGACAACGGTTAAATGATGTCCACGAAAGTCAACATGAGTCCAGATTTCTTGTTTGGCTTCTGTGTCCTTGGTTAGTGCCATGTGACTGGGCTTTAGTATGACCTCTGACAGGTTGTACCTTAAATCCACCACTCTCACTGCAAATGAGAACTTCCTCAAATCATTTCATGGTTTGACCTCTTCTTTTGTTTTCTGATAATGTGAGATCAGGAGTATATTCACTTGCAGTATGTGCCTTACACTTCATCATGCATGAGATGTAACACACAACTGTGCTCAAGCACTGGAATTTACAACAACAACAACAAAAAAGGAACAGAGAGAACAGAAAAAAGAAAACTATCTCCTGTTTGAGACATTCAGTTTCTGTCCCATCCAGGGCAGAATCCTGCTGTGGTCTGCCCACAGAATACACATAGACCATTCACACACTTTTTTGTGTGTTTTGCCCACAGAACGCACCACAACCAATCCACCAGCCTGCCAAAACACCACAGAGTAATCAAGAACCAAATGTCCAAAACAGGAGGTGCTCTTACGTTTGTGTCTGGTAATACCCACCACATGGGCGACTTCAAGCTCTCTGTGTCCCTTGCACACTGCCATGATGTCCCACACAGAGTCTGACATATTTAGGGTTGGGATAACAAATGAAAATCATTAGTCGACTAGTCGGACCATTAATCATCGACTTGTCGACTAGTTGGTGACTGAATTTGATATTGAATGAATTAAGCCAGCTTTATGGTGAATCTCAAATGTCACATTTATTTGAAGAAATATAAGCACAAAATCACAGATACAAAAAATAGCATTAGTATGAAGACAATACCTGCATTCATTTACTAGGCATAAACTACCCGTTTGAGCTGACTAATTCACCTGCCAAGGTTCACACATGTTCATCACTGAGTGAAGGGAGTGGTGGCAGCTCTAGCAGGTCTATTCTGTAAAGGGTTAAATGAACTTAATCAGAATCAAATTTACTGCCAAGTAAGTTCTCACATACAAGTAATTTGATCTTGTTATTTGTGCATAAACAACAATAAGAAAAAAGGAAAAAAATATACTTCTGTAAGAAGTAAAAGAGTCAAATCATCAAGTACGCATGACTCTGTTCACTGTTAAATAAATTTAATGTAGTGGGATGGGACTGTGCAGAAGCATATACAACCCCTGCCAATAATTATAGAATCACCGGCCTCAGAGGATGTTCATTCAGTTGTTTAATTTTGTAGAAAAAAAGCAGATCACAGACATGACACAAAACTAAAGTCATTTCAAATGGCAACTTTCTGGCTTTAAGAAACACTATAAGAAATCAAGAAAAAAAATTGTGGCAGTCAGTAACGGTTACTTTTTTAGACCAAGCAGAGGGAAAAAATATGGACTCACTCAATTCTGAGGAATAAATTATGGAATCACCCTGTAAATTTTCAACCCCTAAACTAAAGCCCAGGTTACACATAGACGGTTTTGTCGGCGAGTAGTACGTAGACCGAAGTTCGCGGTAGTTCCGGCTGTTTTCACGGTGGAAAGGGACAGAGCGCGCGCACGTTAAAAAAAAGAAAGAAAAAGAAACTCCGCTCCCCGCTGCTGTTTGCTGCGGGGCTCCTCCTTGCTCTTTCCCCAAAAAAACTGTCATAATTGTGTTTAGAAACCAGTCACCATTTGTTTTATTATACATCTGTGTAGTTAATTAATAAAATATTCTCTACAGATGATTCGCTCGCACGCACGTAAAAAAAAAAGAACGAAAAAAAGAAACTCCGCTCCCTGCTGCTGTTTGCTGCGGGGCTGGCTCCTCCGCTCTTTCCCCAAAAAAACTCTGTCATAATTGTGTTTAGAAGCCAGTCGCCATTTGCTTTATTATACAGCTGTGTAGCTAACAAGCAAAATAATCTCCAGGACGATTCGCGCGCACACGCACGTAAAATAAAAATAAAAACAAACTCCGCTCCACGCTGCTGTGGTGCTGCTGCTCACTCCAAAAACTCTGCCATGATTGTACAATAAAGGACAAAAGAGACATAAGTCCTGCTTACAGGCTGCTACCAGATACAGGACATGTTCACATCTTCAAACTCCAGACATCTCCACGTCTCTACATATTCAGTCCGTGATTGGTCATCGCGGCGCGACGAGAACTGCGGCACTACAGGAAGCGGCAGGATGAAACAGTGATTAAAAAGTATCAAACGCCGTTGTTCGCGTTGTCGCTGTCGTCACGGAAGGTCTCCGGGAGCACTCCCGGAATTATTCGACATGTTGAATAATTTTTTTCGATGATTCCTGGTAAAGCCGGAACTAAGCCATGACCCCTAGTGCCGGCGTTAACAACGGCGTATGATCCTTAAGACGGCCAAAAACTCTTCCAGGACGCTTCCGGGAGCTCTTACCGTCTGTGTGTGAATGGGGCTTAACACCTGCATCAAATCAGATCTGCTCATTAGTCTGCATCTAAAAAGGAGTGATCACACCTTGGAGAGCTGTTGCACCAAGTGGACTGACATGAATCATGGCTCCAACACGAGAGATGTCAATTGAAACAAAGGAGAGGATTATCAAACTCTTAAAAGAGGGTAAATCATCACGCAGTGTTGCAAAAGATGTTGGTTGTTCACAGTCAGCTGTGTCTAAACTCTGGACCAAATACAAACATGGGAAGGTTGTTAAAGGCAAACATACTGGTAGACCAAGGAAGACATCAAAGCGTCAAGACAGAAAACTTAAAGCAATATGTCTCAAAAATCGAAAATGCACAACATAACAAATGAGGAACGAATGGGAGGAAACTGGAGTCAACGTCTGTGACCGAACTGTAAGAAACCGCCTAAAGGAAATGGGATTTACATACAGAAAGCTAAACGAAAGCCATCATTAATACCTAAACAGAAAAAAACAAGGTTACAATGGGCTAAGGAAAAGCAATCGTGGACTGTGGATGACTGGATGAAAGTCATATTCAGTGATGAATCTCAAATCTGCATTAAGCAAGGTGATGATGCTGGAACTTTTGTTTGGTGCCGTTCCAATGAGATTTATAAAGATGACTGCCTGAAGAGAACATGTAAATTTCCACAGTCATTGACGATATGGGGCTGCATGTCAGGTAAAGGCACTGGGGAGATGGCTGTCATTACATTCATTTCATTGTTACACAGATGATACCCAGCTTTATCTATCCATGAAGCCAGAGGACACACACCAATTAGCTAAACTGCAGGATTGTCTTACAGACATAAGGACATGGATGACCTCTAATTTCCTGCTTTTAAACTCAGATAAAACTGAAGTTATTGTACTTGGCCCCACAAATCTTAGAAACATGGTGTCTAACCAGATCCTTACTCTGGATGGCATTACCCTGACCTCTAGTAATACTGTGAGAAATCTTGGAGTCATTTTTGATCAGGATATGTCATTCAAAGCGCATATTAAACAAATATGTAAGACTGCTTTTTTGCATTTACGCAATATCTCTAAAATTAGAAAGGTCTTGTCTCAGAGTGATGCTGAAAAACTAATTCATGCATTTATTTCCTCTAGGCTGGACTATTGTAATTCATTATTATCAGGTTGTCCTAAAAGTTCCCTGAAAAGCCTTCAGTTAATTCAAAATGCTGCAGCTAGAGTACTGGCGGGGACTAGAAGGAGAGAGCATATCTCACCCATATTGGCCTCTCTTCATTGGCTTCCTGTTAATTCTAGAATAGAATTTAAAATTCTTCTTCTTACTTATAAGGTTTTGAATAATCAGGTCCCTTCTTATCTTAGGGACCTCATAGTACCATATCACCCCAATAGAGCGCTTCGCTCTCAGACTGCAGGCTTACTTGTAGTTCCTAGGGTTTGTAAGAGTAGAATGGGAGGCAGAGCCTTCAGCTTTCAGGCTCCTCTCCTGTGGAACCAGCTCCCAATTTGGATCAGGGAGACAGACACCCTCTCTACTTTTAAGATTAGGCTTAAAACTTTCCTTTTTGCTAAAGCTTATAGTTAGTGCTGGATCAGGTGACCCTGAACCATCCCTTAGTTATGCTGCTATAGACTTAGACTGCTGGGGGGTTCCCATAATGCAGTGAGTGTTTCTTTCTCTTTTTGCTCTGTATGCACCACTCTGCATTTAATCATTACTGATTGATCTCTGCTCCCCTCCACAGCATGTCTTTTTCCTGGTTGTCTCCCTCAGCCCCAACCAGTCCCAGCAGAAGACTGCCCCTCCCTGAGCCTGGTTCTGCTGGAGGTTTCTTCCTGTTAAAAGGGAGTTTTTCCTTCCCACTGTTGCCAACTGCTTGCTCACAGGGGGTCGTTTTGACCTTTGGGGTTTTTACGTAATTATTGTATGGCATTGCCTTACAATATAAAGCGCCTTGGGGCAACTTTTTGTTGTGATTTGGCGCTATATAAATAAAATTGATTGAATTGATTGATTGACATCATCAATAAATGCACAGGTTTACGTTGATATTTTGGACACTTTTCTTATCCCATCAATTGAAAGGATGTTTGGGGATGATGAAATCATTTTTCAAGATGATAATGCATCTTGCCATAGAGCAAAAACTGTGAAAACATTCCTTGCAAAAGACACATAGGGTCAATGTCATGGCCTGCAAATAGTCCGGATCTTAATCCAATTGAAAATCTTTGGTGGAAGTTGAAGAAAATGGTCCATGACAAGGCTCCATCCTGCAAAGCTGATCTGGCAACAGCAATCAGAGAAAGTTGGAGCCAGATTGATGAAGAGTACTGTTTGTCACTCATTAAGTCCATGCCTCAGAGACTGCAAGCTGTTATAAAAGCCAGAGGTGGTGCAACAAAAAATGGGAATCTCTGGCATTATTTATTAGTCTAGCTGTGGCTGAAAATAAGCTGTTTTTGTGTATTGAGGTTTTAGTCCCCTCAGCTTTCTGCCAGAGAAGAGGGTAATAAAAAGTTTATGTCCTGGGTGAGAGGGATCGGCCACAATCTTCCTTGCTGGCCTCAGGGTCCTAGAGGTGTACAGGTCCTGTAGGGATGGCAGATTGTAGTCAATCACCTTCTCTGTTATGTAGCAGTGGCAGCGGTGTACCAGATAGTGATGTAGGAGGAGATGATGGACTCCGTGATGGCAGTGCAGAAGTATAGAATCCACAATGATGACTGGGAGGGTCACACGGGGTGATGGGGTTGGCCAGGACTGGGTTCTTTCTGAAGTCAACAACCATCTCCACTGTCTTGAGGGCATTGAGCTCCAAGTTGTTCTGTATGCACCAGGACATCAGGTGATCAATCTCCTGTCTGTAGGCAGACTTGTCCCCATCAGAGATGAGTCCAATGAGGGTTGTATCATCCACAAACTTCAGGAGCTTTACAGACTGGTGACTGGAGGTGCAGTTGCTGATGTACAGGGAGAACAGTAGAGGGGAAAGTTTGCAGCCTTGGGGGAATCTGGTACTGATGGACCATGTGTTGGAGGCGTGCACTTCCAGCTTCACATGCTGCCTCCTGTTGGACAGGAAGTCAGTGATCCACAGGGGGAGTCAGGCACATCAAGATACCTTGCCCTGCAGCAGGGCCGGGATGATCATATTGAAAGCTGAGCCAAATAATAAATGGCTTTTGACTAGTCAACCAGTAAAAAATAGTCTAGTCAGATGTTAGCTAGTCATAGTCATCTATTACGACTAGTCATCCCATCCCTATGAGATATGTGTCTGTCTTTGGTCTTCCTATTAGACATGGAGACATTTATTCTTAAAGGCCCCGTCACACTAGAGGTTGAACGAGAAGGAATGCCATTGAATAAAAATTCCATGTACATTCGGGAATGGTCGAGGTGCACTCCAAAATATTCCACTGCATTCTGAATGCAGTCCAAACAGTCAGACCTATTCCTGTGGCTGGCCCGAATATTTAGCTCTTGCTTAAAATAGTCGAGGTGCAGCTGAAGTAGAGACATATCAAATGGCATTTGAAGTGTATTCCTACAGCATTCTAGATATTCTGATGGCATCCCAACAGCATTCCAAACATTCTGATTGTGTTTGAGGGAGAAATCACTCTGGAGAGCCACTACACATCCTGCCAGAATGTTCTGAATGTGCCACGAATGAGTGCTGCCGGCACCCATTCCAGCATTAAAATAGTCAAGCAGGAATGTTCCTTAAATGCCACCACAATGTTCCAAGTGACATTCAAATGCAACACAAATGCCACTAGAATGTTCCAAGTGGCACCCAAATGCAACACAAATGCCACCAGAATGTTCCAAGTGACACTCAAATCCAACACAAATGCCACCAGAATGTTCCAAGTGGCACCCAAATGCAACATGAATGGAATGGAATGGAATGGCACCTGGAATGTCCCGAGTGGGCCTAGAATGTGCCTAGACCAAACTGAGTGCAACACCGGATAGCATAAGAGTGCAGCTAGCTGGTGTTTGAACCCCTGTCTGCATTGAGGATTTGCATGTTTTTTCCAAGAAGTATCGACATATCACCATCCATTGATGACATGCTGCCATGGAAGAGGATAGCTAAGTCCACAAAACGCCACCACTGTCTTTAGCCAAGGCAGACATACCACACCCCAAGGAGACCCTGAAGAGGCAGCTCATGCAATAGAGGATGTCTAAGCACCTCCAGAGGCAGAAGCTGAGTCCACAGCTCCTCAACCTGGATCCCTGATAGATACAGTCACCAAGGTCCTTCAGCCAGCACCACAGGTCACCTTCGGCACTGAGAATGAACTTCCTGCCAGTGATGCAACCATGTATAAGAAAAAGTGTGAGAGATCTGATCACAGCTGAATTCAAAGATCAGGAACAGGAGCAGGAAATGAAAAAATCAATTAAAAAACACCCCAACCACATACAGAAAGGACTGAAGGACATCCTGTGGAAAAAGAAGGCCAGGGAGATGGGCAAAAGCGCTACCCAGCTGAAGAAGTGATACGCCAACATGAGGTCCAGGTTCAGAAACCTCCGCATCATCCAGGTCACCTCCTCATCACCCCCACCTCATCATCCAGGTCAAGAAGAGGGTCACTGTCAGTGTAAGTATCTCATTATATCATTATGATGGGTCCATGTTGATGTTACTTTACCATGTTATGTCATGATCACATGTTGTCATGAAGATGATGATATAGCAACAATTGTCTACACCTGTTCACATTACGTATGATTGTGCCTCCTCCAGATGAAGGCCAATGTCCAGGCCAGGGCAGCTCCGGCTACCACAGCAGGAGCACCCAGTTGGAGTAAGAGTCAGACTGCTCTGATCATCATCCCCCCACAGCCACATAGTCAGACACAGAGACCTCCTTGGGGTGCAGATCCAGGGCTGCTGATCACACTGAGGCCAACATGAACAGCATTGCAGATGCTGTTGATCTAGACCACTGATGGTCTAGTGGTTAAGGTGTTGGGCTTGAGTCCAGAAGATCATGGGTTCAAATCCCTGCCTGAAAATCACTAAGGGCCCTTGGGCAAGGCCTTTAATCCCCTATTGCTCCCGGTGTGTAGTGAGCGCCTTGTATGGCAGCACCCTGACATCGGGGTGAATGTGAGGCATTATTATAAAGCGCTTTGAGTGTCTGATACAGATGGAAAAGCGCTATATAAATGCAGTCCATTTAACTGCAGCAACAAAAGCTGTCTAATGCAGAGAGGTCAGCCCTGCAATGGCAGAAGGACACCTTTGCTGAATTCATGAAGGAGGTGACATACACATTCCCACCCCCAAAGTTGCTGAGGTTCCAGGGTGAGGTCAGCAGCTTGTTGCAGTGGTACCAGTATGAACTGCAGCAGGCTCCTTCCACACAGAAACAGCAGCAGCAGCAGCCATCTGATGCGTTCCTCATGCCCTAAGTGCCTGCACCCATCCCTGTGCCCAGCAGCCAGCAGTGTCCATCAATGGAGTGACAGCCACAGCCATCTCAGTGGCCACGATAGGTGCACCAACTGACCAATGTCTGGGGCTCCCAGGAGGCCAGCTGGGTACAGCAAAAGTACCAGCCGCAGCACATTCCTGACAGGCCATAGAGTGCCCCAACCATCTACCCTGCCATCACCCCACTGTCACAGCCATCAACTGCACCCATTCAGAGCCAGGGCATGGAGAACCTCACTGGCCATATTGTCATTAGCAGTGGTTCCAATACCAGCTTCATCCAGCTACTCCACACCAACCTGGACAACACCCCCAAAGAGCTCAACACCCACTGCCTAGTCATGCACTCCCATACCTCCACAGCAGACTGAGCAGTGCATCCAGGGTCATGGGGAAAGGGGTGGCCACATCATTGTGACATATTTACATCATGTGGAGAGTGTTTGTCCTGGACAATTACATCTCATTTACCTCACTAATATCTCCATTATCATATGATTATTTAGGTCCACTCAGCTAAGTGCAGTTTGTGTTTATGTTCCGGGGTGTGGCTACCTGGACATATGTTGGCTCATTGCTGTACTCCCTATTCATTTCCATTATAATAAATGATTCATTCATCAGTGACATGCTGTTGTATGTGCACCTCATGGCCCTAGTGGATGGACAGTTGCCACTGCACCCTGACACTTCCCTGTTGGGCCTTATGTGGGAGTCCAGGTATCATTTGCGAGGAACACTGATATTTGAGAGAAGAAAGATTCGAACTACTGTTAAAAGTCATTGTATTTTTGTAAAAGGTGTTAGAATCTGGAATAATTGTTCTGATAGTATTAAATCATCTGGTACATTGGTAGGTGTCAAAAGACTTTATAAAAACAACATCATTTCTTACTATAGTACATGATATCATGCTAACTATTTTTGTGGTTCTTTTTTGTTTATTAGCACATAATATTACTCATTGTTTTGTTCTGTTCAGTTATGTTATTTTTCTGATTGTTACCTTGTTTTGAGTGTATTTAAATGTGTATACAACCCCAATTCCAATTAAGTTTGGACGTTGTGTGAAATGTAAAACACAGAATACAGTGATTTGCAAATCCTCTTCAACCTATATTCAGTTGAATACACCACAAAGACAAGATATTTAATGTTCAAACTGATAAACGGTTTTGTTATTGTGCAAATATTTGCTCATTTTGAAATGGATGCCTGCAACACATTCCAAAAAAACTGGGACAGTGGTATGTTTACCACTGTGTTACATCACCTTTCCTTCTAACAACACTCAATAAGCGTTTGGGAACCGAGGACACTAACTGTAAGTGTCATGAATGGGTATAAAGGAGTATCCCCAAAAGGCTCAGCCGTTCACAAGCAAAGATCAATCAATCAATCAATCAATTTTTTTATATAGCGCCAAATCACAACAAACAGTTGCCCCAAGGCGCTTTATATTGTAAGGCAAGGCCATACAATAATTATGTAAAACCCCAACGGTCAAAACGACCCCCTGTGAGCAAGCACTTGGCTACAGTGGGAAGGAAAAACTCCCTTTTAACAGGAAGAAACCTCCAGCAGAACCAGGCTCAGGGAGGGGCAGTCTTCTGCTGGGACTGGTTGGGGCTGAGGGAAGAGAACAGGAAAAAGACATGCTGTGGAGGGGAGCAGAGATCGATCACTAATGATTAAATGCAGAGTGGTGCATACAGAGCAAAAAGAGAAAGAAACAGTGCATCATGGGAACCCCCCAGCAGTCTACGTCTATAGCAGCATAACTAAGGGATGGTTCAGGGTCACCTGATCCAGCCATAACTATAAGCTTAGCAAAAAGGAAAGTTTTAGCCTAATCTTAAAGTAGAGAGGGTGTCTGTCTCCCTGATCTGAATTGGGAGCTGGTTCCACAGGAGAGGAGCCTGAAAGCTGAAGGCTCTGCCTCCCATTCTACTCTTACAAACCCTAGGAACTACAAGTAAGCCTGCAGTCTGAGAGCGAAGCGCTCTATTGGGGTGATATGGTACTACGAGGTCCCTAAGATAAGGTGGGACCTGATTATTCAAAACCTTATAAGTAAGAAGAAGAATTTTAAATTCTATTCTAGAATTAACAGGAAGCCAATGAAGAGAGGCCAATATGGGGAGATATGCTCTCTCCTTCTAGTCCCCGTCAGTACTCTAGCTGCAGCATTTTGAATTAACTGAAGGCTTTTTAGGGAACTTTTAGGACAACCTGATAATAATGAATTACAATAGTCCAGCCTAGAGGAAATAAATGCATGAATTAGTTTTTCAGCATCACTCTGAGACAAGACCTTTCTGATTTTAGAGATATTGCGTAAATGCAAAGATGGAACGAGGATCACCACTTTGTCAACAACTGCATGAAAAATAGTCCAACAATTTAAGAACAGTGTTTCTCAATGTTCAAATGCAAGGAATTTAAGGATTCCATCATCTACAGTCCATAATATAATCACAAGATTCAGAGAATCTGGAGAACTTTCTACACGCAAGCGGCAAGGCTGAAAACAAACATTGAATGCCCGCGACCTTCGATCCCTCAGGCGGCACTGCATTAAAAACCGACATCATTGCGTAAAGGATCTTACCATGTGGGCTCAGGAACACTTCAGAAATCCATTGTCAGTAAAGACAATTCGTCAATACATCTACAAGTGCAAGTTAAAACTCTACCATGCAAAGCGAAAGCCATACATCAACAACATCCAGAAACGCCACCACCTTCTCTGGGTCAGAGCTCATTTGAAAGGACAGATACAAAGTGGAAAAGTGTGCTGTGGTCTGATGAGTCCACATTTCAAATTGTTTTTGGAAATAATGGACATCATGTCCTCCAGACAAAAGAGGAAAAAGACCATCCAGGTTACCAGCACAAAGTTCAAAAGCCAGCATCTGTGATGGTATGGGGGTGTGTTAGTGCCCATGGCATGGACAACTTACACATCTGTGATGGCACCATCAATGCTGAAAGGTACATCCAGATTTTGGAGCAACACATGCTGCCATCCAAGCAACGTCTTTTTCAGGGACGTCCCTGATTATTTCAGAAAGACAATGCCAAGCCACATTCTGCACATGTTACAACAGCGTGGCTTCATAGTAAAAGAGTGCGGGTACTAGACCTTTTTGCCTCTACTGGTGGTTGGCTCTCACTGCGGTATTGTATCACTTCCTGTTCCGGAGCACAGCGGTGTTTTTCTGTATCTGTTAGCTGTTTAATCTGCGCAGTTAGATTGATCTAGTTAACTAGATAACGATTTGTTTCACAGTGTAATCTTCACGTGCCTTAACTAAAGCACTCCCTCTGCTGAATCACCTCTAAATTATTTACACATTATTCACTTTGTGTGTTTTTAGCAATCCGCTAGCTTAGCACAACTACTAGCTCTTAGCCGATTTAGCATGGCGGCTTCTCCTGTCTCTCCCGCACTTTTCTGCTCTGGGTGTGAAATGTTTAGTTATTCCTCGGCCTCCTTTAGCAGTAATGGTACTTGTAATAAGTGTAGCTTATTTGTAGCTTTGGAGGCCAGGCTGGACGAATTAAAGACTCGGCTCCGCACCGTGGAAAATTCTACAGCTAGCCAGGCCCCTGTAGTCGGTGCGGACCAAGGTAGCTTAGCCGCCGTTAGTTTCCCTTTGCCAGATCCCGAGCAGCCGGGAAAGCAGGCCGACTGGGTGACTGTGAGGAGGAAGCGTAGCCCTAAACAGAAGTCCCGTGTACACCGCCAACCTGTTTACATTTCTAACCATTTTTCCTCTGGTTATTGGCGACTCTGTTTTGAGAAATGTGAAGTTAGCGACACCAGCAACCATAGTCAATTGTCTTCCGGGGGCCAGAGCAGGGAACATTGAAGGAAATTTGAAACTGCTGGCTAAGGCTTAGCGTAAATTTGGTAAGATTGTAATTCAAGTCGGCAGTAATGACACCCGGTTACGCCAATCGGAGGTCACTAAAATTAACATTGAATCGGTGTGTAACATGCAAAAACAATGTCGGACTCTGTAGTTTTCTCTGGGCCCCTCCCCAATCGGACCGGGAGTGACATGTTTAGCCGCATGTTCTCCTTGAATTGTTGGCTGTCTGAGTGGTGTCCAAAAAATGAGGTGGGCTTCATAGATAATTGGCAAAGCTTCTGGGGAAACCTGGTCTTGTTAGGAGAGACGGCATCCATCCCACTTTGGATGGAGCAGCTCTCATTTCTAGAAATCTGGCCAATTTTCTTAAATCCTCCAAAACCGTGACTATCCAGGGTTGGGACCAGGAAGCAGAGTTGTAGTCTTCTACACCTCTCTGCAGCTTCTCTCCCCCTGCCATCCCCTCATTACCCCATCCCCGTAGAGACAGTGCCTGCTCCCAGACCACCAATAACCAGCAAAATCTATTTAAGCATAAAAATTCAAAAAGAAAAAAATAATATAGCACCTTCAATTGCACCACAGACTAAAACAGTTAAATGTGGTCTATTAAACATTAGGTCTCTCTCTTCTAAGTCCCTGTTAGTAAATGATATAATAATTGATCAACATATTGATTTATTCTGCCTTACAGAAACCTGGTTACAAACAACAAACAGTTGACCCAAGACGCCTTATATTGTAAGGCAAGGCCATACAATAATTACGGAAAAACTCCAACGGTCAAAACGACCCCCTGTGAGCAAGCACTTGGCAACAGTGGGAAGGAAAAACTCCCTTTTAACAGGAAGAAACCTCCAGCAGAACCAGGTTCAGGGAGGGGCAGTCTTCTGCTGGGACTGGCTGGGGCTGAGGGAGACAACCAGGAAAAAGACATGCTGTGGAGGGGAGCAGAGATCAATCACTAATGATTAGATGCAGAGTGGTGCATACAGAGCAAAAAGAGAAAGAAACACTCAGTGCATCATGGGAACCCCCCAGCAGTCTACGTCTATAGCAGCATAACTAAGGGATGGTTCAGGGTCACCTGATCCAGCCCTAACTATAAGCTTTAGCAAAAAGGAAAGTTTTAAGCCTAATCTTAAAGTAGAGAGAGGGTGTCTGTCTCCCTGATCTGAATTGGGAGCTGGTTCCACAGGAGAGGAGCCTGAAAGCTGAAGGCTCTGCCTCCCATTCTACTCTTACAAACCCTAGGAACTACAAGTAAGCCTGCAGTCTGAGAGCGAAGCGCTCTATTGGGGTGATATGGTACTATGAGGTCCCTAAGATAAGATGGGACCTGATTATTCAAAACCTTATAAGTAAGAAGAAGAATTTTAAATTCTATTCTAGAATTAACAGGAAGCCAATGAAGAGAGGCCAATATGGGTGAGATATGCTCTCTCCTTCTAGTCCCTGTCAGTACTCTAGCTGCAGCATTTTGAATTAACTGAAGGCTTTTCAGGGAACTTTTAGGACAACCTGATAATAATGAATTACAATAGTCCAGCCTAAAGGAAATAAATGCATGTTTTTCAGCATCACTCTGAGACAAGACGTTTCTAATTTTAGAGATACTGCGCAAATGCAAAAAAGCAGTCCTACATATTTGTTTAATATGCGCATTGAATGACATATCCTGATCAAAAATGACTCCAGGATTTCACACAGTATTACTACAGGTCAGGGTAATGCCATCCAGAGTAAGGTTCTGGTTAGACACCATGTCTTTATGTCTGTAAGACAATCCTGCAGTTTAGCTAATTGGTGTGTGTCCTCTGGCTTCATGGATAGATAAAGCTGGGTATCATCTGCGTAACAATGAAAATTTAAGCAATGCCGTCTAATAATACTGCCTAAGGGAAACATGTATAAAGTGAATAAAATTGGTCCTAGCACAGAACCTTGTGGAACTACATAATTAACCTTAGTCTGTGAAGAAGATTCCCCATTTACATGAACAAATTGTAATCTATTAGATAAATATGATTCAAACCACCGCAGCACAGTGCCTTTAATACCTATGGCATGCTCTAATCTCTGTAATAAAATTTTATGGTCAACATTATCAAAAGCAGCACTGAGGTCTAACAGAACAAGCACAGAGATGAGTCAAGAATTTTTGAGAGAAAAGGAAGGTTGGAGATTGGCCTATAATTAGCTAAGATAGCTGGGTCAAGTGATGGCTTTTTAAGAATGGTTTAATTACTGCCACCTTAAAAGCCTGTGGTACATAGCCAACTAATAAAGATAGATTGATCATATTTAAGATCGAAGCATTAATTAATGGTAGGGCTTCATTGAGCAGCCTAGTAGGAATGGGGTCTAATAGACATGTTGATGGTTTGGAGGAAGTAACTAATGAAAATAACTCAGACAGAACAATCAGAGAGAAAGAGTCTAACCAAATACCGGCATCACGGAAAGCAGCCAAAGATAACGATACGTCTGTTGTGAAAGTGTAGGAACACGGACCCACAACAGGCGGCGTAAAAGAACGGGCAATGGATAAGCCAAACAGTAACAATTTAATGTTGTAAATTGTGCACAACGGAATACAGACAACAACAAGTTTGGAACTACAGTCAATTACACGTTGGGTGACGTGTGGGCAGGCTTGAGGATAGGAGACGCCCATCCAGAACCAAGCCGGATCCCACACGGCCCTCACCGCCAACGGATCTGAAGAACACCGGAGCCGCCAAGTCCTGAGTCCCCAGGTGGCCACCGTCTCCAGCTGTCAGACCTGGCACTGCTGGCAGAGAACAGAAACAGCACAGGTGAGTGTGAGTACGCACACTCAATAATCCCACAGTCTGTGTTCTTTTGGGAGGGAGCACCTCCACCTCCAATCACACACTCGTGCAGCTCCTGTTTAACCACTTATCTGGTTGGGATGTGAGGCGAAGCCGTCGCTAATCACACCAAACGCCAATCCAGCAGATAAGGAAACACAACAGGAAAACGGCTGCAAAAGAGTTCAGACTATTATTCAGTTTCAGTAAGTCACAGCAGAGAAGTTTACCTCCAAGGTAGCTGATTTCTCGGCGGGGAGGTGGAGTTGCAGTCCGGCCTTTAAGGTGGTGGTGATGTGGATGAGTGACAGCTGGTGCTGATGACGAGTGACAGCTGTCACTCCCAGTTGCTGTGACGCCCTCTCGTGCTTGAAGCCCGCACTTCAAGCAGGGCGCCATCTGGTGGTGGTGGGCCAGCAGTACCTCCTCTTCAGCGGCCCACACAACAACGTCTTTGGGATGGTTATGAGTAATTTTTTCTCTAATAGATAAATTTTATTAGCAAAGAAAGTCATGAAGTCATTACTAGTTAAAGTTAAAGGAATACTCGGCTCAATAGAGCTCTGACTCTTTGTCAGCCTGGCTACAGTGCTGAAAAGAAACCTGGGGTTGTTCTTATTTTCTTCAATTAGTGATTATTAGTAAGATGTCCTAGCTTTACGGAGGTTTTTTTTATAGAGCAACATACTCTTTTTCCAGGCTAAGTGAAGATCTTCTAAATTAGTGAGACGCCATTTCCTCTCCAACTTACGGGTTATCCGCTTTAAGCTGCGAGTTTGTGAGTTATAACATGGAGTCAGGCACTTCTGATTTAAAGCTCTCTTTTTCAGAGGAGCTACAGCATCCAAAGTTGTCTTCAATGAGGATATAAAACTATTGACGAGATACTCTATCTCACTTACAGAGTTTAGGTAGCTACTCTGCACTGTGTTGGTATATGGCATTAGAGAACATAAAGAAGGAATCATATCCTTAAACCTAGTTACAGCGCTTTCTGAAAGACTTCTAGTGTAATGAAACTTATTCCCCACTGCTGGGTAGTCCATCAGAGTAAATGTAAATGTTATTAAGAAATGATCAGACAGAAGGGAGTTTTCAGGGAATACTGTTAAGTCTTCAATTTCCATACCATAAGTCAGAACAAGATCTAAGATATGATTAAAGTGGTGGGTGGACTCATTTACATTTTGAGCAAAGCCAATTGAGTCTAATAATAGATTAAATGCAGTGTTGAGGCTGTCATTCTCAGCATCTCTGTGGATGTTAAAATTGCCCACTATAATTATCTTATCTGAGCTAAGCACTAAGTCAGACAAAAGGTCCGAAAACTCACAGAGAAACTCACAGTAACGACCAGGTAGACGATAGATAACAACAAATAAAACTGTTTTTTGGGACTTCCAATTTGGATGGACAAGACTAAGAGACAAGCTTTCAAATGAATTAAAGCTCTGTGAGGCAGAATAAATCAATATGTTGATCAATTATTATATCATTTACTAACAGGGACTTAGAAGAGAGAGACCTAATGTTTAATAGACCACATTTAACTGTTTTAGTCTGTGGTGCAGCTGAAGGTGCTATATTATTTTTTCTTTTTGAATTTTTATGCTTAAATAGATTTTTGCTGGTTATTGGTAGTCTGGGAGCAGGCACCGTCTCTACGGGGATGGGGTAATGAGGGGATGGCAGGGGGAGAGAAGCTGCAGAGAGGTGTGTAAGACTACAACTCTGCTTCCTGGTCCCAACCCTGGATAGTCACAGTTTGGAGGATTTAAGAAAATTGGCCAGATTTCTAGAAATGAGAGCTGTTCCATCCAAGTGGGATGGATGCTGTCTCTCCTAACAAGACCAGGTTTTCCCCAGAAGCTTTGCCAATTATCTATGAAGCCCACCTCATTTTTGGACACCACTCAGACAGCAGGAATTCAAGGAGAACATGCAGCTAAACATGTCACTCCCGGTCCGATTGGGGAGGGGCCCAGAGAAAACTACAGAGTCCAACATTGTTTTTGCAAAGTTACACACCGATTCAATGTTAAATTTAGTGACCTCCGATTGGCGTAACCGGGTGTCATTACTGCCGACGTGAAATACAATCTTACCAAATTTATGCTTAGCCTTAGCCAGCAGTTTCAAATTTCCTTCAATGTCGCCTGCTCTGGCCCCCGGAAGACAATTGACTATGGTTGCTGGTGTCGCTAACTTCACATTTCTCAGAACAGAGTCGCCAATAACCAGAGTTTGATCCTCGGTGGGTGTGTCGCCGAGTGGGGAAAAATGGTTAGAAATGTGAACAGGTTGGCGGTGTACACGGGGCTTCTGTTTAGGGCTATGCTTCCTCCTCACAGTCACCCTGTCGGCCTGCTTTCCCGGCTGCTGGGATCTGCTGGAAGGGAACTAACGGCGGCTAAGCTACCTTAGTCCGCACCGACTACAGGGGCCTGGCTAGCTGTAGAATTTTCCACGGTGCCGAGCCGAGTCTCCAATTTGCCCAGCCTTGCCTCCAAAGCTACGAATAAGCTACACTTATTACAAGTACCATTACTGCTAAAGGAGGCGGAGGAATAACTAAACATTTCACCGCCAGAGCAGAAAAGTGCGGGAGAGACAGGAGAAGCCGCCATGCTAAATCGGCTAAGAGCTAGTAGCTGCGCTAAGCTAGCAGATTCCTAAAAACACACAAAGTGAATAATGTGTAAATAATTTAGAGGTGATTCAGCAGAGGGAGTGCTTTAGTTAAGGCACATGAAGATTACACTGTGAAACAAATCGTTATCTAGTTATCTAGATCAATCTAACTGCGCAGATTAAACAGCTAACAGATACAGCAAAACACCGCTGTGCTCCGGAACAGGAAGTGATACAATACCGCAGTGAGAGCCAACCACCAGTAGAGGCAAGCCCCACGAGTAGAGGCAGTAGAGAAAACCCACAAAATAGAACCGGAGTCCTATTCCATTATTCCTAGCTGGGGTATTCAGGCGACCGGGCCTGCTTTGAACACACTAATTTTTTCAAAGTAAACGCTTCGGACCCCGCGGGACACTCAGCTAGTGTCAGGTGAAAAAACCTCAAACTGCATATTCATAAAGGCAAACATGCTAAATTGACAGTATACAATATTTTGCATTTGACAGATGCATGCCTTGTTGTGTACTTTAGTAAACCAGCATGCAGGTGTATTTGCATAAACCTTTAGTAAATCAGGCCCCTTATGTCAAATTGTTGTGTGCGCCGCCCGAAGAGGGGGTACTGCTGGCTCATCACCAGAGGGCGCCCTGCCTGTTGTCAGGTTTCAGGCACCAGAGGGCACAGTGGCCTGGTGTGATCACCAGGTTTACCTGTTTACCTGTCAGCTTACCTGACAGATAAACTTTCTCAGCCGTTTTTGTGCCGTTCGCACATTCATTGCTACTGAAATCTTTACAGTTGTAACCTTTAGTATACTTCAATCAATCAATTTTCAATCAATTTTTTTATATAGCGCCAAATCACAACAAACAGTTGCCCCAAGGTGCTTTATATTGTAAGGCAAGGCCATACAATAATTATGTAAAACCCCAACGGTCAAAACGACCCCCTGTGAGCAAGCACTTGGCTACAGTGGGAAGGAAAAACTCCCTTTTAACAGGAAGAAACCTCCAGCAGAACCAGGCTCAGAGAGGGGCAGTCTTCTGCTGGGACTGGTTGGGGCTGAGGGAGAGAACCAGGAAAAAGACATGCTGTGGAGGGGAGCAGAGATCGATCACTAATGATTAAATGCAGAGTGGTGCATACAGAGCAAAAGGAGAAAGAAACAGTGCATCATGGGAACCCCCAAGCAGTCTAAGTCTATAGCAGCATAACTAAGGGATGGTTCAGGGTCACCTGATCCAGCCCTAACTATAAGCTTTAGCAAAAAGGAAAGTTTTAAGCCTAATCTTAAAAGTAGAGAGGGTGTCTTGCAGCTTGAAGCTGGGTTAGTGGAGATTTGGAGGAGCTGGCGTTTCCACTCCTCACTTTCCTAATTCTAAGTATAACTATTGGTACTGCACGTTCTCAGTTTTCCTGCTTTCTGGGAGTGGTGGATTTTTCCCCCAGGAAGGAACTGTGTTGTTACTGACTGTTTACTGGGTGTACACACGTCCACCTTAACCTGTGTTTGTTCCTTCCAGCAGTACCGGATCTGACAGCTGGAGCGGTGGCCACCTGGGGATTCAGGACTTGGCAGCTCTGGTGTGTTGCAGGTCTCCGTTGGCGGTGGAACATCGTGGGTCCCGGCTCTTCTCTGGATAGGTGTCTCCTACCCTCGGGCCTGCCTACGCGTCATTGTGTTTTTGGATTGACAGACTAAAAGCATATTTGGCTGTTTGTGCACATTTGCAGAATAAATTGTTATTTATTTGGACATCCTATTGGCCGGTCATTCACGCCCCCTGGCGTGGGTCCGTGTACTTCACTTTCCCAACACAAATAATAGTCTATATTAATAGATGCCATTAAAACTGGAGAAAACAATAGAAAAACATTGTCATTTCGATGAGACAATATTTATTTTTCATTCATTGTAACAATATAAAATACAATAAATCTAGTGGACAGAAACTCAAGATATACTTGTGGCATGGAATTTGTACAGCTTCAGTGTTGAGCTACTGACTAGTTGTAGGATTTAATGGGCAATAATTTGCATACTGAAGAACACAGAAATAGAAATGCAAGCCTTCTTATATGATGTTTCATTCATGAGATAGGCTAAATTTTCATTTTTGCCATTGCTTTAGTCAGCCATCTTGGGTTTTTGCTTGACTCATCAGTTAATTTTGAGTTCCCAAATATTAATGACCTTGCCAAAATTTCATGCTTGTACCGTCACTTGAACAGTTTGCCCACAGCAATATCACCCTGACACAGTCGATAATCCAGTGGGTCCTTGTCACTCTGTGTGGTCCTGTTGCTGTCCCTGCCAGTGGTGGTGGAGTATATTTACATTCTCTCACTGAAAACAATGGAACATCTGATTGCTGTTTGCCACCAACATGTACATAAATGTACTTTTATACCTGTGCTGCATTCATAGAGGACAGAAGTGTTTCATTCAGACATCAAGCCATAACAATGGCACTGAGCAGAGTGTAAATGGATTGGTTAATCTGACAAGACACCATGCATGCACTGCTATTACTTAATTATTTATATTTATATAGCGCCAAATTACAGCAACGTTGTTTAAAGGTGCTTCACCCCATGTTATCAGTAGCATGTTTTTATACCACCATAAAATGCAACAAAGGGAATGCAAAATATTCATGTTGCTCAATTCTTCATTCACCACATTGGCAGTGCCTCTGCTCACCACTGGGGCTGCACCACATACATATACTCACAAAATGTAAAACATTGAAGAAGCCAAGAAGAAGCCTGCTTTGTTTGCATAGCATAAATATCATAGCATAACACTATGATGATTTCTACAAATTGTGAACCAAACATAAAGTTAAAACAGGTATATTTGTTATACCGCCTTATGACTGGATATGTTGATTTTGTTTTTACATTGCAAAGTTAACGTTCCTGTGACCAGTCTCTTGAGAGCCTCACATGAACGTTTAGAGCTTTACTGGAATTTGAAGACATGGAAGTAGCAGCCAAACACATTTTGATCCGTACGGGAGACAAGGTTGGGATGCATGGCTGGAGTACACACTACAATCTGGCAAGGTGGTGTAGGCCTTTTGGTTCCACAGCAGAGGGAAGTGAACAGATTGGTAACAGGTGTATAAATCAGGTGATATAAGTGGTGAGACCAACACTGAATGACTTGGTAAGTTCAGTGGAAACAGTAAGACTTGCAAAAAACAGAAAAAAAAGATTATAGGATCAACTTGCCATGTTTACAGTAACAACTTAACATTTCTGAGCACAGACATGAGTGTACAGCCAGTGGATAAAAATACACATAGACACAGTGTCTGTCTTAGTATTTTGCCACTTGACTGCCAGTTACACAGCCTTAAATCATAGATGTCCATCAACGCATCCCACAACACCGAGCAAGTAAGACTAATGTTTTGTTGTCAGAGCCAGAACATTCGTCATTTTACACGCCAATGCCAACAATCTGCTTTTTTTTACTGACAACTGAAAAAACACATCACTTTGACAAGAATTGACATATCAGTAATGAGACTGAAAAATATTCACATATGTACATGAATATACAACAGAAATCCCAGAACAGCACATTGCCTGCAGAATCACATAAGAGAAAATGTGCTAAAATATATATAAATTTACAAAATTAGGCAGGTGCATAAATTTGGGCATCCCAACAGAAATAACAGCCTCTAAACACATCCTATAGCTTCCAATGAGAGTCTGGATTCTGTTTGAAGGTATTGTGGACCATTTTTTTTTACAAAACATCTCAGGTTTGTTGGTTTCTGAGCATGGACAGCCCGCTGAAAATCACACCACAGATTTTCAATAATATTCAGGTTTGGGGACTGAGATGGCCATTCCAGAACGCTGTACATCTTCCTCTGCATGAATGCCTTAGTAGATTTTGAGCAGTGTTTAGGGTCGTTGTCTTGTTGAAAGATCCAGCCCCGGCACAACTTCAAATTTGTCACTGATTCTTGAACATTGTTCTCAAGAATCTGCTGATATAGACTGGAATCCATGTGACCACCAACTTTAACAAGATTCCCAGTACCTGCACTGGCCACACAGCCCCACAGCATGATGGAACCACCTCCAAATTTTACTGTAGGTAGCAAGTGTTTTTCTTGGAATGCTGTGTTCTTTTTCAGCCATGCATACCGCCCCTTGTTATGTCCAAATAACTCAATTTTAGTTTCATCAGTCCACCGCACCTGATGTCAAAATGAAGCTGGCTTGTTCAAATGTGCTTTAGCATACCTCAAGCAACTCTGTTTGTGGCGTGTACGCAGAAAAGGCTTCCTCTGCATTACAGCATCTCCTTGTGTAATGTGCACTGGATTTTTGAAGGACGCACAGAGACACTATCTGCAGCAAGATCATGTTTTAGCTCTTTGGAGCAGGTCTGTGGGTTGACTATGACTGTAGTCATAGGCTGGCTTGGCCTGCCACTTCGGGCCTTAGCTAGTACTGTGCCTCCAGTCTTCCATTTCCTCACTATGTTCCTCACAGTGGAAATTGACAGCTGACAGCTGGCTGAGGACTTGAGAGTGGCAGATATTTTAAAAAGCAAACTCAAGACCTGTCTTGTTAGTGTTTTAATAAAATGTTCAAATCTACATTCATTTATTATTTATAATTTTATTTTAATTTTTAATTTATTTTAATTTTATTATTTATAATTTTTTGTTTTGTTTTGTTTTCTGGTTGGGGGATTGTTGGTTTGGGATTATTGTATTATTTTATTGTAAAAGTGCTTTGTGTTAAATTCTCTGTGAAAAGTACTATGCAAATAATTTCCAAATGATTGATTGATTGGACTTGAGACCACTTTTTTGGTGGTCTGTGGTGCAAATACTTTGTGTGTCCTTCCACCTGCAGTGCACCTGAAGACAAGTGCAAGTACGCAACATGAGCACCAGGCATGAAAACTGTAACTGTGTCAGATGGAAACTAGGAATGAGACGTGTATCATGCTGTGAGCTCCCGTGTGCTGGATGGCAGGTCAAGCCCTACGTGGTTCCTAAAAACTGTTTTGCTTATGTGTAGCAAATGCAGAAGTAGAACATCAGTGTTCAACTGTCAGAAATGTTCTTTGATGGCATTTCAGTGGATGGCTGGTTGTAGAAAGTGAGTGTCTGTGAGTCCACAACCTTAACTGAACTCAAATCATAACAAAAGGTTTGGTGCTAAATCACTGTTTGATCATTAATCTTAATTCGTTTATAGCATCTCACACTCATGCACGTGTCACACAGGTCATGGTGGTCAAAGCACACGTTAGGCAGTGGCATAATTCATCTGTACAAGCTTGTACAAATAACATGGAACCAGGCTGGAAAAACATCTACGTTTATTACTTTCAGTGGGTGGGACTTAACACCGCCAACACAGACAGACAGGGTCACAGCATGTGCAGTTACTGAAGGCCAGGTTTTACAATTTTCTCATCATTGTAACAATTTTTAACCATTGTTTTCTTCTTATAAAATAAATAATAGAAGTAAGTTAAGAAGCTGAAAGGTGTTGTACGAATCGTAGTCAACAAAGCCACAACACAATACTCCATTTTGGCTTCTCAGATTTTGCACCACCGTAGATCCAATATGGATCTGCATGATGAGTTGGAACAGGTTTTACGTTATGGTACGTCTGGAAAGTATTCACAGCGCTTCGATTTTTCCACATTTTGTATTACAGCCTTATTCCAAAATGGAGTGAATTCATTTGTCCCTAAAAATTCTACTCACAACACCCCATAATGACAAAATGAAAAAAAAGTTGTTTTTTTATTTTTGCAAATTAAAAAAAAAACAACAACAACAAAAAAAAAAAAACAACTAAGAAATCACATAAGAATTCATGCCCTTTGCTCAACACTTTGTTGATGTACCTCTGGCATCAATTACAGCCTCAATCAATCAATCAATCAATCAATTTTTTGTATATAGCGCCAAATCACAACAAACAGTTGCCCCAAGGCGCTTTATATTGTAAGGCAAGGCCATACAATAATTATGTAAAACCCCAACGGTCAAAACGACCCCCTGTGAGCAAGCACTTGGCTACAGTGGGAAGGAAAAACTCCCTTTTAACAGGAAGAAACCTCCAGTAGAACCAGGCTCAGGGAGGGGCAGTCTTCTGCTGGGACTGGTTGGGGCTGAGGGAGAGAACCAGGAAAAAGACATGCTGTGGAGGGGAGCAGAGATCGATCACTAATGATTAAATGCAGAGTGGTGCATACAGAGCAAAAAGAGAAAGAAACAGTGCATCATGGGAACCCCCCAGCAGTCTATGTCTATAGCAGCATAACTAAGGGATGGTTCAGGGTCACCTGATCCAGCCCTAACTATAAGCTTTAGCAAAAAGGAAAGTTTTAAGCCTAATCTTAAAAGTAGAGAGGGTGTCTGTCTCCCTGATCTGAATTGGGAGCTGGTTCCACAGGAGAGGAGCCTGAAAGCTGAAGGCTCTGCCTCCCATTCTACTCTTACAAACCCTAGGAACTACAAGTAAGCCTGCAGTCTGAGAGCGAAGCGCTCTATTGGGGTGATATGGTACTATGAGGTCCCTAAGATAAGATGGGACCTGATTATTCAAAACCTTATAAGTAAGAAGAAGAATTTTAAATTCTATTCTAGAATTAACAGGAAGCCAATGAAGAGAGGCCAATATGGGTGAGATATGCTCTCTCCTTCTAGTCCCCGTCAGTACTCTAGCTGCAGCATTTTGAATTAACTGAAGGCTTTTTAGGGAACTTTTAGGACAACCTGATAATAATGAATTACAATAGTCCAGCCTAGAGGAAATAAATGCATGAATTAGTTTTTCAGCATCACTCTGAGACAAGACCTTTCTGATTTTAGAGATATTGCGTAAATGCAAAAAAGCAGTCCTACATATTTGTTTAATATGCGCTTTGAATGACATATCCTGATCAAAAATGACTCCAAGATTTCTCACAGTATTACTAGAGGTCAGGGTAATGCCATCCAGAGTAAGGATCTGGTTAGACACCATGTTTCTAAGATTTGTGGGGCCAAGTACAATAACTTCAGTTTTATCTGAGTTTAAAAGCAGGAAATTAGAGGTCATCCATGTCTTTATGTCTGTAAGACAATCCTGCAGTTTAGCTAATTGGTGTGTGTCCTCTGGCTTCATGGATAGATAAAGCTGGGTATCATCTGCGTAACAATGAAAATTTAAGCAATACTGTCTAATAATACTGCCTAAGGGAAGCATATATAAAGTGAATAAAATTGGTCCTAGCACAGAACCTTGTGGAACTCCATAATTAACTTTAGTCTGTGAAGAAGATTCCCCATTTACATGAACAAATTGTAATCTATTAGACAAATATGATTCAAACCACCGCAGCGCAGTGCCTTTAATACCTATGGCATGCTCTAATCTCTGTAATAAAATTTTATGGTCAACAGTATCAAAAGCAGCACTGAGGTCTAACAGAAGACTCAAGACTTCTTGAATATGATGTCACAATCTTTGGGCAGTTTTGCCCATTCCTCTTTGCAGCACCTCTCAAGCTCCATCAAACTGGATGTGGAGCATCAATGCACAGCCATTTTCAGATCTCTCCAGAGATGTTCAATCAGATTCAGGTCTGGGCTCTGGCTGGGCCACTCAAGGACATTCACATAGTTGTCCTGAAGCCACTCCTTTGATATCTTGGCTGTGTGCCTAAGGTCATTGTCCTGCTGAAAGATGAACCGTCACCCCAGTCTGAGGTCAAGAGCGATCTGGAGCAGGTTTTCATCCAGGATGTCTCTGTACATTGCTGCATTCATCTTACCCTCAATCCTGACTAGTCTCCCAGTTCTTGCTGCTGAAAAACATCCCCACAGCATGATGCTGCCACCACCATGCATACTAAGAAATGGCTTCTGTCTGACCTTACAGATCCTCTCTCCACTGTTGAATGCTGGTGTTCTGACAGAGTGAGCATTGGGTTCTTGCTCACCTCCCTGACTAAGGCCCTTCTCCCCATTCACTCAGTTTAGACTGGTGGCCAGCTCTAGGAAGAGTCCTGGCGTATCTGAACTTCTTCCACTTATGGATGATGGAGGCCACTGTGCTCATTGGGACCTTCAAAGTAGCAGAAATATTTCTGTGCGAAGGGTACAGAAATATATCTGCTACTTTGAAGGAATGTTTCTGTACCCTTCCCCAGATGTGTGTCTCAAGAAAAAAAAACTGTCTCAGATGTCTACAGACAATTCCTTTGACTTCATGCTTGGCTTGCACTCTGACATGCACTGTTAACTGTGGGACCTTATGCGAGGTCTGTTAGAAAAGTATCCGACCTTTTTATTTTTTTCAAAAACCTGATGGATTTGAATCATGTGTGCTTGCATGAGCCAACCTTGAACCTTCGTGCTCATGTGAGAATTTTTTCACGCCTGTTGATTGCATCATTTGCTTGTAAGCAGCCTTTGTGTGAGGATGGGTGGAGTCTCTCGGCGAGAGTGGTGGCGAAATTCTTTCTTGAAGCTGCCGACGGAGGAGCAAAAGCACCTCCGTGTTGAAGTCTCACAGGACATGTTGTGACATGCCCAGCTCTTCCACCATTCGGAAGATTCAGATGGCTTTCAGTGGCTTTTCAGTCGTGTGACTATCCGAGAAATTGTGGACGATCTGGGCATGTTACAACATGTCCTGTGAGGCTTCAACACGAAGGCGCTTTTGCTGTGCCATCAGCTTCCTGCTGATGAATTTTGCTGCAACTCTTTTCATGGCCAAATCTTCTGTCACAGTGGAATGTGCCAAAAAAGTGCTGATGTCCACCTCTTCCACAATTTCTCGGATAGTCACACGATGGTCCCACATCACCACAGCATTCACTTTGGAAATGATCTGGTCATTTCAGCGTGTTGATGGCCAACCGGAGCGTGGCTCGCTCTCCACCGTTGTGCGGCCGTCTTTAAACCGGTTGTACCGCTCCTTAATCTGTGTGATGCCCAGAGGATCGTCACTGAAAGCCTTCTGAGTAATTCAAATGGTTTCCACCTGACTGTCGCTCAGTTTCTGGCAAAATTTGATGCAGTCGCGGATGCAGATGCAGTCGTTCCGCCATTTTCATTGCAAAGAAAAAATGCAGAGAGACTCCACCCATCCTCACACAAAGGCTGCTTACAAGCAAATGACGCAATTGACAGGCGTGAAAAAATTCACGCATGCACACGAAGGTTCAAGGTTGGCTCATGCAAGCACACATGATTCAAATCCATCAGGTTTTTGAAAAAAATAAAAAGGTTGGATACTTTTCTAACAAACTTTATATGTACACAGGTGTGTGTCTTTCCAAATCATGTCCAGTCAACTGAATTTACCCCAGGTGGATTCCAGTTAAGCTGTAGAAACATCTTAAGTATGATAAGTGGAAACAGGATACACCTGAGCTCAAAGCCACTGTGTGCAGGCCTGGTGTGAAAGGGGCTTTAGTCTGTGAAACTGCCACAAAAGTGTTTCTGTGACGATATCCAGCCCAGTCTCACGTTTTTTTTTTTATTGTCCTCCCGTCACAAAATGAGTCAAATTTTCATGACGTTTTTTTTTTTTTTAACTCAGTATTACTAACCCTACTCCTGCTCCCAACCCTAACCATAACCACCCCCCGACCCCCCCAGCTTCACTTTTAATTTCGTGCAGCCATCATGGAATGAATTAGAATGAATTTGTGCTGTTGTGATGAAAATGAGGTGCTTTTGTCACAATAGATGAATAACCAATAGATGAATGTATATTTTGTGCTGCTAAATCACGACTTGTCGTGAGACCAGGTTGCGATATCACAAAAAAACAAACAAATAGCAGACTGGATATTGAGGCCAACTTGAATCTGATCAACCCAGAGTTATTCAGTTTTCATTTGCATTATCTCGTTGTGTTAGTCTCACTTTGAAAAATTAAATTTCAGTTGGACTAATGTTTACACTTATTTTAAATGTCTGGTTTTAGTCAGACTGATGCAGTCATTTACATTTCTTAATGTGTCATGTAAACGTACTGACTGGTGTAATGTTGAAAGAGTTATTGACGTACGTATGTCTTTCTGCGAGAGGTCACTCTCCACTCTGGTCATGCTTCAGTTTCCAGGTCTGACGTTTCTTTCAACTGTGCTCATTGAAATAAGACGGATCATGAACTCTTTGTTGAGGATTTATTCTCTTTTTGATCAACCAAACAGATGAAATATTGGGCCACTTTATATGGTTAATGGAGGAAACATTTATTGGCCTGGTTTTTTGGACACAGTGATAATGACTTACTCATATTTCTGTGAGGACTTGCTATTAAGTCATCTTCCACAAATAAATGGGTGGTACATGGGAATCATGCTGTCATCCTGTCTGCTGTCTGTCCATTTGTCCATGAGTCCAACTCTGCCAAGCCATTTCTTGGATTTCAGTGAAACTTCTCCTCTGAATTAACCAAAGGTGTGAATGAGTCTGTCTGTTTGTGGCAAACATGCCACAGGCTGCAGGGTGGACCTCGCCACTCATTCACTGGCTGCTGGGATAGGCTCCACCCCCTGTCCCCTTAACTGGAGCAACCATGTTGAGCAAATTGATGGATGGATGCAACTTCACACCATGTGAAGATGTGTATGAAGGAGAGAAATTCTGGTCTGACATCTTCAACAAGATAATTACACTTTAGCTCTTCATTAAAAAAAATGTCATATTTGTCACGTCCATGTGCAGAGCTTACATGTTGACCACTTTGTAAATTCAGGCAGTTCATTTCAAAAGATTTCCCAGCAAGTACGGAACATTTTGGTAATGTTATATATTGGTTATATTTAGGTTATGAGTATCAGAAACATTTCTAGACCATTTTCCTAGCGTTATTTGTTGTATGGCTGGGGGTGCCTGGCTGTCTTCTGTTTCTGTCTTTTGTTTTTCCTTCCAGGTGGCACACGTTTAGGACTGAGTGGCTGTGTGGCTGAGTTATCAGGACCTCACCCTGATCACCTGAGGCTGATCATGTGCAGCTCGTCAGGACTCACAGCTGTGGTGCATCTACATGGATTGGGGCATGGTGGCATTTAAGTCTGGAGTACACAGTGTGTATTTGCCAGAGACTCGACCTTGTGACCAGACGGGTGAGATCGTCGTCTTGAGAGCCATCTCATCATCACGGATGCAGAGACCATCCAGGTTTGATGCTATGGTCTGTGAAAGAGGAGAGGGTGAGGTCTCACGCTCGTCAGCACACTTCCTGAGGTACGTTAGGTTTTGTGACTAACATTAGTACAGTCAGTAAATGTGGTGTCCCTCACACCTTATTATATTGAGCTGTTATGTTAGTCGTTTAATCAGCTTCCACTGCAGTTGAGAATGTGAACTGGGTGTTCCATGCCTGCAGGGTGGGAAGCTGATTAGTGAGTAAGCCAGGAAGTGTTTGCTGTTTATGTACACCTTTGAGGGGTCTCTCTGTGTGTGGAGTGTGGACTCACATGATGGTTTCTTCTTTCACAGACTCGGTTTGTCGCGGCCACCTGGGGGTGTCGGCGGGGTCCTTGGGTCCGAATTATTTCTGGCTCCGGACCGTTTGTGCTGCCTGGAGCGCACCGTATTACCACCTCACCAGACCGCGCACTCATTTGTTTGTATTTATCACATCACTGTTATGTTATTAAATTCAGTTATCCTTTGTACCGTGCTCTGCTTATTTCATACTGGGTCCTTCAAACGCTGGTCAGTTCTCCGTCCTGCGTCCGACACATAACAGTTATTACTTCCTTTAATGTATTGACAAGTCATGTTTATAGTCGAGGGAAACTTAACAAATATATTAATTCTAGTCTCGCTGTCTTTCTTACTCCAAATTTCTTTCAGTGACTACACTGTGACTTTAGGTAATGCCACCAGAATGTTCTGGGAATGTTTGGATGAAACATATCTCTAGGTGACTTAATGTAACATTGCCAGAATGTTCTGTGAACCAAAAACAAACTTTCCTTAAGGCCCCTTCACACATAACACAAATGAGGCCAAATGGCACACAAAAGAGGATTCAAATGGAAGTTGTGAAAAATCAGAGCTGCACCCGAACACGTCATACAGCAGTTGGCACAACCATTCAGCCACAGCACATGCACTCCATAGTTTCATCACACTAGTGCTGGAAACCCAAACAAATGGTGTCAAAATGAGGTCCTACTGCCATCTGACCCTGGTTGCGACATTCGTATGGCACATTGTACGACACATTGTATGGCACATTGTACGCAGGTTGAACCATTCAGACTATGGTCAAGGGGCTGCACAACATGTTGAACCCTGGCTGAATGTCACAATTGAGCCAGCCTTCACACTAGTGGCCCAATGAGGGCAAATGACGGGAGAATGCCCATTCGACCCACACTCGACCACAGTCACCCACTTTCAATAGCAGTTGCTGGGCACTTAGAAAATACGGACCCATTTACACTGCCAGCAAGGATGTAGTGTGCAGGACACCCCTGTTGAGGTGGGGTCGAGGTGGCGACAGCTTAAAGGGCATCAGTGTGTCATGTCCACTCCCCTGGGTAACACAAATGGCATGCGAGTGTGTGGTCCCCCCCCCGCCCCCCCAGAAACACAGATGGCATGCAAGTCTGTTGTGCTCCCCCTGTCCCAGAAGCACAAATGGTGTGCGAGTGTGTCCTGCTCTCACCAGCAACACGAATGACATGTGAGTGTGTCATGTACCCCCCAAACCATGATCCAACATTGTCGAGGTGCGGCTGAGGTGGTGACAGCCCGAACAGTGGCCAGAGTGCAGTGTGATCACTGTCCAGTACAGCGTGCACATCTGGACAGCTGTCATGTCCATGATGGAACAACTGACAGCTTTGGAACACCCATTATGGCATATCCAGCATGTCCAACTGGAGGTGGAATCACCGGGCAGCAGTGTGCCCACAACAGAGATAAAAATAAAACCCAGCTGCTCCAGCTGCATGTCACAGAGGTGGGCAGTGTGGACACCTACCATGCAGCAGCCTGTGCTGTAAATCTCGCTGACAGCTCCCACCGTCAGCTCACAAACACATCATCCCATATGAATCCCATATAGAGCCCATATAAGCCCCATATGATGCCATGCCCCGCGACCATGATGATCACGGCCCAGGTGCACCTGCCAAGGCAATCAGATGTTGTCAGTGCACGCGGGAGCACTGAAGCCGTCAGATGATCACACGCACATTCACCAAGGCAATCATTATGTTGCACCTGACCGCGGTGTCATCACAACTGAAAGCTGGAGAACATATATCATGACATGAAGAACATCACCTCTCAACACACCACCATGATGCACATGTGTCAGCAGACTGCCCGCTGTGCCTCACATGACATGTGATTGCAACATTCACATGCTCCATCTGTCTTGTTACAGCCTGACTGACAGACTGAGAGCCCCCTCCGCACAGGGGGTGCGTGTCACTCAGATCATGTCAGCGCAGTCAGGAGCCCGTGAGTCGATCATTATGTTGCACTTGACCACTGTGTCATTGCAACTCACAGCTGGCGCACACATATCCCATGTAGAACATATAGCCTCTACAAGCCACCGTGATGCACATGTGTCGGCAGGCTCTCATGACATGGAGAAAAATGAGAACACATATCACTTTTGGAACACATTCAGCTGTGCCTCAGTGCACACTGCAGACACCATCAGCCAGACGACCCCATGTGAAAATATCTGTCTGACCATGTGAATGGCCAGCTGGTGAGGCAAATGTCACGGGTTATAGTCCACATGACGTGGTGTCCTTCAGCGCGCAGCCACACACGTGTGGCTGGCTGATGTGTTCATGATGTGTTAGTGTATCATTTCATTCATGTAAATTCATTAATTCCTTGTTTACCTCCACGGGCATGGTTCATGAACAAAAAGGAATAGAATGAGGATAATTCTTGTATTCTCTGCTCTTTATAACAGGAATTAAATAGTTTAACAGACAAAAAGAAATCCATTTGTTTCCTCAATTCCAACACAGACACTGTCCCAGCTCAAGTCATCAAGCATCAATTAAACATCATTTCCACTAACATGACTGTCTTACATTTAAACAGTACAGTCACTGTTCTTATAATGTTCTGTGGTCTCTCATTATTTTGCCCTTACACATTGTCTTTGATTTATGACAGTTTGTACAACATTTAATTGCTTCCACTGCTGTGAGAGCGCAATAGCCTCCTTTTAGCCAAAATGCACAGGCGGGACCGGAGTTGAAAATTAGCAGTAGCTATACTCTGTGTGCATCGTATCAGCTGCAAGCTTTGTTTTGTAACTATGTTTTACTACATTGTCCCTGTCAAATAAATAAAAAAAAAAAAAGAATGTACTATCACACCTCTCACATGGTCGCACTGTGTTCATGCATATGCACACGAGCATGCACGAAATCGTTGCCGCAGGATCGTACAGCATCCATACATGACTGTCCGACCCTCTATCCCTCCTGACTGCAGCTGGAATGTTTCAGGTCATTTTGGGTGATTGGCATGGACGCTGGGCCTCTGAAAATGCATACCGCCCTCAAAAAGCATGTTATTGCATTATCATTCATCTGAATGTACGCAGCTTCTTATAAAAAATGGACATGGTTCAAATATGGGCTAATTCAACTGAGGTGGGCATTGTTGTAATATTTGGAACTTGTGTCTGATTCAGATATTAACATTTATGTTTATCACTCTGACAGACCTAAGGAAGGAGGTAGTGTTGCTATTTTTGTCAAATTTAGATTCCACACACCACGGTTGTTTTGTCTGAATCAGTCTGAATCTGTAAGCACATGGAATTCCTGGCTTTAAATGTGCAAACTGCCAAAAACACCAACATAACTGTTGTTGGTTGTTATAGGCCTCCGTCTGCCTCAAATGATGCATTGACTTGTTTTAGCTGGTGACCTTAATTGGGATTGGCTTAAGCCAGTATCTGATGAGTTCAAATCCTTCTGTGATTCTGTCAGTCTTATCAAGCTGATTAACTCACCCACTCATCCATATCTTAAATGTATTGAGAAGTCCACCTTAATTGACCTAATTCTTACAAATCTCCCTCATAAATTTTCAGCTATTGGTGTATTTTGCAACGATTTATGCTTTAAGGAACACTAAAGCCCACGTCACACATAGCAAGAATGTGCAGGAACCATGTCAGACACAGCAAATATTGTCATAATCTGACGCAGTCTGGAGGAAAAGAGGCATGGTCAGCAGTGTCAGAACGCATCCAGATTACCTCAGCCATACCTGCATGATAGCATCCAAAGCACATGTAGACAGCAGGTAGATGACACAGACTGCAGTTAGACAGCCATAAAAGGTGCTGAAGACTGCCCGATGTCCAAGCGGCTGGATGGCAAATATGGGACTGGAGTGGGAGGCAGTGCTATGTTCCTCACACGCACGGGAGTGCGCAGTACGTGTGTGAGCTTGGTGCACGTGCGGCCCATGCACATGCGTGGGGCTGAAATGATCAATCAGCCATGTATCTGTGTGTGTGTGTGTGTGTGTGTGTGTGTGTGTGTGTGTGTGTGTGTGTGTGTGTGTGTGTGCATCACGCTGCATGAGCCACTAAGAGTGCACGCCACTGAACAGCTTTGCTGAAGGTTTGCTGGCAGTGGGCTAAGCAGTACCATGCATCAGACGGAGCCTTTCAAGTGAACTTTAATTTCTTTTTTTCATTTTTGCTCACTTCAGGGGCACAACACAACTCTGGACACGATGGTTGGATTATCACATGGGATTTATTTTTGTGTGGTTCATTCCAGCACACAGCAGTTGGGTGAGAGGATTTTAACCACAGACTGCGGTCTGGCTCGACATCCATGTCACAGTGAAACACTCCTGGACCACTGTTGGAGGCAAGAGTCATATTATTAATGCTGTCACGGCCTGGCACAACAGTTCCATGTCATATCTCCTACAGAGTTAGAAGGTGATCATATATTTCAATGGTGAGATCCGTTCCGCTCCGAGCCTGATGCGTGCAATGAGGCATTACTGTGCACCGTGGAGAGGCGCAGCTGCCTGTGTTATGTACAGATATGATGGAAACAATAGTTCACATTATTTATGTCACCCATGGGAAGGAATGGACAAATATCTGTACTGTAAGGCTTATTGTGGATGTAACAGCCTGTTCAGATTTGAAACGGTGTGTGCACAGTAGCGCAGGAGCTTTTGGTTTGATAGCCGCTGTTCACGTTCACTGTACATGATAATAAGTCATAATTATTATTCATAAGCATGCCATATACATTTCAACACTTCCTTTGCGGCCCGGGGAGGTGAACATTATTGTTCATATTGTTCATACCAGCAGACTTTGCCATGCCAGATCCATCTGGAGGTTCCCTCGTATGTACTCAAATCATTTCAGATCCTGTTTTGCAGCCATCAGAATATGTAGAATGCAGTCAGATGGTCCTCAGACTGCACATGGACCGCCATTGGATAGGTGTCGCATCTAGATGGTGCCCAGAGGGTTTTGAACATGTGCATCGCACTCGGGGCCGCTGGCCGATTTTGACCAACTGTGTGGACTCTCGCAGATGGCTGTCAGAATGTTTTGGAACTGAAACCCGATTCTGCATGATTCTGGCTATGTGTGACGGGGGTATAAGGTCCCCAAATTAAAGCCACATATTGTTTTTAAGAGGAATCTTAAACTTTTTAGTGAGCAAGGATTTTATCATGATTTACAGTAAACCTTTTTAACTGGGGTACAGTTGAGTTGATCCCTGATGTGGAGACAGCATGGGCCTTTTTTAAAGACGCTTTTACTAAAATCTTGATCACTCACACTCCCTATAGGAGATACAGAGTAAAGGGTCATGATAACCCCTGGTTCTCCTCTGAACTAGCAGACACTGTTCATAAGAAGAACTCCGCCTGGGCCAAGGCAAGAACCACAGGTTCCTCCTCAGATTGGCTTATTTTTAGACAACTCAGAAATAAATGTTCTTCCTTAATTATGAAAGTCAAATCAGAATATTACTTGTCTCTCACCACTGAAAATTTAAATGACCCAAGGAGGGTCTGGAAAATCACAAAATCACTTTCTGTGAGCAAAATTCTCATGTTGTACCTACATGTGTTATGAAGGGCTCCAATGTTGTGCATGACAAAATGGAGATCTTGAACTGTTTTAATGAACATTTTATATCTTCTGGCTCCTTGTTTGATTCTTCTCATTCTACATCTGGGAAGCCCTGTAATGTTGTCTCATTGTACGTATACTGGACAAGTTTTTAACCTTGCACCTTTTTCTATGCAGGAAGGCCTTAAAAAATATAGATCCTAGAAAACAACCAGGGCCTGATCAAATTGAACCTCACTTCCTGAAAGTGGCATCTGATTTTATAGCAAGGCCTTTGACATATATTTTTAATTTTTCAGTAGAAACTAAGGTTGTTCCTAAAGGCTGTGGAAATCCGCTTTTGTCCTCCTTTTATTGGAGGGAGGTGACCCAGCTTGCTTAAACAACTATAGGTCGATATCAAACCTATCAGTGCTGGTCAAAATCCTTGAAACTCTGGTTAGTAACCAATTAAAACAGTTTCTGTCCTACAATGGCATTCTTTCTACGTATCAGTCAGGCTTTAGGGAAAAGCACAGTGCGGTCACAGCTGCTCTGAAAGTGGTAAATGACATATCGTAGCACTTGATAAGAAAGAGCACTGTGCGTCACTTTTTATAGACTTTTCTAATGCATTTCATACGGTTGCTCATGATGTCTTAAAGTTTAGACTTTTTCAGTCAGGACATTTGGAGCAATCAGTTGCCTGGTTTTCGGAATATCTTAGTGACAGATCTCAGTGCATTACACATGATGGCTTATGCTCCGAATTTGTATCAGACTCCAAGGGTGTACCGCAGGGTTCTATTTTAGATCCTCTTTTATTTACATTATATATAAAAATCTGTGTCAAAATGTGCCTGATGCTAATGTTCATTTCTGTGCAGATGACACAGTCATTTACTGTTGTGCATCTACTCTTGCCCTGGCCATTAAGCATCTGCAGGATGCTTTTAATGTTATTCAGGATAACCTACATCAGATAAAGCTTGTTCTTAATGCTGAAAAGACCAAATTCATGATCTTTAGTAACTCAAAGCTCAGAGCACATCCCTGCTGTGGTCACCTTGGATGGAAGGATCATTGAGACTGTTAGTTCTTATAAATACAGTATCTGGGTATTTTAATTGATGACTCCCGAACTTTCACAGTACATGTTCTACAGCTAGTGAAAAAACTGAGAGACTGAAATTGGGTTTTAACTTTTGCAATAAGATGTGTTTTTCTTTTAATGTAAAAAAGCAGCTTGTTGCTGCCACTTTTTTTTTATCAGTGGTAGACTATGGTGATATTTTGTACATGTGTGCCTCTGCTCAGTGCTCAGACTTATAACAAATTGTAAAGTCCTGACTCATCATTGTGAGTTGTATTCTCGGGTGGGATGGCCTTTGCCACCCGCAGGCTTCATCATTGGTATATTGTTATATACAAGCGATATTAGCTTTGCTTCATCTTACCTATGTGTCCTTACTATGCCAAGGAGTACTGGACAATATTCCTTGCTCTCTTGATCTTTACTTACTTTCAGTTCCAAATGTTTGTACTGGGCTTGGGAAAAAGGTATTTGCTTATTCTGCCCCCACTGCATGCAACACTCTGCAAGATACTTTACAACTTGACTGCCTAGTTTTTCTGAATGAGTTTAAATCCAAACTTAAAGACTTAGAGGCAGCTTCTTTAAGATGTCAATGCTTTTATTTTGGTGCAATTAACCCATTTTAAAATTGTTACTGATACACTTTTTATTGTATGTGTCCATCTGTTTGTTGGTTGGTTGGTTGGTTTTTTAGCAGGATTAGTCAAAAAATCCTCAACGGATTTCAATTAAATTTTTACCAGGGGTGTATCTTGGCCTAACTTAGAAGTCATTAAATTTTGGTAATGATCCGGAACACAATCTGGATCCAGTAGTTTTTTAAGGATTCTATATCATTGCAGGATAGGGCCAATTTCAGCATTTTTGCATCTAACTTCATGAAGACGGGTCACAAAGGCTGAACAAAAATTAAGTTATGACACAACAATAATTTAGCATTTGTTTCTCCTCACTGAATAAACTTATTATTAGAAAATAAAAAAAAACAGTGTAGTTCATGCAGTTTTTCATTATAAATACATTTGCTGAAGATCTAAGGGTTTAAACCTCTGGGGCCGACGCTGTCGTATACGACGGCTAAGACCAAGCTTTACTAAATTATAAATAACTTTTTAATGATATGAGATAGAAGCTTACTTTTTTGCTGAAAAGTTAACTCCGCAGACTTTCGAGCCACCGTCCACCATCTTTGTACTCCTCATAGAAGCTGTGTGATGACGTGAGCAATGTAAGTGTCCAATCGGAATTGGTTCACTGTCACATGGTTTTCCAAAATCCAATCATAGGGCAGATTCACCTGTTTTTTAGGAGTGATGTTACTAGTTAGCCCATTTGAATAGCCCCCTGGCTGCTCCAATGCGCCCTGCACCATTACGCACAGCGAAAGTGAACAGACAGAGAGCCTCTCATACAATCTCACATGCTCAAACAGAGTGTGTGAGTATCAGGATTGCTCGACTAGTTTTCCTGTGAATGTTACTGGATAAGAATGTTATTGGATAATTCGTTGGCAAGCTCTCTCGCTCCGGCGTAAAGCATTGTTTACCATATCTATGGAATGGGGGGGGGGCGCTCTTCAAACAGAATGAACCTCGAAGTGTGAATGTAGCTTTCAGAGCATGAGAGAACAAACACACAGTCAGCTTCATAGTAGAACTTTGTGATGTGACCTTTGTGTAATAGCAAACAGAAATTGCTTTGATATGAAGACAAACAAAACACATAGACCATTTTGTGTATGAGGTCTGTGAGAAAAGAATCCAACCTTTTTATTTTATGCAAAAAATATATGGATTTGATTCATATGTTTTTACGTCAGCCAAGCTTGAACCTTCGTGCGCATGCGTGAGTTTTTCCACGCCAGTTGGTTGCACCATTTGCCTGTGGGCAGGCTTTGAGTGAGCACTGGTCCACCCCTCTTGTCGTTGTTTCATTGTGAGGAAATGGCGGAATGATTTGGACTTTTTTTCCATCAGAATTTTTTCAGAAACTGTTAGAGACTGGCAGTTGGAAACCATTTGAAAAATTTATCTGGCTTTCAGTGAAAATTTTACGGGCTTCACAAAGAATAAGGAGTGTTACTACAGCTTTAAGGACGCCCCACAATGGCACAAGGCGCCGCGCTCCGAGCCGCCATCGAGAGGCAGAAACCACCACATCATTTCTAAACGGATGGCTGTGTGGAGCCGGGACCATCGTTTGCAATTTCTCTGGTTATCACAAGAGCTGCACATGAGCCATTTTCCGGCAGATTTCACTTTTAACAAGAGATTTTGTCATGGAAAGCCGCGCGGAGGCTTCGCGCGTCACGACCGATTCGCGAGACAAAGGAACACCTCTGTTTCGGAGTGTTAGAGGACAAGTTGGGACATGCCCAGCTCTCCACAATTTCTCTTATACTCACTCGACTGGTAAGCACTGAAAGCCGAGATAGGCATGTCCCAACTTGTCCTTTAACACTCCGAAACGGAGGTGTTTCTTTGTCTCGCTCCATCAGCGAATCGGTCGTGACACACGAAGCCTCCGCGCGGCTTTCCATGACAAAATCTCTTGTTAAAAGTGAAATCTGCCAGAAAATGGCTCATGTCCAGCTCTTGTGATAACCAGAGAAATTGCACACGACGGTCCCAGCTCCACGCAGCGATCCGTTTAGAAATGATGTGGTGATTTCTGCCTCTCGATGGCGGCTCGGAGCACGGCGTGCTGTGTGCCATTGTGGCAGTCCTTAAAGCTGTAGTAACACTCCTTATTCTCTGTGAAGCCCATAAAATTTTCACTGAAAGCCAGATAAATTTTTCGAATGGTTTCCAGCTGCCTGTCTCTAACAGTTTCTGAAAAAATTCTGATGGAAAAAAAGCCCAATCATTCCGCCATTTCCTCGCAATGAAACAACGATGAGAGGGGTGGACCAGTGCTCACTCAAAGCCTGCCCACAGGCGAATGACGCAACAGACAGGCGTGGAAAAACTCACGCATGCGCACGAAGGTTCAAGCTTGGCTGACATAAAAACATATGAATCAAATCCATATATTTTTTGCATAAAATAAAAAGGTCGGATTCTTTTCTCACAGACCTCGTATATTGTTCAAAATGTGCATTTGTGTTTACTGTTTGAACCTTTTTTATTGTACAGTTTGTTGTGAGTAGCAATGACACTGCGGTCAGCTGCACTGGCTCACCGGCGACACGCCCACCTGTCTGGAGCAACTCACAGCTGGAGAACACATATAGTGCCATGAAGAACATCACCTCTCAACATGTCACCGCGATGCACGTGTCGGCAGGCTCTCATGACGTGAAAAAAAAAAAGAAAAAACAAGATCTTTGGATCGCCCCCAGCCAATTCTCAGTGTGCACTGTGCTGACCATGCAGCCAGGCTAGGCCATCTGAAATTATCCATGTGATTTCTGCGATCAGCCAGCCAGCAAGGCTAATGGCACGTTCGATGACACAGCGGTCAGCTGTTCCATCATGGACATGACAGCCATCCAGATGTGCGTGCTGCACTGGACAGCGATCGCAGTTTGGTCACCGTTCAAGCCTTTGTCACCTCAGCCGCACCTTGACAATGTTGGATCATGGTGTGGGGGTCACTGTTATGACAATGCCTTCAAGTAAAGTTTTACCGAAAAAGTAACACAGAAGAGTTTTATACACCCACACCTTCATCAGATTTCTACATTTTTAAAATGTCAACAAAGTCACTGGCAGAAACATGATTATACGTATGTGCATTGATGTCAGCTTTTTCAGTTGTAACACTTGAAGACAGTAAGTAACCAGGTGTTGTTGTCCAGTAATGATCAAATTTAAGATTTAAAAGATGTTTCTCTCAAGGAAAGCCTTTATCTTTTTAAGTGTGTTTGCCAAGAAAGCTCATACAAACATATTGTGAAATGTTTCACCAGATGAGCTGGTCATCAGACGATGAACACATTAACATAATGTGGCACAGCTTGATACAACATAAATGGCAGGGAATGAATGTTTTAAATCACACAAGAAATGTTTCACACATTTAAAATGTGTAATTCATTATGAAAGTTGAGCTTTGTGTTTGATCTGCAGCGGGCATGTTCAAGGTATTGTTGTTGTTGTTATTGATTTACATTAACGACAATAAACTTTATTCTAACCATGTCCACTTCAGAATAAATGAGGATTTACATCAAGAAATACAGTATATGGATGTTATGGTTACCGTATTTGACATTGCACCAGAGTTTAAGTCACACTTTTTTTTTGTATGTGGATCTCACTTTTGACCCTCTGGGGTCTAGGGGATTTTTGTAGATTTTACTATACTTTCAGTAATTTTCATTTTAGGGTACTTTGTTTGTGTAATACCAATGTGCTGCATTCCAATCATCAATCTCAATTTTCAGAAAATGTATCACATTTGTCAAGAACACTATAGAAAATCTTTGGCTCTATATCTGAAAAAAAGAAATGCATTTGTTGAAAACTCTTCATTTTTTTATTTTATTAAAAATGACCTTTATTCATTAGGATTAACTGCTTTGGTGCTAAACATTAGTTCACCAATGTCTTTGGCTGGCAAAAGTAATGCAATACATAATGAAAATTGTCTATCATTGTAAAATAAATGTAAAATAAAATCACGCATCATTTCAAGCTAGATGTTTCTATCTTCCCTGTCTGCAGAAATGTCAATACCCATCAATGGATAAAAGTGGAAAGTCTCACAAAAAGTTAATTTTCTCCATTGTGGTGGTGGGTGGGGGTGGGCTGGAGCATGTAAATTTTGGAAAAAAGGAGAAACAGTGGAGGTCCTTTTTTTTAGTATTTATGAGGGTTTAGTGGCAGTGTGACTCAATCTGACTCTTGAACAGAGCCATGGTGTGCTGTGAATGAGCCTTTTGAAGCAGCAGTCTGAGAGAGACACAGACTATTGTGACTTTCTGCAGGCTCTGGGTTTGACTGTGATGCAAAGATCTTCTACCACAGGGCTTGATACTGGTGACACTGTGGTTTCAGGAAGTGGTTGAATGTTGCCGATCTATTAATAGAAATTTAATGAAAAATAGATCAGCCATCGATCTCAGAGGGTTAATACAGTATTTGAGTATAGCACAAGTGCACACCACAGCCTCTGTTGTTACTTAAATTAAGGATTGTTAAATACCAGAACTAAGCAATATGGCAAAATAATGTGTGATTTATGTGTGAATTATTGTAGTAAACTAAACTAGTAAAATAGGGTGACTTCTACTCTGGAAAATATGGAACATCGATTCTACAGGAACAAGTCCCCTTATCAACAATCAACTTGCAGTGACTGTGGGGAGTAACATTATCGGGAAAGGCGGGAGGCTAAGGTAAGCAACTAACTGTATAAGCAGTCATTTTAAAGTTTGTTACATTTTGAATGGCTAACACGCGCACATTTACCTCTGTACAGATCCTCTCCATACTGCCAGACATTTCTAAGGGGATTTTTTACCTCTTCAGCAATGACAAGAAGTGGTTTAATGTGAGTGTTTTGAGCTGGCCCCATGCAATTATAATATGTACCCCATAAGCTTGTGATGCTATTTGTGTTCTGAATCAATTCTGCACAAATTATCACAAGTCAAAAGAAGAACTCAAAAACATCTCAGAAAAAAAAAAAAAAAAAAAGAAAAAGAAGAGTTCCCCTTTCATGAGCTTGGAAGCACCAGGTGCTGTGCTAGCACCTAGCATTTAGCTTACTTTTAAACACTCTGAGTTAATGTTTCAGACTGGAAAAACTCCGATTGTATGAAAATTTGTCATTGCACAGAACGCTGTTTCTACCAGCAGTTTCATCCGGGTCTCTGTTAAATATAAAGTTCCTGTTTGCCGAGTGAAGCAGCTTCTTTTTCATCAACATGAAAGTGTCAAAGGGCAAAACAGAGTAGGATTTTTTTGAAGCAATTCTTAGTCCATTATACAAATAATGAATGTTTATGAGTTCAATGGTATGAATATTTCATGAGGTGAAAGCTGGAACATGTTCCAGCTTTCACCTCATGAAATATTCATTCCATTGAAAGAATGTAAAAACATTCATTATTTGTTTTATATAATGGCTAAATAGTTCCTTGTCATTTGATATTTTATTAATTTATAAACAACAGAAATGGGACTTACATTTTGGTGTTTCACTGTGACGTGTAGTCCAGTGATGCTGTGCACTGACTTCGGACTTCCATAAAAAAAAGACTTTGTGTAGTTCCTCAGTCCAGCCAAAAATCACATCAGCAATGTGTGTGTGTGTGTGCGCACTCACGCACGTGTGGGTGCGCGTACTCGTGCCCAAGCATGCGTGTGCACGAGCATGTGTGCACGTGCATGAGTAGTCACGCATAGTCGTGCACACGCACAAGTATGCCCGCGCATCCACGAGGACGTGCGCACGTGTGATCACATGTGCGCGCGTGCAAGAGGACGTGCACGCTTGAGTGTGCGCATGCATGTGAGAGTGCATTGGTACTCTGGATGCAATGCAACACAAATGGAATGAATTAGTCCATGTCATGTGACATACAAAGCACCAATCAAAAGACAAGATTCCACTCAGCCGTTATATAAAATGAATTATTAACAGCTACAGTATAATATTTATTATACTGTTGATCGTTAGTTTTGTTGCTGACTGACAGGCGCGGGTGCGATGTGAAGCAGTCGTTGGCCTGTCGGCGTTGTGAGCACGTGCTCAGACTCACTGTGTTGTTGCCTATGAGCAGCTGTGAACTGTGAGCCGGGAGCACAGGGTCCACTTTGCTATTCTTAGCACTCATGGAATGCTGTTTCTCCTCCCTGTTATTTTGTTTGCGTTCTCTTCACTTCGCTTGTGTTTGTACTAACTTCTCTGAACCAGCTCAACAACGGGCCCTGGGGCCCCGTCACCTGCTGACGAACAGTTACGGATGAGAGAACCACATTATGGTTTTGATTAGTTTTTTTTTTTCATCATCATGATGATGATTGTATTAATTTTAATATACTGCAAAATGAAGTTTGTGATGTCATCAACTTTACATTGGAAAAGAGAGGAAAATAAACATTAAAAAGACAAAGGTGAAAAGAGTGACAAGACCTTTGTCTAGTCTTCTTTGTAGCTTCTCCAGAAACCACAGAACTGCTTCTCCTATCAAAAAGAGTTCTCACGTGTGCCTCCGACCCTCGTAAAACTATTAAAGCACTGTGCAGAATGATAAACATCAGGTGACAAAACAGGGGAAATAACCCTTACACAACCTGACCAGTTCCTGAAACGTATCTGTCAACACGTTCATTTTGTGTGTTTAAGACGTTCTGTCCTGCAGAATGGAGGCTCTTGAATTAATGTCTATATAGTTTATTTACAGCAGCTGGACAGTCATACATTTATGTTTGAATACTTGTGCTATGACCATGATGGACACTAACATGACGAGTAATGATTTAACTAATCCTGTCCTTCATATAAATAAAATAAAATACAACTTAAAACTGAGAAGATCTTCTGAAGTCATATGATTTGCATATATATGGATGAGACTTGTCTGGAGCATTTTCTATGAGGACAGGCTCATAAAGTGCAATTACCTGTTTGACACTGCAAGTGTGAAATAGATAATTGCAGGCTTTGCATGTTGATTTGGCACAAGTTTTATGCCGGATGCCCTTCCTGATGCAGCAACACATTACACGGAGAAACCAGCAATGGTGGGGTTTGATCTATGTCAATTATGATTTGGGCTTCAGTGACAGCATAGGACATGCCAAAATTGGACAAAAGTTGAGAAGGTATTTTTAAAAAATGCACTGATTCAAACATTTATTTAGACTTCTATTTCACTGCATTACATACAAAGTCGGGACGGGGTAATTTAGGGATAATGGTGGTAAAAAAAAAAAAAAAAAAAAAAAAAAAATATATATATATATATATATATATATATATATATATATATATATATATATATATATATATATATATATATATATATATAAATGTCATTTCAAACAGGTACCTCAGCAGGTATTTGGAATTATGATTTGAGAAAAAGCAGCATCTTTAAGGCATGTTTTTGAAGAGCAAAGATGGGCAGAGGATCTCCAGATTATTAACAAAAGCATGAGAAAATTATTGTAATGTTTACAAATAATGTTCCTCAAAGAAAGAAGGAAAGGGATTGAAATATTTCTCCATCTACAGTGCATAAAACAATTCAAGACATCTCAAGCAATTTCCATAGAGGGCAAGGGTGCAAGCTTCAGCTGAACAATCGTGATCTGCAATTCCTCAAACTGCAAAGCAACAAAAATTCATCATCAATAGCTGCTATAACCACATGGGCAAGGGATTACTTTGGAAAACCTGCGTCAAGCATTACAATACGGAATTACATTTACAAATGTTATGTCAATCTTAACTGTGCAAAAATGAAGGCTTATATTAACCTTGTCCAGAGACAGTGTCCACTTCATTGGGCTCAGGGACATCTGGGTTGAACCATCACACAGTGGAAATGTGTGTATTGTGGTCAGACAAGTCAGTATAACAGATCGTTTTTGAAGAAATAGATGCTGTGTGCGCCATAACAGAGATGAAAAGGACCACCCAGACTATCAGCACCAAGTCCAAAAACCAGGGTCTGTCATGGTTTTCGGTTGTGTCAGTGCCCTTGATAAAAGCCATTTACATTTCTGTGATGGCAGCATTAATGCAGAAAGCACACTAAGATTTTAGAGCAGAGTTTGGGTCTGAGCATTTTGTTTTGTACAACAGTTACATTCTTCAGCATTGTTTCCTGTTTGCACTGGGAGGTTTGTCGTGTATATGGACTACATCTGCATATTAGTCCATGCGCCAAGCAGGTTTTTGGTACCACTTAAGGGGAAAAAACGACACTTAGAATCCAGCCTCAGTGTATCATGACCTACGCAAAAATATATGATAGCCATCCCAGGGTGGTAGCTGTAGCCAGGTAGGGATCAGTGAAGAATTACACAGAGGTCAAATGTTAAAAATGCTCCAATCATGTTGAAAACTACAGTATATCACATGACTTGTCTGATCATAATGATTCCAAAATGGTATAGTTTGGACTATCTATGAAGGAATGTTCTGGAGTTATGGGGTCAAAACAGCAAAAATGGTGACAAAGGTCAGTTTCAGTTTGTACAGGAGTCAAATATTAAAATTGCTCCAATTTCAGTAAAACAATTATGCAAATTATTGTTTGGGTTAATAGGGTTCTAAAAAGGAAGAGTTTGCACCATCTGTCATGATTAGTTATCACGTTACAGGGTAACATATGCCACATGTCATAGAATCCAATGGATGTTGACCTTGTTTGACCTTTACTTTGGAGACCAAACATTCAACACAGTCAAAACTATTCCATTTATTGATCCTTTTATTTCAACCAATAATGTGGATTATTTTTTTGCTGAAATTGGAGCAACTTTAACTTTTGACCCCTGTACAAACTGACATTTTTGCTGTTTTTAGCCCATAACTCCAGAACATTCGATCATAGATATTTATTCATGCCAGAGGTGGGTTATGAATTTGTGAGCTGATGGATGTTGCCAACACACAAGAGCAGCTGGGTGAAAGGTACTTGACCAGCTGTCTATGCTGTGCTGTGTAACGTGGGTTACCGGGGGTGAGTTATATGTTTATTTATGTCGTGATGGGCTCAGGAAATATTTCCACATCATACCTGCTACAGACTTAGGAGGTGAACATGTAATAATACGTGCGTTACAGCAGTGGCATCCTATTCAGCTGCATTGCGGCGCAGCACAGTGCCACATGGATGTTACATAACATTTCCTTCACCCTCCCTGGCCAGGGTCCAGTGGAGGTGGACAAACGTGGCACAACATGCTGACAAGCTTTGCTGTGACCGATCGATCTCCGAGCTCACTCAACCTCGATCAGATTGTTTCAAATGCTGTTTTGATGCCATCAGAATATGTAAATTGGGGTCAGATGGTCCTCAGACTGCACATGGACCGCCATCAGATAGGTGTCATATCTTGACGGTGTTGGGAAGGTGTCGTAACACGGACCCACAACAGGGGGCGCAAATGAACGGACAATGGATAAGAGAAGGAGTAACAATTTAATGTTGCACAAGAACACAACGTAATATAAACAAGAGTGCTGCCAATCATACACAAGAGGACTGCGGGCAGGCTTGAAGATAGGAGACCTCGGATGAACGAAGAGCCGGGGCCCACACCGCTTCTACCACCAACGGCCTGAAGAACACCGAAGCCGCCAAGCCCTGAGTCCCCAGGTGGTCTCTGTCCTCCGTTGTCGGCCCTGGTACTGCTGGCAGACAGAAACAGAAGGTGGTGAGTGTGAATCCTCACACCCAGCAACCTTGATTAATGATTCCTCTTGGAGGGAGAACCTCCACCTCCAATCATACACACGTGCAGCTCCTGTTTACCACTTATCGGTTTTGGGGTGTGAGGCGAAGTCGTCGCAGTCACACCAAACGCCAAAAATCCCAGATAAGGAATACCAACAGGAAAAACAGCTGCAAAACAGATCAGATTATTATTCGCAATAATCACAGCAGAGAAGTTTACCTCGAATCGTAGGAGATTTCTCGGCGAGGAGGTGGAGTCGCCGTCCGGCCTTTATGGTGATGATGATGATGAGATGAATGAGTGACAGCTGGTGTTGAGGATGATTGACGGCTGTCACTCCCAGTGGTTCTGGCGCCCTCTTGTGCTTGAAGCCCGCACTCCAAGCAGGGCGCCATCTGGTGGTGGTGAGCCAGCAGTACCTCCTCTTCAGCGGCCCACACAACAGACGGTGCCCGGAGGGTTTTGAACATGTGCATCACACTCAGGGCCACCGGCTGATTTTGACCAACTGTGTTGACTTCCACAGATAGCTGTCAGAATGTTTTGGGAACTAAAATCTGACACTTTTCAGATGTACGCCGATTCATAAAACTGATGCCACTCTGCATGGTTCCAGCTATGGTTGATGGGGGTATAACAATTATTGCAAAAATGCAGAACCCAACCATCACTAAATGCAGAAGCTGCCATTTTGTCATTCTGCTTTGTTGACATTCAGTAAATTCTGATACACTTTTGCACAATTCTTTAATGGAAACCTAGATAGTGATGTCTTTCATTGACTGAGCTGATATACTGTTTAGTTTGGACCATCATGTTGTACCTGCAGGACTCGAGATCCCCTCAAGCAATTTGTGCAACACAGGTGTGAGTTTCCGTAGACCAAAGCAGGTGGTCATGTTAAGGTGCAGGTGTGGGCTTATCTTCCATTGCCTGCTCCAAAGATAGGGGACCTTGAATTCTATGTTCCAGGACTGGGAGGCCATGTTTGTTTCAGAACCCACTTGTGTAGTCATTATATATTATTGGAACATTCCAGTGGAGCTGAGTGACTGGTTTTTAATGCCATGAGCAACTCTGCATGCCAACCTAGCTGAAATCTGGTTGGACAAATTGCTGGTGACACAAGGTAATAAACCTTTTCAGCAGAAAGCCAGGGAAACCCCACCCCCTTAAGTTCTGTCTTTAGTGGACTTTTTATTTTTAGTGAATTTTTGTACCATCCCATACTTTCTGATGCACCAGAGCAGTAAGGTGAGTATCTCAGCCACTGGGTGTGATACAGAGGCACAGGCATTCATCAGCATCCCCACTGGTGATCAGTGTATTGCTTCTCTGGATGTCAGCAGAGAACCCTATCAAAGGCATATTTTTTGCTTTGTGAGAAATTACCCATTTTTAGCTGTGATTCTGGTTGGAAAATGTCAATAGGAAACCTAGAATCCATGCTCTTAGTGATGTCTGGTTGGAGGGTCTGCTAGTGTATATGAGTTGTCACATTTTCCATTGTTTGCACGTGTGCTCCACAGGGACAGGTTGTGCTGTCACAGTGGCCATAAAAAAAGGTCTATGGGCTTATTGTAACTGCTAGACAGATCCCTCTCACAACATTCAAACCTAAGTGGTGTACAGCTGGGACCCTGGATTTTGCCACTGAAACCAGCTCAGTATTAGAAGATCTTCACTTAGCCTGGAAAAAGAGTCTGTTGCTCTATAAAAAAAAAAGCCCTCCGTAAAGCTAGGACATCTTACTACTACTCATCACTAATTGAAGAAAATAAGAACAACCCCAGGTTTCTTTTCAGCACTGTAGCCAGGCTGACAAAGAGTCAGGGCTCTATTGAGCCGAGTATTCCTTTAACTTTAACTAGTAATGACTTCATGACTTTCTTTGCTAATAAAATTTTAACTATTAGAGAAAAAATTACTCATAACCATCCCAAAGACATATCGTTCTCTTTGGCTGCTTTCAGTGATGCCGGTATTTGGTTAGACTCTTTCTCTCCGATTGTTCTGTCTGAGTTATTTTCGTTAGTTACTTCCTCCAAACCATCAACATGTCTATTAGACCCCATTCCTACCAGGCTGCTCAAGGAAGCCCTACCATTAATTAATGCTTTGATCTTAAATATGATCAATCTGTCTTTATTAGTTGGCTATGTACCACAGGCTTTTAAGGTGGCAGTTATTAAACCATTACTTAAAAAGCCATCACTTGACCCAGCTATCTTAGCTAATTATAGGCCAATCTCCAACCTTCCTTTTCTCTCAAAAGTTCTTGAAAGGGTAGTTGTAAAACAGCTAACTGATCATCTACAGAGGAATGGTCTATTTGAAGAGTTTCAGTCAGGGTTTAGAATTCATCATAGTACAGAAACAGCATTAGTGAAGGTTACAAATGATCTTCTTATGGCCTCAGACAGTGGACTTATCTCTGTGCTTGTTCTGTTAGACCTCAGTGCTGCTTTTGATACTGTTGACCATAAAATTTTATTACAGAGATTAGAGCATGCCATAGGTATTAAAAGCACTGCGCTGCGGTGGTTTGAATTATATTTATCTAATAGATTACAATTTGTTCATGTAAATGGGGAATCTTCTTCACAGACTAAAGTTAATTATGGAGTTCCACAAGGTTCTGTGCTAGGACCAATTTTATTCACTTTATACATGCTTCCCTTAGGCAGTATTATTAGACAGCATTGCTTAAATTTTCATTGTTACGCAGATGATACCCAGCTTTATCTATCCATGAAGCCAGAGGACACACACCAATTAGCTAAACTGCAGGATTGTCTTACAGACATAAAGACATGGATGACCTCTAATTTCTTGCTTTTAAACTCAGATAAAACCAAAGTTATTGTACTTGGCACCACAAATCTTAGAAACATGGTGTCTAACCATATCCTTACTCTGGATGGCATTACCCTGACCTCCAGTAATACTGTGAGAAATCTTGGAGTCATTTTTGATCAGGATATGTTATTCAGCGTGCATATTAAACAAAAATGTAGGACTGCTTTTTTGCATTTGCGCAATATCTCATGGTTCCCATGATGCACTGAGTGTTTCCTTCTCTTGTTGCTCTGTATGTACCACTCTGCATTTAATCATTAGTGATTGATCTCTGCTCCCCTCCACAGCATGTCTTTTTCCTGATTCTCTCCCTCAGCCCCAAACAGTCCCAGCAGAAGACTGCCGCTCCCTGAGCCTGGTTCTGCTGGAGGTTTCTTCCTGTTAAAAGGGAGTTTTTCCTTCCCTCTGTCGCCAAGTGCTTGCTCACAGGGGGTAGTTTTTACCGTTGGGGTTTTTCCATAGTTATTGTATGGCTTTGCCTTACAATATAAAGCGGCTTGGGGCAACTGTTTGTTGTGATTTGGTGCTATATAAATAAAATTGATTTGATTTGAGTATTAGAAAACCCTTTCAACAAGGACTTCCATACAAACCTACTGACCTACCCTTTGTAAAATATAGTGGAACACTTGGAATATCTCAACAAGTCTTCATCTTCAAACTCCATGTGACCACTATTTTGTTTTGGCATATGTAGTCATCCGGTTTTGGGCAACCAGTCTGCTCTGGATAAGCCTGATTACATCAGATCTCAGAATCTAAGCAGTGTGCGGCCTGTTTAGTACAGGGCTCTGTGTGTTTCTCCAGGCAAGACTGGAGGTGCATCAGGAAGTGGATCCGGTGTAAAAATTGTGCCAAATAGTACAAATGCAGGTCTTGACATATCTGCTGTGGCGACCATGAACAAATAGGAGCAGCTGAAAGGACAGCAAGTCATCTGGTTTTGGACGTACCACCTGGTTGAACAAACTGAATGAAAGAAGAACAATAAATCTAATGGTTATTTGTGCTTCTGTCGAAAGTTTGGAGTCACCAAAAAATTTGGGGTCACCAACAAAATGTTTAATTTTCATCTAAGGTTTTGCCTCCTACTGATGAAAAAAAACAAACAAAAAAAAAACAAAAAAAAAAAAACAGACTTTGTAACTGGGTACTGGATATTAAAACTTTACATTGATACCACAGTGTAGAAAAAGCTGTTTTGTGCCTCAATGGAAAGTCGTAGTCAGAACAGCAGCTCACCACATTGGTGACGGCGACAGTCAAGAATGTTCATGAGGCTGCAGGTCAACGCACCCCCTAGAATGTTATCTAGCAGAACTGTAGATACACCCTTGACGGTGATGAGGGTGGTGTATACTTTCTGTCTCAGCAGTTGATCACTAAGTAGGTGTTTGCTCCTTGTCACATTTGACATCCATCATTTTAACTGTCACTGATAATCAGACAGGAATGAAGCAAGAGAAATGAGGTGGGTAGCTGTGTTTCCATGAATTCCTGGAGAACCAGAAGTGATGCTGTTCACTCAGAACTATAAAGCCAGAGGATTCCAAGAGGCCAAGTTGAGGCTGGGGTGTTTATAGCTGCTGGTGCTTACATGTACAGTACATAGAATCCACATCAAATTATTGAATGTATTGATCTATATGTTTAACTTGCACAGAACCACAACTGGCCATCATCTGGGAATTCACAAAACTATAATAATGCCCAAACGACTAACTAAACTCCTGTCAATTGTAAATCAGAATTAATTAAAATAATTTATTTATACATTGTAAGAAAATCCAGTGTTGTGATTGGGAAACAACATGGATAGGAATTGATAAGATTTTATCAATATGGGTACTTTTTAAATTCTGTCTATTAGTCCCATTCTTTTAGTTCCACAACCAAGACTGGTACCCGTTTCCAGATGGGTGGACTCGGATGATGCAGTTGTCCATCTTATCAAAGGACAGAGACAGGTAGCATGACTTGGGAATCAAACGCAGGTGTACGCACATATTGGTAGTCCAACGTCTGTTCCAATTCTGTGATGAGGACTAACTGAGCTTGACTGCTTAGATAATCTCCTCAATCTCAGTTGTTTGTTTTGGATCATCTGTCAAATCTGTCTTCCTCAATCCTGTCTTCTTTCTTTTATATTCTTCTTTCTATCACTCACAAGTGGTTTTGTGGGATAGGAGTTGGACAGCCAATGTTCAGACTGGGGTTTAATTAGAAGTTAGTGCTTCAAGCTACCTGTCTGTGTGCTTGGACAAGACACTTCATCTGCGTTGTTTCAGTCCATCCAACTTTAAATTGGTCCTGACCTTGGCTGAAAAAGTAACCTGCAATGGACTGGAGTCCTGTCCATGGATCAGCATAGGCTTTCATCTGCTTTCTGCCACAAAATAAGGAGATATGCACTGGCAAGAATGGGTATCAGAGCCAATGTAGGACTTTCTTTGTTTTGTCAAAGCATGCATTTCCTTTGATCAGACTGCTTGGTGGGAAGTTCTGGGATCCCTAAGAAGATACTGCACATTATAGTTGCTATTGCAATACTGGTAAAGAGTCAAATTGATGGTGACCCACTGGTCTGCTACCTTCAACCTGCGTGGAACTTCATAAAGCTAAACCTAATTTTAGGCATCTTATGTACATTACTCTGGAACCACCCCCATATCATAATACTACATAATTAGGGGAGGTTGATGGTCGAGTGGTTAAGCGTTGGGCTTGAGACCAAAGGATCCTCGTTCAAATCCCAGCCTGACCGGAAAATCACTAAGGGCCCTTGGGCAAGGTCCTTAATTCCCTAGTTGCTCCTGGTGAGTAGTGGGCGCCTTGTATGGCAGCAGCCTGGCGTGAATGTGAGGCATTGATGTGTAAAGCACTTTAAGCATCTGATGAAGATGGGAAAGCGCCATATAAATGCAGTCCATTTAATTATCTTTTCATACAAACACAAAAACAGAAATATGAGGTATTCAGATTTATTTTGTGAAGTGCAACAAAATTAAATAACACATCAAGTTGTTTTGTGCACCTTCATGGTTCTTTGTGGGTTTCATTCACCATTTTGCAAGATACCGTCACCCTCAGGGTGAACGTTTTCATTTGTTTGTCAGTTTGTCTGTTTCTGAATTGCCTGGAGCACCTAATTTTTCATATATCATTATGAATTATTTAATGAAGATGCATATCATCATAGGCAAAATCTTATTCAATTTTCAAGGTCATAGGTCATAGTTCAAAGCCAGGAAAATCTTGGATTATTGGAAAAATCACTAGCTTTAACATTGAATATTCAAAAATTCATAATGCTGTCAAAAAAGATAAAAATTTCTTTCTCAGTTATTTCACATTTGACAGCATTATGTAGGATGACATATTTTGTCTTTGGACAAAGGTTGATCTGGATCTGATCCATGATTTTGAGGACATTTATATTTAACAGAAACCGGAAAAACTTCAATTCAAATGCAATAACTAAATGCATACCCCCTACATTTGATCACATTTAACTTAGCTTATAAAACGTCACTTCTAACAGGACTTTGACCTTTAATTTTTTTTTTCCCATGGTAAAGATTTTGTGGAATTGGAAACTAGTGTTGGCAGAGGTTTGCACTCTATGACTGCAGTTCTCTAGTTTTGTTCTAACTTTCAGGAAAAAGCGGTTTCACAGGATGCCGTGGACCACTTTAATGAGAATAATCTCTTTTCAATCCACTACAGTCTGCATTTGCAACACACCATTCCATGGAGACAACTGTTACTGATGTGGTAACTGATCTTCTGCATGGAATGGACTCAGACACCACTACAATTCTGATACTGTTACATCTTAGCATTTGATACGGTGGATCATCGTATTCTACTTGATAGGCTGGAGAATCATTTTGGGATTACTGGGAAAGTGTTGTGTGTTGGGGGGTGTGGCTGGATATTTTGGTGTTCTTTTCTTTTCTTTGCTCTCCAGGTGGCATGAGAACTGATTTGTCTGTGGAGAAGGTGCTGGCTGAAGAATCCTTCACCCTCATCAACATCATGTGTAGCACCTGTGGATGGTGCTCACATGCAACCTTAAAGACTTTCAGCTGAGGCAGATAATTGGATGGCGTTCTGCATTTAAGTCATGTGTGATTCAAGCAGAACTGCCGGGAACTCGACCTTGTGATGTTCGTTTCTGAGACGCTGAGGACCGCGCCTGGGTTTGACACATCGAGCCCGTGAAGCAAGGAAGGGTGAGGGACACATGCTGTCAGCACACATCAAAGGTGATTAAGTGTTTGACTAATTGTTGATAGTAACTTGGTATTTTTTTACGCAGTATACTTGAATTGTGATGAGGATTGTGCAGCTCGCTTCTCACTGCTGTGGCATGCGGACAAGTGGTCCTCCACCTGTTGTGAGAAGCTGCTTATTTGCATAAAGCTTAAAATACAGACCTGTATGTGTTGCTGATAGTGTGTGTCTTTTGAAGGATATTAGTTGTAACTGCTAACTTATCTCACCTCTTCTATGCTTCGCAGAGAGTCGGTTTGTCGTGTCCACCTGGGGAGTGTTTGGCGGTGGTAGTGGGTCCAGGAGCGCCGGGCTTCGATCCTTTTGGGTGCTGGAGAGTGTGCCAGCCTTCACTCCACCAGAAGGACGCTATTTCTGTTTTACACTTTTTATGCACCAGTGGGTGAAATAAATATATTGTTTTTGGAACCGCTTTTCTGGTTATTTGTAGCGCTGGGTTCCGTCTGACGCAGGTCCGCTCCTCAACCCGCGTCGACACATAACAGAAAGTCCTTGCATGGTTGACATCTTACTTAACCAGCTGCTCTCACTGTGTCCTGTACAAAAACACTGCCTCTAAACATGGTGACATGACCATACAGGGTTTCACAGGGGTCCATCTTAGGCCCCCTCCCTATATGTATCACCCCTTGGGCACATACTGAGGTGTTATGGGATTACTTTTCAATGCTATGCTGAGGACACTCAGTTGTACATGCCGATAACTGCTGGTAATCATGTTCACATAAAAATCCTTAGAGGATTGCCCTGTGTCAGTGAAAAGCTGGTTCTTACTTTTGGACTTGGACAAGACCGAAATGATGGTTCTTGGTCCAGTGAGACATTGGCATAAGTTTCACCAGTTAATGCTTAACCTAGACTCATGTATCATACATCACACTGACGAAGTGAGGAAACTTGGGGTGATTTCTGATCCCACATTGTCCTTTGATTTACATATTAGAGATATTACGAGGACTGCTTTATTCCATCTGCAAAACATAGCAAAAATCCTTCCCATCCTGTCTATGGCTGATGCTAAGACCCTGATTCATGTGTTTGTCTCTTCTAGATTGGACTACTGCAATGTACTCTTTTCTGGTTTAATGACACACAGGTTAGGTGAATTGGAAACTGTGGTTCAAAATTCTACTGACAGACTTTTGACAGGAAGCAGAAAAACAACACTCATTTTGGCATCTCTTCACTGCCTTCTGGCCTCCGTGAGGTCAGATTTTAAGGTTCTGTTACTAACCTAGATCATCCCTACTTAGCTGACCTACAGTGAGGAAAATAAGTATTTGAACACCCTGCGATTTTGCAAATTCTCTCACTTAGAAATCATGGAGGGGTCTGAAATTTTCATCTTAGGTGCATGTCCACTGTGAGAGACACCTCTCTGCAGCTTCTCTCCCCCTGCCATCCCCTCATTACCCCATCCCCGTAGAGACGGTGCCTGCTCCCAGACTACCAATAACCAGCAAAAATCTATTTAAGCATAAAAATTCAAAAAGAAAAAATAATATAGCACCTTCAACTGCACCACAGACTAAAACAGTTAAATGTGGTCTATTAAACATTAGGTCTCTCTCTTCTAAGTCCCTGTTGGTAAATGATATAATAATTGATCAACATATTGATTTATTCTGCCTTACAGAAACCTGGTTACAGCAGGATGAATATGTTAGTTTAAATGAGTCAACACCCCCGAGTCACACTAACTGTCAGAATGCTCGTAGCACGGGCCGAGGAGGAGGATTAGCAGCAATCTTCCATTCCAGCTTATTAATTAATCAAAAACCCAGACAGAGCTTTAATTCATTTGAAAGCTTGACTCTTAGTCTTGTCCATCCAAATTGGAAGTCCCAAAAACCAGTTTTATTTGTTATTATCTATCGTCCACCTGGTCGTTACTGTGAGTTTCTCTGTGAATTTTCAGACCTTTTGTCTGACTTAGTGCTTAGCTCAGATAAGATAATTATAGTGGGCGATTTTAACATCCACACAGATGCTGAGAATGACAGCCTCAACACTGCATTTAATCTATTATTAGACTCTATTGGCTTTGCTCAAAAAGTAAATGAGTCCACCCACCACTTTAAGCATATCTTAGATCTTGTTCTGACTTATGGTATGGAAATAGAAGACTTAACAGTATTCCCTGAAAACTCCCTTCTGTCCGATCATTTCTTAATAACATTTACATTTACTCTGATGGGGAATAAGCAGTGGGGAATAAGTTTCATTACACTAGAAGTCTTTCAGAAAGCGCTGTAACTAGGTTTAAGGATATGATTCCTTCTTTATGTTCTCTAATGCCATATACCAACACAGTGCAGAGTAGCTACCTAAACTCTGTAAGTGAGATAGAGTATCTCGTCAATAGTTTTACATCCTCATTGAAGACAACTTTGGATGCTGTAGCTCCTCTAAAAAAGAGAGCTTTAAATCAGAAGTGCCTGACTTTGTGGTATAACTCACAAACTCGTAGCTTAAAGCAGATAACCCGTAAGTTGGAGAGGAAATGGCGTCTCACTAATTTAGAAGATCTTCACTTAGCCTGGAAAAAGAGTCTGTTGCTCTATAAAAAAGCCCTCCGTAAAGCTAGGACATCTTTCTACTCATCACTAATTGAAGAAAATAAGAACAACCCCAGGTTTCTTTTCAGCACTGTAGCCAGGCTGACAAAGAGTCAGAGCTCTATTCAATCAATCAATCAATTTTTTTTTATATAGCGCCAAATCACAACAAACAGTTGCCCCAAGGCGCTTTATATTGTAGGGCAAGGCCATACAATAATTATGTAAAACCCCAACGGTCAAAACGACCCCCTGTGAGCAAGCACTTGGCTACAGTGGGAAGGAAAAACTCCCTTTTAACAGCTCTATTGAGCTGAGTATTCCATTAACTTTAACTAGTAATGACTTCATGACTTTCTTTGCTAACAAAATTTTAACTATTAGAGAAAAAATTACTCATAACCATTCCAAAGACGTATCGTTATCTTTGGCTGCTTTCAGTGATGCCGGTATTTGGTTAGACTCTTTCTCTCCGATTGTTCTGTCTGAGTTATTTTCATTAGTTACTTCATCCAAACCATCAACATGTTTATTAGACCCCATTCCTACCAGGCTGCTCAAGGAAGCCCTACCATTATTTAATGCTTCGATCTTAAATATGATCAATCTATCTTTGTTAGTTGGCTATGTACCACAGGCTTTTAAGGTGGCAGTAATTAAACCATTACTTAAAAAGCCATCACTTGACCCAGCTATCTTGGCTAATTATAGGCCAATCTCCAACCTTCCTTTTCTCTCAAAAATTCTTGAAAGGGTAGTTGTAAAACAGCTAACTGATCATCTGCAGAGGAATGGTCTATTTGAAGAGTTTCAGTCAGGTTTTAGAATTCATCATAGTACAGAAACAGCATTAGTGAAGGTTACAAATGATCTTCTTATGGCCTCGGACAGTGGACTCATCTCTGTGCTTGTTCTGTTAGACCTCAGTGCTGCTTTTGAAACTGTTGACCATAAAATTTTATTACAGAGATTAGAGCATGCCATAGGTATTAAAGGCACTGCGCTGCGGTGGTTTGAATCATATTTGTCTAATAGATTACAATTTGTTCATGTAAATGGGGAATCTTCTTCACAGACTAAAGTTAATTATGGAGTTCCACAAGGTTCTGTGCTAGGACCAATTTTATTCACTTTATACATGCTTCCCTTAGGCAGTATTATTAGACGGTATTGCTTAAATTTTCATTGTTACGCAGATGATACCCAGCTTTATCTATCCATGAAGCCAGAGGACACACACCAATTAGCTAAACTGCAGGATTGTCTTACAGACATAAAGACATGGATGACCTCTAATTTCCTGCTTTTAAACTCAGATAAAACTGAAGTTATTGTACTTGGCCCCACAAATCTTAGAAACATGGTGTCTAACCAGATCCTTACTCTGGATGGCATTACCCTGACCTCTAGTAATACTGTGAGAAATCTTGGAGTCATTTTTGATCAGGATATGTCATTCAAAGCGCATATTAAACAAATATGTAGGACTGCTTTTTGCATTTACGCAATATCTCTAAAATCAGAAAGGTCTTGTCTCAGAGTGATGCTGAAAAACTAATTCATGCATTTATTTCCTCTAGGCTGGACTCTTGTAATTCATTATTATCAGGTTGTACTAAAAGTTCCCTAAAAAGCCTTCAGTTAATTCAAAATGCTGCAGCTAGAGTACTGACAGGGACTAGAAGGAGAGAGCATATCTCACCCATATTGGCCTCTCTTCATTGGCTTCCTGTTAATTCTAGAATAGAATTTAAAATTCTTCTTCTTACTTATAAGGTTTTGAATAATCAGGTCCCATCTTATCTTAGGGACCTCGTAGTACCATATCACCCCAATAGAGCGCTTTGCTCTCAGACTGCAGGCTTACTTGTAGTTCCTAGGGTTTGTAAGAGTAGAATGGGAGGCAGAGCCTTCAGCTTTCAGGCTCCTCTCCTGTGGAACCAGCTCCCAATTCAGATCAGGGAGACAGACACCCTCTCTACTTTTAAGATTAGGCTTAAAACTTTCCTTTTTGCTAAAGCTTATAGTTAGGGCTGGATCAGGTGACACTGAACCATCCCTTAGTTATGCTGCTATAGACGTAGACTGCTGGGGGGTTCCCATGATGCACTGTTTCTTTCTCTTTTTGCTCTGTATGCACCACTCTGCATTTAATCATTAGTGATCGATCTCTGCTCCCCTCCACAGCATGTCTTTTTCCTGGTTCTCTCCCTCAGCCCCAACCAGTCCCAGCAGAAGACTGCCCCTCCCTGAGCCTGGTTCTGCTGGAGGTTTCTTCCTGTTAAAAGGGAGTTTTTCCTTCCCACTGTAGCCAAGTGCTTGCTCACAGGGGGTCGTTTTGACCGTTGGGGTTTTACATAATTATTGTATGACCTTGCCTTACAATATAAAGCGCCTTGGGGCAACTGTTTGTTGTGATTTGGCGCTATATAAAAAAATTGATTGATTGATTGATAATCTAAAAAAAAAAGAAAAATCCAGAAATCACAATGTATGATTTTTTTTAAAATAATTTATTTGTATGTTACTGCTGCAAATAAGTATTTGAACACCTGTGAAAATCAGTGTTAATTTTTGGTACAGTAGCTTTTGTTTGCAGTTACAGAGGTCAAACGTTTCCTGTAGTTTTTCACCAGGTTTGCACACTCTGCAGCAGGGATTTTGGTCCACTCCTCCATACAGATCTTCTCTCGATCTTTCAGGTTTGGAGTTTCAGCTCCCTCCAAAGATTTTCTATTGAGTTCAGGTCTGGAGACTGGCCAGGCCACTCCAGGACCTTGATATGCTTCTTACAGAGCCCCTCCTTAGTTGCCCTGGCTGTGTGTTTGGGGTCATTGTCATGCTGGAAGACCCAGCCATGACCGATCTTCAATGCTCTTACTGAGGGAAGTAGGTTGTTTGCCAAAATCTTGCAATACATGACCCCATCCATCCTCCCTTCAATACGATGCAGTCGTCCTGTCCCCTTTGCAGAAGAGCACCCCCAGAGTATGATGTTTCCACCCCCATGCTTCACAGTTGAAGCATGGGGGCTGTTCTTGGGGCTGTTCTCATCCTCTAAACATGGTAAGTGGAGTTGATTCCATAAAGCTCTATTCTGGTCTCATCTGACCACATGACCTTCTCCCATGCCTCCTCTGGATCATCCAGATGGTCACTGGTGAACTTCAAATGGGCCTGGACATGTGCTGGCTTGAGCAGGGGGACCTAGCTGCCCTGCAGGATTTTAAACCATGACAGCATCATGTGTTACTAATGTAATCTTTGTGACTGTGGTCCCAGCTCTCTTCAGGTCATTGACCAGGTCCTCCTGTGTAGTTCTGAGCTTTCTCAAAATCATCCTTACCCCACAAAGTGAGATCTTGCATGGAATCCCAGACCGAGGGAGATTGACAGCATCTTGTGTTTCTTCCACTTTCTAATAAATAATCATAACAGTTGTTGTCTTCTACCAAGCTGCTTGCCTGTTGTCCTGTAGTCCATCCCAGCCTTGTGCAGGTCTACAGTTTTGTCCCTGGTGTCCTTAGACATCTCTTTGGTCTTGGCTATGGTGGACAGGTTGGTGTGTGATTAATTGAGTGTGTGAACAGGTGTCTTTTATACAGGTAACAAGTTCAAACAGGTGCAATTAATACAGGTAAAGAGTGCAGAATAAGAGGGCTTCTTAAAGAAAAATTAACAGGTCTGTGTGAGTCAGAATTCTTGCTGGTTGGTAGGTGTTCAAATACTTATTTGCAGCAGTAACATACAATTAAATTATAAAAAAAAACCATCATACATTGTGATTTCCGGATTTTTTTTTTTTTTTTTAGATTATGTCTCTCACAGTGGACATGCACCTAAGATGAAAATTTCAGACCCCTCCATGATTTCTAAGTGGGAGAACTTGCAAAACTGCAAAAATTCTTATTTTCCTCACTGTAATTAAATCCTACATATCAGCCTGGGCTCTGCATTCTCAGGGTGCAGGACTACTTTGTGTCCCTAGGGTGAATAAAAAGTCTATTCTGACTCTTGGACAGGACACCAGTCCATTGCAGGTTACTTCCACAGCTGAAGCCAGCACTCATTTGCAGCTGGATGGACTGAAACAATGCAGACAGATTTTCTTGTAGAAAGACAAGTATCGTGAATAATCTAAGTCTACATTTTAGTCACCAAACGGCTGTTCTCTGAACTGCCATTAGTGCAACATAAAGGAGTACAGTAAAACAAAGTTATTTTGGCTGCTCCTGTTTCAACCCAGTCTCACACACAACTCATGAGATCAGTCTATGACAAGTCGGGAACCCTACTGAGTCACTGTGATGTGCAGGGAAATGCCAATCTGAAAATAACCTTTACCATAACCAAAACCAAGATGAATGTTCCCTGATGATGCAGAAGTGAAAAAGCTTGTCCCATGTGCTGTCACAGAGAAATGACACAGCTGTCAAAAACTGTATGCAAGGCTACCTAACCTGTTTCATTGTGACAGAAACGGTCGCTGACCGAGCATAAAAATGTGTTGCGTTGGAGCTGAGAAACTGCAGCCGTTTGTTTGCATTTGCCACACCATAACTAACATGAGTCAGCATGTTGCTTTGGCCAAACTCTTACACCACGAACCATCTTTGACACAATTCCAAATGTACAAGGGGATTGGGCACGGTGACCTTCTTGCTGGGAGGGAAGAATGTTGCACCGCCGTGCACAGTCATGCACGGCCAAATAAATACATTTATAGCAAAATGACGTATCACAATACCATCTTTTTTCTTTTTTATTTATTTTTTTAGTTACCAGTGTGTTAAACATTAAAAGCTAAAGCAAATCCAATATTCCTCTTAACCTCAACACTCCTACTCAGCTATTCCAGGCCAAGTAAATATGTTCCAGTATTTTGCTTGTTTGTTTCAGACTGATGCCTGTTCATGTAATCAGTATGTACTGTGTCTGTTTGCAAGATCCTGTTGTTTTTCTCCTGTACACGGTGTCCTGACACTGGACTGATTGTGCTGAACTGTTTTCCTTGTTCTTTCTTTCATTCCTCCTCCTTTAAAAACATTGAGTTCTTGATATCCAGTGAAGTGATCACAAGTATCCCCGGTTTGACTATATAACAAAGCACAGAGCAAGAGGAGCTGGACAAAGAAAAATAGCCTGATAATGAAAGAGGAGAAAGGACGGGAGGGGGAGCAGGCTGCCACAGAGCACGTGTTTGCAGTCGCCTTGCCTCTGGCCATCCGCACACAGCAACAACACGTGGATGGGGGTGGAGAAGGCGGAACCATGGCTGCAAGGAGGCCGTCCAACAGGCGAACTGGCACCTCCGCAACAGACACAGCTCCACTGATAAAGAAAATATCTTCACTTCCATCGTCTCTGAAGTCATGTATTAGAAGACCATTGACAATGATGGTTTTTCTTGTCACTGTAAAAGACAATGGAACTATCATTGCGGTTTAGTTACAGAAAGTAAACACCTATATTTGTTATTACATTGTGATCACTGGGAATTTTGTGTTTTGCTTTGCTTTGTTTTTATACACTTTATTGACAGGTTTGTAAAACAAAGGTGTCCTTATAAGGTTATAATTGCAAAATATTAATACTACCAGCAATTGACAGAAGAAGACATTTCAAATTCTGCTTTTTTTCCTCATCAAACCATTCTGAGTAAGGTGAAAATGCCAAAGGTGTAACAAAAACACAAGGAGGCAGCGTGGGTCAGCAACTGAAGCTCAAACACAAGAAGCACATGAGAAAGCAGGCGTGAAAGTGAGACAATCTGGCACTGCAGTGAAGCTCTGTGATGGTTAAATAGTGCTTGACTCAATTAACCAGGGATTGAGTGTGCATGGGACTACAAACCTGAGTGCCAATAATCTGTCAGAATAAAACCCAGAGGAGAAATGACACAAAGGAGTATTCACTAGGACAGGTGTGCCAAACTGATTCCACAAAGGACCAAGAGGGTGCAGGTTTTCTTTGCACCCACCAGGTGAGCTCACTGATTAACTGATTCCATCTGCTCAAAGTGAAGGCAACAAAGGCACATAAGGTTATGTTTATTTGGGACTAAGTCACAGAAGGCAGTCCTTTTGGATCAGTTTTTAAATACTGTTGATTTAGATCTGTATCTTACCTTTTCTGTGTCTGATTTCCAACCTTTTCATTTGTTTATTTTGTTTTTTACTGGTGTTATATGCGGCCATGGTAGTGTATAAGGACTGTGATACACTTCATGTGTCAACCAAATATAGACACATCCTGGTCTCCAGATGTGTCTCTTTCCCTTCCCACAGTGCAACAACACAACCTGTACTTGGCTGACACACCAAGTACGAGGGCACTTCAAAACTTTACCATCCTCACCCAGAAAATATCACAGGAGAAAGATTCCATGTGTGATATTTTTCAACTTAGTCTCTCTTAAATTCAGTGCAAGTTGTCTACCATGTTCATGCTTCAACATCCCTATGAGGAGAAAAGTCACATTTTCAGCTTGCAGTTAATTTTGTTTCTGCATGAGGCTGACACCTCACCAAAGACTGTGGTAGCAAGAATGGAACTCATGGAGCAAATGGAGCAATTTGAACAAATAGTTTGTCTCTCTTCTGGGTTGTAGCACAGAAGAAGTGCAGAAGCGCAGTTGCTGCATATTGGTACGATCATCAGATGTCCTGATCGATCAGGTCTGGTCACATCAGCGGACCTGATCGGAGCAACCGGAGCTTTAAAAGTTTAGAGTCACAGCGCTTTATTCACAGCAGCCTTTACTACAGCCAGACTCAGCAGCATCTGTACACAATGAAAATGATCCACCAAGACAAATAATAATAATAATAATAATAATGTTAAATGACTGTTTCTGACGTGCACCACACCGTGCAGTAGAGAACTGAGCACACTTCTACAGAGGCAGAAAATAGCAGCTTTGGCTACATATGTTGCAGTAATGAAACTGTAAAACCCTCATGATACAGTCCACTGTTTTCCAAGAGCAACGATGTGTTCTGCACAGCCGGCAGGAGGGAACTGGGTTTAAATAGCGGCAAAGTACACATGACTGTGTGCACACATTAAAAAGCGAACACACACAGCTGCAAGCAGATCTACGAACACGGAAAAAGGCTGAGTATGCACGCATTTTGGGCATTTTTAAATGAAACACAACACCACAATACACAGCTCTACGAATACGCCAGTGTGAAAGGGGCTTAAGGAAAAACTCCCTCTGAAGATCTGAGGAAGAAACCTCAAGCAGACCAGACTCAAAGGGGTGACCCTCTGCTTGGACCATACTACCGACATTATTCATAATGAACAATATGAATATACAGGAAATTTTGGGAACATTTTGGGAGTCCATGCTGGAGCATAGGACGAGAGGCCTGCAGAAGAAGACACCCACTCCCATCTCTGGATGGAGCCGCACCTCAAAGAGAAAAACAAAATCAGGTCACAGAATGACAACAAATACAGTATAATTTGTCAACATTAAGCAACAAGAAAAATAAAATGAATTTACAAGGGTAGAAAGCAGTATGTACTAAAAAAATCAAAAATTAGCCTTTCTTTCTAGGTTCAAGTGGAGTTTTGACAGTTCAGAAACAATGTTAATATTGATGTTTATAATAATTTTAAAAATCCTATCCCTTTTGTACATTGTGACAATGTCAACTGACTGACATGCAGTTCTTTGTCATATTTGCAATATTTGCTTGATTTCAAGAGATACAAATTGTTGTGTGCTCTCTGAACAGCAGTGCTGGTTGTTACATGTCATTGTTTCTTTGGTTGGTAGGCCGTCATTACTGGGAAGTAGCTATCAGCGCCCAGCCAATCAAATCGGAGAATATACCAAAACAAACTACTACACCATACTTTGTAATATACCACTTCATTGGTCTGAATATAATCATAGACAAGGTGTCTACATGTGATATATACCATAGATATACAGTAGTGTTCAGAATAATAAGTAGTTCTATGTGACTAAAAAGATTAATCCAGGTTTTGAGTATATTTCTTATTGTTACATGGGAAACAAGGTACCAGTAGATTCAGTAGATTCTCACAAATCCAACAAGACCAAGCATTCATGATATGCACACTCTTAAGGCTATGAAACTGGACTATTAGTAAAAAAAAAAGTAGAAAAGGGGGTGTTTGCCCAAAATGACAGATTTTCGCCCGGGCAAATATCTGTCATTTTGGGCGACTGGGCGTGAACATCGGGCCTCTGAAAATGTATACCGCACGACAACAGCATGTTATTTGCATTATTATCACTTTTTACTGAGATACACAACACGTAATGCGTACATAAAAAGTTGGCTCGCTTTAACTTTTGTCATGTCGCCTGGCACGTGAGCTGCTCTCCAATTTAGCCAGTGCGTCCTCATCAAGCTGGCTGCTTTAGCTGCCGTTGAAATCCATGAGAAAATCATCCGGAATATCCATATCGGGACCAACACACACTTCTCGCCTTTTCATCTTTTCCTCTGCGGACAGTTCTTGGGCTGCGCGCTATGATAGATAGGTAGCGTCAACGTAAATCTACAATACCGGCCCAGCAACGCCCCAGTAAAGTGATAATAATGTTGAATATTTTGTAAATGCCTGAAGTGCTTATTTGTAAATTTTAAGCAAACTTGTAATTCTAATAAATGAAGTAACAAATGAAATGGGAAAATTGTAGCTTTTCTTTTTACTGTTTAATAATTCTGCACACTAACTGTTGCCTGATAACTGTGCGCATGCGTGCGTGCATGCACACACACACGCATTCCACTGAGAAAGCAAAAACTCACTTCCTTTGTTAAACATTCAGGTTTTGAGGCTTATGAACCTTTCGAATTGTCTGTATTTGTTCAACAATATAATTCATCCTCGGGAATACAACATGTGTATTAAGCGTGCACGCAGTGTGCACAGTACACCGTGTGAGGACTTTGTCAGGTTCAAGTATAGAAAGTATGCATCTTTAAATCACGTCAGTATTCCTGACGATGTTTCATACTGTGCTGATTGTTGTTTGTCATGGTGATAAATTCGGGTATTAAAATGTTTTTGGGGGTATGTGGGCTTCGATCTGAGCGATGTGATTACATCAGAATGAGCAGTCACGCTCAGCGAGGTGAAAGCTCGACCTCGTCACTGCAGCCTGGTTTGATATTCAGTGTTTATTTCCACATTGACACGTTACATGCTGCCGGAGGACACCTGCTGGGTTTTGGTCTCCTTCTCTCTTTTCTGCTCCTCTGCACCCCCCCGTCTCCACCCAAGCCGGTTTCCTGGCACTGTGGTGAGAAAGCCGTTGGGCTGTGCCTTTGTTTGCGTTCCCTTGGCTTCCTCTTTTCAGAGTGCTTCAGCTCAGCACAGAGAGCTGGAGCGCCGCTCCCTTCCCCCACGCCTCAGCGACCTGAGACGCTCCCGTTCAGTCCACGACTCCACAGCCAGAACTGTTTGTTACAAAACGCCGCGGCCAAGTCACAAAGAGAAAAACTTACACTGCCGGCTGCTTTGTTCAACTCAAATGACATTATTCAGACCATTAAAATTCACAGTGTTTATTATTAAATTGCAGTTACAGATTCAAAAGCATTTTTTATTCATATTCCTCATCAAAAACTATAATAACTACACCAGCTGTACTTAGAGCACAATACAGACCAATCACAGCACTTTGCTTTGGATGGAATGCACGATTTCTATTCAATTTCAATTTCATTGCTTCACGTTGGAGTGGAACAGAATCGGATTTTCCTGAAAAAAGGAAAGCTGAAATTTCAGGTACAGTTTGCCAGAAGGCACATGGGAGACTCCAGCCTGGATTTCACCTGTTTTGTCATATTAAAATCCTTCTGTGCTCATTCAGAGACATCACGAGTGTCTTGGTGGCTTCCCTTACAAGTCTGCTAATGTTCCTTTTGCTCACATAGTTTTTGAGAAAGACCTACTCCTGACTTACTGAGCAAACAGCACCCTGAAGTTTGATGGTCTTCATGTTGGAAATTAATGAAGCCTACGATATATTCAGTGACTTGGGAATGGACATGTTTCTATCCCCTGACTGGTTTAAGGAAAGCTGTAAAAGTGATTATTTGCCTCTAAGAATAATTGTTATAATTAGTTTGTCAAAATATCAATGGGCTATTAAAATGGGGGAGACTATGTTTAACAATGTATAACAATAGTCTGGTGTCATTTTTATTAAACTCCTTGAAATAAAGCTGATATTCTACAACATAATCTCACGTGGATCATTTCATTTGCGCTTCGCTGTGGAGTACAGACTCAAAATCACAACAGTTGTATCACTGTTATACTTTGTCCAAAGGTAGGGGAGGTGATGGTCTAGTGGTTAAGGTTAAAGCTTGAGTCCAGAAGATCATGGGTTCAAATCCCTGCCTGACTGAAAAATCACTAAGGGCCCTTGAGCAAGGCCTTTAATCCCCTATTACTCCCAGTGTGTAGCAAGCACCTTGTATGGCAGCACCCTGAAATTGGGGTGAATGTGAGGCATAATTGTAAAGCGCTTTGATCGTCTGATGCAGATGGAAAAGCGCTATATAAATGCAGTCCATTTACGTAAACAAAACTTTCCTGATACGATCTTTTTCTTTGTCATTTTCAAAAAGTGTTTCATAAACACAGCAGCATTTCAAAGAACATCTGCATACGCACAAAACCTTTGAAAGTGGCTGAAAAATATGTAGTACAGGCCTGTGTGTGGTGCTGTAACACTCCCACAAAAAAAATGGAGAAGAGGACGTGGAATATGTGCATAAAGGTTGCACACTATATACAACACAGAAGAAGAAGAAGAAGAAGACAAAGACAATGGGGAACACAAATGCTAAAGCTGAGATGTTTGTGTGGAGCGACAACGACGTGGAGCACTTCGAGTGACACTCGTTAGAATCCAACTCAACGACAACAGAATAAGATCAGCTGCTTCTGCAGAACAAACACAAGTCTGGAGTTGTTGTTGTTGTGGTTACGTGATGTGGTAGAGGCTGAGGGTAGAGAGGCGGGGCTGTGACATCATCACTTCAGAAAAGCTGTGTAGTGGTTGTACACATGAAAATGCAACTCTGGGGCCTGTTTCCAAAACCTGCCATTTTCAGGCTCTGAAGGCTTCGGTTCCATGTAGACGAAACACCAATATGATACAAAATGTTTGCAGATATGCCTGAACCCATCTCCATGTGGATGGGCCAAAAAGGCATCCCGAGGCTTCAGTGCTGGGGATCGCCTCTCTCACCTGATTGGTTGTGGAGATGTCCTGGAAAATGTTTTTTTTTTTTTTTTTAACTGTGTTTTTAAGGACGTTGAGCTTTGACAGATCTGTTCCAAAACTGAGCCATATGGAGACACTCACTGAGGGAATATTTCTTCTAAATTTGGTGAAAATGTATTCACCCATTTCTGACTTATTTTGGACACACCCAGACACATAAGCAGTGACAATACCCTGCACTACCACTGGTCCAGAAGGTAAAATTTAATTGTGACTCCACAGTCAACAACAAAATTGCAGTGAAGCATGGTATTGTGATGAGTCCTGCATGTGTGTCGATATGTGCAAAAGATAACTAAAAAACAGCTGCATGGACTTTCACCAAATTTGGAGAGAATGTTACTTGGGCTGACATCTGAAGATGATTAACCTTTGGAGAAGATCAGACAAAGGTCATGATCAAGGTCAACAAAAACATTAGACACAGCCTCATCCTCACCTGATTTAAACTATACTGAAAACTTGTCAGCCCTCCTTAAACAAAACAGCAACAACAAAATACATTTAATTTCTGCTATATCGCCACAGCCACTGGGACTAGAGCTATGATGTACAGTTCATATTGATCAGCTAAATGTTTGTGTTTGATTGGTCACATGAAGTATCCCAGTGTGCAGAGTTTGATGCCTTTCTTTTTAATTCAATATTTCATTGAGATTTTTTAAAAAGTTCAAACACACTGCTGAAAATGTCCTCAGTGGTGCAACTTTGACATATAAATAAACTGAATAATGTAGAATCAACAAGTAGTTCCTGAACAACACCAGATTTTAATGGGTTCAAACCTCGTGCAAAAACTGATCATTCAACCAGGTTTAATGAGACGGGCTGACATCAGTCAAACTCATCAACCTCTCTTCTTGATTCATAAAACAATCTGCATTTTAATCACAAAAAAACCCAACATTTCATGGGTTTTTCCTCGTGATAAAACTGACCGTGTGACAAAGAAGAAGGATTTTTGTTGTTTATAATCCAGCAAAACACAAATGGAAATTAAAACTAGTTTATTTGTCTCCAACTGCCAATATGTTTTTTTTTTATCTTGTTTCTTCCTGGTTCTGTTGCCGTTTCTCATTATATCTCATTTAGAAGGACATTCAGAAATAATAATAATAATAATAATAATAATAATAATAGGAAGTGATATTTTAGCACAGGTTTCCAGGGAGCAGGAGGTGAGTTGTGTCTGTGTTATGAAGTAAAACCATCACATTGCTGACTCTGTGGTTCACTTGTCACACTTAAACTAATGAGTCGGGATCAGATTTCGGAGGGTCAATCCCAGCATGCATTTGGCGAATGTCAGGGGAATACCTTGGAAATACTTCACCTTTTCACAGCTGTGGGAATTTTACAGCCTCTGCTCATCTCACATGTTTGGACTGTTAGGAGACACCTGCACAAAGACGCTTCCACAACAACCACAGTGCCTGGGTGGCCTTTTCCTCGTCCAAAACTTGCTGGTGGACAGTTCATGAACGTAAAGGGGCACTCAAAGAGGACATACCTCCGCCAGTGTCCAACAGTCTCCTTTAAGATAAATTAAACCCAACTCAAACAGTCCTCTGTCCACTCTAGTGAACCATGTCTGTCCAAAAGAAAAAAAAAATCTTCAAATCCAGATCAACATGTGGCTCAGGACCAAAATACACATACGGATACATAGTTACAGAATCCTGATCCCTGAATTTAGATCCTGGTAATTGATCCTGAACTTTGGTCCAGAACACTCTTCACTGACCCTGATATCAATCAATCAATCAATCAATTTTTTTATATAGCGCCAAATCACAACAAACAGTTGCCCCAAGGCGCTTTATATTGTAAGGCAAAAGCCATACAATAATTATGTAAAACCCCAACGGTCAAAACGACCCCCTGTGAGCAAGCACTTGGCTACAGTGGGAAGGAAAAACTCCCTTTTAACAGGAAGAAACCTCCAGCAGAACCAGGCTCAGGGAGGGGCAGTCTTCTGCTGGGACTGGTTGGGGCTGAGGGAGAGAACCAGGAAAAAGACATGCTGTGGAGGGGAGCAGAGATCGATCACTAATGATTAAATGCAGAGTGGTGCATACAGAGCAAAAAGAGAAAGAAACAGTGCATCATGGGAACCCCCCCAGCAGTCTACGTCTATAGCAGCATAACTAAGGGATGGTTCAGGGTCACCTGATCCAGCCCTAACTATAAGCTTTAGCAAAAAGGAAAGTTTTAAGCCTAATCTTAAAAGTAGAGAGGGTGTCTGTCTCCCTGATCTGAAATGGGAGCTGGTTCCACAGGAGAGGAGCCTGAAAGCTGAAGGCTCTGCCTCCCATTCTACTCTTACAAACCCTAGGAACTACAAGTAAGCCTGCAGTCTGAGAGTGAAGCGCTCTATTGGGGTGATATGGTACTACGAGGTCCCTAAGATAAGATGGGACCTGATTATTCAAAACCTTATAAGTAAGAAGAAGAATTTTAAATTCTATTCTAGAATTAACAGGAAGCCAATGAAGAGAGGCCAATATGGGTGAGATATGCTCTCTCCTTCTAGTCCCTGTCAGTACTCTAGCTGCAGCATTTTGAATTAACTGAAGGCTTTTTAGGGAACTTTTAGTACAACCTGATAATAATGAATTACAAGAGTCCAGCCTAGAGGAAATAAATGCATGAATTAGTTTTTCAGCATCACTCTGAGACAAGACCTTTCTGATTTTAGAGATATTGCGTAAATGCAAAAAAGCATTCCTACATATTTGTTTAATATGCGCTTTGAATGACATATCCTGATCAAAAATGACTCCAACATTTCTCACAGTATTACTAGAGGTCAGGGTAATGCCATCCAGAGTAAGGATCTGGTTAGACACCATGTTTCTAAGATTTGTGGGGCCAAGTACAATAACTTCAGTTTTATCTGAGTTTAAAAGCAGGAAATTAGAGGTCATCCATGTCTTTATGTCTGTAAGACAATCCTGCAGTTTAGCTAATTGGTGTGTGTCCTCTGGCTTCATGGATAGATAAAGCTGGGTATCACCTGCGTAACAATGAAAATTTAAGCAATACTGTCTAATAATACTGCCTAAGGGAAGCATGTATAAAGTGAATAAAATTGGTCCTAGCACAGAACCTTGTGGAACTCCATAATTAACTTTAGTCTGTGAAGAAGATTCCCCATTTACATGAACAAATTGTAATCTATTAGACAAATATGATTCAAACAACCGCAGTGCAGTGCCTTTAATACCTATGGCATGCTCTAATCTCTGTAATAAAATTTTATGGTCAACAGTATCAAAAGCAGCACTGAGGTCTAACAGAACAAGCACAGAGATGAGTCCACTGTCAGAGGCCATAAGAAGATCATTTGTAACCTTCACTAATGCTGTTTCTGTACTATGATGAATTCTAAAACCTGACTGAAACTCTTCAAATAGACCATTCCTCTGCAGATGATCATTTAGCTGTTTTACAACTACCCTTTCAAGAATTTTTGAGAGAAAAGGAAGGTTGGAGATTGGCCTATAATTAGCTAAGATAGCTGGGTCAAGTGATGGCTTTTTAAGTAATGGTTTAATTACTGCCACCTTAAAAGCCTGTGGTACATAGCCAACTAACAAAGATAGATTGATCATATTTAAGATTGAAGCATTAAATAATGGTAGGGCTTCCTTGAGCAGCCTGGTAGGAATGGGGTCTAATAAACATGTTGATGGTTTGGATGAAGTAACTAATGAAAATAACTCAGACAGAACAATCAGAGAGAAAGAGTCTAACCAAATACCGGCATCACTGAAAGCAGCCAAAGATAACAATACGTCTTTGGGATGGTTATGAGTAATTTTTTCTCTAATAGTTAAAATTTTGTTAGCAAAGAAAGTCATGAAGTCATTACTACTTAAAGTTAATGGAATACTCAGCTCAATAGAGCTCTGACTCTTTGTCAGCCTGGCTACAGTGCTGAAAAGAAACCTGGGGTTGTTCTTATTTTCTTCAATTAGTGATGAGTAGAAAGATGTCCTAGCTTTACGGAGGGCTTTTTTATAGAGCAACAGACTCTTTTTCCAGGCTAAGTGAAGATCTTCTAAATTAGTGAGACGCCATTTCCTCTCCAACTTACGGGTTATCTGCTTTAAGCTACGAGTTTGTGAGTTATACCACAGAGTCAGGCACTTCTGATTTAAAGCTCTCTTTTTTAGAGGAGCTACAGCATCCAAAGTTGTCTTCAATGAGGATGTAAAACTATTGACGAGATACTCTATCTCACTTACAGAGTTTAGGTAGCTACTCTGCACTGTGTTGGTATATGGCATTAGAGAACATAAAGAAGGAATCATATCCTTAAACCTAGTTACAGCGCTTTCTGAAAGACTTCTAGTGTAATGAAACTTATCCCCCACTGCTGGGTAGTCCATCAGAGTAAATGTAAATGTTATTAAGAAATGATCAGACAGAAGGGAGTTTTCAGGGAATACTATTAAGTCTTCTATTTCCATACCATAAGTCAGAACAAGATCTAAGATATGATTAAAGTGGTGGGTGGACTCATTTACTTTTTGAGCAAAGCCAATAGAGTCTAATAATAGATTAAATGCAGTGTTGAGGCTGTCATTCTCAGCATCTGTGTGGATGTTAAAATCACCCACTATAATTATCTTATCTGAGCTAAGCACTAAGTCAGACAAAAGGTCTGAAAATTCACAGAGAAACTCACAGTAACGACCAGGTGGACGATAGATAATAAATAAAACTGGTTTTTGGGACTTCCAATTTGGATGGACAACACTAAGAGTCAAGCTTTCAAATGAATTAAAGCTCTGTCTGGGTTTTTGATTAATTAATAAGATGGAATGGAAGATTGCTGCTAATCCTCCGCCCCGGCCCGTGCTACGAGCATTCTGACAGTTAGTGTGACTCGGGGGTGTTGACTCATTTAAACTAACATATTCATCCTGCTGTAACCAGGTTTCTGTAAGGCAGAATAAATCAATATGTTGATCAATTATTATATCATTTACCAACAGGGACTTAGAAGAGAGAGACCTAATGTTTAATAGACCACATTTAACTGTTTTAGTCTGTGGTGCAGTTGAAGGTGCTATATTATTTTTTCTTTTTGAATTTTTATGCTTAAAGAGATTTTTGCTGGTTATTGATAGTCTGGGAGCAGGCACCGTCTCTACGGGGATGGGGTAATGAGGGGATGGCAGGGGGAGAGAAGCTGCACAGAGGTGTGTAAGACTACAACTCTGCTTCCTGGTCCCAACCCTGGATAGTCACGGTTTGGAGGATTTAAGAAAATTGGCCAGATTTCTAGAAATGAGAGCTGCTCCATCTAAAGTGGGATGGATGCCGTCTCTCCTAACAAGACCAGGTTTTCCCCAGAAGCTTTGCCAATTATCTATGAAGCCCACCTCATTTTTTGGACACCACTCAGACAGCCAGCAATTCAAGGAGAACATGCGGCTAAACATGTCACTCCCGGTCCGATTGGGGAGGGGCCCAGAGAAAACAACAGAGTCCGACATTGTTTTTGCAAAGTTACACACCGATTTAATGTTAATTTTAGTGACCTCCGATTGGCGTAACCGGGTGTCATTACTGCCGACGTGAATTACAATCTTACCAAATTTACGCTTAGCCTTAGCCAGCAGTTTCAAATTTCCTTCAATGTCGCTGGCTCTGGCCCCCGGAAGACAATTGACTATGGTTGCTGGTGTCGCTAACTTCACATTTCGCAAAACAGAGTCGCCAATAACCAGAGTTTGATCCTCGGCGGGTGTGTCGTCGAGTGGGGAAAAACGGTTAGAAATGTGAACGGGTTGGCGGTGTACACGGGGCTTCTGTTTAGAACTACGCTTCCTCCTCACAGTCACCCAGTCGGCCTGCTTTCCCGGCTGCTCGGGATCTGCCAGGGGGTAACTAACGGCGGCTAAGCTACCTTGGTCCGCACCGACTACAGGGGCCTGGCTAGCTGTAGAATTTTCCACGGTGCGGAGCCGAGTCTCCAATTCGCCCAGCCTGGCCTCCAAAGCTACGAATAAGCTACACTTATTACAAGTACCATTACTGCTAAAGGAGGCCGAGGAATAACTAAACATTTCACACCCAGAGCAGAAAAGTGCAGGAGAGACAGGAGAAGCCGCCATGCTAAATCGGCTAAGAGCTAGTAGCTACGCTAAGCTAGCGGATTCCTAAAAACACGCAAAGTGAATAATGTGTAAATAATTTAGAGGTGAATCAGCAGAAGGAGTGCTTTAGTTAAGGCACGTAAAGATTACACTGGGAAACAAATCGTAATCTAGATAACTAGATCAATCTAACTGTGCAGATTAAACAGCTAACAGATACAGAAAAACACCGCTGTGCTCCGGAACAGGAAGTGATACAATACCGCAGTGAGAGCCAACCACCAGTAGAGGTGCTACATGTCTGTGTACTTCCAGTTACAGATGAATGTTTGGAACTGATATGAACCTTTGGTCCTGATGGCTGGATTTAGATCTGGATTACTCATCTCTTATTCTGATCTTTGACTGAACTTTCATCCTAATTCCTGATATTTGATCTTAATTGCTAACTTCTGATCCTCTTCTTTGAGTCTGACTTCTCGCCGTGAACCCTGACATTTGACCCTGATCCCTGACATTAGATCTTGAGTCTCAGTTTCTCTGACTCTGTCATCGTGATCATAGGAATCAGATCAGGAACTTGGATTCCACATGCTGGACTTGAATACAGATTGATTTCATCCTGATTTCATCCCAACAGATATTCAGAATTAAAGATGAAAGACCAACAATGAATGAATTATTTATTAAAAAGATGTGAAATTTCAGCTACAGTTTGCCAGAAGGCACATGGGAGATTCAAACCTAGATTTGATCCTTCTCTGTATCACTCCACCACACAGCAGAGGCTGATGGTGCAACAGACAAACGTTTCTCCAATCACAGCCACAGAGGTCTATAACTCCTTCAGAGTTGTCGTGGGTGTCTTGATGGCTTCCCTCACCAGTTTTCTTCATGCACCCTCAATCAGTTTTTGAGAAGTGCCAACTCCAGGTGGATTTACTAGACAGTACTGTACTGTTTATATGACTTCATGAGTCCAAAACACATTCAGTAACTTGACATTAAGATGAACATCAAATCTACAGACACATCTTCAATGTTTCATTTCAACTCTTATGTTGAAAAAAAAAATGTCACTGTCCAAATACATAAGGACGGGCCTGTACATATCAGCTTAAATATTAAATTCTGAAACCTTGGTTGACCTTAATTCTCATACCAAGCTTATAACTCATCCAGAGGACCTGGAAGGAGCAGAGAAATATTCCTGACATTACAGGAGGATAACTCCAGGTAGTGTCGGCCTCCATGGTGCATGTTTGAACGTCCCTGTGATGTGAGGAAACACTCAGCTCTGTTTGCATCATGGCCAAAGAGGCCGTAAACGTCCACAAGCTGTTTAATCTTGAATAATACGTCTGTGTGTCCAAATGACAAACCATCCCTGAAGGGGCGGAGCCTTGTGAGACTCACAGAGTCTAGTTCTCCAGAACACGTTGTCTCAGCAGACCTTGAACACAAAAGCAGCACAAAGAAAACACTCTTTGCTCTCTTATTTTGCTGACTTGAACAAGGTAAACTCACAATGTTTACCTTGTGTGTCAGCGAAGCAGCAATAGCAGGGAATTGTTTTCACTGTGTGTGTGTGTGTGTGTGTGTGTGTGTGTGTGTGTGTGTGTGTGTGTGTGTGTGTGGTGGGCAAGGCAAGATAACTCAAAAACAGCTGGACAGATTTCCTTCAAACTTGGTTTAAATATTAAATAGATCATTGTCTTGATCTGATTAGATTTTGGAGACGTTTGGTCAAAGGTCAAGGAACACATGGTCCAAAAAACACCTTTTATTGTCTCCCTCAAGAATGAAGAATCCGAGATGGATGATCTAAAGCAAAATATTTGTGACTGATTGTCTGACTCACCCAGAAGTCCTGTGATGAGGTCATACACAGTCAAAAACACCATTACAGCATGTTTACATGCATATTTTTTTGGACTTACGTGTGCAGGTGAGAATGAATCCTCCTGAAGCTCTTATTTTCATGACACTTTTGCTGCTCTTGCTGATTGTTAATGATGAGGAACCAGCTCAAGGTCAGCTGGGATTCAGTCTCACAGCTATCCAAAGGTTCTCTCAGGTGCTACATGTCTGTGTACTTCCAGTTACAGATGAATGTTTGGAACTGAGATCTGCTCGAGGTCTCAGTTCGACTTAAACATTCGTGAATCGGAGCATAAATATTGTAGCTTCTGTGTGACAGCAAACACCAAATGTTCGGATCAATCTGGAAGGTAACATCGGGGAGCGCTCAGCAGCTCCGTTTCCTCAGAAGTGACAGATGTGGCCTATTTACATGATCATATAATAAACCACTAAATAAACCACTTTTTCCACTTGCAGTGCGACACAACTTTTAACTTTTTTTTTATTTCTCTGCTATAACGCGACAGTAGACACAAATCTTGGTTTGGATTTTTTTTTTCAGCATTTATTTACAGTCCTGGCAAACTATATCTATATCTTTTTCCATGATATAAAATTCATAAAGAAGACAAACAGATGATGCCCACAGAATCATTGGAATTATTGGTACTTTCAAGTTTTAAGTGCAAAATTCCACATATTTCATAAATAAAAGCAAATGAAACTCATTTGTATGTTCAGAATATTTAATGAAATTGCAGAAATTATTCAACAACATCAACACAAGATGCTTTCATATAATTAAACATATATACTGAAATTACAAACACAGACGTTAAATATACATGTGACTTAGTTACTAGCACCTCTTGGTGAATTTTACTGTAACTCAGGGGATGGATACATAAACATTTCTCAGTCCTTGGATATGTCTTGGACATAATTTGCATCAATCTTTAAGGAATACAAAGAGTTTAATCTGTCTGAAGTTGGTGGTCTTCAGTTGGTTGGTGGTTATTGGCTGTGTGAAGCCATTTATTGTAAAACAGCCATGTTTATTCTTTTTAAGTCATAATGACAACAGAAACTACCCAAACGACCCTGATCAAACGTTTACATACCCTGATGATTTTGGCCTGAGAACAAGCACACAAGTTGAAACAAATGGCTAATTTAGGTAACCATCCTCACCTGTAATCAGTTTGCTTGTAATCAGTGTGTGTGTGTGTGTGTGTGTGTGTGTGTGTGTGTGTGTGTGTGTGCGTGTGTGTAAAATGTCAATGGGTTTCTGGCCTCCTGGGTATCTTTCATCCAGTCCTGCACTGACAGTTCTACTTTCTGAATCATAGGGAAAGCAAAATAATTGTCAAAGAGAAGGTAACTGAACTGTATAAATCAGGAAAGGAATATAAAAAGATATCCACGGGACTGAGAACGCCAACCAGCAGTGATCAAATTCTAATTATGAGGTGGAAAATGAGGGATTCTGTTAGAACCAAATCATGGTCAGGTAGACCAACAAACATTTCAGCAACAACTGCCATGAAAATTGTTTGGGATGCAAAGAAAACACACAAATAACTTCAGCTGTAAAACAGGACTGAAAAAAAAGTGGTGTGGCTGTTTCAAAAATGAAAAAAAAGGAGGCACTTGAAAAATGTGCTGCATAGTCAAGTCACCAAAAGAAAGCCATTACTACGCCAATGCCACAAAGTATCCCACATACAATATACCAAACAACACAGAAAACAAAGTCATTTGGTGTGATGGGACCAAAATCGAACTTTGGGGCCACAATCATAAATGTTGCATTTGAAGAGGAGTCAACAAAGCCTATGATGAAAGGTTCACTCTTCCTGCTGTGAAGCACAGAGGTGGATCGCTGATGTTTTGGGGATGTGTGAGCTACAAAGGCAAAGGAAACTTGGTCATAGCAGGATGAATGCAGCATGTTATCAGAAAATACTGGAGGAAAATTTGCACTCATCAGCCCAGAAGCAACGCATGGGATGTACTTGGACGTTCCAACATGACAAAATTCCAAAACACAAGGCCATGTCAACCTGTCATGGCACAGCAGAATACACTGAAGGTTCTGAATTGGCCATCTCAGTCTCACTCTGAAGTGCCACAACCTCCAGGTTCTCCAAATGTCAGTCTTTTGCCCTAGATTCCTAGCACAAAAATGGCATGGGTCTGTATAGCTACTTTCTCCTTTCATGATACCTGGATGGAGTTCCTCTATCAGAGAGGGTAATTTTTTTATATATATATAACTTATTAGTTTAAGTAATTTTAAGACAATGTCATATGTAAATTAGGGGCATGATTTGAATTTGAAGTCATGGTGAAGTGACAGTTATCAGCCAGGTGGCTGCTAGCAGGCTTCTAGCTCCTTTCAAAGCATGTTAATATAATTATGAGAGGATTTGGCTTGTTAGTGTTATGTGGGCCGCTGAAGAGGAGGTACTGCTGGCCCACCACCACCAGAGGGTGCCCTGCTTGGAGTGCGGGCTCCAAGTATGAGAGGGCATCAGACCCAGAAGAAGTGACAGCTGTCACTCATCCTCAGCACCAGCTGTCACTTATTCATCATCATCATCATCACCATAAAGGCCGGACTGCAACTCCACCTCCTCGCCGAGAAATCAACTACCGAAGAGGTAATTTTCTCTGCTGACTCAAATCGTTGAGTAATAATCTGAACTTCTTTTGCAGCCGTTATCCTGTGGTGTCTGCCTTATCTGTGGGATTGGCGTTTGGTGTGATCAGCAACGGCTTCGCCTCACACCCCAAACCAAGATAAGTGGTTAAACAGGAGCTGCACGAGTGTGTGATTGGAGGTGGAGGTGCTCCCTCCTAACTGAGTGCAGACTGTGGATTACTGAGTGTGCGAATTCACACTCATCCATCCTGTCTTTGTTTTCTGCCAGCAGTACCAGGGTCGACAGCCGAAAACAGAGGCCACCTGGGCCACCTATAAAGCGCCTTGGGGCAACTGTTTGTTGTGATTTGGCGCTATATAAATAAAATTGAATTGAATTGAATTGAATTAATGTTAAAAACTTCAGAATTAGTGCATTATTTTAAAATTAAAAGATATGTGTTATATTTTCACTTTGCAAAAATGACAGAGTTGATATTAATGTAGTTAAACTATCTGAAATAATTTGGTTTATAAATCAAAACCATAAGTCAAACTTGCTTTCATTTTCAGGATTTCTGCCTCACATCTGGACCACTGTATGCTGTGAATGTAAATGGCTTTTTATATATATATATATATATATATATATATATCAGCAGCCTGGCAGCCAGGCCCCTTCCGCTGGGGTAGAGTTCACCTCCTCACAGCTGCCTGACTGCTGTAAAATACGTAGCAGACAGGAACCAACATATAAGATTTTAGGGTTTACAAATGTTTTTCACTGTTACTAACTATGCCAGCAAAAAAAAAAAAACATTAGCAGAACTACATTTAGCGGAAGCTAATTGGTCTGATGATGGTTTTTGAAATTTGCTTCGCTAATTAGCGGTCAGCAGATTAGCGGAACTGTGCCCACCACTGAGAACACAATGAGACAGACAGGACTATGGAATGCAACAGAGCTGGAGAGAAGACACAAGGTGCATTAATCTGGCGAGGAACTAAAGCACCCAGTGAGCCTTAAATAACCCCAGGTGATGAGCTGCAAATTAGTAACAGGTGTGCGTAGAAAGTACCACAACAAGGGAGTGGCCAGAGAGAGAAACGCCCACCACCAAGCACCAAGAAACAGACAACAGATATATGGACAGAAAAACCCAAGCAGGAAAAAAACAACAACAAGAGAACTACTGCCAGAAGAAAAGCAATCAATGAATTCAATCAATTTTTTTATATAGCGCCAATCACAACAAACAGTTGCCCCAAGGCGCTTTATATTGTAAGGCAAGGCCATACAATAATTATGTAAAACCCCAACGGTCAAAACGACCCCCTGTGAGCAAGCACTTGGCTACAGTGGGAAGGAAAAACTCCCTTTTAACAGGAAGAAACCTCCAGCAGAACCAGGCTCAGGGAGGGGCAGTCTTCTGCTGGGACTGGTTGGGGCTGAGGGAGAGAACCAGGAAAAAGACATGCTGTGGAGGGGAGCAGAGATCGATCACTAATGATTAAATGCAGAGTGGTGCATACAGAGCAAAAAGAGAAAGAAACAGTGCATCATGGGAACCCCCCAGCAGTCTACGTCTATAGCAGCATAACTAAGGGATGGTTCAGGGTCACCTGATCCAGCCCTAACTATAAGCTTTAGCAAAAAGGAAAGTTTTAAGCCTAATCTTAAAAGTAGAGAGGGTGTCTGTCTCCCTGATCTGAATTGGGAGCTGGTTCCACAGGAGAGGAGCCTGAAAGCTGAAGGCTCTGCCTCCCATTCTACTCTTACAAACCCTAGGAACTACAAGTAAGCCTGCAGTCTGAGAGCGAAGCGCTCTATTGGGGTGATATGGTACTACGAGGTCCCTAAGATAAGATGGGACCTGATTATTCAAAACCTTATAAGTAAGAAGAAGAATTTTAAATTCTATTCTAGAATTAACAGGAAGCCAATGAAGAGAGGCCAATATGGGTGAGATATGCTCTCTCCTTCTAGTCCCTGTCAGTACTCTAGCTGCAGCATTTTGAATTAACTGAAGGCTTTTTAGGGAACTTTTAGGACAACCTGATAATAATGAATTACAATAGTCCAGCCTAGAGGAAATAAATGCATGAATTAGTTTTTCAGCATCACTCTGAGACAAGACCTTTCTGATTTTAGAGATATTGCGTAAATGCAAAAAAGCAGTCCTACATATTTGTTTAATATGCGCTTTGAATGACATATCCTGATCAAAAATGACTCCAAGATTCCTCACAGTATTACTAGAGGTCAGGGTAATGCCATCCACAGTAAAGATCTGGTTAGACACCATGTTTCTAAGATTTGTGGGGCCAAGTACAATAACTTCAGTTTTATCTGAGTTTAAAAGCAGGAAATTAGAGGTCATCCATGTCTTTATGTCTGTAAGACAATCCTGCAGTTTAGCTAATTGGTGTGTGTCCTCTGGCTTCATGGATAGATAAAGCTGGGTATCATCTGCGTAACAATGAAATTTAAGCAATACCGTCTAATAATACTGCCTAAGGGAAGCATGTATAAAGTGAATAAAATTGGTCCTAGCACAGAACCTTGTGGAACTCCATAATTAACTTTAGTCTGTGAAGAAGATTCCCCATTTACATGAACAAATTGTAATCTATTAGACAAATATGATTCAAACCACCGCAGCGCAGTGCCTTTAATACCTATGGCATGCTCTAATCTCTGTAATAAAATTTTATGGTCAACAGTATCAAAAGCAGCACTGAGGTCTAACAGAACAAGCACAGAGATGAGTCCACTGTCCGAGGCCATAAGAAGATCATTTGTAACCTTCACTAATACTGTTTCTGTACTATGATGAATTCTAAAACCTGACTGAAACTCTTCAAATAGACCATTCCTCTGCAGATGATCAGTTAGCTGTTTTACAACTACCCTTTCAAGAATTTTTGAGAGAAAAGGAAGGTTGGAGATTGGCCTATAATTAGCTAAGATAGCTGGGTCAAGTGATGGCTTTTTAAGTAATGGTTTAATTACTGCCACCTTAAAAGCCTGTGGTACATAGCCAACTAACAAAGATAGATTGATCATATTTAAGATCGAAGCATTAAATAATGGTAGGGCTTCCTTGAGCAGCCTGGTAGGAATGGGGTCTAATAAACATGTTGATGGTTTGGATGAAGTAACTAATGAAAATAACTCAGACAGAACAATCGGAGAGAAAGAGTCTAACCAAATACCGGCATCACTGAAAGCAGCCAAAGATAACGATACGTCTTTGGGATGGTTATGAGTAATTTTTTCTCTAATAGTCAAAATTTTGTTAGCAAAGAAAGTCATGAAGTCATTACTAGTTAAAGTTAATGGAATACTCAGCTCAATAGAGCTCTGACTCTTTGTCAGCCTGGCTACAGTGCTGAAAAGAAACCTGGGGTTGTTCTTATTTTCTTCAATTAGTGATGAGTAGAAAGATGTCCTAGCTTTACAGAGGGCTTTTTTATAGAGCAACAGACTCTTTTTCCAGGCTAAGTGAAGATCTTCTAAGTTAGTGAGACGCCATTTCCTCTCCAACTTACGGGTTATCTGCTTTAAGCTACGAGTTTGTGAGTTATACCACGGAGTCAGGCACTTCTGATTTAAAGCTCTCTTTTTTAGAGGAGCTACAGCATCCAAAGTTGTCTTCAATGAGGATGTAAAACTATTGACGAGATACTCTATCTCACTTACAGAGTTTAGGTAGCTACTCTGCACTGTGTTGGTATATGGCATTAGAGAACATAAAGAAGGAATCATATCCTTAAACCTAGTTACAGCGCTTTCTGAAAGACTTCTAGTGTAATGAAACTTATTCCCCACTGCTGGGTAGTCCATCAGAGTAAATGTAAATGTTATTAAGAAATGATCAGACAGAAGGGAGTTTTCAGGGAATACTGTTAAGTCTTCTATTTCCATACCATAAGTCAGAACAAGATCTAAGATATGATTAAAGTGGTGGGTGGACTCATTTACTTTTTGAGCAAAGCCAATAGAGTCTAATAATAGATTAAATGCAGTGTTGAGGCTGTCATTCTCAGCATCTGTGTGGATGTTAAAATCGTCCACTATAATTATCTTATCTGAGCTAAGCACTAAGTCAGACAAAAGGTCTGAAAATTCACAGAGAAACTCACAGTAACGACCAGGTGGACGATAGATAATAACAAATAAACTGGTTTTTGGGACTTCCAATTTGGATGGACAAGACTAAGAGTCAAGCTTTCAAATGAATTAAAGCTCTGTCTGGGTTTTTGATTAATTAATAAGCTGGAATGGAAGATTGCTGCTAATCCTCCGCCCCGGCCCGTGCTACGAGCATTCTGACAGTTAGTGTGACTCGGGGGTGTTGACTCATTTAAACTAACATATTCATCCTGCTGTAACCAGGTTTCTGTAAGGCAGAATAAATCAATATGTTGATCAATTATTATATCATTTACCAACAGGGACTTAGAAGAGAGAGACCTAATGTTTAATAGACCACATTTAACTGTTTTAGTCTGTGGTGCAGTTGAAGGTGCTATATTATTTTTTCTTTTTGAATTTTTATGCTTAAATAGATTTTTGCTGGTTATTGGTAGTCTGGGAGCAGGCACCGTCTTTATGGGGATGGGGTAATGAGGGGATGGCAATAAACAAAATCAAGTACAACAGCATACAAAACTGAGACCAAAATCCAAATCCTGACATTTACTAATTTTACCATGAGAAAAGTCTGTTCTCCAAGAATTTTAGTGACAGAAATATTAGTACTATTTAATTTGCATGTTAGCATGAACTAGCAGCTATCAATTCTCCAGGTCGGTCATTTAAACTCGATGGGCAGAGTTTCTCAGTGAAAACATCCCCAAACTCAATACAAATACATGTAATTTGGTCACTTTTCAAACGGATCAGACTCATCAATAAAGTCAATGTAATGTACAACGGTTCATTTTAGGTCAGCTTGGTGTAAAAATCTCATTGTTCCAGGCAATGATACTTGTCAGCTGGCCGTTAGAAGCAAGTTAGAGACAAAAAATGGCTGATTTCAATAAACAGCCCACAGCCTGAGCGTGTTGTCGCCGTGCGGCCAGTCACAGAAGTACGAATTATCGCCTTCAGATTGGCTACTTTGCCGATGTGATTTAGTACAGACCTTGAGAATAAATAGATAACATTAGCAACACTGATTTACTGAGGCCACACACCCATCATAGTTTGGTAGAGGGTTCCCACAAATCCTTAAAAAGTCTTAAAAGCCATGGAATGTGAGAATCTAAAAATAAGGCCTTAATTAGAAATAACATCTTAAACACAGGAAGTAGGATTCTATTGATGTTTTCTTCTGACATGGCCTCTCTCATTATGCTACTGAAAGTGAGCTAGTGGAAATAAATCTCTTTATTTTGCCAGAATGTTCAAAGACACTTTGCTAGACAACTAGGTAGATGGAACTTGTGTGATGACATGGTGTAAACTGAATGAAAATTTGCTTGGCAGGGAAGATTTTGTGGCATGACTTAACCAGGAACCATAGTCTATGATACAGTTCATAACCGGAATATTAGCAATAACCCGGTTGCGCACAGCCATGTAAACACCCGTAAAAACCCAAATATGCTCATATTCCAGTTTTGAAAAACCCAAACATGACCCCTGGGTTAGTCCTTTTCTAACCCGAATATCAGCTCATATAAACGCGCATCGGGATATCCCAATAGAAAGGAACATTATTTTGTGTTCTGCGCATGTCCTATCCGCAAGGAATCTTGGTCTTTTGAGTACAGCAACTACTAGTATGCGGCGCACGCAACCCACCGGACACCACAAGCAGAGGTAAACAAGCATGGGGAAATCCAGACGTGGCAGCACAGCACCACACTTTTGGAGTGGGGAGGAAACCGAGTCCTTCATTAGTATCGTGAAAGACATGACAGTAGAAAGTACCAAGATAGCGACATTTACAAGTAGGTGGGCAAAAAGTTATGCGAAGCAGGATTTGCACGAACGCCAGACCAAATCAAGCACCGGTGGAAGACGTACGTTGCTGTCTAGATGGGGATATTCCAAATGATACCAATGATCATGTATACAGGAGTAACTTTGTCTGCTTAAGCATGTAAACGGGGTTATCCCTAATGATTCAGAAACCGGAATATTGACCTTAACCAGAATATTAATGGCATGTAAACGTAGCCAGTGAGACTTTATGCTACTTGTAGTCAAATAGATCAAATGAGCTGCACTGTTAACACTACAGTTACTGAGACTATCCCGTTTATACAATACAACAGGTGCAGCTTTTCGTGGCTGCACCTAAGCCTCTTGTGGTAAAAGCCTCTGCCAAATCTGCACACGTGTATTAATCAGTCACTCAAACACAGTTTACCTAGCTTGTTGTAACTGTAACTTTGACATTGGTGGGTAAGTTCAGTCTTCATTCATCATATCTAGATCATGTCGGTTTTTACTCATTTATTTATTTATTTTAACCTTTATTTGACAGGGTTAGTCCCATTGAGATCGAGACTTCTTTTGCAAGGGAGACGTGGACAGTTATAAAGTTCCCAATTCACCTAACCTGGATGTCTTTGGAAGTGGTAGGAAACCCATGCAAACACAGGGAGAACATGAAAACTCCACACAGAAAGGCCACAGGTGGGAATCGAACCCATGACCTTCGTGGTGTGAGGCAACAGTGTTAACCACTAAGTCACCGTGCTGCACTTTATGGGTTTGTCCAGGAGGTAGGCGGAGTTAGGCATAGCCAAGATGGTGACATCCAAAACCAACCCGCTTGAGGGTCACTGAGGGTTTGTCCATCATAGTATATCCAGTCTGTCTGTCCCATTGTGTCAGTAATCTGTCCCATGGTTAGCCCCATTATGGATGCTGCTGGATAATGCTGTTTTGAGCGAGGTTTGTTTCTGTATTAATGTTCATCGGATTCTGAATGTCTACCACCTTGAAGAACTCTCATCCTCAGTGTCCTGTTGCTTTGTACGTCTCACACGACTTCCCGGACTAAGACAGAAATCTTGTGCGAAAATGTGAAATCTCTGATGTTGCCAGGTTTGTTTTGTGTAAGCACAGACATTTCCATGTGGAAAACAAGCTTTTGTCATATGTTGTCAGACAGCATTCACTGTTTTGTCCTCAGAAGCTGTGCGAGAATTCATGGGCAGGGTTTATTGTTCAGCAAATAAAAGCCCCCCTAGGAAAAAGTCTATTTTTTGAAGGTGCTCTCATTACAGTGACTGACGACGAAACATCCCAAAGTAAACACGTGTCCACTTGGCTGAAGGATCCTGCTGTTGTTCTTCGAAAAACAACACCACTCACTCACGTATTTCACAGTGCATTATGGGATGACAAAAACAAAACAATTCCAGGCAGAGGTGGAGTCCAGTGTTCGGCCTCCACACCGGGAATCTGTGGCAGAGTGTTTCTCAAAGCTAGCTGAAGCACCAGAGCTGAGTCACACTGACTGTGAATCCACCCGCACTCCCAAAGACAACACGTCATTGTCAACACGCCTGGACATCCAGACACCTTGATAATGTGAAACATCTCATCCTCCATCTGATCCCTACAAGCAAACACTGTGGTTAGAGGCTGCAGAGAAAAATATTGCGTGCTGTATGTGCAATAAAGGATGAAAAGAATCAAAGGGCTGATAATGCTGCACCCTGCTGGCTCTGCACACTGAGATATCACTTTAAATTATGATGACTTAGTAACGCAATCCCTGTGGATAAATCCACTGGAATCTACCCAAAATTATTCAAAATAAAAAAATTTTAAAATCTTAGTAAATGTCTTACTGTATTTTTCATAGTATAAGTTGCACCTTTAAAAAACAAAAGTCCTCTTTTTTGAGGAGAAACCCATATATAAGTCACACTGGAGTGAGTCTCACCTTTTTTTGTATTATCAGCTCATTAATTTTGGATCTTTGTGCATTGCTGCCGTGTACTTCTTGGCTGCAACTATTTTCCCATATCTGAACCGGTTACCATAACAATCGGTCCACAATGTGTATTTTCGTTATAAACCAGGAAGCTAAAAACACATTTAGAAAAACCAAGTCGACATGAACATCCTCCATAAATATGTAAACAGAATCAGAAAAAACACACAGATTTAAAGTTTACCAACTAACGACCGAATCATCTGTTAGCAAGTTCTTCATGGAGGTGAAGAAAGCAAATGAGCCCAACACCGCCAGCAGCATATTCGAGCGATACTGTAAGTTTGCGTTTTTATATACATAATAGCTATATAATAAATGAATTATTAACCTTGCTTGCTTGGTCTGTACGGGGATATCAAACCTCTTTGTTTTATGCTCGGGCCATACTGTCAACACCTCTGTCTGATATTTCCCCGTACAGACTTTTCGCTCAGTTAATAATCCTTTTGTCAGGGTTTGAATGTTTGCCTGGTTTTCTGTTTTATTTTGTTTGGTTTGTTTTGTTACTTTTCTGTTTTGCTGTATTTTGTTTTTCTGTGTCTTGTTTCTCTTGCTGGGTTTATCTGCTTGGGTCTTGTTTGTGTCTTGATGATGGGTGTTTCCCTTTCTCTGGCCACACCCTTTGTTCTCGTGCTTTCCATGCAGACTTATTCCAGATTTGCTGATTATCATCTGGGGTTACATAAATTCACTGGGTGTGTTTGCTAGTCGCCAGTTTGTTGTGCCTTGTGTCTGCATTCCAGCTCTGTTCCTGAATTCCTAGTCCTGCCTGCCTCATTGTGTGTACCTGACCTTAAGTCTGTTGCCTCGACCACACCAATTGCATGATGATTTTTGTACTGCTGCTTTTTCTTGACTGCCTACTTGTGTACCGACCATTGCTATCCATTCAATCAATCAATCAATTTTTTTATATAGCGCCAAATCACAACAAACAGTTGCCCCAAGGCGCTTTCAAGTAAAGCCTTTTTACAACCAGAGCTGTCTGTTCGAGCCGTGCATTTGTTTCCAGCAATTCCTGACCATCCCGCCTGATAGAACAAACTGTCCAACAATGGACACAGCCAGCTCTGACCCGTTCAGGCTGGTAGTATGCCACCACAGTAAGCAGCTCATGCAGCAACAAGACCACCTCACTGCTCTCTCCCAGGTTTAACGACCTCGCTAAATGCCAGGACACGTTTACAGCATCAGTGAGCACCCAGATGGCTCAATTACTATCAAGACTCGATCGTCTGGCTTCTAATGTTAAGGCCACCAGCAGCACGAGTGCACCTCCACCGGGGCCATCTCTGCCTGAATGCTTCTCAGGCAAGTCCAGTGATGTCAGACCATTTATTACTCAGTGTGAGTTACATTTTCAGCTCATGTCATGTAAGTTCCGATCCATCAGGACAAAGATAGCTTATATGATCACTCACCTGACTGGTCGTGCTGCAGCATGGGCAACAGCTGAATGGGGTCGTCAATCAGCCAGCTGTGCCTCCTTTTTGGCATTCATTCATTTACAGACTAAAGTTAATTATGGAGTTCCACAAGGTTCTGTGCTAGGACCAATTTTATTCACTTTATACATGCTTCCCTTAGGCAGTATTATTAGACGGTATTGCTTAAATTTTCATTGTTACGCATATGATACCCAGCTTTATCTATCCATGAAGCCAGAGGACACACACCAATTAGCTAAACTGCAGGATTGTTTTACAGACATAAAGACATGGATGACCTCTAATTTCCTGCTTTTAAACTCAGATAAAACTGAAGTTATTGTACTTGGCCCCACAAATCTTAGAAACATGGTGTCTAACCAGATCCTTACTGTGGATGGCATTACCCTGACCTCTAGTAATACTGTGAGAAATCTTGGAGTCATTTTTGATCAGGATATGTCATTCAAAGCGCATATTAAACAAATATGTAGGACTGCTTTTTTGCATTTACGTAATATCTCTAAAATCAGAAAGGTCTTGTCTCAGAGTGATGCTGAAAAACTAATTCATGCATTTATTTCCTCTAGGCTGGACTATTGTAATTCATTATTATCAGGTTGTCCTAAAAGTTCCCTAAAAAGCCTTCAGTTAATTCAAAATACTGCAGCTAGAGTACTGACGGGGACTAGAAGGAGAGAGCATATCTCACCCATATTGGCCTCTCTTCATTGGCTTCCTGTTAATTCTAGAATAGAATTTAAAATTCTTCTTCTTACTTATAAGGTTTTGAATAATCAGGTCCCATCTTATCTTAGGGACCTCATAGTACCATATCACCCCAATAGAGCGCTTCGCTCTCAGACTGCAGGCTTACTTGTAGCTTCTGGGGAAAACCTGGTCTTGTTAGGAGAGACGGCATCCATCCCACTTTGGATGGAGCAGCTCTCATTTCTAGAAATCTGGCCAATTTTCTTAAATCCTCCAAACCGTGACTATCCAGGGTTGGGACCAGGAAGCAGAGTTGTAGTCTTACACACCTCTCTGCAGCTTCTCTCCCCCTGCCATCCCCTCATTACCCCATCCCCGTAGAGACGGTGCCTGCTCCCAGACCACCAATAACCAGTAAAAATTGGATAGAGCGCTTCGCTCTCAGACTGCAGGCTTACTTGTAGTTCCTAGGGTTTGTAAGAGTAGAATGGGAGGCAGAGCCTTCAGCTTTCAGGCTCCTCTCCTGTGGAACCAGCTCCCAATTCAGATCAGGGAGACAGACACCCTCTCTACTTTTAAGATTAGGCTTAAAACTTTCCTTTTTGCTAAAGCTTATAGTTAGGGCTGGATCAGGTGACCCTGAACCATCCCTTAGTTATGCTGCTATAGACGTAGACTGCTGGGGGGTTCCCATGATGCACTGTTTCTTTCTCTTTTTGCTCTGTATGCACCACTCTGCATTTAATCATTAGTGATCGATCTCTGCTCCCCTCCACAGCATGTCTTTTTCCTGGTTCTCTCCCTCAGCCCCAACCAGTCCCAGCAGAAGACTGCCCCTCCCTGAGCCTGGTTCTGCTGGAGGTTTCTTCCTGTTAAAAGGGAGTTTTTCCTTCCCACTGTAGCCAAGTGCTTGCTCACAGGGGGTCGTTTTGACCGTTGGGGTTTTACATAATTATTGTATGGCCTTGCCTTACAATATAAAGCGCCTTGGGGCAACTGTTTGTTGTGATTTGGCGCTATATAAAAAAAATTGATTGATTGATTGATTCACCACTGCTCTTCAAGAGTGAATGGAATCCCGTAGTGCTCCATGACGTCTTCTTCCAGGGGCTAGCCAAAAACATCCAGGACCAGCTCATAGCCATGGATCTACCCGAAGACCTCAATGAGCTCAACGCACTCACCATTGAGACCGACTGGCATCTTCAGGATCGTCCACGCCGTGCAGCCCAGTTACCAGACTGACGCTCCCCCAAACCTCCCATCCGCACGTCCTCCTCCAGCAACGACAGCACAGACTCACCGCATTGTGGTGCAGAGGAGCCCATGCAACTGGGTTGCACTTATCTGTCTTCAGCTGAGAGACAACAATGTCGTGACAATGGACTCTGTTTTTACTGTGGACATTCTGGACACATGATATTCAATTGTCAGGTCAGAGGTACCACCATGCGGCCAAAATCCGTCTTACGGGTGAGTCACACAAAATGTATTTCCTGTTAAACTGACCTCCGAAAATCATCTTTTGTTGATTCCGGTTCTGATGCTAATTTGATTTTGTCCTCTCTTGCCAGGTCCCTGCACCTTAAACTTGTTAGGCTCTTGCACACTCTGGTGGTGCACATTGTGGATGGCCATGAAGTGGGTTGTATTACAGGACACAGTCCATTTCTCTGATAGTGCCAGTGTCCGTGTCTGTGTTAAAACCGCGGTCCCCCAAATCACAGTCACCTTGGTTCAATGATTATCTGCGTGACCTCAAGCATAAAGCAAGAGGTCTAAAACGGAAATGGCGTCGTTCAGAATTAGAAGTATTTCACCTTGCGTGGCGTGATGCTATCTTAGACTATAAGCATGCATTATTGGCTACCATGCGGACTTACTACTCTGACTTGATCAACAAAAACAAGCATAACTCAAAGTTCTTGTTTGACACGGTGGCAACACTTTTGCATGGACAACCACCTGTAGTTAGCTCTCCTTTTACAGCACAAGATTTCCTGGATTACTTTGGGAAGAAAATAGAAGACATCAGGTTAAATATATCCCGGCATGCCTTAATCCAGCCACTACACCCTGCTATTGATGTGGGCGCCACTACTGAGGTATTACCTAGATTTACAGAATTTGACAGTATCTCACTAGGCATGCTGACAAAACTCGTAATGTCAACAAAAAGCACAACCTGTTTATTTGATCCTATACCAACAAAATTGTTTAAGGACTTATGGCCCACTCTTGGGCCAACTGTGATGGAAATTATTAATCTTTCTTTAACTTCTGGATCTGTTCCTAAATGTTTCAAATCTGCAGTGATTAAACCATTACTTAAGAAACCTAATCTTGACCCCAGTGTGTTGACAAACTATCGGCCGATATCAAATCTATCATTTTTCTCTAAAATTCTGGAAAACGTGGTGTCACGGCAGCTCGTAGACTATCTTACTGAGAATAATCTCTTTGAGCCACTGCAGTCTGCTTTTAGAAAATATAATTCCACAGAGACGGCTCTCACTAAAGTGGTGAATGATCTTCTGCTTACAATGGATTCGGACACCACTACGGTTCTGTTACTGTTAGATCTCAGTGCTGCATTTGATAAAGTGGATCATCATATTCTACTTGATAGGCTGGAAAATCATTTTGGGATTACTGGGAGTGCCCTTGCATGGCTGACGTCATACTTGACCAGTCGTTCTCACTGTGTTTTGTACAGTAACACTACCTCTAACCTTAGTGACATGAAATTTGGGGTTCCACAGGGGTTTATCTTAGGCTCCCTGCTTTTCTCCCTTTATATAGCACCCCTTGGGCACACATTGCGGCGTTTTGGGATTACCTTTCACTGCTATGCAGATGATACTCAGTTATACATGCCAATAACTGCCGGTGATCTCATTCACATAAAATCCTTAGAAGATTGCCTTGCAGCAGTGAGAAGTTGGATGTCTAGAAACTTCCTACTTTTAAACTCTGATAAGACTGAAATGATGGTTCTTGGTCCAGTGAGACATCGGCATCAATTTGACCAGTTAACGCTCAGCCTCAGCTCGTGTGTCATACATCACACTGACAAAGTGAGGAACCTTGGGGTAATTTTTGATCCTTCGTTGTCCTTTGGCCTCCACATTAGAAATATTACTAGGACTGCTTTCTTCCACCTGCGAAATATAGCGAAGATTCGTCCCATCCTGTCTATGGCTGATGCTGAGACCCTGATCCATGCATTTATCTCTTCTAGATTGGACTACTGCAATGTTCTATTTTCTGGTTTACCGCAGTCTAGCATTAGGGGTCTCCAGTTGGTTCAAAATGCTGCAGCCAGACTTTTGACACGAAGCAGAAAGTTTGACCACATTACACCTATTTTGGCATCCCTTCACTGGCTTCCTGTCCCAGTGAGATCAGATTTTAAGGTTCTGCAACTAAACTATAAAATTATTCATGGACTAGCATCCTCCTACTTAGCTGACCTAAATAAACCTTACGTACCGGCCCGGGCTTTATGACTACTTTGTGTCCCTAAGGTGAATAAGAAGTCTGTGGGTCACAGAGCTTTTATCATGCCCCTGTTTCTGTGGAATGATCTCCCTGCGTCAATAAAACAGTCAGATTCTGTGGAGACTTTGAAGTCCAGACTTAAGACACACTTATTTTCCCTTTCATATGGCTAGCATACTGGTACAGTTTTATTTTATGCTTTTTACTCTTTTAATTAATTTTATTAGTAATTGGAGCGGGCCGCGGCCTCAACTTTACCTAAATTCTGGGTCTTTTAGTGAAGTTTAGGGCTAGTGGCCGGCGATCACCTTAGTATTTCTGTTTTTCTTGTTGTTTAATGCTGACAAATTATACAGTATTTCTTGTCTTTCTGATGCCCGATTCTGCTTTTTCTCTCTGTTTAAGGTGCAGCTCATTCAGAGATGGGAGCTGTTTTTGTGTTGGCGATCCTCCTGTCCTGTGCGCCAATTGCATTTCTTGTATATTCGTCCGTGAATTGTTCTGTAATTTATGTTTTGTAGCATGGCCCAAGCAGAGGGCGTTTGAGTCTGGTCTGCTTGAGGTTTCTTCCTCACCACTGTTGCTCTGGGGGTTGGTAAGGATAGAACTTACTTGTGTGAAGCGCTTTGAGGCAACTCTGTTGTGATTTGGTGCTATATGAATGAAAATAAGAAGAAAGAAATAAGTGTCGGAGAACCACTCAGAATTAATCACCTTTTACATATTTGATAATATGACTCACCTGATAATCCTGGGGCACCCCTGGTTACAACAACACAGACCTAACTTCAACTGGTCTAAGGGGGAAATTGTTTCTTGAGGATCAGCCTGCAAAAAAGTCCTGTCTGTTAAAGTCTGTTTGCTCTCAGCCGGATTCTAACCCAGAGCCGCTGTGCTACCATGACTTGGCACTCGTTGTTAGCAAAAGTAAGGCTAAATCATTACCACCCCACCAAGATTATGATTGTGCCATTGAGCTCCTCCCTGGAGCAAGTCCACCTCAGGGAAAGCTCTTTCTTTTCACTTTTCATTGCAAAGCCATGAATGAGTACATACAGAAATCCTTAGTCCATTGCTTGCAGGGGTGGGGTTCTTTTTCATAGAGAAAAAGGACAAGTCGCTCCGTCCTTGCATTGCTTTTCATGGGCTTAATAATATTACCGTAAAGAACCATTGTCCACTGCCGCTCATCTCCTCAGCATTCAAGTTATTAGAAGGAGGCAAGATATTCACCAAACTCGATCTTTGCAACACTTACCATTTAGTCAGGTTTAACACTGGAACTCCCAAGGACCTGCCAAATGGCAGTTATACCTTTAAATCCCAAGGCGCTGCCAAATGGCACTCCCTGGATTTACATCTCAACGACCCCCTTTCATGAGCTAATACACAGTAGCACCTTATTCAGCTTGCGCATTTGTCCTCTTTGTGTCAGCAAAATAAAAAATAGTTTCAGTTGCATTTGTAAGAAGTAACTCTAAAGACAGAACCCAAGTACATAAGAAAAAACAGATGTTTAGTTATAAAGAATAAAATAAACTTTTCAACTTTATCAGATTCTTTGACCATAAAGACATACCCATAGCTTGAGGAATGATATTTGTACCACTATTACTTCAATAGTTATTATGCTAATGTTTTGTTATTTCTATATTCTTATTATTTCTATTGTTACCAGGAGACATTTGACCTAGTTTGTTTGAACGCACCTGGCACTGCCACATCTCCTTTCTGTGAACTTGTTACAAAAAACACAACACAAAGCTTTATTGTCATATGCACAGTACTTTGCTGCCCACACTGGATGTCCAAAATATCTTATATGCTCTGTGCTATAAAGCTTAGCCATCTCTGCGTCTCTCAGTCAACAGAGTGAGTATGTGTTGTGAGCTGGCTTTCCAGCACTTGCACATTCTGATCTAATGGCCCCCATGTACATAACAAAATGTGGCCTAATGAGATGTAAAGTACCCCAGTGCTGCCATTTGGCAGCGCTTGGTAGATAGAGGAGTAGCGTAAAAATGCTGGTAATCCCAGTGTTAAACAAGATGAATGGAAAACTGCTTTTAACACCCCTTCAGGACACTACAAGTACATAGTTATGCCGTTCGGTCTCACCAATGCCCCAGCAGTGTTTCAGAACCTAGTTAATGGCGTACTGTGGGAATATCTGAATAAATTTGTCTTTGTGTACCTGGATGACGTCCTTATTTTCTCTCCCAACCAAGAAACCCACATCGGCTATGTTTGCACCATACTTCAAACTTTGTTGCACCACAATCTTCATAAAAGCTGAAAAATGTGAATTTCACAAGCCAACCATTTTGTTTAGGGGTTTGTTATACAGTGAGGAAAATAAGTATTTGAACACCCTGTGATTTTGGAAGTTCTCCCACTTACAAATCATGGAGGGGTCTGAAATTTTCATCTTAGGTGTATGTTCACTGTGAGAGACATAATCTAAAAAAAAAAAAAAAAAAAAAATCCGGAAATCACAATGTATTATTTTTTAATAATTTATTTGTATGTTACTGCTGCAAATACGTATTTGAACACCTGTGAAAATCAATGTTAATATTTGGTACAATAGCCTTCGTTTACAATTACAGAGGTCAAACGTTTCCTGTAGTTTTTCACCAGGTTTGCACACACTGCAGCAGGGATTTTGGTCCACTCCTCCACACAGATCTTCTCTAGATCTTTCAGGTTTGGAGTTTCAGCTCCCTCCAAAGATTTTCTATTGAGTTCAGCTCTGGAGACGGGCCAGGCCACTCCAGGACCTTGAAATGCTTCTTACGGAGCCCCTCCTTAGTTGCCGTGGCTGTGTGTTTGGGGTCATTATCATACTGGAAGACCCAGCCATGACCCATCTTCAATGCTCTTACTGAGGGAAGGAAATTGTTTGCCAAAATCTCGCAATACATGACCCCATCCATCCTCCCTTCAATACGGTGCAGTCGTCCTGTCCCCTTTGCAGAAGACCCTCCCCAGAGTATGATGTTTCCACCCCCATGCTTCACAGTTGGGATGGTTTTCTTGCGGTTGTTCTCATCCTCTAAACATGGTAAGTGGAGTTGATTCCAAAAAGCTCTATTCTGGTCTGTAATTGTAATCCTTATTTATCTAATAGATTACAATTTGTTCATGTAAATGGGGAATCTTCTTCACAGACTAAGGTTAATTATGGAGTTCCACAAGGTTCTGTGCTAGGACCAATTTTATTCACTTTATACATGTTTCCCTTAGGCAGTATTATTAGACGGCATTGCTTATGATATGATACCCAGCTTTATCTATCCATGAAGCCAGAGGACACACACCAATTAGCTAAACTGCAGGATTGTCTTACAGACATAAAGCCATGGATGACCTCTAATTTCCTGCTTTTAAACTCAGATAAAACTGAAGTTATTGTACTTGGCCCCACAAATCTTAGAAACATGGTGTCTAACCAGATCCTTACTCTGGATGGCATTACCCTGACCTCTAGTAATACTGTGAGAAATCTTGGAGTCATTTTTGATCAGGATATGTCATTCAATGCGCATATTAAACAAATATGTAGGACTGCTTTTTTGCATTTGCGCAATATCTCTAAAATTAGAAAGGTCTTGTCTCAGAGTGATGCTGAAAAACTAATTCATGCATTTATTTCCTCTAGGCTTTACTATTGTAATTCATTATTATCAGGTTGTCCTAAAAGTTTCCTGAAAAGCCTTCAGTTAATTCAAAATGCTGCAGCTAGAGTACTGACAGGGACTAGAAGGAGAGAGCACATCTCACCCATATTGGCCTCTCTTCATTGGCTTCCTGTTAATTCTAGAATAGAATTTATAAGGTTTTGAATAATCAGGTCCCATCTTATCTTAGGGACCTCATAGTACCATATCACCCCAATAGAGCGCTTCGCTCTCAGACTGCAGGCTTACTTGTAGTTCCTAGGGTTTGTAAGAGTAGAATGGGAGGCAGAGCCTTCAGCTTTCAGGCTCCTCTCCTGTGGAACCAGCTCCCAATTCAGATCAGGGAGACAGACACCCTCTCTACTTTTAAGATTAGGCTTAAAACTTTCCTTTTTGCTAAAGCTTATAGTTAGGGCTGGATCAGGTGACACTGAACCATCCCTTAGTTATGCTGCTATAGACTTAGACTGCTGGGGGGTTCCCATGATGCACTGAGTGTTTCTTTCTCTTTTTGCTCTGTATGCACCACTCTGCATTTAATCATTAGAGATTGATCTCTGCTCCCTTCCACAGCATGTCTTTTTCCTGGTTCTCTCCCTCAGCCCCAACCAGTCCCAGCAGAAGACTGCCCCTCCCTGAGCCTGGTTCTGCTGGAGATTTCTTCCTGTTAAAAGGGAGTTTTTCCTTCCCACTGTCGCCAAGTGCTTGCTCACAGGGGGTCGTTTTGACCGTTGGGGTTTTTCTGTAGTTGTTGTATGGCTTTTGCCTTACAATATAAAGCGCCTTGGGGCAACTGTTTGTTGTGATTTGGCGCTATATAAATAAAATTGATTTGATTTGATTTGGTCTCATCTGACCACATGACCTTCTCCCATGCCTCCTCTGGATCATCCAGATGGTCACTGGTGAACTTCAAATGGCCTGGACATGTGCTGGCTTGAGCAGGGGGACCTTGCTGCCCTGCAGGATTTTAAGCCATGACAGCATCATGTGTTACAAATGTAATCTTTGTGACTGTGGTCCCAGCTCTCTTCAGGTCATGGACCAGGTCCTCCTGTGTAGTTCTGAGCTTTCGCAGAATCATCCTTACCCCACAAAGTGAGATCTTGCATGGATTCCCAGACCGAGTGAGATTGACAGTCATCTTGTGTTTCTTCCACTTTCTAATAAATAATCATAACAGTTGTTGTCTTCTAAAAAGCTGCTTGCCTGTTGTCCATCCCAGCCTTGTGCAGGTCTACGGTTTTGTCCCTGGTGTCCTTAGACAGCCATTAATACAGGTAAAGAGTGCAGAATAAGAGGGCTTCATAAAGAAAATTAAGCATAACATAAACATAAAGCCAGAATTCTTGCTGGTTGGTAGGTGTTCAAATACTTATTTGCAGCAGTAACATACAAATAAATTATAAAAAAAAATCATACATTGTGATTTCCGGATTTTTTTTAGATTATGTCTCTCACAGTGGACATGCACCAAAGATGAAAATTTCAGACCCCTCCATGATTTCTAAGTGGGAGAACTTGCAAAACCACAGGGTGTTCAAATACTTATTTTCCTCACTGTAGCTGAGGGTGAGATCAAGATGAACCTGATAAGGTTGCAGCCATATGTGACTGGACAGTTCCATCCTCACAGAAGGAGGTACAGAGATTCCTGGGCGTTGCCAATTTCTACAGAAAATTCATATGTAATTTCAGTACTATGGCAGCTCTGTTACATGAGGTCATGTCGTCCTTCTGGCTGTTTGTCTGGACACCAGGGTGCGATGAGGCTTTCAGGGTCCACAAGAAGCACTTTACTGTGGCCCCTGTGCTGCTCCTCCCTGACCCCACTCAACAGTTTGTGGTTGAGGTCGATGCTTCTGATATTGGTGTGGGTGCGGTCCTCTCACAGCGTAACCCCTCTGACAACAGGCTGCATCTGTGCGCCTACCTGTCTAAGAAGCAGTTGCAGAACATAACTACAGCATCGGGGACCATGAACTATTGGTGGTTAAAGTGGCCTTGTAGGAGTGGCAACACTGGTTGGAGGGGGCATAAATGCCGTTTTTGGTTTATATAGATCACAAGAATTTACAATATCTGCAATCTGCCAAGCATCTTAATGCCTGTCAAGCTAGGTGGACTATCATTTTCAGTCGCTTTAACTTCATGCTCTCTTACCGGCCGGGTTCCAAAAATGGTAAACCGGATGTATTATCCCATCAGGGTGATCCAGTTGATGCTCCGTCCGATCCAGGAACTATACTGTCAGCATCCTGTTTTATATTGTCTCTTACCTGGGAAATTGAATCTAAGGTCCAATCAGCTGCAGATGGTGTCCTGGTTCCTCCCAGTTGTACCACCGGCAAGCTTTTCATCCCTGCTGTGCTCAGGGGAGACGTGATCAGGTAGGTACATGATAGTCACTTCTCCTGCCATCCAGGGATTCAGAAAACCGTGTATGTAATTCAGCAGAGATTTTGGTGGCCCGGTTTACTGAAAGATGTAACTGAGTATGTCAATTATGTGCCATTCATGTCATCTAACCAACTGCCTGCCAGTTTATTAATGCCTCTGCCTGTTCCCATGCATCCCTGGTTGCACATAACTTTAGATTTTGTAACTGGTCTTCTGCCTTCCAAGGGCAATACGGTTGTACTTACTGTTGTAGATAGATTGTCAAAGATGGTGCACTCTCCTCGGCTAAAGAGACTGCCGAGGTCATGCATGCTCTGTCAAGTTTTTAAACTACACAGTTTTCCCCAGAATATTGTGTCTGACCGAGGCCCTCAGTTCATGTCTAATTTCTGGAGGGAGTTCTGCAGTCTCCGCGAGCTACCATCCACAGGCCAAAGTTCAAACTGAATGTCTCAACCAAGAACTGGAAAAAGGAAAAAGGTCTCCGTATCCTTGCCTTGCAGCAAGCAGCCACATGGTCATCACAACTGCCATGGATAGAACTGGCACATAATCACCTAACTTCTGTATCTACTGGTTTCTCTCCGTGCCATGTCGTTTACGGTCATCAACCCTCTTTGTTTCCACCCACAGATCTCAACTCCCCAGTTTCCTCAGCACTCAGACTCATTCTCCGCTGCCGATGAACCTGGGAGCAGGCTAAAAGAAATCTGCTACAATCCCCGCAAGCCTATAAGTCTGCTGCTGCGTAACAATGAAAATTTAAGCAATGCTGTCTAATAATACTGCCTAAGGGAAGCATGTATAAAGTGAATAAAATTGGTCCTAGCACAGAACCTTGTGGAACTCCATAATTAACCTTAGTCTGTGAAGAAGATTCCCCATTTACATGAACAAATTGTAATCTATTAGATAAATATGATTCAAACCACCAAAGCGCAGTGCCTTTAATACCTATGGCATGCTCTAATCTCTGTAATAAAATTTTATGGTCAACAGTATCAAAAGCAGCACTGAGGTCTAACAGAACAAGCACAGAGATGAGTCCACTGTCTGAAGCCATAAGAAGATCATTTGTAGCCTTCACTAATGCTGTTTCTGTACTATGATGAATTCTAAAACCTGACTGAAACTCTTCAAATAGACCATTCCTCTGCAGATGATCAGTTAGCTGTTTTACAACTACCCTTTCAAGAATTTTTGAGAGAAAAGGAAGGTTGGAGATTGGCCTATAACTAGCTAAGATAGCTGGGTCAAGTGATGGCTTTTTAAGTAATGGTTTAATTACTGCCACCAAAAAAGCCTGTGGTAAATAGCCAACTAATAAAGACATATTGATCATATTTAAGATCGAAGCATTAATTAATGGTAGGGCTTCCTTGAGCAGCCTGGTAGGAATGGGGTCTAATAGACATGTTGATGGTTTTGAGGAAGTAACTAATGAAAATAACTCAGACAGAACAATCGGAGAGAAAGAGTCTAACCAAATACTGGCATCACTGAAAGCAGCCAAAGAGAACGATATGTCTTTGGGATGGTTATGAGTAATTTTTTCTCTAATAGTTAAAATTTTATTAGCAAAGAAAGTCATGAAGTCATTACTCGTTAAAGTTAAATGAATAGTCGGCTCAATAGAGCTCTGACTCTTTGTCAGCCTGGCTACAGTGCTGAAAAGAAACCTGGGGTTGTTCTAATTTTCTTCAATTAGTGATGAGTAGTAAGATGTCCTAGCTTTACGGAGGGCTTTTTTATAGAGCAACAGACTTTTTCCAGGCTAAGTGAAGATCTTCTAAATTAGTGAGACGCCATTTCCTCTCCAACTTACGGGTTATCTGCTTTAAGCTGCGAGTTTGTGAGTTATACCATGGAGTCAGGCACTTCTGATTTAAGGCTCTCTTTTTCAGAGGAGCTACAGCATCCAAAGTTGTCCTCAATGAGGATATAAAACTATTGACGAGATAATCTATCTCACTCACAGAGTTTAGGTAGCTACTCTGCCCTGTGTTGGTATATGGCATTGGAGAACATAAAGAAGGAATCATATCCTTAAACCTAGTTACAGCGCTTTCAGAAAGACTTCTACTGTAATGAAACTTATTCCCCACTGCTGGGTAGTCCATCAGAGTAAATATAAATGTTATTAAGAAATGATCAGACAGAAGGGGGTTTTCAGGGAATACTGAATACTTCAATTTCCATACCATAAGTCAGAACAAGATCTAAGGTATGATTAAAGTGGTGGGTGGACTAATTTACATTTTGAGCAAAGCCAATCGAGTCTAACAATAGATTAAATGCAGTGTTGAGGCTGTCATTCTCAGCATCTGTGTGGATGTTAAAATTGCCCACTATAATGATCTTATCTGAGCTAAGCACTAAGTCAGACAAAAGGTCCGAAAATTCAGAGAGAAACTCACAGTAACGACCAGGAGGACGATAGATAACAACAAATACAAAACTGGTTTTTGGGACTTCCAATTTGGATGGACAAGACTAAGAGACAAGCTTACAAATGAATTAAAGCTCTGTCTGCGTTTTTGATTAATTAATAAGCTGCAGTGGAAGATTGCTGCTAATCCTCCGCCTCGGCCCGTGCTACGAGCGTTCTGGCAGTTAGTGTGACTCGGGGGTGTTGACTCATTTAAACTAACATATTCATCCTGCTGTAACCAGGTTTCTGTAAGGCAGAATAAATCAATATGTTGATCAATTATTATATCATTTACTAACAGGGACTTAGAAGAGAGAGATCTAATGTTTAATAGACCACATTTAACTGTTTTAGTCTGTGGCGCAGTTGAAGGTGCTATATTGTTTTTTCTTTTTGAATTTTTATGCTTACATAGATTTTTTGCTGGTTATTGGTGGTCTGGGAGCAGGCACCATCTCTACAGGGATAGGGTAATGAGGGGATGGCAGGGGGAGAGAAGCTGCAGAGAGGTGTAGAAGACTACAACTCTGCTTCCTGGTCCCAACCCTGGATAGTCACGGTTTGGAGGATTTAAGAAAATCGGCCAGATTTCTAGAAATGAGAGCTGCTCCATCCAAAGTGGGATGGATGCCGTCTCTCCTAACAAGACCAGGTTTTCCCCAGAAGCTTTGCCAATTATCTATGAAGCCCACCTCATTGTTTGGACACCACTCAGACAGCCAGCAATTCAAGGAGAACATGCAGCTAAACATGTCACTCCTGGTCCAATTGGGAGGTGCCCAGAGAAAACTACAGAGTCCGATATTGTTTTTGCAAAGTTACACACCAATTCAATGTTAATTTTAGTGACCTCCAATTGGCGTAACCGGGTGTCATTACTGCCGACATGAATTACAATCTTACCAAATTTACGCTTAGCCTTAGCCAGCAGTTTCAAATTTCCTTCAACATCACCTGTTCTGGCCTCCGGAAGACAATTGACTATGGTTGCTGGTGTCACTAACTTCACATTTCTCAAAACAGAGTTTGTTCCTTGGCGGGTGTGTCGCCGAGTGGGGAAAAACGGTTAGAGATGTGAACGGTTTGGTGGTGTACACAGGGCTTCTGTTTAGGTCTACGCTTCCTCCTCACAGTCACCCAGTCGGCCTGCTTTCCCGGCTGCTCAGGATCTGCCGGAGGGGAACTAACGGCGGCTAAGCTACCTTGGTCCGCACCGACTACAGGGGCCTGGCTAGCTGTAGGATTTTCCAAGGTGCAGAGCTGCATCTCCAATTCGCCCAGCCTGGCCTCTAAAGCTACGAATAAGCTACACTTATTACAAGTACCATTACTGCTAAAGGATGCTGAGGAATAACCAAACATTTCACACCCAGAGCAGAAAAGTGCGGGAGAGACAGGAGAAGCCACCATGCTAAACCGGCTAAGGGCTAATAGCTGTGCTAAGCTAGTACATTCCTAAAAACACACAAAGTGAATAATGTGTAAATAATTTAGAGGTGATTCAGCAGAGGGAGTGCTTTAGTTAAGGCACGTGAATATTACACTGTGAAACAAATCGTTATCTAGTTAACTAGATCAATCTAACTGCATAGATTAAACAGCTAACAGATACAGCAAAACACCGCTGTGCTCCGGAACAGGAAGTGATACAATACCGCAGTGAGAGCCAACCACCAGAATCAGGAGGAGGCCCCAGTATCGCCGATACTGGTGAGGTGACTCCATCCCTAATTCTGTCTGTCGTAAAGGGTCAGGATTCAAGGATCTCAATTTGTCTGTCTTCTTACATGGGACCAGTCTGCCAAAGTAAGGCCCCACCAGGAGCTCAGGCTCCAGACAACACAGCTCCCAGGATCACTGGAGCACACAGATCCCTCCACTACGATAAAGTGGCAATCCAAGGAGGTGAAAACATATTTAGTGACTTGGAAATGTTCATGTAGACATCCCCTGACTTGTCTTAATGTTTAGAAAAAATTTGTCTTGTCCCAACTTTTTTGGGACAAGACAATACTGTGAGACTGACACCAGGAGTGTTTTGAAAAGTGTTTTAAAAACTGGTTAGAAGTCACATCATGTTATTCCTAGCCCCCACTTCAGACTCAGACCAATTCGCTTACAAGGGCAACAGGTCAACAGAGGATGCCGTGACTGCTGCCCTCCACACCCACCTCAAGCAACAGGGTAACTACACCCATCTTCTCTTCATGGATTATAGTTCAGCATTCAACACCATCCTCCCGCATGGCCTTGTGAGGAAACTGCTGAACCTCGGTCTCCCTCATTCCACATGTCTTTGGATTAAGGACTTTCTGTCTGATTGCTCACAGAGTCAGGATTGGACCTCATGTATCCACAGCTCTCACACTCAGCACCAGTTCCCCCAAGGCTGTGTGCTGCTCACTGCTCTTCACTCTCAACACTTCTGGCTGCACCCCTATCCACACCAGCAACACCTTCATGAAGTATGTGGATGACACCACAGTCGTAGGCTGTGTCACTGAAGGAGATGAGTCTGCCTACCGGGAGGAGCTGGAACAGCTCACAGTGTGGTGTAGAGAAAATAACCTGCTCCTGAACACATCCAAAACCAATGAGCTAATCAAACACTTCAGGAGAAACAAACACACATTCAGCCCATTATCACTGGGGGGACATATGTGGGAAGGATCAGGAACTTCTGTTTCCTGGGAGTCCACATAGATGACAAACTGACCTGTGACATGAACACACTTGGTAAAGAAGGCACAGCAAAGCCACTTTCTGTGAATCCTCAGGAAAAATAACATAAACCAGAGATTGCTTCTGTCTTTATCTTGCTCTACCATGGAGAGCATCCTCACATACTGCCTCTGTACGTGGTTTAGCATCTGCACGGGGGCAAACAGGAAAGAGCTCCAGAGAGTTACCAAAATTGCAGAGAAGATCATTGTGTGCCCTCTACCCACAATGGGGGACCTTCTTGGCTTTTACTGTTTCCGGAGAGCCAACATCATCCTAAAGGACTCATCCAACCCTGGACACTCTCTGTTTGAGCTGCTGCCATCAGGCAGATGGTACAGAGCCATTAAAGCAAGTACAAATAGACTGAAAAACAGTTTCTACCCAACTGCTCTTTGAGTTTTGAATGCCACTTGAACCAAACAGCCAGGTCACGTGTGACTGTCAGGATTTGGATTCTTGTGTTTGTTATGTATGTTCTGTCTTAGTTTATTCAATTTATTGTTTTCTTCTGGTGTTAGTTCTCTTGCTGGGATTTTTCTGCTTGGGGTTTTCTGTCCCTCTTCTCTGTCTCTTAGTGCTTGGTGGTGGGCGTTTCACTCTGTCTGGCTACACCTTGCTCTGGTGCTTTCCACGCACACCTGTTTCTAATCTGCAGCTGATCACCTCGGTGTATTTAAGGTTCACTTGGTGCTTTAGTCCCTCGCCAGATCGATGCACCTTGTGCCTTCTTTCCAGTCCTGTTCTGTGTGTTCTCATAGTCCTGTCTGCCTCACAGTGTTTTGATCTCCTGCAAGTTTTCTCAACCACACCTTTTTGTACTCCTGTATTTTTTGGACTGCGTACTTGTGTACCGACCTTTGCTATCCACACCAGTAAACTCTTTTAAAAGCCAGAGCTGTTTGTCTGAGTCCTGCATTTGTGTCCAGCCATTACTGACCAGCCTGATAGCCACACTTGAAATGAGTGCAGTATTTGCTTATGTGCAATATCCACTGCCACTGAAATAGTTTGATACATATATACATACTTTTCTCTTTTTTGTCTGTATTCTCTTTCTTGCTGCTATGTACTTTTTTTTTTTCAATTTGTGCTCTGGACATAGCTTTTTCATTCAGTTAAATTTATTTTTATGTTTATTTTCTTTTCTTCCCCAGACCGTTTAAGTCTGCGTGTGGTTTACTCAGGTTTATATTTGCAATGAAAGGCTGCACCTTACCTTTTGTTGTACTTGTTACTATGATAATAACTAATTTGTATTTGTATCTTTCTGGAATGTGTAGGAGCCCAGAAATGCAGGAATGGATGAACACGGACTTTGTGCGGGTGAGCTAATGGAGTAGACGTGTTTGTTAGTGCTCCCGAACTTTTATAACTTCTGCTTGGTTGTTCACCTATTTTGATCATATTTTTGGGTAGAGTTTTCTATTTTGGAATGATTTGTACCTATTTTTTTTCTTTTTATGATTTGTTTTTTTTGAACAGTGGCCAAATATTAGGAGAAAAGAGGACCAAGAGTGGAAGAATCGGCCATCCTTACTAATGCAGTCACAGTGTTGCTAACTACTAACCTAGCGGAGCATAAAACCAAACTTTTGGCAGAGATAAGGGACACCTACACCAAATATGAGGCCAAACTGGAATCTGTTCAAACAACTGTCGATTAAGCTAAAGGCTAAGGTCTTTGTTTTTTCTTTAAGCTATAGTAATTATAACTATTTTTTCTCCATTTAGATTGGATGTAAATTGTATTTATTATTATGATTTTTCTTTTCTTACTATCAACATTGTACTATTTCAAGATAGCAGATGTATGCCCTGGCCACTATGCTATGGCTTCAATGGGTATTTTTTTTGTCTCTCTCATATAATATATAGCTTTTTTGTTGTTTTTATTATGGCTATAAGTAATCATGGATATTTTTTCTTATTTATATTGGGTGTAATCTTATTTTATTTTATTTACTGATTTATTTATTTTTCCCCCCGGGAATATCTTAGCAGTTCAGGACAGTTATTGTGTGCCCTGGCTGTTATGTTAATGGCTTTCCAGGGCAAAGTTGCCTATAATATGTAGTCCTTTTTTATGGCTATGAGTAATCATGACAATATTTTTCTCATTTCTCACTGCGGTATTGTATCACTTCCTGTTCCGGAGCACAGCGGTGTTTTTCTGTATCTGTTAGCTGTTTAATCTGCGCAGTTAGATTGATCTAGTTATCTAGATTACGATTTGTTTCCCAGTGTAATCTTTACGTGCCTTAACTAAAGCACTCCTTCTGCTGAATCACCTCTAAATTATTTACACATTATTCACTTTGCGTGTTTTTAGGAATCCGCTAGCTTAGCGTAGCTACTAGCTCTTAGCCGATTTAGCATGGCGGCTTCTCCTGTCTCTCCCGCACTTTTCTGCTCTGGGTGTGAAATGTTTAGTTATTCCTCGGCCTCCTTTAGCAGTAACGGTACTTGTAATAAGTGTAGCTTATTCGTAGCTTTGGAGGCCAGGCTGGGCGAATTGGAGACTCGGCTCCGCACCATGGAAAATTCTACAGCTAGCCAGGCCCATGTAGTCGGTGCGGACCAAGGTAGCTTAGCCGCCGTTAGTTACCCCCTGGCAGATCCCGAGCAGTCGGGAAAGCAGGCTGACTGGGTGACTGTGAGGAGGAAGTGTAGCCCTAAACAGAAGCCCCGTGTACACCGCCAACCCGTTCACATCTCTAACCGTTTTTCCCCACTCGACGACACACCCGCCGAGGATCAAACTCTGGTTATTGGCGACTCTGTTTTGAGAAATGTGAAGTTAGCGACACCAGCAACCATAGTCAATTGTCTTCCGGGGGCCAGAGCAGGCGACACTGAAGGAAATTTGAAACTGCTGGCTAAGGCTAAGCGTAAATTTGGTAAGATTGTAATTCACGTCGGCAGTAATGACACCCGGTTACGCCAATCGGAGGTCACTAAAATTAACATTAAATCGGTGTGTAACTTTGCAAAAACAATGTCGGACTCTGTAGTTTTCTCTGGGCCCCTCCCCAATCAGACCGGGAGTGACATGTTTAGCCGCATGTTCTCCTTGAATTGTTGGCTGTCTGAGTGGTGTCCAAAAAATGAGGTGGGCTTCATAGATAATTGGCAAAGCTTCTGGGGAAAACCTGATCTTGTTAGGAGAGACGGCATCCATCCCACTTTGGATGGAGCAGCTCTCATTTCTAGAAATCTGGCCGATTTTCTTAAATCCTCCAAACCGTGACTATCCAGGGTTGGGACCAGGAAGCAGAGTTGTAGTCTTACACACCTCTCTGCAGCTTCTCTCCCCCTGCCATCCCCTCATTACCCCATCCCCGTAGAGACGGTGCCTGCTCCCAGACTACCAATAACCAGCAAAAATCTATTTAAGCATAAAAATTCAAAAAGAAAAAATAATATAGCACCTTCAACTGCACCACAGACTAAAACAGTTAAATGTGGTCTATTAAACATTAGGTCTCTCTCTTCTAAGTCCCTGTTGGTAAATGATATAATAATTGATCAACATATTGATTTATTCTGCCTTACAGAAACCTGGTTACAGCAGGATGAATATGTTAGTTTAAATGAGTCAACACCCCCGAGTCACACTAACTGTCAGAATGCTCGTAGCACGGGCCGGGGCGGAGGATTAGCAGCAATCTTCCATTCCAGCTTATTAATTAATCAAAAACCCAGACAGAACTTTAATTCATTTGAAAGCTTGACTCTTAGTCTTGTCCATCCAAATTGGAAGTCCCAAAAACCAGTTTTATTTGTTATTATCTATTGTCCACCTGGTCGTTACTGTGAGTTTCTCTGAGAATTTTCAGACCTTTTGTCTGACTTAGTGCTTAGCTCAGATAAGATAATTATAGTGGGCGATTTTAACATCCACACAGATGCTGAGAATGACAGCCTCAACACTGCATTTAATCTATTATTAGACTCTATTGGCTTTGCTCAAAAAGTAAATGAGTCCACCCACCACTTTAATCATATCTTATATCTTGTTCTGACTTATGGTATGGAAATAGAAGACTTAACAGTATTCCCTGAAAACTCCCTTCTGTTTGATCATTTCTTAATAATATTTACATTTACTCTGATGGACTACCCAGCAGTGGGGAATAAGTTTCATTACACTAGAAGTCTTTCAGAAAGCGCTGTAACTAGGTTTAAGGATATGATTCCTTCTTTATGTTCTCTAATGCCATATACCAACACAGTGCAGAGTAGCTACCTAAACTCTGTAAGTGAGATAGAGTATCTCGTCAGTAGTTTTACATCCTCATTGAAGACAACTTTGGATGCTGTAGCTCCTCTGAAAAAGAGAGCTTTAAATCAGAAGTGTCTGACTCTGTGGTATAACTCACAAACTCGTAGCTTAAAGCAGATAACCCGTAAGTTGGAGAGGAAATGGCGTCTCACTAATTTAGAAGATCTTCACTTAGCCTGGAAAAAGAGTCTGTTGCTCTATAAAAAAGCCCTCCGCAAAGCTAGGACATCTTTCTACTCATCACTAATTGAAGAAAATAAGAACAACCCCAGGTTTCTTTTCAGCACTGTAGCCAGGCTGACAAAGAGTCAGAGCTCTATTGAGCTGAGTATTCCATTAACTTTAACTAGTAATGACTTCATGACTTTCTTTGCTAACAAAATTTTAACTATTAGAGAAAAAATTACTCATAACCATCCCAAAGACGTATCGTTATCTTTGGCTGCTTTCAGTGATGCCGGTATTTGGTTAGACTCTTTCTCTCAGATTGTTCTGTCTGAGTTATTTTCATTAGTTACTTCATCCAAGCATCAACATGTTTATTAGACCCCATTCCTACCAGGCTGCTCAAGGAAGCCCTACCATTATTTAATGCTTCGATCTTAAATATGATCAATCTATCTTTGTTAGTTGGCTATGTACCACAGGCTTTTAAGGTGGCAGTAATTAAACCATTACTTAAAAAGCCATCACTTGACCCAGCTATCTTAGCTAATTATAGGCCAATCTCCAACCTTCCTTTTCTCTCAAAGATTCTTGAAAGGGTAGTTGTAAAACAGCTAACTGATCATCTGCAGAGGAATGGTCTATTTGAAGAGTTTCAGTCAGGTTTTAGAATTCATCATAGTACAGAAACAGCATTAGTGAAGGTTAAAAATGATCTTCTTATGGCCTCAGACAGTGGACTCATCTCTGTGCTTGTTCTGTTAGACCTCAGTGCTGCTTTTGATACTGTTGACCATAAAATTTTATTACAGAGATTAGAGCATGCCATAGGTATTAAAGGCACTGCGCTGCGGTGGTTTGAATAATATTTATCTAATAGATTACAATTTGTTCATGTAAATGGGGAATCTTCTTCACAGACTAAGGTTAATTATGGAGTTCCACAAGGTTCTGTGCTAGGACCAATTTTATTCACTTTATACATGCTTCCCTTAGGCAGTATTATTAGACGGCATTGCTTAAATTTTCATTGTTACGCAGATGATACCCAGCTTTATCTATCCATGAAGCCAGAGGACACACACCAATTAGCTAAACTGCAGGATTGTCTTACAGACATAAAGACATGGATGACCTCTAATTTCCTGCTTTTAAACTCAGATAAAACTGAAGTTATTGTACTTGGCCCCACAAATCTTAGAAACATGGTGTCTAACCAGATCCTTACTCTGGATGGCATTACCCTGACCTCTAGTAATACTGTGAGAAATCTTGGAGTCATTTTTGATCAGGATATGTCATTCAAAGCGCATATTAAAAAATATGTAGGACTGCTTTTTTGCATTTGCGCAATATCTCTAAAATTAGAAAGGTCTTGTCTCAGAGTGATGCTGAAAAACTAATTTATGCATTTATTTCCTCTAGGCTGGACTACTGCAATTCATTATTATCAGGTTGTCCTAAAAGTTCCCTGAAAAGCCTTCAGTTAATTCAAAGTGCTGCAGCTAGAGTACTAACGGGGACTAGAAGGAGAGACCATATCTCACCCATATTGGCCTCTCTTCATTGGCTTCCTGTTAATTCTAGAATAGAATTTAAAATTCGTCTTCTTACTTATAAGGTTTTGAATAATCATGTCCCATCTTATCTTAGGGACCTCATAGTACCATATCACCCCAATAGAGCGCTTCGCTCTCAGACTGCAGGCTTACTTGTAGTTCCTAGGGTTTGTAAGAGTAGAATGGGAGGCAGAGCCTTCAGCTTTCAGGCTCCTCTCCTGTGGAACCAGCTCCCAATTCAGATCAGGGAGACAGACACCCTCTCTACTTTTAAGATTAGGCTTAAAACTTTCCTTTTTGCTAAAGCTTATAGTTAGGGCTGGATCAGGTGACCCTGAACCATCCCTTAGTTATGCTGCTATAGACTTAGACTGCTGGGGGGTTCCCATGATGCACTGAGTGTTTCTTTCTCTTTTTGCTCTGTATGCACCACTCTGCATTTAATCATTAGTGATTGATCTCTGCTCCCCTCCACAGCATGTCTTTTTCCTGGTTCTCTCCCTCAGCCCCAACCTGTCGCAGCAGAAGACTGCCCCTCCCTGAGCCTGGTTCTGCTGGAGGTTTCTTCCTGTTAAAAGGGAGTTTTTCCTTCCCACTGTAGCCAAGTGCTTGCTCACAGGGGGTCGTTTTGACCGTTGGGGTTTTTACATAATTATTGTATGGCCTTGCCTTACAATATAAAGCGCCTTGGGGCAACTGTTTGTTGTGATTTGGCGCTATATAAATAAAATTGATTGAATTGATTGATTGATTACCTATTAATGATTTTGCTAAAGCTATTCCTCCCTCTATAGTGCCATTTAAGTGGACAACTAGTGGTTTACGATATTTGGACATGTAGATTTCCACATCTCTTTCGGATCTTTATCGCATTAATTTTGCTCCTGTAATCAATAAGACTGAGGGGGACTTAACACGCTGGTCATCTTTGCCTCTCTCACTTGGGGGCAGATAAATCTGGTTAAGATGGTGATTCTTCCAAGGTTTGTTTCAGCACCTTCCAGTCTTTCTTAATAAAACTTATTTTGATAAGTTCGACAGACTCATTTCTACTTTTTTATGGGCTGGCAAACCAGCAAGAATCCAATTATCAATTCTGCAGTCTCTTAAGGATAAAGGTGGGTTTTCCCTATCAGTATTTAGGTATTACTACTGGGCAGCCAATATGCAAGGGCTTCTGTTTTGGATGTATGAGCAGAAAGGTATGCTGCCTGGTTGGGTGCATCTGGAAAAGAGCTTATCCCCATTTTTGCTGCATTCAGTTTTGAATCTCAGCTTCCACTTCCTCTCTCGTGTTTGACATGTTGTCTCGTGATATGAATTTCTTTAAAGATTTGGAATCAAGTTTAGAAAGCAATTTTTAGGCACTTCTACTTTGGCCTCTGTTTACAGAAATTGGGCTTTGAACCATCTAGCACTGATTCAGCATTTCGGGTCTGGCAAAATAAAGGATAAATTCTGTTAATGATTTATACACATAAGGTGTATTCTCTTCATTCGAGCAACTCTCTTCCACATATATCATCATCTTTTTCGTTTTTTCAGGTTAGGGACTTTGTTAAAAAAATTGTTTCCTCATTTTCCAAATCGCCTTCCAGAAACTCTACTAGATGCTCTTCTTTCGGTGGACCCTGTGATTAAGGGATGTTATTTATAGGTCTATTTGCTTGTCATCTTCAACATCACTTACTGTAATTAAGAATGTATGGGAGGAATGCCTAAATGTTACCTTTACTGAACAACAATGGAATTCTGCTTTGTCCCTTGTTCATGCGTCATCTATCTGTGTGCATCACAAACTGTTTCAATGTAAGGTTCTTTTTAGGATTCACTAATACCAAAGCTAGATTGGTGAAAATTTTCCAGTTGAGTTATGCTTGTGAAAGATGCAGTTTTTTGTCACCGGCAAATCATGTACATACGAGGTCTGTCCGTAAAGTATAGGTCCTTTTTATTTTTTTCAAAAACTATATGGATTTCATTCATATGTTTTTACGTCAGACATGCTTGAACCCTCGTGCACATGCGTGAGTTTTTCCACGCCTGTCGGTGACGTCATTCGCCTGTGAGCACTCCTTGTGGGAGGAGTCATCCAGCCCCTCGTCGGAATTCCTTTGTCTGAGAAGTTGCTGAGAGACTGGCGCTTTGTTTGATCAAAATTTTTTCTAAACCTGTGAGACACATCGAAGTGGACATGGTTCGAAAAATTAAGCTGGTTTTCAGTGAAAATTTTAACAGCTGATGAGAGATTTTGAGGTGATTCTGTCGCTTTAAGGACTTCCCACGGTGCGAGACGTCGTACAGCGCTCTCAGGCACCGTCGTCAGCCTGTTTCAAGCTGAAAACCTCCACATTTCAGGCTCTATTGATCCAGGACGTCGTGAGAGGACAGAGAAGTTTCAGAAGAAGTCGGTTTCAGCATTTTATCCGGATATTCCACTGTTAAAGGAGATTTTTTTAATGAAAGACGTGCGGGCGGATTGCAGCGTCGGGTCACAGCCGCCGCGACGCTCCGCCACAGGAAAAACACCTCTGTTGGAAGCCTTAAGGACAAGTTGGAACATCTCCAGCTGATAAACAATTTCTCATATACTCACTCCACTGAAAGCCATCAAAAGCCAACTGGATTTTAACAAATGGTTATCAACACGGAGGTGTTTTTCCTGTGCTGCCGCGCCGCGTCGGCTATGTCCCGACGCGCGGACCCGTCCGCACGTCTTTCATTAAAAAAATCTCCTTTAACAGTGGAATATCCGGATAAAATGCTGAAACCGACTTCTTCTGAAACTTCTCTGTCCTCTCACGACGTCCTGGATCAATAGAGCCTGAAATGTGGAGGTTTTCAGCTTGAAACAGGCTGACGACGCCGCCTGAGAGCGCAGCGCGACGTCTCGCACCGTGGGAAGTCCTTAAAGCGACAGAATCACCTCAAAATCTCTCATCAGCTGTTAAAATTTTCACTAAAAACCAGCTTAATTTTTCGAACCATGTCCACTTCGATGTGTCTCACAGGTTTAGAAAAAATTTTGATCAAACAAAGCGCCAGTCTCTCATCAACTTCTCAGACAAAGGAATTCCGGCGAGGGGCTGGACGACTCCTCCCACAAGGAGTGCTCACAGGCGAATGACGTCACCGACAGGCGTGGAAAAACTCACGCATGCGCACCAGGGTGCAAGCATGTCTGACGTAAAAACATATGAATGAAATCCATATAGTTTTTGAAAAAAATAAAAAGGACCTATACTTTACGGACAGCCCTCGTATGTTTTAGCTGTGTCCCAAACTAGGGTCTTTCTGAGAATATAGTTTTAATGTTTTGAGTAGTCGTGCTATCGTTCCAAATTCCTTATCTGCAATTTTTTGGTATTCTCTGTTGCAGGTCTGCCAAAAGCATTCAAGTGGGCCTTAGCGTTCACTACCTTGCTGGCCCATAAACTCATTTTGTTGAATTGGAAGCTTCCCTGTCCCCCTTTGCATGTTCACTGGGTTCGAGAGGTGCTGTATAATCTAAAGCTAGAAAAATTTAAGTTTTCGCTTTATGGCTCCCATGTGTCATTAAATGACACATGGGAGCCATTTTTGCAATATGTTGATTCTTTGAATGTTATTTCTGACATTGATGATGATTAGATTATATTACTATTGGCTTTTTCTTTGTTCTCTCCCTCGTCTTTGAATTTTCATATTGTTTTTACTGTAATAGCATATTGTGTTTGTGGGAGTGTGTATGTGTGTTGGTTTGGCCTTTGGGTTTGGGAGGTGGTTGGGGTGGTTGTTGACATGCAGTTGGAACATGAAGAATGTGGACTAAATGTATTGGGTGTCCCAAAAAATATGCAACATTTTATCAGCAAAGAAAATGGTCAAAGCATACGTCTAGGAATAAATTTATGGCTGGATAGAAAGCTGAAAGGTTGAAGTTTTTCATGCCAATGTCAATATTGGCCCTGCATTTTGTCAGTCTAGCATAAAGTTGCTGCACCTGTTTGACACTATTGGTCTTATGGTGCCAAAACTCAATCATTTTTGTTTGCTGTAGTATGGTTAATCTTGGCACTTTCCTGAGTTTTGCTTGGCATCAACATAAACTTCAGGGTCTCTGCAAGTAAAAAAGAAACTTAAGTGATTAAGTTTGTAGTATTTAAGGGTCAAACTCAGTGTTTTAAATGTATATTTTTTGGGGGACACCCTATATAACTTATCAGCTATTTTGCTTTACTGCATGTCGGGTTTTGTTTGTTAAAAGAAGAAAGTTTAATAAATAAAGTCGGAGGAATGGATGAACATGAACAAATAAAATAAATCTGACCACACAAATATGAAATAGCTTGAATCTGTTGTCAGTGGAATAGACATCACAGTCAGGATCACTGCATTTTATTTATTTATTTTACCTTTTTCTGATTTGAGGTTGTATTTCCACCAAGTTTGATGAAAATGTGAATTCTCATTTTTTACTTATTTTGTTTGCATGCACACACACACACACACACACACACACACACACACACACACACACACACACACACACACACACACACACACACACACACACACTCACACACACACACACACACACACACACACACACACACACACACACACACACACACACACACACACACACAGAGGACTGAAGTGGAACTGTCAGTTCAGAGGATGTATGACCTGTGTGATGTGCACAGATGTGCGTGATGCAGATGTCATTTGCACTCAATTTAATCAAGTAAATATTGCAGTCAGCAGAAGTGCATAATTACACCACATGGTCACGTGTGGAGCTTCTCCATCTGAGTGAGAGCTGCAGATCAATCACACACACACACACACACATCTGTAACACCACCTTCAGATGGCTGTAAGTTACTGAAGAAGAACACTTTCACACTGTGTTAAGTGAAGACAGCTGACAGTGCTGCTGTAATTCTGCTTTATTTTCCATCACCTGGTTGTGCTTCATTAAAATGATTTACACTTCATTATTTTACATTTTCACCATTCTTATATTAATGTTGCCATGGACATCGGAAGCATTTATAGTGTTGTGGGTACAGAGTGGTGGGGACCTGTGGCTCGTCCCATACAAACATTTCAAATACAGAAGATGTGATTTGCTGCATTCTGGCACATTTTTAACAGTTTGTTACGTTGTTTCAACAAAGTAAAACTCCTGATTCAGAGCCAGCTTTAATAATAACCTCACTGTTCAGTTTGCGCATGAACAGGATTTGTAGTGGGCACAGTGGATTAGTGGTTAGCACCTCACGGCAAGAAGGCCATGGGTTCGAACCTGTTTTTTGTTTTTTTTAATTGTTTGTTGGTGATGTCTTAATTTGGAAATGCTGTGGCCCCTTTTTGGCTGCCACACTCCAACAATGTAAAACATTTACTTGCACCTTATCACAGCACACACACCTGGCAGAGTGACGGCTGCACTCATGCACTTTGCACTTGTATCAGGCACGCGTGTGTTAATGACCAAACCTTGTTACACCGCTGATGTGCTGACAGTCTGAAAACAACAAATTGCTTTGCAGTACCTTATCTGAGAGAAACATCATGCTTTTGGAGCCAAGAACACCACAACACTAATAAAGGCTGCTTCCTGACGCTTGTGAGAGTCTTTTAGCGCCACCACAACAGCAGGACTCCAACGTTTAATAATCTACATTTGCCTTTGTTACCCTGCACAACGCCATGCAAGCAGGGTACAAAATCACTCCTCTGTATGTGTGTGTGTGTGTGTGTGTGTGTGTGTGTGTGTGTGTGTGTAGAATAGAATAGAATCGAATAGAAAGCCTTTATTGTCATTGTACAGGATCAAAGAATTGCTGCAAGTAAAAATAAAATTGTAAGGGCTGCTTCAAGGTGCTGAGTGAAAAATAAAAATAATAAATATCTGGTACAAATAGAGACAATTACAGTGTTTCAGTTCAATTTATTTTCTTTGTATAGCACCAAATCATAACAAAGCTGCCTCAAGGTGCTTCACATGAGTAAGATCTAACCTTACCAGGTGTGAATTGGTTTATTATTTTTTAATAGCTTGTCAACCAGTTATTTTAAGCAATAAATTTATGACTTATGAGGGGCATGTCACTTTGAGCGACAGCTGTGTGCCAGAGTCAGCTGTGGACTCGACCCGGTCAAGTTGACTTTTTGTCCTTGCTGATGGTATTATTACAAATATCTGAGATAATATGGGTGCTGTGTGATTAACTGTACTAAAACGTCAGTCTGCCTACTGCAGACACATTTTCCATAGAGGAACATGGAGTTTGTATTTTGGTGCCACAGCAGCTTAGTGGTTTGAAAGTACAGTCTATCTGTATTGTACCTTTCAAGATAAAATCACAAAGTGCTTTAAAGTGAAAAATAAAACAGAAGCACAGACATTAAAACAGCAGTAACATAAAACTAGTTAAAATCAAGCCTGTACAAGTGGGACTTGAGCTTCTCTTTAAAAGTTCCAACCAAGTCCACAGAACATAGATGCAATGGCAGTGCAGTCCACAGTTTGGGAGCCACAACCTCAAACATTTAATCTGCTTTGGTCTTCATAGTGCAGCGGAAAACTGGAAAAAAAAAAAAAAATTCAAATGCTGGCACAAATACACCTTAAACATTCCTCTTCTGAAAAGGCAGGGTGTCCACTTGAATTTTCAATAGGCAGCCAGGTAGGATCAATTGAAGATTTACACAGGGGTCAAAATTTAAAAATGCTCCAATCATATTTAAAACTATACCAAATTATTTGTCTGATCATAAAGATTCCAAAAAGGTATAGTCTGGACTATCCATGACTGAATTCTATGGAGTTATAGTGGAAAAATATAAAAAAAAATGATGAGAAGGGGTCAAAAGTTAAAGTTGTTACAATTTTGGTAAAAAAAAAAAAAAAGTGATGCAGATTTTTTGTTGAGCTAATAGGATAAATTAATGGAATAGTTTTGACCGTGTTGAATGTTTGGTGTCTGCAGTAAAGGTCAAACAATGTCCACATCCACTGGATTCAATGGCATATAACATGATAACTAAGCATGACAAATAGTGCAAACTGTTACTTTTTACAACTCTATTGGTTGAGCAAGTATTTTTCCCCCCTAACTCCATAGAAATCAAATCAAATCAATTTTATTTATATAGCGCCAAATCACAACAACAGTTGCCCCAAGGCGCTTTATATTGTAAGGCAAAAGCCATACAATAATTACAGAAAAACCCCAACAGTCAAAATGACCCCCTATGAGCAAGCACTTGGCGACAGTGAGAAGGAAAAACTCCCTTTTAATAGGAAGAAACCTCCAGCAGAACCAGGCTCAGGGAGGGGCCTGGTTCAAAGTCCCTGTTGTGTCGTGAAGGACTGGAGAACAGACCCTACTTTGAGCTGAGCTGTCTGACTTTCAAAGTCAGCAGCAAAGCTGTTGGTAGCGTATAAGATAACTAATATGATGGTCTTGCCAAAATGGCGGAGACAGTCATAAATGTTATCCACATTAATTTGCATCACTGTTACACAGAGTAAAAGTATTAAAAACTTGAGGCTGTAATTGTTGCTGAAGGTGCCTCAACAAAGTATGGGACAAAGGGCATGAATACTTGTGTACATGTGATTTCTTAGGTTTTTTTTTTGTTGTTGTTTATAATAAACTTGCAAAAATTTCAACAAATGTTTTTCATGTTGGCGTTATGGGGTGTTCTAAGTAGAAGTTTGAGGGAAAAATGAATTGACTCCATTTTGGAATAAGACTGTAACAACAAAATGTGGAAAACATGAAGTGCTGTGAATACTGTTCTGTTGCACCGTAAATTATTACTGATTTTGTACATAAACAGTGCTGTTTGCAATACAATGTCATACAGTTTAAATATTTTACATATTAAAAATAATGCCTTAATATGATCATGAAACCCAACATTGTGAACAATTTGAATGGCTCTTTTTTTGCAGTATAAAGAGTGAAGGTAGGTATTTCTCTTATAAGAAATAATATTGTAATATAGTGTTTACAGGCTGACAGAACTGTTTGTATTTTTTAGCATTTATGGCGGTTTAGTGGCAGTGTGAATGAGTCTGACTCTTGAACAGAGTGATGCTGTGCTCTGAATAAGCTTGCTGAAGCGGCAAGCAGAGAGAGAGACACGTGTGAACTTTTCCAGACGGTAGGTTTGGATGAAACATAACAATTGTGTGGAACAGGGATTGAAACTCGAGGTGGCCAAACAAAGCCTCAGTGATGGTCCTTCACAGATCTATTCATAGAAACACAGGTTGGGTGTCTCAGCACATCCATCAGTGTCAGAGAGTTAATACGTATGTTGTATAATTCTATGTTTTGGAAAAAGGCTGTTTTTAGTTCATATAGAGCTCTATGACACAACTGTCAAAGGTGTGTCGAGAACTCAGAGACATGATTGCGAATCGTGTTTTAATATGACTAAGATTCTGAAAAAATTAACTTATCCTTTAACTTATGCCTATTTAACCCTCAAATGACCAAGTTATTTTAGTGACTAATATAATCGACTGGGGTTATTTATGACCCTATTAACTTTACATTGGAATACTTCTATATAAACAATTGTTTTAGGGTTCTTCATATTTATTTCACTGTCTAATATATTTGTCCATCATCCTTTTCATCCTCACTCTGGGCATCAAGAATTAGTCTCAATGCTTGTGCAGCTGTAAATCTTGCTATTCTAGGTCTGTTGACTATGCTTCCTTGCAAAACAGTAAAATATAATGATTAGAGTTGGCAAATTACAAGTCATGTGACCCTGCACAAGTTTGGATTATACTTGCCACACGGATCGGCCGATCCTTGCAAAATTCGGTGAACACATGCAGGACAAATAGATTGACAAATTCATAGTAGAAAACTTTTCTGATTAAAATTAGAAAAATAGTGCACAAAAACATATTGCCAGAGTCATAAATGACCCCACTCAGTTGCTTGAGGGTTAACTGGGGTGAGGTTAAGACAGGGCTGGTGCTAGCCATTTGGGTGCCCTAAACACAAATGCTTTGTGGTGCCCCCCCCCCCCCCCCCCCCCCGAAATGAACAATAATTCAGAATTTGTCAGTGCAGTTATCTTTAAATGTACATAATGTACAATGTTTTTTGTTAACAGCTTTTTTACATTAGCTAAACTATGGAATTTTACTTCATACAGCCAAAGTGTTTGACCATTTTAATAGCAACATACAGAGAGACAGTGAGACTGTCTCTCTGTGCAATTTAAGAAAAAAAAAAAAAATTAAGAAATCCCCAAGTAGAACTCAACTTAATTTTCAACCAGTTGTTGGGGACATTACTATTTTTCATTCAAGTTCAATTTCACTTCATTGGAGAGGGGTCTTAATTTTGATGTCATATTTACACTGATTACGGACTTGAAGAAAAAAATAACCTGATCTTTTTGATAACCTTATCTTTGGAGGGTTCTATCAGACAGGACACAAAATAGTCAATTACTGTGAAATGACCCAACTCCTGTGATGGCTGTTCTGTCCCTCTCATTGTTTCCTCCCAAAACAAAGCAATTGGTAACGGTGAGAAAGTAGACAGGACTGCCAAAAATGTTTTACTATGACTAAGACAGTAAAGTGTTTGATCTTTGGGACATATTGATCTGTCCTATGATATTTGAGAGGAGATTAGAGAAAGCTTGCCTATGTCCTTGTACCTAAAGTGGACAGACAGAGGAGTAACAGTCTCCAGGCAACTCAGGGGGAGGAAGGCAGCCACAGCACCCTCCAGTCACAAGATACACAACTGATAAATGACTGATTAGTTACACAGAAAGGGCCAACATCCCTCGGTCAACAGTAGCTGAGTGGATTGCAACAGCAGCCACGAGGAGGAAATACTGATCCACTGCTTTAATCCACAGGAGTGAAAATTACATGTTCTACTAAAGCGCTGCTGTTCTATATTAAATGTTTAACCTGCTATTGAGATGTGTGGCATTAGCATGGGTGCAATTTGGTGGGGGATAGGGGGGACATGTCCCCCCACCTTTACAACCAGGGGGGACAGAATATGGTATGCCCCCGCACCTTCTGACATATATGTGTGTCCTTGAAACATGCTGTGCCAATCTTATGTGCAAACCATGTCAGAATAGTATCTTTGTTTCTGCAACTTTGTATTTTTTAGCAGCATTGACTTGTTTACAACACCTGTTTCTTGTTTGTCACATTCTGAAATTTCTGGGACTGCATTTGCCCAGATTTGAAACCAAAAATAATTGCCTCTAGGGACTAGTGTCTACATATAAGTATCAATGGACCATATGCTAATTTACTAAATTCTGAAAGTTAGAAAAGGAAATCAGAAAAGCTATCTGGGACCTCAGAAAGCCCATCTGTAATTATTGCTTGATCTCCAAAATCAGTCTATGCAAGCGAAATTATGTTCAGTATGAGTGTTGTCATTAGTGCCACTTCGAAAATTAAATTCATGATAAGTAATTTACCCTAAACTTATGATCTGTTGTTTTTTCAAAATTATGCAAAAACAAATCTTGAGAAAAATACAATATGCGATAATATGCGATATGCGATAGTTAATAATTATTAAGAGCCTGTTCTTTCATATTTATGAATACATTTTACCACATTGCAGTTTTTTTTTTTTTTTTTTTTTTTTTTTTTAATAAAAACTCAACCTATCATTCTTTTTGAGTTCTACACATGTGGTGATACCTTATTTACACCAGGATGCTAATGAAATCAATGCTGGCTATTCTCAGAAAAAAAAGTACTTATATCCACAGTTTCAAATTGCATAAGTCAAATGGTGTCCACTTTATGGTCCTCTCAAAACATTTAAATTACTGTTCTGGATGCTCAGAATGCATCTGAGCTTATCTAGAAACTGTTGGCTTCTGGGGGCCTAAAGCGGCCCCACATCCCCGGCCTATGGGCTTCGGCTCTGCAGGCCTCGCACTTTGCCCCCCCCAATTTCTAGTTCTAAATTGCGCCCTTGGGCATTAGGGTAGGAGTTCGAATGATATCTTCCAATGTTTCTACTACAATAGTGACAAATAACATTTCATCTGAGTTTTTAGCTGTATTAGCTACAAAAATGTAATGCATGTATACCTTGTACCTCTGTACGCCTTGAATGGGGTGGGAAGATACAATCCTTCACCTAACACTACATTATTAGATAGAACCCTGTGACAGCTAATTAAGAAAAATCCTGATATGTACTCCAGTGGCTTGTTCCCCCTAAAAGTACCTTAGACTGAATGGGGAACATACTGTGCATGATACTATCCAGCAAGCTGGAGTCTCAGCACCCACTGGCCTGTGGCCATTCCCCTAGTGGCACTCAAAACTACCAGGCAAATATACTATCTACAAATAAAAAACAGGAACACTCAGGTCATCTACAGGCAATGACAGGACTGGTTTTGATTAACTGTAAGAGTATACTGTCCCTAAAAAACAGGCAACCTTATTGAAAATCACTCAAAGCTCCTTTGAGACGTCGGTGGCTGTGATTTGCTGGATCGTGGTTTCAACATCCAGAGCTGGAATGCTGGACATAATAATGAAATGGTGTAACTAATGAGATCAATCATGTTCCTGCTAGAATTGAATCTTTACTTAACCAGGTTAGTCCTCAATCTCTCACGAGCGCCACTAGCTTTGCTTATGGCAAGCTAAAAGTGGACGCTCTCGTTTTGGCCGAACAACTGTCCAGTTTCTGGATATTCTGTGTTAGTATGCATACATGGCCGACGTGCTTGATGAATTCCTGCACAAAAAGTAGTTCCCAGATAATTGTGATATATTCCTGTGAGATGAGTATATCTTTTAATTCTAAAATTTACCAGTAATAAAATTATAAAGACAACACAAAATAAGCCCTGTTTTAATGAAACAGTTCAAACCTGGACCTTTCATGGTCCCCATAGTCAAAGGTTATGTAATCAGAAGGAAGGTAACACATGGTGTCACACTAGACCTTCAAGTGGATATGACACCTAAAACAATAGGTAAAACTGATATAAATATCAAAATATACATACAGTATAGTAAGTTGAAAGTGGTTTTAATTTATTATCACTGAGAAATAAAATTTGTACAGTTTCTCAAAAGTGTGTTTCTTGGAAAGCGCACTGGCAGCATTCCATCAGCGGCCACGTGATGCGGCCACGTGATGCCTTGACGTCACAACGTGTAGAGTCCCGACTTTGTCTGTTAGATTGACAACAGGAACAGATAGAACTCAGCATGGACAGTGACCAGATCGGACTCCTCTTCAAGTGTGGATTATTTCTGACTCAGATCCTGAGGATGTCGCAGCAGTGATTAGACCCTACAGATTGGAGCCGTATCTTTCGGATGAACATTCAAACCAGGAGCATTCTGGCAGCGAAAATAATGCCGACGGTGTTCATGGCGGGGCCGAAGCAGAGGCAAGAGTCGTGCCAATTCCGATGGATTTTGAAAGGCTGCAGAATATGGAATGGTAAGGGAGGCTTTGATTTTTGTTGCTTCTGTTTATAACACTATAATTATAGCAGTTTTGATTCTAGCGTCTGTTTACTGCCTTTGTTATTGTTCCGGAGCCGCGATAGTGTAGCTACTGCTTGCGGACCACCGTCATTACCTTCGGGTTTTTGCCGTTTTTGAGTGTCTGGCATTGCATTCATCCGTGTTTAGTTACATTATTTTCATGAAAGAATAGGAAATAAACGATGAAAGTTTCGAAAAAGATCGCCGAAAACAACACTGAACATGCTGCCGCCGTGTTCACTACGTATTGCACTGATATTTTTACAAGTTCCTTGACCATTTCAAGATTATTGTGAACATATTATTTGGGGTTGACATTTTATGTGTTCCTGTGAGCGGTGAGAACATGGAGACAGTAGAGGAAAGTGTCTGCTGTTGGGAGCAAATGCATGTGTGCGAGCGGAGTGAGCGGCAGCCAGACATTTCATGCATCACACAACACCGCGGCTTTCGATCAATCTGCCTGGGCTTGAAAAGGCTAAAACCTTTCGCCCTTGTGTTTGTGCAATATGCTGCTACACACTGGTCAGGCATATCGACAAACAAGTCCAAGAGCTGTGTTTAATCAAAGTTTCTGCTGCTAAAAAAAGTGTAAACAATGACTGCCAGGTGCGCAAGCCGATACAGTCTACACGTAGTGACGTATTTCAGGTTTGGTGCTCAGCGGGAAGCTGCTCATGAGGTGTGCACATTTTTCAGTGGTGGGACGTTCAAATGTTGTATATAATGGGAGAACTGCGTCCATTTTCCCAAAACGCTTAGGTTGACCGAATTATATAATCTTTGTTACATGTAATAAGTCTATGTTGTCTTTAAGTGTCATATCCACTTTTAGTCACTATACAGAGTCTAGTTCAAGTTGGAGGAAAATTCTTCAGCTTTTTTTTCACTCACTTTCACTCAGGTGAAATTACTGCTGCCTCCCTCTACTGGTCATTTGTTATATTGTATAAAAAAGTGATATTGTCAAGCCTTGGACTTGGTTCTTGGACTTTCTCTTTTTAGACATGACAAATCAGACATACAGTTTGTGTTTGTATGGAAGGAAAAAGGATACATTTTTTTCCACATTTAAAAACACCAAAACTATGAATATATGAAGCTGCACTTTGAATGATGGAGTGCATTTACATGTCTACATTGTTATTAGGAATGTTCTGTTGATACATTTTACTTGTGAGTGTTGCCAAATCTTGACAGACCCTTTATTCTGAAGCTTATTCCCTCATGCTGACTTTCACATGCAGAATTGCTTTTTCAATTTCTGTCAGTTGACTTCCAAATATACATTCTAAATGCAGTCTGCACAGAAACAATGAGAATGTGGCAGGGTGCCACTCAGCCTCGCATCCCGTTGTGTCACTGCACGCCTCTAAATTATTCAGTGTCACTCAAATATTGATATGGAAATCACAGCTGACTGAGAGTGAAAGGCAGGAAGTGCGAGCGTCCACTTTCTGCTGTCCCCCAGGTGCTGGCAGCTCCTATGTTCATTTAGCACAAAACGAACAGTAAGCAGTAAAAAATGAGGGTGAGTTATTGAAGTAATTCTCACAGAAGAACAACATATATGTGATGTAATTTGAGCTCTTGATTCTGAAGCCCGGCATTAGTAAATGGCCGCAGAGGCAGCGTCTGCCTCTAAATGCATCGACCCCACAGTGTGTGTCTGACTGCAGAATAAGCTCTTCCTCTTCACACCTGATGGCTAAATGAATATGGACATGCTGCAATTAGTGTGCTGTCATTCCCTCTTTCAGGGATTTTTCATTGCCAGTAGCACTGCAGTGGGATTATAGTTGCTGTCTGTGCATGCCATGCATGGCTGATTAGGAGTCCAAAGGTCAGGACCAGGAAGAGGTTGCTCTGAAATAGCTTTTGATAGACACAAAGAACAAAAGGTTTTGCTAAATGTACCCTACCCTTTGCTAAATGTAATAGTTATAGATTTCCACAATTTATTTTGCTAAATTTCAGATTATGACATTTCATACCTGTCCAGATTAGTTCCAGTGTGGTTTGAGTGAGTGCTGTGTGAGTATGTTTGGTCAGAAAATTTCCCACGCCTCATGTCCATATTTTTTTTTTCTCCTGAGCGGTGGTGTATTTTTTGTTCTCATTTGCTGTACATGAGCCACACAGAGCTTCCTCCAGAAAAAAACTCCACACTCAGTGACTTTTTTTGTGCAGCCACAGTGTGTCTGAACTTTTTAGAAACATGCTGTGATCTTTCTTTATTTGTGAAGGGACAGTGCAAGTTCATGTACATCACCATACAGTGAGGTAAACAAGCCAGATTATAGCCATCGGCTGATTTCTATCTGTTGTCTCTGGTTCGTGTTTCACAGCATGCTTTTGATTGTATAAGGAAACCAGAGTGCCCGAAGAAAAGCCACACAAACACGGAGAGAACATGCAAACTCCACACAGAAAGTGTAGGAAGCGATCCCACAACCTTCTTGCTGTGAGGCATCAATGCTAACAACAAAGCCACTGTGTTGCCAAACAAAAATCAGTGGAGTGTGTTTTTATGCAACCAATCAGAGGGGGCACAACCTTTCTCCCTAAAGAGTGAAGTTTGTTTTTGTGATCTCTATCAATTCAGCTGATTTGTCAAACCAAATCCATCACAATTGAAAACCCATCTGTGACAGCACAATGGACAGATGCCATATCCCTGCTGCAAAATTCTTCTTCCAAAAAAAAAAAAAAAAATCCAAAAGAGAAGACATCCATCAGACAGCTAAGTGACATAATTTTACAAAAATGCTGCTTTAGAATGTTCCAGATCTCTACTGTGTAGTTCCCAGTGGGTGGTACTGTTGCACTGTATGGCACTCACTCACTCACTCACTCACTCACTCACTCACTCACTCACTCACTCACTCACTCACTCACTCACTCACTCACTCACTCACAAAGCTGACTCATTGGATTGGATTCCCATCTAATAAATATATGTAGTCAATCAATCAATCAATCAATTTTTTTTATATAGCGCCAAATCACAACAAACAGTTGCCCCAAGGCGCCTTATATTGTAAGGCAAGGCCATACAATAATTATGTAAAACCCCAACGGTCAAAACGACCCCCTGTGAGCAAGCACTTGGCTACAGTGGGAAGGAAAAACTCCCTTTTAACAGGAAGAAACCTCCAGCAGAACCAGGCTCAGGCTCAGGCTCATGTAGTCCCAACTAAATTCAATTATCTGGCATGGATGTGCTTTATTTGAGTTGGGGCTACATTGTACGAGGTCTGTTAGAAAACTATCCGACCTTTTTATTTTTTAAAAAACTATATGGATTTGAATCACATGTGATTGCATCAGCCAAGCTTGAACCTTCTTGCGCATGCGTGAGTTTTTTCACACCTGTCAGTTGCGTCATTCGCCTGTGGGCAGGCTTTGAGTGAGCACTGGTCCACCCCCCTCATCGGATTTTCATTGTCAGGGAAATGGCTGAGCGATTGGAGCAGCGCTGAATCAAATTTTTCCAGAAACTGTGAGAGACAGCCAGGTGGAAACCATTTGGAAGATTGAGACGGCTTTCGGTGAGGATACTCTGGGCGTCACACAGATTAAGGAGCATTACAACCGGATTAAAGACGGCCCACAGCTGCGGAGGGCGCGCCGTGCTCTGAGCGGCCATCGACAGGCTGAAACGACCAGATCATTTCCAAAGTGAAGGCTGTGTTGATCCGGGACGTCGTCTGACTACCAGAGAAATTGTGGAAGAGGTGGACATCAGCACTTTTGCGGCACATTCCACTGTTACAGGAGATTTTGTGATGAAAGACGTGCGGAGGAATTCGCGCTTTGGGACGGAGCTGCAATAGCGCACAACAAAAAGCACGTCCGTGTTGGAAACCATTCGGAAGATTCAGACGGCTTTCGGTGGTTTTTCAGTCGAGTGAATATCCAAGAAATTGTGTAACAGCTGGGCATGTCACAACTTCTTGTCCTGTGAGACTTCCAACACGGACGTGCTTTTTGTTTGACGCAAACACATGGAAAACATGCAAACTTAACACAGAAAAGCCACAGGTGGGAATCGATCCCATGACCTTCTTGCTGTGAGGTGTCAGTGCTAACCACTAAGCCACCATGCTGCATGGCATGTATTTTATTTTTTTTTTATTAAACATTGTTTTAAAATCTTTTTCAAATACCATACTACTTTTGTGACGTAAAACATGGATAAGATGTATATTCACTAACAATTTGAGCAGATTCTATGTTTTCAGCTTCAGTGCCAAATTATATCTTTCATACAGTTTTTTATAAATATAAATAAATATATGTCTCAAATTCCAAAAGTAACTGTTCTGACCATTTTGATATGCAACACATGGACATGCAGATACCTTCAAAAAGGGTTTTCTTAAGGGATAATCAAATCAAGAAAATCCCCTTAACCCAGCAGATGAACTCAACTGATTCACAAGGTTAAAAGTGAGCCACTCACCAGTTTGTTGTACATTATGATCACTTCCAGTACTGTGTATCAGTGTAGTCATATCGTTTAAATTAAAATCATTTTCCACTTTGTTTGAATTGTTACATGCCTCTTGAGTGAGTATTCACTCTTGTTCCTCTGAAGGTGGACTTTGTGCTCTTTGGCGTTCAGAGTGTGAAACAAGTGATTCTCTGTTTGCCTGCAAACTGGCTTTAATCCCAGTTTGACCATCTCTGCAAACACAAAGCTCTCTCTGAGTTTTCTAACAGAGGTGGGAAACTATTCAAATACAGCCGGGCCTGTAACACCCACTTGGATTATTTTCTCTTGCTTTACTGTCACATTTGTGATTGTACTGTGAGTCGTCTGTCACCCCCCCAACAAGTGTGTTTGCAGTCAGAGGATGCAGGTAAAGCCCCTTTCGCACCAGGGCTGCTTTGAGTTGCTTTGTGTGGCGTCTTGATGCAGGAATGTCTGCGTCATGTGCGTGCAGCAGGGGACAGAGAGGTGAGGACACAGCCTGCAGGTCCTCTGCACAGAAGAATCAGGGTGCACAGTTTGGCTGCAGACAGACTGTGCACTCTGATTTCTTTTCTAGTTTATATTTGTTCTTGTGCTGAGCTGCAGGTCTGCGCTCTGAGTTCTGCTATAGTTTATCTTTCTTCCTTTCACTGCGTGTCTGGAGTTATACTTGATGTGGACATGTCCTGTCTCTGGCAATCAGTCTGTGAGCAGGATTTATGTCCTTTTTTGTGCTTTATTTAACACAGTAATGAGAGAGTTTGAGGGGAGAGTGAGAAACTGCAGCAGCCAGACTGCAGTTTTACTCAGTGGTGTCAAAAGTACACACATTTGTTACTTAAGTAGAAGTATAGATACTGCAGTTTAAAAACACTCTGGTAAAAGTTGAAGTATCAACTTGACCTCTTTACTCAAGTAAAAGTGAAAAAGTATGTACTCCAAAACCTACTTAAAGTATAAAAGTATAAAGTAACCTTAAAAAAAAAAAAAAAAAAAAAAAAAAAAGGTAGATGCCACTATATGAATTGAAAGCTTAATTTAAAAACTGATTCATTCTACATGTGGCCCAAGACCCAAAACCCCAAATTACCCCCCAACACCACCTGCACGAAAATGTTTCAATTCTAGAAGCTGTGAAATGCAATCTGGGACTATTCCAGACAATAAACTGCAGTGAGTGCAGCATCCATTTAGTGAGAAAAAAAAAAAAAAATACTTTCCTTATTCAGATTCATTCCAGTAGTATTCTGCTCTTACTAGGATGCAGCAGTTTTCTAGCTTGGCAGATAGTTCTGGAGGAAATAACTGAAGAAATTAACAAACTGAAAATATGGTTTGACCGAAACAAACTGTCATTAAACTTAAATAAAACAGGGATGAAATGGAGGTGTAAGAGTTACTAGGTGTTCACAGGAAACACTTATTTCTGTATGTATGTATTTATTTATGTTCATTGTTAGTTGCTTTTATATTTTATTTTCTGTTGTGTTTCTATTCAGCTTCTTTTTGTCTCTTTCTCTGAAATTGTATATAATAATCATTAAATTATTAACATATAAACAAAAATAAATTTAAGAAATCTTACAATTTGAAAACAAATGCACCCGAACGTGAAGACAACTGGAACTGCTTCATGCTAACTTTTAACATTGAAAATGCCATAGACATGCTAACGCGTTAGCGTCGCTCCCATTTTTAAGTTATAAAATACATCTATCAACTGTTTCAGAAGACCATAACAGGTCGGTTTAACATAGAAAAGGTAAATAATACTCACAGAAGTATGCTCTTTAGGGTTTTAGCGGGGGAAAATTAAGCGAAAGAAAGAAAGCATAAATGAAACAATAGGTCGAAGCATTGCTTCAATCTGCGAACCACTGCTTCGATTGGTTCAAAATCCATTCCTTTATCTTCATTGATCCATGTTTCTGATATAGCAATTATGTTAAATATTCTTTAATGTTGTTAAAGTTTGCATATAGACTTCTGCTGTTGAAATGGATTATTGATAATTTGTTATCCGTTTTAATGATCCGATTAAACTGTTCATCTGTATAATAGCAACAACTGTCATTGATATTTGAGAAGAAATTATTGTCCGGGTCTGTATCGTGCTCCAAGTCCAGTACATTGTGGTCTGTGTATTTAAATGTTCTCAGTTCTAGTTTTCCATGATCAGCAATCCTGTGAGTTATATCCTTCTTGTCTCCAGATGTAGATGATGTAGTAGATGAATAGGTTCCTCTGGTCTGTGTCATGGTGTTGTGATGTGTTTGTGTCCTCATACCTTATTGATCGTATTTGTCCAGTTCCTCGATGTTCCTGATTACCATAACCTTCGCTTGTTCTGGTGTTCCATTCAATTTGATAAATGTTTTGCAGTTGGATGTCCATGTCTGTTGAATTTTTCCCTGCTTTTTTAAGAAACAAGCTTTCCTGGTGATGTCTGCGTTTCTTTTGGTCAGATGTTCAATGATGAATACGTTTGTTCCTTTGAGTTTCCGTCCCTGTTTTAACAATGCCATTTTATGTTTTCTGTTGACAAACCTCATTATAACTGCTCGCTTGTCTCCATCCTCTCTCCTGGGCAGGGGGTGGCACGCTTCGATGTTATTACAGTCCATTTGAATGCCTTTAGATTGCAGGAAGTCAGCCAGCTGTTGTTCCACTGAGCTGGCCTCCTGCTCGCTGTCTTCTGACACCGCCCGTGTGTAGGATCGAGGTTTAATATGAATTCCTGTAATAATAACATCGTTCATCCTTGTGTACTGTTCCAACTCCGCAACACGGTTCTCCAGGTGCACCAGACGCCGGTCTTTCTCAGCATTCTGGATCCGGAGAGCCTTCACTTATTCCACCAGCTCCATAATGGATTTCTGCTGCATTTTAACAACAGAGATTTCCTCAGACAAAAAGTCCAGGGACTTCTTGATATTATCTCCCTCCTCCGCCGTCAGTGCCTTCTTCGGACCCATGGTCAGATAAATCTGCGCTGGCACCTCGGTAAAGCCATGCTGGTGGAACTGCGCTGGCACCTTGGGCTTCAGGTGGAGCCGCGCCGGTGGATGTGCGCTGACACCTCAGCAGCGCACATCCACCGGCGCTGAAGCCAAGAGTAACGAGGCTGTTTGTTTTAAAAATGTATGGAATAGAAAGTACAGATACTTGTGTGAAAATGTAATAAGTAGAAGTCAGAAGTAGGCAGAAAAATAAGTAATGGAGTAAAGTATAGATACCTAAAAAGTGTACTTAAGTACAGTAACAAAGTATTTGTACTTCGTTACTTGACACCTCTGGTTTTACTGCATTGTGTACATGGTATAAAAACAATCCTGCGTGATTTATCCTTCGGGAAAAATGGGACACAGCAGGAATCATAAATTGGCATTGGGTAACGTTGTATTGTGAGGGTGTGGCTTCCATTCATGTTGAGTACCGTCAAGTTGCTCTGACTTACGCTGAAACCACTTGATTTCTGCATCAAACACAGGACGTAAAAAAAATTAAACATTTAATTTTTGGCGTCCGATTTGCTTCGTCCTTTGCGCCCCTCGCGCTGTTGTGGCGTTGCGCTACACCATCTGGGCACTGGGTTGCTTCCACGTGGCATCATCATGACATTGCACCACGCAACTTGAAGTGGGCTCAGTGTGAAAGGGGCTTAATGTGATGGCACACAGAGTGATTTTGTTAGTTACATAAAGCTCTTTGAAATAGGCCAGCCTCTTTGTACTGTACTCAGCTATACTCTGTGCAAACAAACACAGGGGACTGTGTGCTCCAGAGAGGCTTCGATTGGATAACAGCTTACATAATTAGGCTGCCTGGGAAGAGCACAGCAGAGGGCACAAGGCAAAGACAGCCTGTGTCATCCAAATGAGCTGGTAAGAGAACCAGTATTTCAGGAAGATTCAGCAGGCTACCTGACACCCTGAAAACTCGGCTTTCATTTTGTGTCACTCTTTTATTGCTGGCTATTTGCAATAATGAAGAAAGCAGCTCTGCAGAAAAAACACCTTCAGGTTTCTGTAGCTCAACTCATGTGGTTAAAAATTTACAGTCTTTTGTTAGTTTAATAACACACAATTAAGTAATTATATTGAATTAAATAGTATAATACTTGGTGTGCTACTGTGAATTATTAACTTATTAACTGTCAGGTCACAGCCAGTGAAGTGTTGGAAGTCAAAGATGACAAAGGAGATGAATGCCTAAAGATATGCTCTTCAAAATAAAGGCTCTTTGGTAAAGAACTTCATGTTCTCTTCAACAGGAAATTGACAAAACACAGAGGTGTTGTTTTGCACATTTTTTTAACTGAACGGTGAAGAAATTTTCCCAGATGAGGAAATCTGCAGTAACTAGTGTTCTTAATGTTTACCTCAGCCGGCACACAGAGGAGGGCCGAGGTTACGTGGCAGCTTAACCTCCGTGACACATCTGTCTGCTCCATTTTACTCCATTTCTTAAGGTCTGGGCAGGATTATTAGCACCCATGTATTTTAAGTATAGAATTTAAAATGTTTGAAGAAATAAATGCAAATGAACCAATTTTAAAAAGTGTCAGGGTTTGAGTTTTGCTTGGTGTTCTGTTTTATTTTGTTCTGTTGTTTTGTTCTGTTCTGTGTTTTGGGGCTGTCCTTGTTCTTTTAGCTTTTTAGCACAGTTGTTGCTTTGTCTTGTTCTGTGTTTTATTGTGTGTTTACCAAATGAGATCTCACTCACTGTAAACTAATTTTACCCAAGGGTATAATAATAAATTGAATCTTGAATCTTGTTAATTATTTTTGCATTTCATTGGTTTTGGTTTGTTTCTTCTCTTGCTGGGATTTTCTGCTTGGGTCTGCCTGTCTCTGTTTCTCTTGTCTCTCTCTCTCTTGGATCTTGGTGATGGGTGTTTCCCTCTCTCTCTGGCCTGGTTCTGGTGCTTTCCATGCACACCTGTTCCTGATTTGTTGATTACCACCTGCAGTTATTTAAGCTCACTGGATGTGGTTGTCCCTTGCCAGTTTGCTGTGCCTTGTGCCTTCATTCCAGCTCTGTTCCTGCATTCCATAGTCCCGCCTCCCTCGTACCTAACCTCCAGCATGTTGCTTCGACCACACCTTTTTGCCTGATGATTTTTGTACTGCTGCTTTTTCTGGACTGCTTACTCGTGTACCGACCTCTGCCATCCTCAAAAGTAAAGCCTTCTAAAAACCAGAGCTGTTTGTTTGAGCCATGCATTTGTGCCCTGCAATTCCTGACCATCCAGCCTGATAAAAAGCAACTTAGTGACATGTGGTGTGCCTGTGGTGTGCCCACGCCAGGGTGCATAAGGACATTCCATAACAAAAGCTCACAAGACATCAGCTCACTCCCTTAATGACAAAAGATACAAAAACTCACCTTTTTTAAAAAGATAGAAGTTATTATAGAAATAATCACAAACATAAATATTTTGTTCACACAGTTTTTGTCCTCAATTTACACATTTACACATTTTCTGGAGGCGTTCTCATCTCCCACACCTCAGTTTCTCAATGTACACATTTAAAACCCTCTATGACCCACTGTTGCAGAATTACAACTTTTGTTATCCCCCCAAAAAACCCTATAATTTTTTCAGCTGCATGTGATATCTAGAATTTGTAATATTTTATATGTATAATATCATGTGATAAGTCCACTGTAAAAACAAAAAAGTTGTGTCAACTTAAAATTTCTTGGCAACAGTCTCCACTGGATTTTTGGGTTTTGAGGCCAACTAAAAATCTTAAGTTTGACCAAAGAAATACGTTTTTGTTGAGATAACTTATTATTCATGTGTAATGTAACTTAACTTTTTGAGTTGCATAAACAAAGAACTCAGAGAAATGAAAGCTGTGCCAACTTAGTTTTTGTTCAGAAAATGTACCTTTCATATGTATCACTTCACATTTCAAGTTCTACAAACTAAGAAATCTGAAAAATAGAAGATGTGCAAACATATTATTGTTTTTGTTCAGAAAATGTACCTTTCACATGTATCACTTCACATTTCAAGTTCTACAAACTAAGAATTCTGAAAAATAGAAGATGTGCAAACATATTATTTTTTGTTCAGAAAATGTACCTTTCATATGTATTAAGACTTCAAGTTTTGAGTTCTACATACTAAGACTCAACAACATGTCTGTCACACACATAACCAGTGGTAGACACACTTCCGATAATCCAATAACAGATAATTATAGAAGATAATGTTTTCATTATCGGGTTATCTTTTTAGATAAATTTAAAAACCATCATCGGACTAATTATCTTCCAATGAATTGCCATCCAATAACTTTTAGACTGATAACCTAGTACACTAAGCTGAACAGTGAAAAACATTTTTAAAACTATTAAAGCAGTTGAGACCTACCTGTTGAAAGTTTTCTAATAGGTATGTTGTTCTATCATCTGTAAGCAAAGGAGAACTGGAAACCAATTTAAAAAAAAAAAAATAAAAAATCACTTCTCAACACCGTACTGATATAATCGCAATATCACCAAGTCATCCAGAGGCATACATTTTTAACTTATGGTTCAAATTTTAACCAACTCATTTTGGACAAGTTATTTAAAATTACTGTCATGTCTGAAGCTTTATAAAGTGAAAATATCAGATATATGTTTTTGTTTTAAAATAATGTGCTAATTTTTAAGGTTTTGTGAGCACATGCTGTGTAAGGCAGCAATGCATTATGGGTAGCATAGGGTAATCTCAGACGTTCACGACAGGACAAGTGCATTTAAGACACTGTTCAGGCTCCACGGATAACAGCATTAAACTCTAGTGCATAAAACTCTCGTGAATATATTCTCTGGGTTTATAGACGTTAGTGTATTTGTGTTTGTTAAATTCCACGCATCTTAAAAGTTAAGTGTAGCAGACACGGATTATCTGGAATTTTGTTTGGCAAGTTTTCAAGGTCGCTACTGCCATCTACTGGCCAGTAGTGTTCATGGCAGTATTCGCCCCAAGAAGTACTAAGCGTCTGGGCACCAGTAGATGGCAGTGTTCTATTTATTTTGACCCGTTTTCCAGATGGTGGTCAAATCAACTTTTTGGCTTTGCAAATGGCTTTTTTTCTTTTTTTTTTTCTTTCTTTTTTTTTTTTTTTACAAATTAAATTTAAAGACAAAACAACAACAACAAAAAAATATTACAAGACAGCTCTGCGGTTGGATGCTTGTAGCTTTTAGCAGCAGGAGGTGGTCGTGAGATGTTAAAGCTTGTTACTCCACTAAACGATGCAGGACACGCGATTAACCTGAAACTCGGTCCAAAAAATTCTCGCACGAATGAAAAATCATCTGAAAAATGGCCAAAACACGCACAGTGTAAAGCCAACATTTATGTGTCAAGATAAGGCTTTTCAGAACTGACCAATTGTTAACCTTGTCCTTTGTTTTATCTGTTTTCATTATTTATTATTGCATTTTAACCTGTGAAGTGCTTTGTGACTTATGTCTGTGAAAGGTACTATATAAATAAATTTACTTACTTACTAATATTGAGTGCACGTTTTACAACATCACAAAAGTTTTAAAACATGCACACATCATCAAACGTGTGCACGGCATTAATAAAACATGCGCACATTCTCTCCACATGCAAAACATTTTGCGATGACACTTCCAGGGCTCCGTAAAAATGCCTGTTTTTACAAATAAAATGGAATATTTTACAAAAGCACATTTATCTTCAAACCAACACACGACACACGTCACATTAACGTGTTGGTTTGCATAATGAATGACTGAACCAATCAGTGTTTAGCAGAGGCACTTTTACCCAGAATGCTTTGTGGTCTGTGTTTGTTACAAAACCTCAGAATTAGTGCATTATTCAACATTAAAAGATATATGTTATATTTTAACTTTGTACAAATGACAGAATTGACATAAATGGAGTTATTCTATCAGTATTTTCACAAAACCATAAGTTAGTATGACTTTATTTTTCAAGACCTCCGCCTGACCGGAGTGTTGTAATTGATAGAGAGCTGATCTTGTGGCTGCTCTCTGGGTGCTTCTGTGCTGGAAGTGTTGTCACAAACAAGTTCTTCCAGCAGGGGCAAAATATTGAAAGAAAAATGATTACAATTAGTAGAGAACTGCTTTTGTGGGTGCTCTCAAGGTTTGTCTGTGCTGTGAGGGCAGCATAGTCAAACATTCTGGCTCATTCTTTGGGTCTTTTGTAGCTTTTGATGCTTTCAAAGCGATCGTGTTAAAAATTAATTTCAGCTTCTTAGTAATTGCAAGTGTACCAGAGACAACACCGGAATTTATCGGTTATCGATTATATGTAACTTCCGATACATTTTTGGGTGGTTTATCGGTTTATCTTTATCAAAGATAACTTTTCAGTTATCTGATTATCTGTTATCAAAGTTAATTTTTTGGTTATCTGTGCCCACCGCTGCACATAACAAACAAAACCAAGTCAGTTCAAATGTTGATTAACCTTAACTGTACAATTGTAAACACTTTTCTGTATCATACAGAGTCTCTCTCAGTCTCAGTTTATGTGAACTGAGAGGAATTTCCAAATAATATGCTTATTTGTTCCACATAAAAGCAAGTTTAGAATAAAAAGATGTTGCTGTTCTGAAATTTTTAAAACTGGTGGAAATGACTTCAGCTTGAATGCTTCAAAACTACATTTGTGTAAATCATTAATACACAAAATCCATGTCAAACCACTCTTGGAAATAGCCAATCTGAGGGACAGACCAAGAGCAGATGAAGGAGTTACACTGACAAAGATACACAACACACTTGAGAGTCACAATGCCAACATATCCAAATGACATATCCAAACTGATCCATGATACCTGGTATGCGATATATAGGCCCAACACCATAGTAGGAGAAACATGCCCATATCATGATGTTTGCACCACCATGCTTCACTGTGAACTGTGGTTTGAATTCAGTGTTTGGGGGTCGTCTCACAAACTGTCTGCAGCCCTTGGACCCAAAAAGAACAATTTTACTCTCATCAGTCCATAAAATATTCCTCCATTTCTCTTTAGGCCAGTTGATGTGTTCTTTGGCAAATTGTAACCTCTTCTGCACGTCTTTTATTTAACAGAGGGACTTTGCAGGGGATTCTTACAAATAATTTAGCTTCACACAGGCGGTAACTCGAGACTGTCTTTGATCATCCTGGATCTCATCAATGGGTGAGCCTTTGCCATTCTGGTTATTCTTCTATCCATTTTGATGGTTGTTTTCCATTTTCTTCCACGCGTTTCTGTTTTTGTTTTTTTTTTTTTGTCCATTTTAAAGCATTGGAGATCTATGTAGATGAACAGCCTATAATTTTTTGCACCTGCGTATAAGTTTTTTCCCCTCTCCAATCAACTTTTTAATCAAACTGTGCTGTTCTTCTGAACAATGTCTTGAACGTCCCATTTTCTTCAGGCTTTCAAAGAGAAAAGCATGTTCAACAGGTGCTGGCTTCATCCTTAAATAGGGGACACCTGATTCACACCTGTTTGTTTCACAAAATTGACGAACTCAATGACTGAATGCCACACTACTATTACTGTGAACACCCCCTTTTCTACGTTTTTTTTTACTAAGCCCAATTTCATAGCCTTAAGAGTGTACATATCATGAATGCTTGGTCTTGTTGGATTTATGAGAATCTACTGAATCTACTGGTACCTTATTTCCCATGTAACAATAAGAAATATACTCAAAACATGGATTAATCTTTTTAGTCACATAGCACTACTATTATTCTGAACACTACTGTATGACATGGGCATGTAGAACTTATGTCTGTTTAAAATTAGACATAAGTTCTACAATCAGGTCAAGCAAAGGTCAATCTCTCCACTTCAGACACACAGAACATGCATACACCAACAATGGTAAAAAATGGTAAAAATTTTAAACTTCAGTGTTGAGCTCTCTATCCCTTCTTTGTATTTTCTGTGCCCTCTATGTTCAGCGGATTCTGTGTGTTGATTGTGGGTACAAAATACAATCATATTTTGTAACCACAATCTAAACAATGTACTAAAACAGTTTTTAACAGTTACATAATTTGTCTCTAGAAAAAGCAAAGCGATTTTCAGTATTGGTCCTGCTCAGTACTGCAAAAATGCATATAATTGAATTTTAAAATAATCCTTAAACGTGTATTTTCAAGTGATAAATTAGAATCGAATCACTGCTTTTATAGGCACTTGCACACACTCCAGGTGTAAATAAATATTTAATCTTCATCCTTTTGTTCTGGTAACACCACTTGACATTCTCAGGGGAAATCCATATTTTATTTTGTAAAGGAAAAGGTTCACAAACTATTAAATTTACATGAAACTACGAGAAATACAAAATATACAATTTTGGAAACCTGATGGAAGCTTTTGACAAGATTTATTAAAACATTTTTGAATTGCTCATCATGCAAACTCTTTTTTTGCCACTGGCCCATGAATTAATGTTTAAAAGCATGTTAAATGATGTATATTTTGATTTATAAGTCGCAGGACCAGCTAAACTATGATGAAAGTGTGACTTGTAGTCCGGGAAAATACAGTAATCTGTAGCACAGTAGGTTGTATTTTATTTCCTGATACTTGTCTTTTCATGAATTAAAGTAATGTGTTTAATGTCAGACTGACATTACTGGCATAATTATCTTAAGAATCGGGAGTAGTATTGGGATTTTTTTTTTTTTTTTTTTTGCACTGATTGTATTATCGATTCACTAACAAAAGAACATGACATTTTTCATGAAAGGGAAATTTCTTGCAGGGCTCTTGGTTCACAGTTAGTTGATTGATTGTCTCATAATAATTCACTACTTTACATTAAGAACTTAAAGAAACAATTTTGGGTGGGAACTTACCTTCGTATTGCAAATGACAGCAGCCAGCTGCTGCTGCTGCATCAGTCAAACTTTGCCTCTTAAGTGGCCGGGCGAAGCAGCCGAACCTCCGCAGCGTGTCTATGCCAACACAACCCTCTGCACTGTGCTGGAGAAAGGTTCATCTTAGTACACCGCTGCCGTAATTTCTTGTTTTTTCTTCTAAAATAAGGTCTAATTTTCAGGTGCTTATCATGCACAAGTTCAAGCAAAATATGTAAAATATTTAGACTTCCCACCATCGCCACTACAACACATCTGATACAAAAGGCCAAAATATTCTCTTTTATTACCACCAAACTTGCATAATTCATATTAAACTTACTATTAACCCTCTAGGGTCTGAGCGCATTTTTTAGACAGTTCACTCGCCTGGCATAAATGTTTTATTATTGCTGTTAACAGCTCTCCCTGCATCCCACAATCAAGTTTTACGTCTCTGTTTTTTTTTTTTTTTCAGGACAAACTGTTCTTTCATAATATATATGCTTTTGTTGTGTTTTATAAGTGTAATGAAGGTTTACAATTACAAATAACAAAGGAAAAGTAAAGCGGAAATTAATTTTCCACACACATTTATTCAAAGCCAGTGGTGGGCACAGATAAACCAAAAAAATTAGCTTTGATAACAGATAATTGAAAACTTATGTTTGATAAAGATAAAATGATAAACCACCCAAAAATGTATCAGAAATTACAGATAACTAATAAATTCCAGTATTGTCTCTGGTACATTTGCAACTACTAACAAACTGAATTTGAGTTAACACCTCGTTTCGGGTAGCATCAAAAGAGCCAAGAGACCCAAACAATGAGCCCACACTTCTGTCTTTGAACATCTTGCTCCCTGCTGGAAGCTATTGTTTACAACATGACTTCCAGCACAGACGCAAGCTGAGAACAGCCGCACAGCCCAGCTCTCTAACCAATCACAAAACTCCGGTCAGGCGGAGGTCTTGGAAAATAAAGCAATGCTGACTCATGGTTTGGTGTATAAATAAAATGAATACTGATAGAATAACTCCATTAATGTAAATTCTGTCATTTGTACAAAGTTAAAATGTATATTTTAATGTTGAATAATGCACTAATTCTGAAGTTTTGTAACAAACACAGACAGATCGCAAAGGATTCTGGGTAAAATGTTTCTCTACTAAAGACTGATTGGTTGAGTCATTCATTATGTAAACCAACACAATGTGACGTGTGTCGTGTGTTAGTGTTTACAGATAAATGTTTTTTTGGAAAATATTCCACTTTTTTATTTGTAAAAATGCATTTTTTACGGAGCCGTGGAAGTGTCATCACAAAATGTTTTGTATGTGGCGAGAATGTGCACTCATTTTATTATACTGTGCGCACATTTTATTATATAGTGCGCTCGTTTTAAGCATTGTTTGAGTAAAACACTTGGCATGATCTACTTAAACATGGCCACCATTTGTAAAACGTGCACTCAATATTGTCTTGACACATAAATGTTGGCTATTAGCCAACAAACCAGCAGACAGTGTAATACATTTCCCCATTAGAAATGGATGTGGTCAGAGTGTATCATCATGGTTTGGGTGCACAAGGACATATAGAGAACTCCAGCCACCCAGCATGACATCATCTGGAGTTTAAGCACATTAAAAAGGATGCTGAGGATGAAGCGTCTGCCCGTCATGACAATGACAATTTAGATCATATTATGAAGTTCATTTTGAACGAAAGGAAAATGTGCGCACGTTTTATTAATTCGAGGGCTCAATTAAAGGAAAATGTGCACACAAATTATCACGGCCAGGAAACGTGCGCACGTTTTATTAATTTGAGAGCACGTTTTATTAATTTGTGGGCTCAATTAAAGGAAAACGTGCGCAAAAATTATCATGGCCAGAAAAAAATATCACTTTAAATGACCTCTCCTGGGTTTCGTACTCCCATCGAGAGTTTTTGTAAATTAAGTTTGAGCTGTCGCCCAGTACAACGATTGAAAATATATCAGTCCAGCTTCAGGGCCAATACTGCGATGAACACTACTGGCCAGTAGATGACAGTGGAGACCTTGAAAATGTGCCAAAACAAAATTCCAGATAATCCGTGTCTGCTACATTTAAGATGCATGGAATTTAATAAACACATACACAATAACAATGTCTATAAACCCAGAAAATATATTCATGAGAGTTTTAGGCACTAGAGTTTAACGCTGTTGTCCGTAGAGCCTGATCAGAGTGTTTCAAATGCATTTCTCGTGTCGTCAACGAGATTACCCTATCCTACCCATAATGCACTGCTGGGCACAGCATATATCCACACTAAAACCTTAAAAATTATCGCATTACTTTAAAACTAAAACATATATCTGATATTTTCACTTTATAAAACTTCAGACATGACATTAATTTAAATAACTTGTCCAGAATTAGTTTGGTTAAAAGTTGAACCATAAGTTAAAAATGTATGCCTCTGGATGACTTGGGTGATATTGTCCGCATATCAGTATTGTGTTAAAAAAATGATTTTTTTTTGTGTGTGTTGCGGATTCTCTTTGGTTTGCAGAAGATAGCGTGGTTTCTTCTAGAAACAGCTCTTCTCTGTTTTGCAGAAACACACAAAGGTGACATCACAAATTTCTATTTCTACTGTGTTCTACTATGGAGTCTTCTGTCTGACTCTGCAAGCAGCTTTCATTTCACACTTTGGTTCCTTACAGTCTGAGGAGCAGCCCCCCCACCTCATTGATATGGTAAACAGTGCTTTACGCCAGAGGGAGAGAGCCACAGAATAATCCAGTAACATTCAAATGCGAACTAGTGGAGCAATCCTGATAGTTACACACTCTTTGTTTGAGCACGTGAGATTGTAATGCGAGGCTCTCCATCTGCTTTCACTTTCGCTGTGTGTAATGGCACAGAGTGCATTGGAGGAGTTAGCGGGCTATTCAAACGGACCAACTAGTAAGATATCACTCCTGAAAATGATCTTTGGTTTATCACGTGAGGTAAATCTGCCCTACGAGTGGATTTTGGAAAACCATGTGACGGTGAATCAATTCCGTTTGGACACTCACATTGCGCATGTCATCACACAGTTTCTGTGAGGAGTACAAGGATGGCCGATGGTGGATCGAAAGTCCAGGCAGTTAACTTTTCAGCATAAAAAGTACATTTCAATCTCATATCATTTCTATCTCATATCATTAAAAAGCCGTCGTATACAACGATGTCGGCCCCAGAGGGTTAAAAAAATCTGCAAATTGTTACATCACTTTTTCTTGTTGAGACAGCGGTTCATTTTTTTAGCATGGAAGTCCTGGGTCTTCCCCTGGGTCTCCTCCCAGATGCACGTGCCTGGAAAACCTACCTCGGGAGGCACCCAGGGGGCATGCTTACCAGATACCCGAATCACATCAGCTGGCTCCTTTCAACGTGAAGGAGCAGTGGCTCTACTCTGGCCACTTGTATCCACGATCTAGTTCTTTCAGTCATGACCCAACCCTCATGACCATAGGTGAGAGTAGGAACACAGACTGACCAGTAGATCAAGAACTTCGTATTTTTGGCTCAGCTCCCTTTTTGTTACAACAGTACAGTAGTGCGAATGCTGTGACAATTTTCCTGCCAATCTCATGCTCCGTTGTCCCCTCACTTGTGAACAAGACCCAGAGGTACTTGAACTCGTTCACGTGGGACAAGAACTCATTCCCTACCCGGAGTAGGCAATCCACCAGTTTCCTGCTGAGAACCATGACTTCAGATTTAGAGGTGCTGATCATCATCCCAGACGCTTCACTCTCCAATGCGAACTAATCCAGTGAGAGAAAACTTTCCTTTTTGCTCAAGCTTATAGTTAGGGCTGGATCAGGTGACCCTGAACCATCCCTTAGTTATGCTGCTATAGACGTAGACTGCTGGGGGGTTCCCATGATGCACTGTTTCTTTCTCTTTTTGCTCTGTATGCACCACTCTGCATTTAATCATTAGTGATCGATCTCTGCTCCCCTCCACAGCATGTCTTTTTCCTGGTTCTCTCCCTCAGCCCCAACCAGTCCCAGCAGAAGACTGCCCCTCCCTGAGCCTGGTTCTGCTGCAGGTTCTTCCTGTTAAAAGGGAGTTTTTTCCTTCCCACTGTAGCCAAGTGCTTGCTCACAGGGGGTCGTTTTGACCGTTGGGGTTTTACATAATTATTGTATGGCCTTGCCTTACAATATAAAGCGCCTTGGGGCAAATGTTTGTTGTGATTTGGCGCTATATAAAAAAAATTGATTGATTGATTGATTGATTGAGTTTGAGATCACAGGCCAATGAAGCCAACAACCCGACACATCATTTGCAAAAAAGCAGAGATGAGACCCTGAACCCACCAAAGTCAAAAGCCTCCTCCCCTCGAATATGCCTCAATATCCTGTCCATGAATATCACAAACAGGATTGGTGACAAGACGTAGCCCTTGTGTTCTATTTCTTACTGCCGAGCTCCCGAACACAGCTCTTGCTTTGTGAGTACAGAAATTGGATGGACCTGAGAAGGGACCCCCTCAGTCTATACTCCCGCAGCACCTCCAACAGTATCTCCCAGGGCACCCAATCATACACCTTCTCCGAGTCCACAAAACACATGTAGACTGGATGGGCATACTCCCAGGCACCCTCAAGAATCCTTATGAGAGTGAACAACTGGTCGGTTATTCCATGACCAGGATTTTTCCTCTTCAATCAGAGGTTCGACTATCAGCTGAACCCTTCTTTCCAGCACTCTGGAGTAGACTTTTCCAGGGAGGCTGAGGAGTTTGATGCCCCTGTAGTTGGCACACACTCTCTGGTCCGACCTTTTTAAATATGGGGTCCACCACCGTAGTTTGCCACTCCTTAGGCACTGTCCCAGACCTCAACGCAGTGTTGAAGAGACGTCTCATCCAAGACAGTACCTCCACACCCAGAGCCTTCAGCATTTCTGGACCAATCTCATCAAACCCCAGGGCCTTGCTGCTGTGGAGTTGTTTGACTACCCTCAGTGAGTTCCACCAGGGAAATGGATGATGATCACATATCAGTTTCCTGATACCCGAATCACCTCAGCTAGCTCCTTTCAACGGGAAGGAGCAGTGGCTCTACTCTGAGCTCCCCACGGATGACCGAGCTTCTCACATTATCTCAAAGAGAGACACCAACCACCTTCCTGAGGAAGCCCATTTCGGCCACTTGTATCCATGATCTAGTTCTTTCGGACACGAACCAACCCTCATGACCATAGGTGAGAGTAGGAACACAGACTGACCAGTAGATCCACAGCTTTGCATTTTTGGCTTAGCTCCCTTTTTGTCATAACAGTACAATAGTGTGAATGCTGTGACGATTTTCCTGCCAATCTCACGCTCCATTGTCCCCTCACTTGTGAACAAGCCCCAGAGGTACTTGAACTCCTTCACGTGGCGCAAGAGCTCATTCCCTACCCAGAGTAGGCAATCTACCAGTTTCCTGCTGAGAACCATGACCTCAGATTTAGAGGTGCTGATCATCATCCCAGACGCTTCACACTCCAATGCAAAGTAATCCATTGAGCGTTTGAGGTCACAGGCCAATGAAGCCAACAACATGACACGTCATCTGCAAAAAGCAGAGATGAGACCCTGAGCCCACCAAACTGAAAAGCCTCCTACCCTCGAATATGCCTCAATATCCTGTCCATGAATATCACAAACAGGATTGGTGACAAGGCATAGGCCTTGTGGAGGCCAACCCCCACCGGAAAAGAGTGAGGGTTGGCCCTTGTGTTCTATTTCTTACTGCTGAGCTCCTGAACACATCTCTTGCTTTGTGAGTACAGAAATTGGATGGACCTGAGAAGGGACCCCCTCAGTCCATACTCCCGCAGTACCTCCAACAGTATCTCCAGGGGTACCCAATCATACACCTCTGAGTCCACAAAACACATGTAAACTGGATGAGCATACTCCCAGGCACCCTCAAGGATCCTTATGAGAGTGAAGAACTGGTCAGATATTCCACGACCAGGATTGTTCCTCTTCAATCAGAGGTTCGACTATCAGCTGAACCCTTCTTTCCAGCACTCTGGAGTAGACTTTACCAGGGAGGCTGAGTAGTGTGATGCCCCTGTAGTTGGCACACACTCTCTGGTCCAACCTTTTTAAATATGGGGTCCACCACCGTAGTTTGCCACTCCTTAGGCACTGTCCCAGACCTCAACGCTGTGTTGAAGAGACGTCTCATCCAAGACAGTCCCTCCACACCCAGAGCCTTCAGCATTTCTGGACCAATCTCATCAAACCCCAGGGCCTTGCTGCTGTGGAGTTGTTTGACTACACTCAGTGACTTCCACCAGGGAAATTGATGATGATCACCTATCAGCTTCCAGCTCTGCCCATACTATAGAGGGAGCTCCGGTCTGATGCAGGAGTTGCTCAAAGCGTTCCTTCCAGCAGTGTTCATCCTCGGACTGTGTTCAGCTTCACTCTACTGAGGACCTCTACTGGTGGTTGGCTCTCACTGCGGTATTGTATCACTTCCTGTTCCGGAGCACAGCGGTGTTTTGCTGTATCTGTTAGCTGTTTAATCTGCATAGTTAGATTGATCTAGATAACTAGATAACGATTTGTTTCACAGTGTAATCTTCAAGTGCCTTAAATAAAGCACTCCCTTTGCTGAATCACCTCTAAATTATTTACACATTATTCACTTTGTGTGTTTTTAGGAATCCGCTAGCTTAGCGCAGCTACTAGCTCTTAGCCAGTTTAGCATGGTGGCTTCTTCTGTCTCTCCCGCACTTCTCTGCTCTGGGTGTGAAATGTTTAGTTATTCCTCGGCCTCCTTTAGCAGTAATGGTACTTGTAATAAGTGTAGCTTATTCGTAGCTTTGGAGGCCAGGCTGGACGAATTGGAGACTCGGCTCTGCACCTTGGAAAATCCTACAGCTAGCCAGGCCCCTGTAGTCGGTGCGGACCAAGGTAGCTTAGCCGCCGTTAGCTGTCCTCCAGCAGATCCCGAGCAGCTGGGAAAGCAGGCCGGCTGGGTGACTGTGAGGAAGAAGCGTAGTCCTAAACACAAGCTCCCTGTACGCCACCAACCCATTCACATTTCTAACCATTTTTCCCCACTCAGCGACACACCTGTTGTGGGCTGGGGTGTTTGGCTGGCTTGGTTTTTGTTTTCTGTTTCTCCCACCAGGTGGTATGCATTCAGGACTGAGTGGCTGAGCATTAGGACCTCACCCTGAACACCTGAGGCTTGTTTTCACATGCAGGTCATCAGGACTCACAGCTGTGGTGTATTTTGTCTTGATCAGAGATTGCTGCATTTAAACCTTGAATGCACAGTGTGTGATTGCCAGAGACTCGACCTTGTGAGCAGACGTGTGAGATCGACGTCAGGAGAACAATCTCACCATCACGGACGCAGAGACCGCTCCAGGTTTGACGCCACAGTCTGTGAAGGAGGATTGGGTGAGGTCTCACACTCTTCAGCACACTTCCTGAGGTAATTCGGTTTTTGGTGACTTTTATGAAGTAATGACAGTGGATTTGGTGTCCCTCACACCTTGTGTTAGTGAGCTGTCACGTTATGCTAATTGTCTAATCAGCTTCTGCTGCAGTGGAGATTTGAACTGAGTTGTTCCGTGCCTGCAGGGTAAGAAGCTGATGTATAGATTTAAGCCAGGAAGTGTTTGCTGATTGCGTGCACCTTTGAGTTGTGTCTCTCTGTGTGGAGTTGGACTCACCTCATGTTTTCTTTCTTCACAGACTTGGTTTGTCGCGGCCACCTGGGGGGTGTCGGCGGGGTCCCTGGGTCCAAACTGCTGTGGCTCCGGACCGTTTGCGCTGTTGAGAGCGCACCGTGTTTCCACCTCACCAGACCGCGGACTTTTTAGTTGTTTAGCACTGCACACACTGTTATGTTTATTAAATTCTGTTATCTTTTGAACCGTGCTCTGCTTATTTTATGCTGGGTCCTTTCAAACGCTGGGTCGGTGCTCCGACCGCGTCCGAAACATAACAACACCCTCCGAGGAACAAACTCTGGTTATTGGCGACTCTGTTTTGAGAAATGTGAAGTTAGCAAAATCAGCAACCATTGTCAATTGTTTTCCGGGGGCCAGAGCAGGTGACATTGAAGGAAATTTGAAACTGCTGGCTAAGGCTAAGCGTAAATTTGGTAAGATTGTAATTCACGTCGGGAGTAATGACACCCGGTTACGCCAATCGGAGGTCACTAAAATTAACATTGAATCGGTGTGTAACTTTGCAAAAACAATGTCGGACTCTGTAGTTTTCTCTGGGCCCCTCACCAATCGGACCGGGAGTGACATGTTTAGTCGCATGTTCTCCTTGAATTGCTGGCTGTCTGAGTGGTGTCCAAAAAATGAGGTGGGCTTCATAGATAATTGGCAAAGCTTCTGGGGAAAACCTGGTCTTGTTAGGAGAGACGGCATCCATCCCACTTTGGATGGAGCAGCTCTCATTTCTAGAAATCTGGCCAATTTTATTAAACCCTCCAAATCATGACTATCCAGGGTTGGGACCAGGAAGCAGAGTTGTAGTCTTACACACATCTCTGCAGCTTCTCTCCCCCTGCCATCCCTTCATTACCCCATCCCCGTAGAGACGGTGCCTGCTCCCAGACACAACCAGTAAAAATCTATTTAAGCATAAAAATTCAAAAAGAAAAAATAATATAGCACCTTCAACTGCACCACAGATTAAAACAGTTAAATGTGGTCTATTAAACATTAGGTCTCTCTCTTCTAAGTCCCTGTTAGTAAATGATATAATAATTGATCAACATACTGATTTATTCTGCCTTACAGAAACCTGGTTACAGCAGGATGAATATGTTAGTTTAAATGAGTCAACACCCCCGAGTCACAATAACTGTCAGAATGCTTGTAGCACGGGCCGAGGGGGAGGATTGGCAGCAATCTTCCACTCCAGCTTATTAATTAATCAAAAACCCAGACAGAGCTTCAATTCATTTGAAAGCTTGACTCTTAGTCTTGTCCATCCAAATTGGAAGTCTCAAAAACCAGTTTTATTTGCTGTTATCTATCGTCCATCTGGTCATTACTGTGAGTTTCTCTGTGAATTTTCAGACCTTTTGTCTGACTTAGTGCTTAGCTCAGATAAGATAATTATAGTGGGCGATTTTAACATCCACATAGATGCTGAGAATGACAGCCTCAACACTGCATTTAATCTATTATTAGACTCAATTGGCTTTGCTCAAAATGTAAATGAGTCCACCCACCACTTTAATCATACTTTAGATCTTGTTTTGACTTATGGTATGGAAATTGAAGAATTAACAGTATTCCCTGAAAACCCCCATTCTGTCTGATCATTTCTTAATAACATTTACATTTACTTTAATGGACTACCCAGCAGTGGGGAATAAGTTTCATTACAGTAGAAGTCTTTCGGAAAGCGCTGTAACTAGGTTTAAGGATATGATTCCTTCTTTGTTATGTTCTCCAATGCCATATACCAACACAGTGCAGAGTAGCTACCTAAACTCTGTGAGTGAGAAAGATTATCTCGTCAGTAGTTTTACATCCTCATTGAGCACAACTTTGGATGCAGTAGCTCCTCTGAAAAACAGAGCAATAAATCAGAAGTGTTGTGTGGGCCGCCAGAAGAGGAGGTACTGCTGGCCCAACACCAGAGGGCGCCCTGCCTGAAGTGCGGGCTTCAGGCACGAGAGGGCGCTGCCACCTACAGGAACAGCCGAGGTGACAGCTGTCAATCATCAACTATGACAGCTGTCACCGATCATCTGCATCTCACCTGGGATAAAAGCAGGATGACACCTCCACCACATCGCCGAGATATCGACTTCTGCGAGAGGTAACATTCTCAGCCTTAATCTGTGCCGTACTGCACTGTGTGTTTCTGATCTTTGTACAGGAGGTTTCAGTCGTTTGTGTCAGCGGGAAGCTGAGCTGGTCGGTAACGGCAGGGTGACGGATCGCACCCTTCACGATCAGTGAGACAAGTGACTGTTCAGGTTCTGTAAAGACTGTGTTCATATTTTCGGAGGTGGAGGTGGAATTCCCACCATTATTGTTACGGGGTGTACACACACCCACACTTGACTGTCTTTGTTCTCCGCCAGCAGTACCAGATCCGACACGCTGAGACGGTGGCCACCTGGGGACTTCGGGACTTGGTGGCTCCAGTATCCCTCGGGTTCAGTGGTGGTGGAAATCGTGTGGTTCCGGTTCGTCTCCAGACGGGCATCTCCTATCGTCGAGCCTGCCCACACGACACCTTCATTAATTGACTTGTATTCATTCTGTAATCTGCTGTGTGTGGTTGTGACATTCACAACAGTAAAGTGTTCTAATTTAACTCCCTCTATTGTCCGTTCATTTACGCCCCCTGTTGTGGGTCCGTGTCACTACACTTTCCCAACAGGAAGTGCCTGACTCCGTGGTATAACTCACAAACTCGCAGCTTAAAGCAGATAACCTTTAAGTTGGAGAGGAAATGGCATCTCACTAATTTAGAAGATCTTCACTTAGCCTGGAAAAAGAGTCTGTTGCTCTATAAAAAAGCCCTCCGTAAAGCTAGGACATCTTACTACTCATCACTAATTGAAGAAAATAAGAACAACCCCAGGTTTCTTTTCAGCACTGTAGCCAGGCTGACAAAGAGTCAGAGCTCTATTGAGCCGAGTATTCCTTTAACTTTAACTAGTAATGACTTCATGACTTTCTTTGCTCATAAAATTTTAATTATTAGAGAAAAAATTACTCATAACCATCCCAAAGACACATCGTTATCTTTGGCTGCTTTCAGTAATGCTGGTATTTGGTTAGACTCTTTCTCTCCGATTGTTCTGTCTGAGTTATTTTCATTAGTCACTTCCTCCAAACCATCAACATGTCTATTAGACCCCATTCCTACCAGGCTGCTCAAGGAAGCCCTACCATTAAGTAATGCTTCGATCTTAAATATGATCAATCTATCTTTATTAGTTGGCTATGTACCACAGGCTTTTAAGGTGGCAGTAATTAAACCATTACTTAAAAAGCCATCACTTGATCCAGCTATCTTAGCTAATTATAGGCCAATCTCCAACCTTCCTTTTCTCTCAAAAATTCTTGAAAGAGTAGTTGTAGAGGAATGGTCTGTTTGAAGAGTTTCAGTCAGGTTTCATAATTCATCATAGTACAGAAACAGCATTAGTGAAGATTACAAATGATCTTCTTATGGCCTCTGTGCTTGTCCTGTTAGACCTCACTGCTGCTTTTGATACTGTGGACCATAAAATTTTATTACAGAGATTAGAGCATGCCATAGGTATTAAAGGCACTGCGCTGCGGTGGTTTGAATCATATTTATCTAATAGATTACAATTTGTTCATGTAAATGGGGAGTCTTCTTCACAGACTAAGGTTAGTTATGGAGTTCCACAAGGTTCTGTGCTAGGACCAATTTTATTCACTTATACATGCTCCCTTAGGCAGCATTATTAGAAAGCATTGCTTAAATTTTCATTGTTACGCAGATGATACGCAGCTTTATCTATCCATGAAGCCAGAGGACACACACCAATTAGTTAAACTGCAGGAATGTCTTTCAGCTATAAAGACATGGATGACCTCTAATTTCCTGCTTTTAAATTCAGATAAAACTGAAGTTATTGTACTTGGCCCCACAAATCTTAGAAACATGGTGTCTAACCAGATCCTTACTCTGGATGGCATTACCCTGACCTCAGTAATACTGTGAGAAATCTTGGAGTCATTTTGATCAGGATATGTCCTTAATGCGCATATTAAGCAAATATGTAGGACTGCTTTTTTACATTTGCGCAATAGCTCTAAAATTAGAAAGGTCCTTGTCTCAGAGTGATGCTGAAAAACTAATTCATGCATTTATTTCCTCTAGGCTGGACTATTGTAATTCATTATTATCAGGTTGTCCTAAAAGTTCCCTGAAAAGCCTTCAGTTAATTCAAAATGCTGCAGCTAGAGTACTGACAGGGACTAGAAGGAGAGAGCATATTTCACCCATATTGGCCTCTCTTCATTGGCTTTCTGTTAATTCTAGAATAGAATTTAAAATTCTTCTTCTTACTTATAAGGTTTTGAATAATCAGGTCCCATCTTATCTTAGGGACCTCTTAGTACCATATCACCCCAATAGAGTGCTTCGCTCTCCGACTGCAGGCTTACTTGTAATTCCTAGGATTTTAAGAGTAGAATGGGGGGCAGAGCCTTCAGCTTTCAGGCTCCTCTCCTGTGGAACCAGCTCCCAATTTGTATCAGGGAGACAAACACCCTCTCTACTTTTAAGATTAGGCTTTAAACTTTCCTTTTTCAAAAAGCTTATAGTTAGGGCTGGATCAGGTGACCCTGAACTATCCCTTAGTTATGCTGGTATAGACTTTGACTGCTGGGGGGTTCCCATGATGCACTGAGTGTTTCTTTCTCTTTTTGCTCTGTATGCACCACTCTGCATTTAGTCATTAGTGATTGATCTCTGCTCCCCTCCACAGCATGTCTTTTTCCTGATTTTCTCCCCTCAGCCCCAACCAGTCCCAGCAGAAGACTTCCCCTCCCTGAGCCTGGTTCTGCTGGAGGTTTCTTCCTGTTAAAAGGGAGTTTTTCCTTCCCACTGTCGCCAAGTGCTTGCTCACAGGGGGTCGTTTTGACCGTTGGGGTTTTTCTGTAATTATTGTTTGGCTTTTGCCTTACAATATAAAGCGCCTTGGGGCAACTGTTGTTGTGATTTGGCGCTATATAAATAAAATTGATTTGATTTGATTTGACCCAAAATACATAATCATACAAAACTGCAAATGTCCCAGTCTATCCGTGATGCACGCGCATGCGCACACACACATGCATGCACACAGAGGCCACATGGCTATTGTAATACATATAGAAGACCACAACAGGAACCCGCACACACAGGTCAGCTTCTGCACAGCGGTGGGTGAAAAGTTGTCATTCTTAGAACCAAGGAAGATGTCTGTCCACAGGAGGATGTTGTGCCCTCTGTGTGCGATGGTGTCACGCAGCCAGGGGCTCTTCCTGCTCGACACTACACATTTCATCATGTGAGAAATCATTCTACAAGTGGGTCAGAGCACTGTTCACACTTTCTTCGTGCTGTATTTTTTTCTAGTCCATGGAGCAATGCTGCATGTTGTTATTATAATTTATTATTGTTTTATTATTATTTACAGGGCTGTTCCTGATGGGGTACAGTCGGGGGAATATCCACAGCATCAATTTACAGAATAACAGGATGATACCATCTGAGCACTTTGTATGCAAATGTGTCATCATTTCAGCTGCATGTGCTAACTTATTGTTTGCAACAATTCAAATGAATTCATAATTTGAGTGTTTTGTCGCAAATTTTCATCGAACTAATTCAACTACTCTCCAACAGTAGCAGCCCAGTGGGATAGGACCCTAACTGTGTGTAAATTATGAACAAATTACTACCACATGTTATAATAAATTATCATCTTACTAAAAATAGTCTTTTTTTTAATGCTGAAAAGGCTTTTCAATTTATGCTATACACACTAACCCCATGACACTTTTTTTAGAGTGTATTGAACCACTTTAAGCTCCTGGATGACAACCACCCTGGAAGACATTTGTCCCGCCATCACCACCTCCTAAAATTAACCATCTGTTTACAACAGCCAGATGAAACTTGGGCATCCTCTTACCTTCTCCAGCCCGTGGGGTCCTCATCACTTAGGCACGTGCACGCATGTGTCAACTGAACTCAATGATATCACATAAAGAACAAAATAAATCTGTGTTCATGTTAGAATTGCACATTATTGTCATTTGCAGCCAGGAATGAAGCAGATATACTTAGAATATCTGAGCTGTTCATATCGAGTGGTTTTCCCCTCTCAGTCTGTATGTGTTCCACTGAAGCAGCAAAGCCAGGGTTCTTCCAAGCTATCAAAGGCGTTGTTGAGAGAATTGCCACACTGAATCAAACCCTTATGCCATGGACACAGGAGTTGATTTACAGCAATAGGTTCTTCATGGCTGATTCACATTTTTACACAAAGCATGCTGTTGTGTGGACAGGAGTTGAACTGTCTTCCCATGACCGGCCACATCTGAAGCACTGTCAGGGTACTGTGATGGGCCTGTGTCACCGGGAACAGGAGATCACTGACCACTGGCAAATGCTCTACACTTGTCAAAGGCCAGCAGCGTGTGTCCAAAGAGGCCTAGAATATTTTATAAAAGGACTAAAATCAAGAGAAGGGGAGAGATGGGTAATTTCAGTTTTTTCAATTTCAATTTATTTTCATTTTTATAGCGCAAAATCACAACAAAGTTGCCTCAAGGCACTTCACACAAGTAAGGTCTAACCTTACTATCCCCCACAGCAAACACACAGGTGACCGTGTTAAGGAAAAACTCCCTCTGAGGAAGAAACCTGAAGTGTGTAGTGTGTGAATTCACATGGAAGACAAACCTTTCAGTGTCTTCATGAGGAATTCGGCTCTTGTGAGATGGGTTCAAATGGAGACAAAACATACAAATAGGGGGTGCATGACACCCTTTTGGGCAACCTATCTTCTGGTCTTACATCCACTCTGTTCAACACGTGTTGCAGGTCACTGAATGGTCAGGATCGGTGATGCTTCCCAAATACAGCACCAACAATCCCAAAAGTATACTTTGGATACTATACCATAACATACCCTTTATTTATATAGCACCTTTCACAAACATAGTTTCCAAAGTGCTGTACAACAAAACACACACACAGAGAACCACACACTCACGCGGTGTTAAAAACCAAAGCATAAAAATGGGTCTTTAGATGAGACTTAAAACACTCTACTACATTCATGCATTAGCAGTATGTGGCATACGTTAAATCAAATGTTCAGATGTTTTCACTAAAAGGATGTGGGAAATTTGTACATCACTAGGAAGGTTTTCATAACTGTCAAAACTCTGGAATTTGAAGTCGCAAATTGAAATTGCACTCAATGGAAAAAAAAAAACTGTATTTTGAAAAAACTCTTTTACCCACACGTGGTAGTTTTTCAGGTGAATCAAAAATGTTTTATCTCACAAAACTGTAATGGAAACACATTTCATATAACATACAAAAAGAGTCACAATATATTCAAAAATATATGGATGAATAGACAGAGATAATCTTGTTAAATGTTGAAGAGATTTACATTACAGCAATATTGGAACTATCTAACTAATATAAGAATGGCAACGCCACAGTTGGCAGCGGCAATAACAACACAGAGAAAAGCATTGAATCTAAAGTCCAACCCCACCAAAGCAGTAGAAACAGAAAGGTTTATGACCAGCATCTGGTGACATGCAGTCAGGGGAGGCAGGAGAGGCTGTACCTCACCTGCCGTCATGGAAAGAAAAAAATGTAAAATGAAAAAATAACTTAGATGGTTATATTTATCCAGTGATTTGTACTATAAAGTTATTTTCCTTTTAACTTCACCAGTTTTAGAGTATTCTTTATTCAAAATCACTGAATTTTCACATTCGCCTTTCAAATACTGAGAAGAGATGTGCAGTGAGGCAGCTGCCAACTGTGCCTCACCGTGGATTGCACAATCACTGGGCTGACTGCTGGCATGCTGTGCAGTCAGACTGTCTCACTGTCTCTCTGTATGTCACCATTAAAATGGTCAAACACTTTGGTTATATGAACTTAAATTCCATAGTTTAGCTGAGGTGCATAACGTACAGCGTTTTTTTTTTTTTTTTGTCAACAGCTGTATGTGTGTGTAACATGTTACGTGTGCTGAGCGATCATAAAATGGCTGCAAAAAGACACGAAGTGAGGCACGCAGTTCTCCTGCTTCATGTTAGGGGGCACTAGTGATCCCAGGGATTCTTCTTGCAGTAACTCCTCAACTGCAGAATAAGTGACAGCAAGGTACAATTTACAGTCAGCAAGTCAAGAGCAGCGGTCCATTTATTTTACTTTTCCTCTTGCCTGGCCTTTACTTTCAGAATAGATGAATATGGAGACAGACTGGAGACACCGGTGCCCTTAGAAGAGCCAGAGCCAAATTGAATAAGGCCATCAGATTGGCTGAAAGGGCTCATGGGCATAAAATTCAGGAACAGTTTCAGGATCACAGGGACTCTAGGAGACTGCGGCAGGGAATCAGACTACAAGATCATCCCTGCAACCTGTGATGATGACACTCACTTCCTTAACCTTACCTCAACAAATACTTCGGACCTTGACCTTGACTTTGGACCCTCCCTTGACTGCCAAACCTCCCACCATAAAAACGAACAGAAATAAATCCTCATTGTCTTCCACAGAGAGTGGAGCCAGCACATCACACTCCATCTCTCTTGCTGGGTAGGTTCCATCAGGGCATGCAGGGTCCCCCAGCCTTGATTTCCTTGTTGAAAAAAATGGTGTCAATAGCATTGAGAGACCAGCTGATCAATTCCATGGTTAATCCAAATCTTAATTTGAAGAATTCATAGTCTGGTGAAGCTGGGACTTTGAAGGTCGGAGCAGAGATAGAGAGAAATGAGGAGAGGAGAGGGGAGGAATGCGACTGTCCTTGCCAGAGTCCCAAGCAGATAGAGAATGTAGAATACAGAATACACTGTAGCATCTGGTAACAACTTTGTCCTTGTAGCATATTGTATGTACAATATTCCATGTCATTTTTTTATTTGTGTAGTGCTCTCGTCGGATTTTCATTTCAAGGAAAAAGACGGAATGACTGGAGCAGCGCTGCATCAAATTTTGCCAGAAACTGGGCGACAGCCAGGTGGAAATCACTCGGATGAGTCAGACGGCTTTCTGTGGCTTTTAAGTCGTGTGAATGGGATGTCTTTTACTGATTCTCTCCCCTCAGCCCCAACCAGTCCCAGCAGAAGACTGCCCCTCCCTGAGCCTGGTTCTGCTGGAGGTTTCTTCCTGTTAAAAGGGAGTTTTTCCTTCCCACTGTCGCCAAGTGCTTGCTCACAGGGGGTCGTTTTGACCATTGGGGTTTTTCTGTAGTTGTTGTATGGCTTTTGCCTTACAATATAAAGCGCCTTGGGGCAACTGTTTGTTGTGATTTGGCGCTATATAAATAAAATTGATTTGATTTGATTGGACTATCTGAGAAATTGTGGAAGAGGTGGGCATGTCACAGCATGTTCTGTGAGACTTCAACATGAAGGTGCTTTTGCTCTGTCGTCAGCAGCTTCGTGCTGAAGCCTTCGGCATGAATTTCACCGTCACTCTTTTCATGGCCAAATCTTCTGTCACAATGGAATGTGCTGAAAAAGTGCTGATGTCCACCTCTTCCGCAATTTCTCAGATAGTCACACGACGGTCCCGCATCACCACAGCGTTCACTTTGGAAATGATCTGGTCATTTCAGCATGTTGACGGCCGACCGGAGCGCGCTCACTCTCCACCGCTGTGCGGACATCTTTAAACCGGTTGTACCGCTCCTTAATCTGTGTGACGCTCACAGGATCTTCACCGAAAGCCGTCTGAATCTTCCGAATAGTTTCCACCTGGCTGTCGTCCAGTTTCTGGCAAAATTTGATGCGACGCTGCTTCAGTCGTTCCGTCTTTTTCCTTGAAATGAAAATCCGACGACAGCACTACACATGTCCTCACACAAAGGCTGCCTACCAGCAAATGACGCAATCGACAGGCGTGAAAAAATTCACGAATGCGCACGAAGGTTCAAGGTTGGCTAATGCAAAGATAAGATTTATTTTCATTTATATAGCACCAAATCACAACAAAGTTGCCTCAAGGCACTTCACTCAAGTAAGGTCTTATCTTACCAACCCCCAGAGCAAGCACACAGGCAACACTGATAAGGAAAAATTCCCTCTGATGATTTGAGCAAGAAACCTCAAGCAGATCGGACTCAAGGGGTGACCCTCTGCGTAGGCCATGCTACCGAAACAATTTACAAAACAATTCACAAAATGAATATACCGGTGCACAGTACCCATCTCTGGATGGAGCCGCACTTCAAACAGAGAGAAAAAACAGAATCAGGCATCAGAAAGACAATAAATACAGTATAATTTGTCAGCATTAAGTAACAAGAAAACGAAGAAACACTCAGGCGATTACCGCCACTAGCACAAGTGTCACTAAAAGACCCAGAATTTAGATAAAGTTGAGGCTGCGGCCCCACTCCGTTTTTCAAATAAAATTAATTGAAAGAGTAAAAAGCATAGTAACATACTATGCCAGTATGGTTGCAATATGAAAGGGAAAATAAGTGTCTTAAGTTTAGGCTTGAAAGTCCCTAAAGGATCTTACTGTTTTATTGATACAGGGAGATCTTTCCACAGAACAGGGGCATGATAAGAGAACGCTCTGTGACCCACAGATTTTTATTCACCCTAGGGACACAAAGTAGTCCTGCATCCTGGGAATGCAAACCCGGGCCGGTACATAGGGTTTAGTTATAGGTCAGCTAAGTAAGGAGGTGCCAGTCCGTTAACAGTTTTACATAGGCTCATAGCAGAAGCTTAAAATCTGATCTCACAGGGACAGGAAGCCAGTGAAGAAATGCCAACATGGGTGTAATGTGGTCAAACCTTCTGCTTCATGTCAGAAGACTGGCAGCAGCATTTTGAACCAACTGGAGACCCCAATTCTGGACTGCGGTCAACCAGAAAATAGAACATTGCAGTAGTCCAATCTAGAAGAGAGAAACACATGTTAAATATGCATGGATGACAAAAGAATTGAAAACACTTATTTCCATTGTGGTCCATTTAAAAATCAAATGACAAAATAGAAGAAATAATAAAATAAAATAACAATACTGACAATAATACTAAATCAAATCAAATCAATTTATTTATATAGCGCCAAATCACAACAAACAGTTGCCCCAAGGCGCTTCATTTTGTAAGGCAAAAGCCATACAATAATTACAGAAAAACCCCAACGGTCAAAATGACCCCCTGTGAGCAAGCACTTGGCGACAGTGGGAAGGAAAAACTCCCTTTTAACAGGAAGAAGCCTCCAGCAGAACCAGGCTCAGGGAGGGGCAGTCCTGCTGGGACTGGTTGGGGCTGAGGGAGAGAACCAGGAAAAAGACATGCTGTGGAGGGGAGCAGAGATCGATCACTAATGATTAAATGCAGAGTGGTGCATACAGAGCAAAAAGAGAAGGAAACAGTGCATCATGGGAACCCCCCAGCAGTCTACGTCTTTAGCAGCATAACTAAGGGATAGTTCAGGGTCACCTGATCCAGCCCTAACTATAAGCTTTAGCAAAAAGGAAAGTTTTAAGCCTAATCTTAAAAGTAGAGAGGGTGTCTGTCTCCCTGATATGAATTGGGAGCTGGTTCCACAGGAGAGGAGCCTGAAAGCTGAAGGCTCTGCCTCCCATTCTACTCTTACAAACCCTATGAACTACAAGCAAGCCTGCAATCTCAGAGCGAAGTGCTCTTTTGGGGTGATATGGTACTATGAGGTCCCTAAGATAAGATGGGACCTGATTATTCAAAACCTTATAAGTAAGAAGAAGAATTTAAATTCTATTCTAGAATTAACAGGAAGCCAATGAAGAGAGGCTAATATGGGTGAATATGCTCTCTCCTTCTAGTCCCCGTCAGTACTCTAGCTGCAGCATTTTGAATTACTGAAGGCTTTTCAGGGAAACTTTTAGGACAGCCTGATCATAATGAATTACAATAGTCCAGCCTAGAGGAATAATGCATGAATTAGTTTTTCAGCATCACTCTGAGACAAGACCTTTCTAATTTTAGAGATATTGCGCAAATGCAAAAAAGCAGTCCTACTAATTTGCTTAATATGCACACTGAAGGACATATCTGATCAAAATGACTCAAGATTTCTCACAGTATTACTAGAGGTCAGGGTAATGCCATCCAGAGTAAGGATCTAGTTAGACACCATGTTTCTAAGATTTGTGGGGCCAAGTACAATAACTTCAGTTTTATCTGAATTTAAAAGCAGGAAATTAGAGGTCATCCATGTCTTTATGTCTGTAAGACATTCCTGCAGTTTAAGTAATTGGTGTGTGTCCTCTGGCTTCATGGATAGATAAAGCTGGGTATCATCTGCGTAACAATGAAAATTTAAGCAATGCTTTCTTATGATACTGCCTAAGGGAAGCATGTATAAAGTATAATGTATTAGCCTGGAAAAAGAGTCTGTTGCTCTATAAAAAAGCCCTCCGTAAAGCTAGGACATCTTTCTACTCATCACTAATTGAAGAAAATAAGAACAACCCCAGGTTTCTTTTCAGCACTGTAGCCAGGCTGACAAAGAGTCAGAGCTCTATTGAGCTGAGTATTCCATTAACTTTAACTAGTAATGACTTCATGACTTTCTTTGCTAACAAAATTTTAACTATTAGAGAAAAAAATTACTCATAACCATCCCAAAGACGTATCGTTATCTTGGCTGCTTTCAGTGATGCCGTATTTGGTTAGACTCTTTCTCTCCGATTGTTCTGTCTGAGTTATGTTCATTAGTTACTTCATCCAAACCATCAACATGTTTATTAGACCCCATTCTACCAGGCTGCTCAAGGAAGCCCTACCATTATTTAATGCTTCGATCTTAAATATGATCAATCTATCTTTGTTAGTTGGCTATGTACCACAGGCTTGTTAAGGTGGCAGTAATTAAACCATTACTTTAAAAAGCCATCACTTGACCCAGCTATCTTAGCTAATTATAGGCAATCTCCAACCTTCCTTTTCTCTCAAAATTCTTGAAAGGGTAGTTGTAAAACAGCTAACTGATCATCTGCAGAGGATGGTCTATTTGAAGAGTTTCAGTCAGGTTTTAGAATTCATCATAGTACAGAAACAGCATTAGTGAAGGTTACAAATGATCTTCTTATGGCCTCGGACAGTGGACTCATCTCTGTGCTTGTTCTGTTAGACGTCAGTGCTGCTTTTGATACTGTTGACCATAAAATTTTATTACAGAGATTAGAGCATGCCATAGGTATTAAAGGCACTGCGCTGCGGTGGTTTGAATCATATTTGTCTAATAGATTACAATTTGTTCATGTAAATGGGGAATCTTCTTCACAGACTAAAGTTAATTATGGAGTTCCACAAGGTTCTGTGCTTGGACCAATTTTATTCACTTTATACATGCTTCCCTTAGGCAGTATATTAGACGGTATTGCTTAAATTTTCATTGTTACGCAGATGATACCCAGCTTTATCTATCCATGAAGCCAGAGGACACACACCAATTAGCTAAACTGCAGGATTGTCTTACAGACATAAAGACATGGATGACCTCTAATTTCCTGCTTTTAAACTCTGGCCCCACAAATCTTAGAAACATGGTGTCTAACCAGATCCTTACTCTGGATGGCATTACCCTGACCTCTAGTAATACTGTGAGAAATCTTGGAGTCATTTTTGATCAGGATATGTCATTCAAAGCGCATATTAAACAAATATGTAGGACTGCTTTTTTGCATTTACGCAATATCTCTAAAATCATAAAGGTCTTGTCTCAGAGTGATGCTGAAAACTAATTCATGCATTTATTTCCTCTAGGCTGGACTATTGTAATTCATTATTATCAGGTTGTCCTAAAGGTTCCCTAAAAAGCCTTCAGTTAATTCAAAATGCTGCAGCTAGAGTACTAACGGGGACTAGAAGGAGAGAGCATATCTCCCCATATTGGCCTCTCTTCATTGGCTCCTGTTAATAATTCTAGAATAGAATTTAAAATTCTTCTTCTTAGCTATAAGGTTTTGAATAATCGGTCCCTTCTTATCTTAGGGAGCCTCATAGTACCATATCACCCCAATAGAGTGCTTTGCTCTCAGACTGCAGGCTTACTTGTAGTTCCTAGGGTTTTAAGAGTAGAATGGGAGGCAGAGCCTTCAGCTTTCAGGCTCCTCTCTGTGGAACCAGCTCCCAATTCCAGATCAGGGAGACAGACACTTACTACTACTTTTAAGATTTGGCTTTAAACTTTCCTTTTTGAAAAAGCTTATAGTTAGGGCTGGATCAGGTGACCCTGAACTATCCCTTAGTTATGCTGGTATAGACTTTGACTGCTGGGGGGTTCCCATGATGCACTGAGTGTTTCTTTCTCTTTTTGCTCTGTATGCACCACTCTGCATTTAATCATTAGTGATTGATCTCTGCTCCCCTCCACAGCATGTCTTTTTCCTGGTTCTCTCCCTCAGCCCCAACCAGTCCCAGCAGAAGACTGCCCCTCCCTGAGCCTGGTTCTGCTGGAGGTTTCTTCCTGTTAAAAGGGAGTTTTCCTTCCCACTGTAGCCAAGTGCTTGCTCACAGGGGGTCGTTTTGACCATTGGGGTTTTACATCAGTAATGTATGGCCTTGCCTTACAATATAAAGCGCCTTGGGGCAACTGTTTGTTGTGATTTGGCGCTATATAAAAATTGATTGATTGATTGATTAAAGTGAATAAAATTGGTCCTAGCACAGAACCTGTGGAACTCATAATTAACCATAGTCTGTGAAGAAGACTCCCCATTTACATGAACAAATTGTAATCTATTAGATAAATATGATTCAAACCACTGCAGTGCAGTGCCTTTAATACCTATGGCATGCTCTAATCTCTGTAACTGAGGTCTAACAGGACAAGCACAGAGATGATTCCACTGTCTGAGGCCATAAGAAGATCATTTGTAACCTTCACTAATGCTGTTTCTGTACTATGATGAATTCTAAAACCTGACTGAAACTCTTCAAATAGACCATTCCTCTGCAGATGATCAGTTAGCTGTTTTACAACTACCCTTTCAAGACTTTTTGAGAGAAAAGGAAGGTTAGCGATTGGCCTATAATTAGCTAAGATAGCTGGGTCAAATGATGGCTTTTTAAGTAATGGTTTAATTACTGCCACCTTAAAAGCCTGTGGTACATAGCCAACTAATAAAGATAGATTGATCATATTTAAGATCGAAGCATTAATTAATGGTAGGGCTTCCTTGAGCAGCCTGGTAGGAATGGGGTCTAATAGACATGTTGATGGTTTGGAGGAAGTAACTGATGAAAATAACTCCGACAGAACAATCGGAGAGAAAGAGTCTAACCAAATACCAGCATTACTGAAAGCAGCCAAAGATAACGATATGTCTTTGGGATGGTTATGAGTAATTTTTTTCTCTAATAGTTACAATTTTATTATCAAAGAAAGTCATGAAGTCATTACTAGTTAAAGTTAAAGGAATACTCGGCTCAACACAGCTCTGACTCTTTGTCAACCTGGCTACAGTGCTGAAAAGAAACCTGGGGTTGTTCTTATTTTCTTCAATTAATGATGAGTAGTAAGATGTCCTAGCTTTATGGAGGGCTTTTTTATAGAGCAACAGGCTCTTTTTCTAGGCTAAGTGATGATCTTCTAAATTAGTGAGACGCCATTTCCTCTCCAACTTACGGGTTATCTGCTTTAAGCTGCGTGTTTGTGAGTTACACCACAGAGTCAGGCACTTCTGATTTAAGGCTCTCTTTTTCAGAGGAGGAAACACCAATTACAATGACAATGTGTTGTACTAAGATCACAATGTCATAGAACTGGGATTAGCCCCCCCCAACAAAAAAATCTTGGAATAACAACAAACACAAGGTATAACATCAGGAAGAAAACAACAATGTATTTCTCGCAAAGAAAAGGATTGTTAATATATAAAGAACACAAATGTAGCATACAGTTGTAATAACTAGCAGCATCCACATTCCAAAGGTGTGTCTTTCCTACATTTTCCACAGGTGTATTTTCGGTACACAATGTTCAGTGCTTCTGTTATTATTGCAGAGTATGCGTACCTGGCACTGTGTATTTTTCTTCTGAGAAACTCTCATCTCACAATACTGCTGTTTGTGCTCTTCCGGTAATGCCTTTTCCTGCAAATGTGTGTTTTGAAGTTCCTGGGCGAGCTCCAGCATGAACAATTGCCGACTTTCTTTAGCTCCTGTACATGCTGTGTATAAAACATGCATTTGTGGCAGCCATGTCCAACAGGTTGTAAAACACAGGCATGGGCCATCTCCGTGTTCCTGCACACACAGAGTAGTTAGGTAATTTCTGGTCCATGATATCAACACCACATTTGAAATGGTTGTAATCAACAACAGTGTTCGGTTTTTGTTTTCAGGTGTCCACAATTTCCACTTTCTGATGCATGGTGTTAACACTGTTGCCTCACAGCGAGAAGGTCATGGGTTCAGTTCCCTTTCTGTGTGGAGTTTGTATGTTCTCCCCATGTTTGCGTGGGTTTCCTCCGGGTGCTCCGGTTTCCTCCCACATCCAAAGACATGCGGGTTAGGCAGATTGGAAACTTTAAATTGTCCATAGGTGTGCGAGTAGGTGTGAATGTGTTTGTTTGTCTGTTTGTCGCCCTGCAACAGACTGGCGTCCTGTACTTGGGTGTACGCTGCCTCATGCCCTGTGACTGCTGGGATAGGCTCCAGCCCCCCGCAACCCTTGATTGGACTAAAGCCCCTTTCACATTGGCGTATTCGTAGAGCTGCGTATTGCAGCGTTGTGTTTCATTTAAATATGCCCGAAATGTGCACATACTCAGCCTTTTTCCATGTTCACTTCATACTTGCGGTTGCGTGTGTTTGCTTTTTTAATGTGCACACAGTCGCATGTACCTTGCCGCTATTTAAACCCAGTTCACTTCTGCCGGCTGTGCAGAACAACATCACTGCACTTGGAAAACAGTGGACTGTATCATAAGGTTTTTACAGTTTCATTACTGCCACGATCAGGGCGTTTGATGAGCGCACCAACATGCAGTGAGTGCACTTTTATTTTAAAGTCACAGGTTTGATCAGAGAGAGAGAGAGAGTGAGGGAGAGCGTGCGCTAGAGAGAGAGAGAGCGAACAACCGACCTGCTGTTTCTGTTGTGTTTCTGTACAGATTTCTGAGTTGAGGTTCGATTCCCTGTGCTGAGCACACAGGCTGTGGGCTGTGTGATCATGTTCTCCAGCTGGATGCACGCACTCAGTTTTTGGTTGTGTAGAGAAGCGCAGTGTTGCACATACTTGCATGCAGTAACGCTGTGCTGCACAGACCTGCTTAAAACTGTGTCCAGCACTCTACGCTGAAGAAAATTAAACATGTTTAATTTCTTCCGTCCTACGCACATAGCCCTCAACATACTGCTGTGTTAGGGAGAAAAAACAAACTCGACGTAGAGCTGCTAAAGTGGCGTAGAGCTGCTCAATCGGCGTAGACGATCCGCTACAATGAGCAGCTCTACGAATATGCGAATGTGAAGTGGCTTAAGGGGTTGACGATGAGTGTCTGTGTGGTGTGTTGGTGTGTGTGTGTGTGTGTGTTGTGTGTGGTGTGTGTGTGTGTGTGGTGTGGTGTGTTTGTGTGTGGGTGTGTGTGCATGAGCATGGTGCTCAAAAGACAGACAGATTTCTTTTTTTTTGGTACACCATCAGCAAGGCACTTCCAGATGTGAACACCTGTGTTGAGTACAACTGGTGGCCTGAGGTTTCCTTGGCAGTTGCTGGTAGCTCCTGACGATTTTTGTTGATGGTGATGAGCAGAGGCCTGTTAGCCAAGACAGAGGAGGTGAAGAAATTGTCCATAATTACAGTCCTTCCCTTAGTCCATAAATGGTTTCCATCAACTTCAAAACAACATTCTCTGACAGCCTCTCTCCCGCTGGATGAGTGGGATCTTTTCCCAAGTAAGGGATGGAATTACACATGTATTTTGTGTCCAGATCTGCTGCAATCCAAAACTTGATTCTAAACTTGTCAGGCTTGGATGGCAATGTACAGCAGATGGGACAATGAACCTTTGACAGAAATAATTGCTCATCCATGGTAACATGCTGCCCTGGACTGTAGGACAACACACACTTCTGAACAAAACGCTGCCAGATGTCAGAAATTGCTGCAAATTTGTCCATTTGTATGTGTTCCCTGCGGGTCTCCTTGTTGTCGAAGCGAAGGTACTGCTTTATTTCAAGAAAGCGGTTACGGGGCACTTTGACTTTGATATCTGGGTTGCCAAATCTATTGGCCCACATGAATCACATGGCACCAACACAGCCCTTCCCTTGGCAGTCCTTCAGAAAAGCATTGCAAGGAATGCCATCAGCTCATACACGCTCATCTGCCAGCTGGGGTTTGTTCTCCGGCCCTCCTGGACTGTGGAGTCTCTGATGATCAACAACATGCTGATATCCACCAAACACAGGAAGCTTTGAAGGCGAGTTGTGATTTTGTGTTTTGCAAACTCTGTTGGCCCTCCAGATCCACTGAATGCTGTCTGTGGAGTTTCATGAACAGAATAGTCTCGAACGTGCGGTGGAACCAAACAGTGCCGTCAAATCAGAAAGGATAAAATAAGATAAACTTTATTGATCTCACAGAGGAGAAATTCACATGTTACGTCAGCTCTTAAGAAACACAGGGTGGGTGCAAATAGAGGAAAATGTTCATCAAACAGCGTGTGCAAGATAAGCAATAATAATAATACTTGTAACAGTACAAGACATAAGAAATGAGGTAGAAATAGAATATATATATATATATATATATATATATATATATATATATATATATATATGTGTGTGCATATACACACATAATACACATACATATACACCCATACACGCATACCCACATGCACACACATACCTATACACATACACATATACATATGTATATATATAAACATGGTTGGGATTGAAAAGGAGATAGGAGCATCTTCTTTCCAATATGTGAAATGGAGCCTAGGTGTGGTAAGGTGACATTAGTGCTGGATTTGTAAACAAGTTGTTAATGCATATATATGTGACATATTAATATTGATTAGGGTGGTCCATAAAAATGGTCAAAAATTTTTTTTCAAAAAACTTCAAGTCTCACCCTCTAAATTTGTTGTACCTAACATAAAACACATCATGTACAATTTCATAAAACTCTAATCATTTTTACTGGTAGCACACAGCCCTTAAAGATTTTGCTGGCAATAACTTTGTCATATAGTATGGTCATTTCCAGATATTTCCAAATTATTTCTGTCAGTTTAATATTGATATGTCAGGACAGAAATTATGGCAATACATTGGAAAATCAAATCTTTTCATATCCCATAAAATAGTTAACACTAAAACATGAATTGTGAGATGCAGTTCTTCTCGTACATGTATCATGCTCCTACAATACCTACATACTGGGGTAGCGAAGATTTTGTAACAATCAAACATTGCATTTTCATTTTATTGATGAAATACTGTTTCATTATTGATAAATTTAAATAAGTCTATGCTTTATATATTTTCCACATATATTTTGATCTAACTCCAAACAATAATATTCTTTATGCCTTGCAGTACTTAATATTCAAAAATGTATGAATCAGCACAAGAACCAATTATACAGCTGTGTAACATAAGAGAACATCCTTTACATGATAATGATATTTAAGTTGCTTGCATCATGACCAAGACTTGCTGCCGTTTCAGTCAGAATATAGGTGGCACTTCTGTCTGTTGTTTTGGTCCTATCCAATGCTGCTGCAAGTCCTGGTGTTACAACAGCTTTAATTTTACTGGCTTTTTGTGGCACTGGCATAACAAATTCTTCATCTGGACTTTCTGTGTTCTCCGCAGCCGGCGCGGTGCAGCGGCACAGGAAAAACACCTCCGTGTTGATAACCATTTGTAAAATCCAGGCGACTTTTGATGGCTTTCAGTGGAGTGAGTATATGAGAAATTGTTTAACAGCTGGACATGTTCCAACTTGTCCTTAAGGCTTCCAACGGAGGTGTTTTTCCTGTGGCGGAGCGTCGCGGCGGCTGCGAGCCGACGCTGCAATCCGCCCGCACGTCTTTCATTAAAAAAATCTCCTTTAACAGTGGAATATCCGGATAAAATGCTGAAACCGACTTCTTCTGAAACTTCTCTGTTCTCTCACGACGTCCTGGATCAATAGAGCCTGAAATGTGGAGGTTTTCAGCTTGAAACAGGCCGACGACGGCGCCTGAGAGCGTTGCGCGACGTCTCGCACCGTGGGAAGTCCTTAAAGCGACAATATCACCTCAAAATCTCTCATCAGCTGTTAAAATGTTTACCGAAAACCAGCTTAATTTTTCGAACCGTGTCCACTTCGATGTGTCTCACAGGTTTAGAAAAAATTTTGATCAAACAAAGCGCCAGTCTCTCAGCAACTTCTCAGACAAAGGAATTCCGACGAGGGGCTGGACGACTCCTCCCACAAGGAGTGCTCACAGGCGAATGACGTCACTGACAGGCGTGGAAAAACTCACGCATGCGCACGAGGGTTCAAGCATGTCTGACGTAAAAACATATGAATGAAATCCATATAGGTTTTGAAAAAAATAAAAAGGACCTATACTTTATGGACAGACCTCGTATTTTGCTAATTGGAAGAACTCTGAGATGACTGAAAGCCTTTGGATTGTCTGCTCTAATCACAATGTGAGCTGGTCTGACTGATGTGGAATTACAATTCCACATAATGTCAGCAGACAGGACCCTTCTTGGAAAAGACACCTTGATTTTCTGGAAATAAAGAAAGAATGAATAAAATGTATGTGTATATGGACGCATGTTAAATGTAGTGCATGTTAAAGACGTGCCATTCAGTCTTGTTTGTAATGCTTGTGAATGCAGCTGTTTTTGTTCTGTCCTTCACAACCCACATTCCTGAGCCACATCCAATTTGAATCACATAAGTCAATCCCTTCGCCCACTTCCACATGCATGCACACATGGATACACACTCACCTCACACACACACGCACACCATTTAGCCCTGTTCACTGTCTTCTCTGGAGGTGTGATTTTACATACAATCCCAATTCCAATGAAGTTGGGACGTTGTGTAAATGTAAATAAAAACAGAATACAATGATTTGCAAATCCTCTTCCACCTATATTCAATTAAATACACCACAAAGACAAGATATTTAATGTTCAAACTGATAAACATTATTACACGTTTCAAAAAAGCTGGGACACCTTTTTTACCTTTCCTTCTAACAACACTCAATAAGCGTTTGGGAACTGAGGACACTAATTGTTGAAGCTTTGTAGGTTGTTGAAGCTTTGTCTTTCCCATTCTTGCTTGATGTACGACTTCAGTTGTTCAACTGTCTGGGGTCTCCATTGTCATATTTTGCACTTCATAATGCGCCTCACATTTCTAATGGGTGACAGGTCTGGACTGCAGGTGACGTTGCTTGGATGGCAGCATGTGTTGTTCCAAAACCTGGATGGACATTTCATTATTGGCGGCGCGTGTACATACAGGGGCTCTAGGCTCCCAGCTATTTATGTTTGTTTCAGTGTTTTTCGTGTTTTTGTTTGTGTTTTCACCCGCACTCGAGGCCTTGATACAGTACGGAAGGTCTGAATTGTCGGAATTGGGGAAAAATTATGGACTTTTTGCATCTCCAAAACTTTATTCCATTCCACCTGAACTGCAGCGGACCACGGAGGCTCTCACCATCCCTCCTCTGTGGCCTAGGAGATGGAGGAGACACCGTAAACAAAAGCGGGGCAAGCGGAGTGGGCTGCGTGCTAGGCTACACGCTAACCCACACAGACCGGCTTTGCCCAGTCTCCTCCTCGCCAACGTCAGGTCACTCATCAACAAACTGGACGAAATTAGACTGAGGATCATCTCAAGTAAGACCGACAGCTGTGTGACGATCTTCACGGAGACCTGGCTGGATAACAACATCTGCGACACAGCGGTGGAATTAGCGGGGTGCTCCTTGTTCCGGGCCGACAGGACTGCAGACAAGACCAGAGGTGAAGGTTTGGCACTGTACATCCACAGTTCGTGGTGTACAGCTACGAACCTAATTGGAACCTTCTGCTCCCCCGACCTGGAATATTTGGCAGTGAAGTGCCGACCGTTCAACCTGGTTAGAGAACTCAGCTCTGTCATGATCATAGCAGTCTATATACCACCGCGAGCTAATGCTAAGTTAGCGCTTGAGGAGCTGTACGGCCTGATCAGCGGCCAAATGAACGCAAATCCAGAGGCGGCTGTGATCGTGGCTGGGGACTTTAACCATGTGGAACTGAAAGCTGTTCTCCCCAGATTCCACAAATCCATAAACTTTCTGACCAGAGGCAACAACACACTGGACCAGGTATACTGTAACATACCAGGAGCATACAAGGCTGCAGCAGCTCCTCACCTTGGTATGTCAGACCATATATCTGTGAAACTGATACCCGCCTACAGACCTCTGATCTGCCGGACCAAATCCACCACCAGAACCGTTCAGGTTTGGACCGAGGAGGCTTCCTCAGCCCTTCAGGACTGCTTTGAGTACACAGACTGGGGAGTATTCAAAAAGGATGCAGACCTGGAGGAATACACGTCAGCTGTGTTGTCCTATATCCACTTCTGCACTGATGCTGTCCTCCCCACAAAACAATCATGTTTTTTTCCAATCAGAAGCCATGGGTGATTGGCACAGTGCGGGCCCTGCTAAAAGCCAGAGATCAAATCAAATCAAAATCAATTTTATTTATATAGTGCCAAATCACAACAAACAGTTGCCCCAAGGCACTTTATATTGTAAGGCAAGGCCATACAATAATTACAATAAGGAGATGCAGCCTACACAGCCGGAGACAAACTGGACTATAGCAGGGCCCGCAAAGAACTAAAAAAGGGCATCCAGCTGGCGAAGCACAGATACAAGCAACGCATTGAGGACCACTTCAAAGACAATAACACACGCAACATGTGGAAAGGCATCCAGACCATCACGGACTACAAGCGCGGTGACCAGCAGGTCAGCCATGACCCCACTCTGCCTGACACCTTAAACAACTTCTTTGCACGCTTTGACTCTCCAAGCAGCAGAGGGGCTGTGCACCTTCCTCAGCCAGAGGTGCAGCATCAGCCTCTCACCCTGCAGCTGCACCAGGTGACCTCCACCCTGAGGAGAATTAACATCAACAAGGCTGCAGGCCCAGATAAGGTGTCAGGTCGGACCCTGAAGTCGTGTGCGAACCAACTGGCAGAGGTTTTCCTGGACATCTTCAACCTGTCGCTGCAGCTTTCCATGGTCCCTGTCTGCCTGAAGTCCTCCATCATCGTGCCTGTGCCCAAAACAACAACCATCACCTGCCTCAACGACTACCGTCCTGTTGTCCTGATCCCAGTCATCATGAAGTGCTTCGAGCAGATCCTCCTGAAATACATCAAGGATGCTATCCCTGCAGGCCTGGACAGCCTGCAGTTTGCCTACAGGGAGAACCGTTCGATGGAGAACGCTGTCTCGTTAGCACTTCACACAGCCCTGACTCACCTGCAGCATCCGAACACCTATGTCAGGATGCTGTTTGTGGACTTCAGTTCGGCTTTCAACACTGTTCTTCCGGACATGTTGACCCTAACGCTCCACAACCTGGGTCTGTCACCATCGCTCTGCCACTGGATCAGTGACTTCCACACCAACAAGCCCCAGGTGGTGAGGATAGGGAAGTTCACCTCTGCACCACTGATCCTCAACACCGGAATGCCACAGGGTTGTGTGCTCAGCCCTGCCCTCGTCACCCTCTTCACCCAGGACTGCTCTGCCATTCACCCTTCAAACATGGTCATGAAGTTCGCGGATGACACCACCGTGGTGGGTCTCATATCTAACAATGATGAGATCCACTACAGAGAAGAGGTCCAGAACATCACACAATGGTGTTCCTCCTCTCTCCCCTGTACACTCATTCTCATGTAGATACATACACACACCACCTGTAAATATTTTTTTTATTTTAAGTGTGTTTCGTTACCTTTATTTTTTTTATTTATGTGTGTGCTGATTTATTTATTATGTGCCTTGCCGGGAGTGTGCAAAATTTTGTTATGCCTGCATAATGACAATAAAGATCTTGATTGATTGATTGATTGATTGATTGATTGATTGATTATTGATGGTGCCATCACAGATGCTGGCTTTTGAACTTTGCACTGGTAACAATCTGGATGGTCTTTTTCCTCTTTTGTCCAGAGGACACGACGTCCATGATTTCCAAAAACAATTTGAAATGTAGACTCATCAGACCACAGCACACTTTTCCACTTTGCATCTGACCATTTCAAATGAGCTTTGGCCCAGAGAAGGCAGCGGCGTTTCTGGATGTTGTTGATGTATGGCTTTCACTTTGATTGGTAGAGTTTTAACTTGCACTTGTAGATGTACTGACGAGTCTGTTAACTGACAATGGTTTCCTGAAGTGTTCCTGAGCCCACGCAATAAGATCCTTTAGACAATTATGTCAGTTTTTAATGCAGTGCCACCTGAGGGATCGAAGGTCACGGGCATTCAATGTTGGTTTTCGGCCTTGTCGCTTACATGTAGAACGTTTTCCAGATTCTCTGAATCTTCTGATTATATTATAGACTGTAGATGATGGAATCCTCAAATTCCTTGCAATTGAATGTTGAGAAACATTGTTCTTAAACTGTTGGGCTATTTTTTTCACGTAGTTCACAAAGTGGTGATCCTCACCCCATCTTTGCTTGTGAACGGCTGAGCCTTTTGGGGATGCTCCTTTTATATCCAATCATGACACTAACCTGTTTCCAATTAACCTGTTCACCTGTGGAATCTTCCAAACAGGTGTTCTTTGAGCATTTATCAACTTTCCCAGTCTTTTGTTCCCACTGTCCCAGCTTTTTTGAAGTGTGCTGCAGGCATCTATTTCAATCAATCAATCAATCAATTTTTTTATATAGCGCCAAATCACAACAAACAGTTGCCCCAAGGTGCTTTATATTGTAAGGCAAGGCCATACAATAATTATGTAAAACCCCAACGGTATTTCAAAATGAACAAATATTTGCACAAAAACAACAAAGCCTATCAGTTTGAACATTAAATATCTTGTTCCCTGACACTTGCATGACTTTGATTCATGCACTTGCACGCACTCTGCCGTGCAGGAAAGTAAACTAGTTGTAAACTCATTGTAAACTAATTGGCAACTGTTTGTTGTGATTTGGCGCTATATAAATACATTGAAACTGTGCACCGCTTCGTGCAAGTGCGCAAAGGAAATTTTGAAATGTTGAAATCTCCATCATGCATTAATTACGTGAACTTGAAGTGCACATTGTGCAAACAATTCAAAAACACTGCATATGAGTGCAAGTGATTGCATCAGTGCACCGCATCAAAGTGCAGCTCATCTGAATGATTATAACAAGATGTTAAATCTATCATAAACATAATTTTACAGCTACTAACGAGAAGGAATACAACTGTTTTACCAAGCCATTACAATATAAACATTACAAATAATTACCTTTTAGACTGTCCTAAATGCTTTCTCCACACCATGCAGCACACGAGAGAGAGAAAGAAAAAAGCTCCAGCTGGAGCAGTCCTCTGTAATTCCAGAAGTGATTAGAGGCGTTGTCAACAGCCAAACTCTGACAAAAAATGATTAATCCACTACAAAATAATTATTTTATATATGTAGTGTCGAGTGGCACAAAGCATGGCATCCAGCTGGGAACATAGTGGGTGGGACCATCACAACGAAGTGAAGGCATCAAACTTGTGCAAGTGTCAGGGCACCTTTAGGGTAAAAAAAAAAAAAGGAAAAAAATCTTTTGTTATCTAGACTGAAAATACAGTTGTATGTAAAAGTTTGGGCACCCCCGACGATTTCCATGATTTTCCTTTATAAATCAGCGGTTGTTTGAATCAGCAATTTCAGTTAAATATATCATATAGCAGACAAACACAGTCATATTTGAGAAGAGAAATGAAGTTTCTGGTATTTACAGAAAGTGTGCAATAATTCTTTAAACAAAATTAGGCAGGTGCATAAATTTGGGCACTCCAACAGAAAAAAACATCAATATTTAGTAGATCCTACTTTTGCAAAAATAACAGCCTCTAAATGCTTTCTATAGCTTCCAATGAGAGTCTGGATTCTGGTTGAAGGTATTTTGGACCATTCTTCTTTACAAAACATCTCAGTTTTGTTGGTTTCCGAGCATGGACAGATTTTCAATAATATTCAGGTCTGGGGACTGAGATGACCATTCCAGAACATTGTACTTGTTCCTGTGCATGAATGCCTTAGTAGATTTTGAGCAGTGTTTAGGGTCGTTGTCTTGTTGAAAGATCCAGCCCCGGTGCAACTTCAACATTGTTCTCAAGAACCTCCTGATAGTGACTGGAATCCATGTGACCCTCAACTTTAACAAGATTCCCAGTACCTGCAATGGCCACACAGCCCCACAGTATGATGGAACCACATCCAAATTTTACTGTAGATAGCAAGTGTTTTTCTTCTTGGAATGTTGTGTTCTTTTTCAGCCATGCATACCGCCCCTTGTTATGTCAAAATAACTTAATTTTAGTTTCATCAGTCCACAGCACCTTATTCCAAAATGAAGCTGGTTTGTCCAAATGTGCTTTAGCATACCTCAAGCGACAGTTTGTGGCGTGTACGCAGAAAAGGCTTCCTCTGCATTACAGCATCATAGAGCATCTCTGTATAAAGTGCACTGTATAGTTGAACAATGCACAGAGACACTATCTGCAGCAAGATCATGTTGTAGGTCTTTGGAGTAGGTCTGTGGGTTGACTATGACTGTTCTCACCATCCTTCTCTTCTGCTTATCTGAGATTTTTCTTGGCCTGCCACTTCAGGCCTTAACTAGTACTGTGCCTGTGGTCTTCTATTTCCTCACTATGTTCCTCACAGTGGAAACTGACAGCTGAAATCTCTGAGATAGCTTTTTGTATCCTTCCCCTAAACCATGATGCTGAACAATCTTTGTTTTCAGGTCATTTGAGAGTTGTTTAGAGGGTCCCATGTTGCCACTCATTAGAAGAGATGCAAAGAGGGGACACATTTGCAAATAGCCACCTTAATACCTTTTCTCATGACTGGATTCACCTGTGTAAGGAGGTCAAGAGTCAATGATCTTGCCAAACCTATTTTGTGTTCCAATAATTAGTGCTAAATGTATTCAAATCAGTAAAATGACAAAGGTGCCCAAATTTATGCATCTCCCTAATTTTGTTTAAATAATTATTGCACACTTTCTGTAAATACTATAAACTTCATTTCACTTCTCAAATATCACTGTGTTCATCTGCTATATGATATGAGGTCTGTTAGAAAAGTATCCGACCTTTTTATTTTTTTCAAAAACTATATGGATTTGAATCATGTGCACTTGCATCAGACAAGCTTGAACCTTTGTGCGCATGCGTGAGTTTTTTCACGCCTGTCGATTGCGTCATTCGCCTGTGAGCAGGCTTTGTGGGAGGAGTGGTCCAGCCCCCTTGGCGGATTTTCATTCTCAGCAAAGAGCTGAGCTACTGCCGCTTTGCTCTATGAAAATTTTTTTCAGAAACGGTGTCAGACAGCCAGGTGGAAACCATTTGGAAAATTCAGATGGCTTTCGGTGAAGATTCTATTAGCATCACACGGATTAAAGACCATTACAACCTTATTAAAAACGGCCCACAGCAGCGGAAGGCACGCCGCGCTCCGAGCAGCCATCGACAGGCTTGAATGACCAGATCATTTTCAAAGTGAAGGTTCTGTTGGTCCAGGACATCGTGTGACTAGCAGAGAAGTTTCAGAAGAGATCGGGATCAGCACTTTATCGGCACATTCCACTGTTAACGGAGATTTTGTAATGAAAGACGTGCAAAGGGATTCGCGTGTTGGGATGGAGCCCCAATGGCGGAGAACAAAAGCAAGTCCGTGTTGGAAGTCTCACAGGACAAGTTGGAACATGCCCAGCTGTTACACAATTTCTTGGATACTCACTCGACTGAAAAGCCACCGAAAGCCGTCTGAATCTTACGAATGGTTTCCAACACGGAGGTGTTTTTTGTCCAGCGCCATGAGCGGCTCCATACCGACGCGCGAATCCCTCCGCACGTCTTTCATTACAAAATCTCCTTAAAAGTGGAATGTGCTGAAAAGGTGCTGATGCGGGACGTCATGTGACTAGCAGAGAAGTTTCAGAAGAGGTCGGGATCAGCACTTTATCGGCACATTCCACTGTTTAAGGAGATTTTATAATGAAAGACGTGCGGAGGGATTTGCGCGTCGGGACGGAGCCGCAATGGTGCTGGACAAAAAACACCTCTGTGTTGGAAACCATTCGTAAGATTCAGACGGCTTTCGGTAGCTTTTCAGTTGAGTGAGTATCCGAGAAATTGTGTAACAGCTGGGCATGTTCCAACTTGTCCTGTGATACTTCCAACATGGACTTGCTTTTGTTCTCCGCCATTGCGACTCCGTCCCAACGCATGAATTCCTCCGCACGTCTTTCATTACAAAATCTCCTTTAACAGTGGAATGTGCCGATAAAGTGCTGATCCTGATCTCTTCTGAAACTTCTCTGCTAGTCACATGACGTCCTGGACCAACAGAACCTTCACTTTGGAAATTATCTGGTCGTTCAAGCCTGTCGATGGCCGCTTGGAGCGCGGCGTGCCTTCCGCCGCTGTGGGCCATTTTTAATACGGTTGTAATGGTCCTTCATCCATGTGATGCTAATAGAATCTTCACCGAAAGCCATCTGAATTTTCCAAATGGTTTCCACCTGGCTGTCTGACACCGTTTCTGAAAAGATTTTCATGGAGCAAAGCGGCAGTAGCTCAGCTGCTTGCTGAGAATGAAAATCTGCCGAGGGGGCTAGACCACTCCTCCCACAAAGCCTGCCCACAGGTGAATGACGCAACCAACAGGCGTGAAAAAACTCACGCATGCGCACGAAGGTTCAAGCTTGTCTGATGCAAGAGCACATGATTCAAATCCATATAGTTTTTTAAAAAAATAAAAACGTCGGATACTTTTCTAACAGACCTCGTATATTTAACTGAAATTTCTGATCCAGACAACCAATGATTTATAAAGGAAAATCATGAAAATTATCAGGAGTGCCCAAACTTTTGCATACAACTGTATGTCAGTGTAGGAGCAAATTTTTGGGGGGGAATCTGAAAATGAAATAATTATGCAAAATCTTTGTTTCCACACTGCAATGCAATGGCCATAAAAATACATGACAAATTAGTAAAAATGTGTTGTGTGGGCCACTGAAGAGGAGGTACTGCTGGCCCACCACCAGATGGTGCCTGCCTTGTGGGCACCTTTTTGCCTTGAAGAGGGTGCACTGGCCTGTTGGCCTTTTTTGGCACCACCAGGTGCGCACCGTTAGGCTGTCAGCTGTTTTTCATCATCATCCACACCATAAAAGCCTGGGAGAGACACCATAACTCTGCCGAGTTACCAGCTTACCACACATGTAAACCGACTCAGCCGTTTTGTGCCATAAGCACATTCATTGTAACTGAAGTCTTTGCAGTTGTGACTTATACTTGGAGCTTGTAGCCGAGTTTGTGGAAGTTGGAGGAGTTGGCGTCTCCACTCCTCACTTCTCACTACTGAGTATAACATTTGACACTGCACGTCCTCCAGTTTTTCCTCTGCACTCTGGGAGTATCTGGATTTATTCCTCCAAGAAGATAACTGTGAGTTGCTGACTGTTTTCTGGGTGTACACACACCCACCTTAATCTGTTTTTGCTCCTGCCAGCAGTACCGGTCTGACAGCCTCGAGCGGTGGCCACCTGGGGGACCAGGACTTGGCGGCTCTGGTGTATTTCAGGCCTCCGACTGGCGGTGGAACTTCATGGGTTCCGGCTCTTCTCTGGATAGGCGTCTCCTACCCTCGGGCCTGCTCACGTGTCACCATTTTGTTATTAATTGGACTCAGCATATTGTTCTTCTGTTTGCACTTTTGCATAATAGATTGTTATTTATTGGTATTCCTATTGACCGTTCATTTACGCCCCCTAACGTGGGTCTGTGCATTCACTTTCCCAACAGGATAACTGTTAGAGATTTTGTATACATGTTATCACTGTTAAACGTTTGTACATTTGCCTTCTTTCTCATGAGAACGGTGTTGTGCTGTTTTGCACTTCACCCTGAGAACGTACGTGTTATTCAACCTTGTTTAGCTTTGTCTTCTTTCTCATGAGAACGGAGATGTGCTGTTTTGCACCTGTCTTAATGCAATCCTGAGAATTCAATTTTGTTTTGACGTTTGTGATGTGGTGTTTAGTGTGAAGGAGTGTGGAAGACAGGACACTTCAGGCAGATGCAGAACAGCTGATACCTGCAACAGACGAACGAGATGTGCTGACCTGAAGTGTTCTTCCTTACAGCTGCACTTATTGACGTATGCGTTTATGTTATGGGAAGAAACTTGTCTTGCGTCATTACCCCCACCCTTAGGACAAGTTTCTTGTTTATGTGATGAGGGCGTCTCTTAATAAAAAGAGCGGAAAAGCAGGCCAGACTTTAGTGTAGCCTTGGTGTACAGCCTGGCCGCACTCCGCGCGTAATATTTGATTTTCTGTCTCACTGGTGTTTCTTGACTCTGTTTGTCTTGTTAAAGGTTTTAAAAATGCTTGGAGGAGAAAATACCCAACATTGACTGGGGGCTACGTCCGGGATCTCAACAACACCGGAGGTGTCCGGCGGAGGTCGTCAAGTCCAGACGTAAATCCTTGGCCAAGGTCTGATCGATCGATTGATCGTGTCTGCAATTGTCGACCACCGTTGGCATCGTCTGGTTGACGAGATTTTCCCGAAGAAGACAGACAGGAAGTCGAGTCAGTGAGTAAAATTTCTTTGTAAACAGTACTGAGTGAGTGGTGATCAGATCACATAAAACAGTTAAATTCCGCAAGCGATGATACAGAATCGCCTGTTAATGCAAAGCAGTTAAACTCTGTAAGGAGGGTGCGGACTCCTCTGTTTATATACGCGTACCGGTAGGGGATAAAAGTGATCACATAAAACAGTTAAACTCCGTAAGCGATGATACAGAATCGTCTGTTAATGAAACACAGTTAAACTCTGTAAGGAGGACGGACTCCTCTACGGTTGCGAGGGACGCAAGTAGTTAAATTCCGGAAGGAGGATACGGACTCCTCTGTTTTAATACGTACAGGAAATCCCGGGTAGAAATATGTGCACTGTAAAAAGGCAGTTAAATTTGGCAGGGACGGCGGAGTCCCCTAATGCAGGACATTAGTTAAATTTCACGGGAGGGCGAGCTCCCCTGGCATAAGAATACGCGTACGATTATTAGGAGTGTTTCTATGTGTAAATAGTGTTTTGCGCAAGTGTAAATAACTGTGTGAAAGTGTAATACTTTGGACAACGTTAGTGACAACCGTGCGTGTGGAAGCAGAGGCAAGTGATTCCGCTTCCTACGGGGAGGTGAAAGGAATCAACCACACGACGGCAAATTAATTGTCACGTCCAAAGAAAGTGTGAAAACTTCAGATTTAGAACACCCTAGGTGTGCCCCCGTCTGAAGTCCAAATTATAACAAGGGATAATAAAAATGGGGGGTAAGACGTCTAAAAATAAGGAAAATTTATCAACTGACGACTGGAAAGTTATGGAGGCAAAAAATCCAAAAGCAACAAAGAAATTGGAGACCTGGATAAATAAACATGACTTTGACGGACGACTGAACCTGATCAGCATACAAAAGCTGAAGAAGGAGTTAGAACGGGAACATAAAGGTGATGAGAAAAAGATGCAGAAAGTAGGGGCAGATTTAGTGGCATTTTGGGAGGAAGAAGCAGAGAACAGACAGAAAGGAGCAGAGAAGCGACGATTAGAGAAAGCAAGGAAAAAGAAAGCTGTAGGTAAGGCAGAAGAAGATGTGATAATTCAGCACAGAGAGCCAGAACAGCCTCAACAATCACCGCCGGCTGGATCGTCGGTGACAAAGAGACCTTTATCTCCTCTACCAGAGGATGACGATGTACCGCCACCACAGTATGATTTGGCGGTAAAACCTAAGGTAAAAAGAGAAAAACCAGAAAAACCACAAACACGCAGTCAAGCGAAAGTGCCTACAGCCCCTCCCATGGTGGAACATAGTGATCAGGGAGGTGCCTATCCTATGATAGAAGTACCAAATCCTCGTGCAGGAACAGCAGGACAGCTACCAACCATGCTCGTTTATCGGACATGGAATGCTGATGATATCAAAGCAGCAGTCGACATGATACCATCGCCACATGTCGATATTGAGGGATTTATGCAGGATATAGAAAACATTAGAACATCTTACCACCTTAATGGACCTGAAGTCCAACAGGTGTGGATGAAAGCATGTGGCCCTAAATGGAGTCAGGTACGCGGAGACTGGAATCCTGCAGATCAACAAGGCGTACCACTGACACATGATGATCTAGTCTTGAAAACAAGAGTGGAAGCTATGATTACACGTGCAAAAGGAGTGTTAGGACCAAAGATAAATTATACTGAAATTACCAGGACAACTCAGAAAGAAGGAGAGCCATGGACAGAGTTTAGGTGCAGATTTGAGAATGTGTTTAGGGTCCATAGTGGCATATTGCCAGAAACACCTGTGTATGAACAACAATTGAAAAACGCTCTGATCCAACATTCCAATAAGGATATAAAAGCTTGGATACAGAAACATTGGATTGGATTGCCTACAGGCACATTGGAAGACACACATACACACTGCTGTCATGCAGAAGAAGTCTTAAAACAGAAAAAGACAAGAAACAGCGACAAAGGAGTGTATGTAGCACATGGAGATGATGAAATATATTACCAGCAGGGCAACTTAAGACAGCAGAAGCAGTGCAAACGCCCCAAAAAGCCATGGCAAAATAGACAAGGTGGACAGCCACAACGTCAAGGACCATGGCAACCACAACAGCAGGGAGGGCCACCACGTGGTCCCCTGATTTGTTGGAACTGTGGAAGAGAGGGACATATGTATAGAAATTGTCCAAATCCACCTACTGAGGGAGCAGCAGGGAGAATTCCACAACGGAATAATCCTCCGCAGCCACAGTATCCACAATGACTAGAATCCATAATCCATGATTCCATATCAGATAGGCAGTCTGAATCTGTATGTATGGATCTGTGTGCCTTGCTGGGAAATCCGGTACCAAAACCAGAAGTGACTTTGTTGGTAAATGGACGACCAGTGACATTCCTTTGTGATACAGGAGCATGTAGAACCACATGTAATGACAACATACCTGTCCATCAATTAAGCAACGAACTCTTTAGGGTTCGCTCTGCAAATGGGCAAACATCAGACGTCCCTATCACCAAACCCATAACGTTGACAGATCCATTTGGCCTGATGTGTACTATGTCAGTGTTAAGCATGCCACAATGTCCAGTTAACCTCCTAGGACGAGACGGATTGACTGCATTGGGCTTGTCCATAATTGTGGAACAAGGGAAATTAGTTGTTGAACGCACAGGAGGCGTTAACATGGTAAGAGAAGAAAGCGCTGACCCCACATTCCACTATTACTATACATTTGACATCTCAGAAGAAGATGCTGCAGGATGGGGTAAAGATGTCGTCTTGCAAGCGACAGCCCTACTAAAAAATCCTGAACAACAGATGTCACCACCTGACCTGCATGTCACAATGTGGCATAAAGATCCTCCAGGTCCGGATGTCAATGTTGGGTATTTTCTCCTCCAAGCATTTTTAAAACCTTTAACAAGACAAACAGAGTCAAGAAACACCAGTGAGACAGAAAATCAAATATTACGCGCGGAGTGCGGCCAGGCTGTACACCAAGGCTACACTAAAGTCTGGCCTGCTTTTCCGCTCTTTTTATTAAGAGACGCCCTCATCACATAAACAAGAAACTTGTCCTAAGGGTGGGGGTAATGACGCAAGACAAGTTTCTTCCCATAACATAAACGCATACGTCAATAAGTGCAGCTGTAAGGAAGAACACTTCAGGTCAGCACATCTCGTTCGTCTGTTGCAGGTATCAGCTGTTCTGCATCTGCCTGAAGTGTCCTGTCTTCCACACTCCTTCACACTAAACACCACATCACAAACGTCAAAACAAAATTGAATTCTCAGGATTGCATTAAGACAGGTGCAAAACAGCACATCTCCGTTCTCATGAGAAAGAAGACAAAGCTAAACAAGGTTGAATAACACGTACGTTCTCAGGGTGAAGTGCAAAACAGCACAACACCGTTCTCATGAGAAAGAAGACAAAGCTAAAAAAGGTTGAATAACACGTACGTTCTCAGGGTGAAGTGCAAAACAGCACAACACCGTTCTCATGAGAAAGAAGGCAAATGTACAAACGTTTAACAGTGATAACATGTATACAAAATCTCTAACAATAACTCAGCCACGTCATGGACCCCGAGGGGCGTTCACCACCTAATGATCGATCAATGAAAGTGCAAGGTGCGCAGGATCCACCAGGAGGATCGCTGGGTGAGCTGCAGCATATTCTGTCTAACCTCACTGCTTGGTTGGATTTATTAACTGAGCAGGATGCTCACCTCAGCCATCGGATGGAGGCTCGCACTGCGCAGGTAGACACGCGCGCGTCAGGTGCGGCTGTGGCCGCTCCCCCTCCAGTGGATCTGCCGCCAAACAGGGTTAATCCAGTGGTCGTTTAGGGGTCCCCCCCTCGTCGCCTGAAGCTTACATAAGTCCCCCGGAACGTACGGTGGTTGTGTTGAAACGTGCGCGGACTTTCTGATGCAGTGCTCGTTTGTTTTTTCACAACGGCCCGTTATGCACATGTCTTAGCACAGCTGGATGGCTTGAGTTTATAAGGGAGTTTCGACTGGTGTTCGATCATCCCAACAGAGGCGAGGCCGCTTCAAATATACTGTTGTCAATGAGACAGGGACAGCGGGGTACAGCTGATTACGCAATCGACTTCCGCATCGCGGCAGCGAGGTCCGGTTGGAATTCAGTCTCACTGTGCGCCGCCTTTGTAAACAGGCTGTCTCCGGCCCTAAAGGAGCATCTGGTGGCTAAGTATCAGCCACGGGATTTAGATGGGCTTATTGATCTGGTTATACGCTTAGACAATCGGCTTGAGGAATTCAAGTGGGAGCGAGATGAAGGGCGTGGCCGGGTGCATGCTGTCGCTCTCCCCTCCAGATCCGAGTTAGTGCCGTCCTCTCCCAGCTTCAAAGCCAGGGCTTTCCGCTTACACGCTCCCCCTGCTGACGTTGCTATGGAAACAAGCAGGGCAAAAGTGACAGTAAAGGAAAAACACAGGAGACTGGCACGTGGAGAGTGTGTTTACTGCGGCTCGAATGAGCATCTGCAGAATAAGGGGCCCCAAGCGGTTAAACAACAAAGCTCAACCTTAGAGACTGGGCTAAGAGTGAGCCATACAAACCACGCGGGTGTCCCACGCAAATGCGCACGACTCCCAGTCACAATCCTCTGTGGGGATTTAACCCTTACCGCTCCAGCACTGATCGACACAGGATAGGAAGTGAACCTACTGGACAGTAGGTGGGCTAAGGCTGTGGGGCTCCCTCTGGTGGCCGTTCCTTCACCATTGAAGGTGCAGGCACTAGATGGCACCCTACTACCAGAAATAACACACCAGACACAGCCTTTAACCTTGGTTGTCTCTGGTAATCACAGGGAGGAGATTGTGTTTTATGTAACACCTTCTACCTCCAGAGTTATTTTGGGTTATCCATGGATGATAAAACACAGTCCCCGGATTGATTGGCCGTCTGGGGTTGTGGCTCAATGGAGCGAAACCTGCCACCGGGAGTGTTTGAGATTCTCGGTGCCACCTGGCGATGAAGTTAAAGAGGAGGTCAGAGTCCCCCCCAATCTCACAGAGGTGCTGGCTGAGTATCATGACCTTGCTGACGTCTTCAGCAAGGATCTGGCACTCACCCTGCCCCCACACCGACCGTATGATTGTGCCATTGATTTAGTTCCAGGCGCTGAGTATACATTCAGCAAACTGTACAACCTCTCACGTCCTGAACGCGAATCAATGGAGACCTACATCCAGGATTCTTTAGCTGCCGGGCTAATCCGGAATTCTTCATCCCCGTTAGGTGCAGGTTTCTTTTTTGGGGGCAAGAAGGACAGCGGTCTCCATCCATGCATTGACTATAAAGGGCTGAATGAGATTACGGTTCGCAACCGATACCCATTATCGCTCTTAGATTCAGTGTTCACGCCCCTGCATGGAGCCAAAATATTCACGAAGTTGGATCTTAGGAATGCTTACCACCTAGTTTGGATAAGGAAGGGAGACGAGTGGAAGACGGCATTTAACACCCCCTTAGGGCACTTTGAGTACCTGGTCATGCCGTTCGGCCTCACTAACGCCCCCGCTACATTCCAGGCATTGGTTAATGACGTACTGCGGGATTTCCTGCACCGGTTCGTCTTTGTATACCTGGATGATATTCTCATCTTCTCCCAGGACGCTGAGACTCATGTTAAGCATGTCGGTCAGGTCCTTCAGCCGTTATTGGAGAACTGGCTGTTTGTGAAGGCCGAGAAGTGTGAGTTCCATCGCACTTCTTTGTCCTTCCTGGGGTTTATTATCTCCTCCAACTCCGTTGCACCTGATCCGGTAGCTAAGGTAGCTGCGGTGAGAGACTGGCCCCAACCGGTAAATCGTAGGAAGCTGCAACAGTTCCTAGGGTTCGCCAATTTTTACAGGAGGTTCATTAAGGGCTATAGTCAGGTAGTTAGCCCCTTACAGCCCTGACCTCCACCAAAGTCCCATTCACCTGGTCGGATCGGTGCGAAGCCGTGTTTAGGGAGTTGAAACACCGGTTTTCAACTGTACCAGTTCTGGTACAGCCCGATCCTAGCTGCCAGTTCATTGTTGAAGTGGATGCCTCTGACTCAGGGAGCCGTGCTGTCCCAGAGCAGGGAGTCCGATAGTGTTCTCCACCCTTGTGCTTACTTCTCCCGCAGGTTAACCCCCGCCGAACGGAACTATGACATTGGCAATCAGGAACTCCTGGCTGTGAAAGAGGCCCTTGAGGAGTGGCGACATCTGTTGGAGGGAGCTGTGGTCCCATTTGTGGTTCTCACTGACCACCGGAACCTGGAATATATCCAGACCACTAAGCATCTGAACCCCAGGCAAGCCCGGTGGTCACTGTTTTTTGGACGCTTTAACTTCAAGATCACCTACCGCCCCAGGACCAAAAACGTCCGGTCTGATGCCCTGTCCCGGGTGCATGAAGAGGAAGTTAAAGAAAGGCTGTTGGACCCACCGGACACCATCATACCGGAATCCACTATCGTCACAACCCTCACGTGGGATGTGGAGGGAGTTGTTAGGGAGGCCCTGATGTGACACCCGGATCCCGGAGGTGGACCACCCAACAGACTGTACGTGCCACCAGACGCTCGGACTGCCGTGTTGGACTTCTGTCATGGTTCCAAGCTCTCCTGCCATCCGGTGTGCGAAGGACCGTGGCGGTGGTCCGGCAGCGGTTCTGTTGGCCGTCAGTCGAAGCCGACACCAGGGACTACATCCGGGCATGCACCACCTGCGCCAGAGGCAAGGCTTCCCATCAGCCGGAGAAGGGGCTCCTTCAGCCGTTGCCTGTGCATCGTCGCCCCTGGTCCCACATCGGTTTGGACTTCATCGTCCCAGGGTAAGACAGACATCATGACGATAGTGGACCGGTTCTCCAAGGCGGCCCACTTCGTGGCCCTCCCGAAGCTCCCAACTGCCCAGGAGACTGCAGACCTCCTGGTCTACCACGTCATGTGTCTGCATGGTATCCCGACGGACATAGTGTCAGACCGTGGTCCTCAGTTCTCCTCGCAGGTCTGGAGGAGCTTCTGTAAGGAGCTGGGGGCCACGGTGAGCCTGTCGTCCAGGTACCACCCACAAACAAACGGTCAGGCAGAGCGGGCCAACCAAGATTTGGATCAAGCTTTACGGTGTGTCACCTCTGCGCACCCAACGGCTTGGAGTCAACATCTGGCCTGGATCGAGTATGCTCACAACAGTCAAATCTCGTCATCTACCGGCCTCTCCCCATTCGAGGTCTGATTGGGGTACCAGCCCCCATTGTTTCCATCTGTCGAGGGAGAGGTCGAGGTGCCCTCGGTCCAGGCCCAACTCAGGAGATGCTTCCATGGGTGTGGAAGAAAGCCCGCTCTGCTCTCCTGAAGGCCCAGATCCAGGCTAAGGACCATGCAGACCGCCGACAAGCCCCGGCCCCAGCTTATCAGCCCGGGCAGGAGGTTTGGCTGTCCACCAAGAACATCCCTCTACAAACAGACTCTCCAAAACTGACTGACCGTTACATTGGACCGTTCAAAATACTCAAGGTGATCAGCCCCGCTGCCGTGAAACTACAACTCCCCACTTCACTACGGATTCACCCAGTATTTCATGTGTCCCAGATCAAGCCACACCACACATCGGACCTCTGCACCCCCGGACCGGCGCCACCTCCTGCCCACATCATTGATGGAGAACCAGCTTGGACACTCAAAAAACTCCTAGACGTACGTCGGAGGGGTCGGGGGTACCAATATCTGGTAGACTGGGAGGGGTATGGCCCAGAAGAGCACTCCTGGGTGAAGAGGAGCTTCATTCTGGATCCTGCCCTCCTGGCGAATTTCTACAAGGAGCACCCCGACAAGCCGGGCGCCCATTGAGGGGGGGGTCCTGTTGTGTGGGCCACCGAAGAGGAGGTACTACTGGCCCACCACCAGATGGCGCCTGCCTTGTGGGCACCTTTTTGCCTTGAAGAGGGCGCACTGGCCTGTTGCCTTTTTTGGCACCACCAGGTGCGCACCGTTAGGCTGTCAGCTGTTTTTCATCATCATCATCCACACCATAACAGCCTGGGAGAGACACCATAACTCTGCCGAATTATCAGCTTACCACACAGGTAAACTGACTCAGCCGTTTTGTGCTGTACGCACATTCATTGTAACTGAAGTCTTTGCAGTTGTGACTTATACTTTCAGCTTGTAGCCGAGTTTGTGGAAGTTGGAGGAGTTGGCGTCTCCACTCCTCACTTTTAACTACTGAGTATAACATTTGACACTGCATGTCCTCCAGTTTTTCCTCTGCACTCTGGGAGTATCTGGATTTATTCCTCCAAGAGGATAACTGTGAGTTGCTGACTGTTTGCTGGGTGTACACACACCCACCTCAACCTGTTTTTGCTCCTGCCAGCAGTACCGGTCTGACAGCCTCGAGCGGTGGCCACCTGGGGGACCAGGACTTGGTGGCTCTGGTGTATTGCAGGCCTCCAGCTGGCGGTGGAACTTCGTGGGTTCCGGCTCTTCTCTGGATAGGCATCTCCTACCCTCTGGCCTGCTCACGTGTCACCATTTTGTTATTAATTGGACTCAGCATATTCATCTTCTGTTTGCACTTTTGCATAATAAATTGTTATTTATTGGTATTCCTATTGACCGTTCATTTATGCCCCCTAACGTGGGTCCGTATATTCACTTTCCCAACAAAATGAATATGAAATTTTGTTGTTAAAAAAAAAAAAAAAAAAAACTTGATCTCATTTTAGAACCGGTTTTAATCCTAAATAATGTAAACTGTTTGTAGCCCAGATGGGTATAATTAATTAAATTTTGGCAAGTCGACATGCAAAATTGAGTGAATATGTGTTTTTTTTTTTTGTTTTTTTTTTACAATGGTAAAACCAGAAGATCTACAGGAGTACGGTTTGTATAAGTGTAAATTTTTTCTCATCTAATGTTAGAATAAATTTATGTATTGGGTACTGCCTTATTCCCAATCAAAATACAAAGAGATTGATGTCTAATACTTTCAGGTTTATCATTATATCAACTCAACAGGAAGAATCAAATGCTAAATTGTTACCTAGAAACTCAAAATAAAAAAAAAAAAAAAAAAATGCCCCATGAAGCTGGCTGGTATGACATTATTACTTGCTGCAATCACTGAAACTGATACTTATTCAGAAGAACACAGCCAAACCTCTTATTATAAGGTTAATAGTAAGTAAATTTTTCACTAATTTGCAAGCTGCAACAGGATTAATGTGGGTGTTCAAAATATTTTGGCACCCAAACTTGGTCATTTTCACCTATTTTTGGCAAAAATCATGCAAAAAGTCAAATAAGGCCTTGCCATAGAGCATTTTTGATGTTATTTTACACAATTTTTCAATAAGGAAAACACAAAGCATTGCATATACAGTGATGCAAATAAATATTTGATCCACTGTTAATTTTGCAGGTTTTCTCACCTACAAAGAATGGAGAGGTCTGTAAGTTTTATCATAGGTACACTTCAACTGTGAGAGACAGAATCTTTAAAAATGTAATAAAAAATCACATTGTATGATTGTTAAATAATTAATTTGCATTTTATTGCATGAAGTAAGTATTCGATGATCTACCAACCAGCAAGAATTCTGTCTCTCACAGTTAGTTTTTCTTTAAGAGGTCCTCCTATTCTTCACTCTTTACCTGTATTTAACTGAACTTGTTTGAACTTGTTACCTGTATAAAAGACACCTGTTCACACATTCAATCAGTCACACTCCAAACTATCCACCATGGCCAAGACCAAAGAGCTGTCTAAGGACAAATTTGACTGAGATGATCTACAAGCACAGAGGTTCATATGAGTACTAGAGTCCGCAGTCACACTGAGACGTGTCCCGGCAAGGAGGCGTGGTCACCATTTTGGAGCAGGGCAACTCAGCCGGCAGCGCACACTGACGCTCATTGAGTCTCATCAAGAAACAGGTGGAAAATGCTGGAAGCTGCGCATGTTGGCAAAGCCACAAATGGAGGAAGAAGGGAAACATTTCCTTCCATAATTAAACAGTTTTGTTATTCTTGATATTTTTCTGTGACTTTTGGGAATAAACTGGTGTAAAGCGTCATGCCTGTGTATGAAATCTGAGGATTTAGAAACCACCTTGAATGGAATTTTATTCAGAGCTGAATTTATTTAGTACTATACAAAAAAATGGATTTAATTAATGTTGATCATGTGGAATTAATTAATGCAGTCTGTGTGCCTGTCTGGATTGTGTGATATTGTGCCTTCATGTCTGCAGAATTTGCAAGCTGGAACATATTGGATCTGTTTAAACTTTCAACACTAAAATAACATAAAATAATAATTTTGTAGCTGATGACACATTTGCTTATAGAACTATTGGCTGATGAAACCACTCGCTCATAGAATCAGAAATCATTTACAGCTGCAGATGTCTCGTCTGTGTCGTGCGGTGGAGAACTTTTTTGAATCCTGTCAAAGTTAATAATTTATTATGCGTATATATTATATATGAACACAGCAGCAGGATGTGTCAGCTGAGCTGCTGATTATCGCAGCTGGAACAGATCAGATCGATGTAACTTTCAACACTAATATTTGCTTATGTGTGGGTGTCAGAGTAAGTTTAATACTTTCCTTTACATAAAGTGTCATGTCGCTGTCCATGAAGGGATGTTCAGGTTTAGTAAGCAGCATTGGCAGTGTGGACTCCAGTACTCATATACGTCTCTGTGGTGTTGAGTACGCAAGTCATAATCAACTGGCAGAACATTTGCCACATATACTCTTTATAATGTCTATGGTGACAGAGTACAGAAAAATAAAGGACAGGACACAAACCCATAACCTGAAATGGCACAAAACAGCATACCCACAACCAGTGGTGGGCACAGATAACCAAAAAATTAACTTCGATAACAGATAATCAGATAACAGGAAAGTTATCTTTGATAAAGATAAAACGACAAACCACCCAAAAATGTATCGGAAGTTACAGACAACCAATAAACCATAAATTTCAGTATTGTCTCCAGTACACTTGCAACTACTAACAAACTGATTTTGAGTTTAACACCATGATCACTTCTGAAACATCAAAAGTGACAACAGACCCAAACAATGAGCCCGTACTTCTGTCTTTGACCATATTCCCCCCTGTTGGAATTTCCTATTTACTACATGGCTTCCAGCACAGAAGCAACTGAGAGGAGCCATAAAGCTCAACTCTACTCAATCACAGTGCTGCCGTCAGGCCCAGGTCTTGGAAAATAAAGCAATGCTGAGTTATGGTTTGATGGATAAATAAAATGAATCCTGATAGAATAACTCGATTAACCCTCTGGGGTCTGAGGGCATTTTTTGGACAGTTCACTCACCTGGCATAACTGTTTTATTATTGCTGTTAAAAGCTCTCCCTGAATCCCACAATCAAGTTTTATGTATTTTTTTCAGGACAACCTGTGCTTTCAGAATATATATGTTTTTGTTGTGTTTTATAAGTGTAATAAAGGTTTATAATAAAAAATAGGCAAGGAAAAAATAAAGCGAAAAGTAATTTTCCACACACATTTATTCAAAACACATAGCAAACTATAATAAACAACTGTTTTGTCACTTTATAAAGGTAATTTGAGGCCTTGTGTAAAAGACTGCACAACAAAAAGGTTCAAACAATAAACACAAATGCACAATATATACAAAATGGTCTATACATTTTCTTGTCCATTGATATGGTAAACAGTGCTTTACACAGAGAAAGTAACAGAGTTATCCATTAACATTCACATGCAAAGTAGTGGAGCAATCCTGATAGTTACAAACTCTTTGTTTGAGCACATGAGATTGTCATCAGAGGCTCTCCGTCTGCTCCTACTTTCACTGATCGCTGTGCGTAATGGCGCAGGGCACACAGAGTATGTACTAATAGTATGTACTCACTGGAGCACCCAGGGGGCTATTCAAATGGGCCAACTAGTAACATATCACTCCTGAAAACGATCTTTGGCTTTTCACGTGAGGTAAATCTGCCATATGATTGGTTTTTGGAAAACCATGTGACGGTGAACCAATTCCGATTGGACACTCACATTGCACACGTCATCACACAGTTTCTATGAGGAGTACAAAGATGGCCGATGGTTGGCTCAAAAGTCCGCAGAGATCCTATCTCATATCATTCAAAAGTTATTTATAATTTAGTAAAGCTTGGTCAGCCCCAGAGGGTATAGGGATCAAATAGTTCTGCGGCCAGGTGTTGGGTATGGATTGATCTCCATCCGCCACTCCTGCCCTGCCATTTTAATGCACACACTATATTTCAACATAATTAGTAAACACACTCACTTTTTAGAGTCGGGGTCACAGGCGGTGGTGGGTTTGCAGGGCAGGCTGTGGTGCAGCAGTGTACCGCAGGCTCCCACGGCAGTCTGCCACCTGCTGTCTCCTGCCCTGCTTTTAATGCAACACTATCTTTGCACACTTAGGGGGTCACACACAACAAGGGAGTTTACTGTAATAATTATGGTGGGGTTGGTAGGTAGGGTGAGTGTGGCCCGGCCGGGGAGGTGGGTCTTGCCTCTTTTCTGGTTGCCGGGCCCCACCCTAGTGTGCCGGTGGTCCCTGCCTGCGCTCTGGGTTCAGTTGCAGTGGCTCCTTTGCCCCCCATCCGCCGCTCGCTCCTCCCTCGTGGGGACGCCGGTTTGGTGGTACAGTTTTGAGGCCCCCCTCTTGGTGGGCCCTGCCGGCACCCTGTGTGCTTCCTTCGGGTATGGGGTTACTTCCTGTGTCTCCATTGGGGGGGGTCGGGGGTGCATTCCAGCGCCGTCGGGCTGCTCCCTTGTTGGTCCGTCATGCTGCCCCAGTGGCTCTGGTGGCTGCCCTTCCTGGCCCCTGTGCCCTTCTGCTTCCCTTTTTCGCCTGGTTCCTCCTGTGGCTCTGCGTCCTGGGCCCTTTCCGACGTCACTTGTGGTTGGCCGTATGGTTTCTGACGCGCCGGAGTGGTCCATGTCTTATGGTAGGGTTCTGTACTTTTATCTTGGCCCAACACATCAGCCACAGTAGTGATCGGATATATAGCTGGGTCTCTGTGTGTGGCTGGTTACGTGTGCGTGGCCGACACCACAATTCAGTTTTGGGTGCTCTCAAGGGGATCAAGACTCTGGTGTCCTAGATTAGGGAATGAATGCTCACTAACTAGACAACAGACTGTCGCTGTCACTGCTTGTTCATGTGTGGTGGTTTGTTCCGGCATGTTTTATGTTGGGGCCCCGTCTCCTCCACATTATTTGTAGGTGGGAAAACTGGCAAAATCAACAGTGGATCAAATACTTATTTGCCTCACTGTAGGGCCTTTATTTATTCCACAATATTTTTTTTTTCACACTGATGTCACATACATGTAAATCTAACTCAAAGTTTCAACCTTATGTTAGGTGTCTGGACACCAGTATATTGTTTGGGCATTTTACCATTTCTGATCTTTCCAAGGAAAAGTCTCAGCAAGACAAAGCAATTTGGACCATAAGCCACAACATCATTTTGTTTGGAAAATGCAGCCAGTGCTACCGAACTGCTGAGAAAACTCATTAACGCTGCGTCTGCATATCAGAAAATGTCAGCCTCTGCTATTTTTCTGACTGCTGATGTCAAAGTCAGCTTTGTCACATCAGTGCATGTGCAATCGTGCAATGATAGAAAGTGTCACTGTTCCTGGCAGACAGCACTGGACTCTGAAACAGAGTTAAACCAGAGTATATCACAGCTGGATGGCACTCAGGCACTGCGTTACAGTGTAATTAATCACAGTGCAAGCAATGAAGATCATGAAATTAGTCATAATGCAGAAATTTCAAGGATTGTATATACAAGTAAAGTGACCAGTGGATAAATGTTTAGGACATTTTGATCCAGACAGACACTGTCCCAGATGGACATATTACAGCAAGGTGGCAGTGTGCAGACAAATGCTCACACCCACCAAATATTAATGGGAATTAATTTATCTATAGCTTATATTTTTAACTTATTATTATATATTAAACACCAGACAAGAAGACAGTGATGTACACTGAAGAAACGTTTGTTTTCAACTCACAAATATGAACAATACAAGTGCATTTAGCCAAGGCTGATACAATGCCCCACTGCCACTAGGACCTCCTGTAGGGTATGACGCTGACACTTGAACTCATGGCAAAGTTGGCATCCATGAACCAAGTGTCAGAGCAATGGAGGTGGTGAAGCTGCTCCTTGGAGGCAAAGCCCCAAACTCGTTGATGCTCCCCAGGGCCAAAGTTGTGGATCAGGAAGAGCTGTTGGTTAGTGGGCTACTGGTATGGGTGAAGTGAGATGTACAAAAAGACTAGTGGGGATTAAAAGCTTTAAGCTGTTTTTACAGAAGGCCATCAAATATGGACATCAGGTATTGCAAAGGCTTTTCATCTGTCCGTGCTCAGCATAGGTCCTGTCTTATGACTGCCCGACTCTTGAAATTCACAGGAAAAATTCTTGTGACACAGACCTTGGACAAGTTCAAAGATGGTTAACCTTGATGTATTTTAAGAGGTTAAAAAGCCACATTCTGTTTCAAGCTGATTCACTGATTCTTTCTCTGCTTCTCTGGTTTTCAGAAGCAGCAGGTCCGCAATGTCTTCATTAACCCCTCTCAAAGGCATTTAGGGCCCCTTCACACATAGCCATACTGCCGGCCGCGAGCAACGACGGCAATGGGCCCAGGACGCAGGGCCCCGGAAGAAACCAGGACAAAAGGGCAGCGGAAGGGCACAAGGGCCAGGAAGGGCAGCCCCCAGAGCCACCGGGACAGACAACGTACCAGCAGGGGAGCAGCCCGGCAGTGCCAGCACGCAACGCGACCCCCCCCCCACAGAGGCACAGGGAGCAGCCCCATACCCAAGGGAAGCACACAGGGCGCCGGCAGAGCCCACCAACAGGGGGAGCCCCAGAACCACACCACTAAGGCCACGGTCCCCGAAGGCGAGAGCGAGTGGCGGTAAGGACGGGGGCCAAAGAAGCCACTGCAACCAAATCCAAAACACAAGCAGGGACCACTGAGCCATAAGAGGGTGGGGCCCGGCCCCCAGACAAGAGGCGAGGCCCAACTCCCGGGGCCAGGAAGCATGAGGCCCCCACAACCCCAAGCTCCCTCCAGCGCAGTCAGCAGGACCCCTCCAAACTCCCCCCAGCCCCCAACCACCCCCCACCCTGGGCCCCACCCCAAACATCAAAGCCCAAGACCAGGAGACTGCCCGAGTGAGAGCGGGGCACCATCCAAACCCCAACCCCCCAGCAGCTGTCACCACCCAGCACATCCCCCGCGCCCCACCGACACCCCCCCCCAATGGGCCAAGGAACCCCGAGCCCCACAGCCCTGGCGAGGCAGACCCCCACCGCAGAGCCTCAGACATCCACAGACATTTTGGGCCAACCAACATGCCACACTCACCCTACCTACCAACCCCACCATAGTTGTTATAATGCTTGCTGTCCTCATGTGGACATACATAAAAACATATATCACTATTGCAAATTCCAAAAGCACCCCCCAAATGAGACATCCTGCGTTCTTTATGAAACATTGATCTTGACATGCAGCCAGCTGAAGAGCTCACTTAGAGGCTATGGAGTTACATTTGTGTGATTAATATCTGAAAGGAAATGCTTTTGACAAAAACTACAGATTTTGCTTATTTCTACTTATGTCCAGAGGTCAAGGATCCATGTGATCAGTTTCATATTTATTTACTATAAGACTCAGTAAAATGTTGTTGACAGAAAACCTGTTGTTGGGTTTGCACCCTGTTTTAAAGAAATGAGAGGCACAGACACTGTAAAGAAACCAGTCAGAGAGAGACAAATATATTTTATGCTCTGCGCAGAGCTTTTTATTTAGTTCACCAACATGAGAAAAAAACAAAGGACAGTCAGGGAGAGGTTACACATGAGTCATGTCTGCATGAGGGAGATAGCAAGGCAAGGTAGTGGCTGAAACCTTCCATTCCTGCGACATGAGCCTTGTGGCTCATCAAAAACAGGATAAGGCACTTATGCAAAATGAAAAATAGTTTGCTCAATCATGAAGAATGCAGACAACAAGTCTTTCTTTTTAAAACCTCCTCTTCTCACAAAGAGGAAAAGTACACAAACTCATAAAAAGGAAATAAATGATAATATAAGCATGAACTATATAAAACCCTTGACATAATCCTTCCTGTTTATCGTTTATTTACATAAGTTTGTCATGTCCAAAACACACTTCAATAGAAAATTTGTCCACTTTAACCACTTGTCTTATTACATTTTCAGCTAAAGCTTCATAGGCTAAGAGTGTGTTAACTCATCACGTCAACAGTTCAAGCTTAAACTGGAATTATGGGCTTTTCAATATCATCATAATTCTCAACACAGTCATTATAGTTTTCTCCACTAAGGTCTGACTGTTTCAATGCTTGATATTTTGGCATAGTTTGTTGGAAAGCCAAATTACACTGTACAAATGTATTTGAGACCATTTTGCCAACCATTGTTTTGATACAAGGGATCACACAACACATGCAAAGTCCAATCAGAATTAGGACTATAATAACTGGTGTCACCATTTTCAATAGTAACTGCCACCATGGTCCTGAAGTCAACCAGGACCAGGGATCCCACTGGCTCACGGCTAGAGTGTCTTTATGCATTGCATCACGAAGTTTATTCAGCTCTTCCAATGTGTCCTGCACATCCATTGAATGAGTGGAGTCTGGGATTATTGCTTAAATTTTCATTGTTACGCAGATGATACCCAGCTTTATCTATCCATGAAGCCAGAGGATACACACCAATTAGCTAAACTGCAGGATTGTCTTACAGACATAAAGACATGGATGACCTCTAATTTCCTGCTTTTAAACTCAGATAAAACTGAGGTTATTGTACTTGGCACCACAAATCTTAGAAACATGGTGTCTAACCAGATCGTTACTCTGGATGGCATTTCCCTGATCTCTAGTAATACTGTGAGAAATCTTGGAGTCATTTTTGATCAGGATATGTCATTCAAAGCGCATATTAAACAAATATGTAGGACTGCCTTTTTGCATTTACGCAATATCTCTAAAATCAGAAAGGTCTTGTCTCAGAGTGATGCTGAAAAACTAATTCATGCATTTATTTCCTCTAGGCTGGACTATTGTAATTCATTATTATCAGGTTGTCCTAAAAGTTCCCTAAAAAGCCTTCAGTTGGTTCAGAATGCTGCAGCTAGAGTACTGACGGGGACTAGCAGGAGAGAGCATATCTCACCCGTGTTGGCCTCTCTTCATTGGCTTCCTGTTAATTCTAGAATAGAATTTAAAATTCTTCTTCTTACTTATAAGGTTTTGAATAATCAGGTCCCATCTTATCTTAGGGACCTCGTAGTACCATATTACCCCATTAGAGCGCTTCGCTCTCAGACTGCGGGCTTACTTGTAGTTCCTAGGGTTTGTAAGAGTAGAATGGGAGGCAGAGCCTTCAGCTTTCAGGCTCCTCTCCTGTGGAACCAGCTCCCAATTCAGATCAGGGAGACAGATACCCTCTCTACTTTTAAGATTAGGCTTAAAACTTTCCTTTTTGCTAGGGCTTATAGTTAGGGCTGGACCGGGTGACCCTGGACCATCCCTTGGTTATGCTGCTTTAGACGTAGATTGTGGGGGGGTTCCCATGATGCACTGTTTCTTTCTCTTTTTGCTCCGTATGCATCACTCTGCATTTAATCATTAGTGATCGATCTCTGCCCCCCTTCACGGCATGTCTTTTTCCTGGTTTTTTTCCCTCAGCCCCAACCAGTCTCAGCAGAAGACTGCCCCTCCCTGAGCCTGGTTCTGCTGGAGGTTTCTTCCTGTTAAAAGGGAGTTTTTCCTTCCCACTGTTGCCAAGTGCTTGCTCATAGGGGGTCGTTTTGACCGTTGGGGTTTTTCATAATTATTGTATGGCCTTGCCTTACAATATGGAGCGCCTTGGGGCAACTGTTTGTTGTGATTTGGCGCTATATAAGAAAAAAGTTGATTGATTGATTGATTGGGATGAAAGTACAGCATGTTGTGTTCAGCAGAACACAAACTCCTCCCTGTGAACCAGTAAGCAAGTCTAAAACCATGCGATTTTGCATCACCATGGTACGTAAAGCATCTATTTCAGTATTTTGAGCTGCTACTATTTTCTCAGTTACATTCATGAACAGACCCAATCGATAATTCAGAGTTTCAATCATTACTTTTTACCACTCCTATCCAGGGGATCAATGAATGTGCTATTTTATCTCCTACAGACCACAACTTTTGGTCCTCCGGTACATTCGAGCCCCACATGTGATCATGTGGCAACACATCTGGGTATATCGATCTCCTCCGTCTGGTGCTGCCATTCTTCTCTGTGGAGGTCCTTGGCACTACCACATATGTATGGTCAGTCACCTGGGTAGGTGCACACACACCAGCCCAATTTGGTGGGAGACTCATGTACAGTCTGGAACCACAAAGCCAACAGATGTCATCATACACCGGAGTACCATTTATAGGTGGTAGCAAAAACTTACTAACATAAGCACATGATTCATCCGTTCCCCATGGACAGGAGCCTGTATGATTACATCCACGTCCAATGCGATGAAGATAAGTACCATCCACATAATATGTTTTGGTTAGGCTTAAATCATTTGATAAAACATAAGTTTGGGTACACAGATGTTTCCTAATTTTACCTACAGTTTTATTCCCTGTCCCGTAAAGGCAAATCGGGAATGGCCGTTGTGATGACAATTTAACGTGTGATGATATTTTTGCTTTTCCCTTCAGTCTAGTTAATGGAGCAGCACTTGGGCACGCTTGTACATCTTCTGTTGAAGTCCCTATCATAAAAGTGGTTGCATTGAGACAAGTGGTATTACATCTTATCAGATTAGCTGAGAACTGTTGTCCCCGAAATACAGTTTGATTATGCAGCCGTATGATAAGACATTCTGTCACCCTAGCAGAGTACGGTTTAGCCGTCAGAGCTGGGTGTGTTGAGGATATAGGCATATGCGAACAAACATAACAATTAGTAACATGTAATTCCATAGCCAATAAATGAACATATCTGTACCACGAATTAGTATGGTATATATGAGGGTGTCCATCTGTCTCATTCACATTATGAATAAACCTCTTCTGACATTGCTTCCGTTGTTCTCTGGCTCGGTCCACAGTGAGCTTCAATTCTTGGGTCAACCAGGCCAGGAATCCGAGGAGAAACACACTAAGGTGACAGCGCAACCGGCTGCCCTACCAACAGTCCGGCAACGACAGCGCTGAGCACGCCGCTCCAGAGTCTGCTGTAGTTCAGTCATGATTGCTAGGATACAGTGTTGTTAACCAACCTCACCTAATAGTGCAAGGATCTCCCTGCTTCACTGGCGTTGAGACAATCTATTGCTAATTAAATAGACTCCCTTTGTAGCCAGACTTCCCCTTACACTGTGGAGGCAGCCAACACACACTGTATCTTACAGTTACTTAGATGTATCCACGTTGATCTCTCCGCTATCTTTACTACAGTTGGTGTTGTTAACAGCACTTGATATGCACCTTCCCAACGAGGACTGGACCAGTTCTTCCTCTTAATCACTCTGATGAACACCCAGTCTCCTGGTTGGACTACTGGAAGGCCGTCCTGTGGAAGATCAGAATCATCCGGCAGTAAATGTGTTTGAATTATCTCTTTCTGTGTTAATGTCTTTTTCATAAAATCTGCTAATGTTTGCTCCTCATCTGCTGTTTTAGTATCCATGTCAAAAATTGGTAGACGATATGGTCGTCCATAAAGTATCTCAAATGGTGTTAAACCTGATGGTGTTGGTGTTATTCTCATTTACAATTTTACTAGGTCCAAACATTCAATCCAGGTTCGTTTAGTCTCTTCCATACATTTCCTTAATCTTGTTTTTATCGTGCCATTTGTCCTTTCCACTAATCCTGCACTTTGTGGGTGGTAAGCACAATGATGACTACACTACACACAGAGGTGGTTTTTCTGTCTGTGTATAGGTGCGCTACTGTCTGTAATTCTGATGGAATTTTCAGAAATCCTGCTCCATACCTTTCATCCTTTTGTGGAGTGAATAGTATAGTTATGTGTAGATCTTTTGGTGACATCATTACTACGTGTTCTCTGTTTTCACAGGTCGTCAGACCTTCCTCCAATAATTGTTCAGTTTGTCTCAACTCCAATAGATGGAGTTATCTACAGTATTACAGTATACAGTATACAGTCATAATTCCATTTAGTTATGTACTTCAGATTTTCCGGATTGCGTTTGTGCATGTATTTTTCGTCGCCCTGAAATAGGGGCTTATTTTCTAAGCATGTGTTTCCCATGTTGGTCACCTATTCCCCTTCACTCTGCAAAGTTCAGGTCAAGCTTCTACCCCGTGGGGCGGACCTTCCTTGGAATCCCCCTCTTTGCAGACTCGTTGGGAATATGTGAGTGTGGTGCGTATGGACTTAAAATGACCTACTTCGCAGACGACAGCTTCACTTTTGTCCCCTGATAAAATGGGATATCAAGCTGTCCGTGCTTCAGTCACTCACAGTCCCATTCTCTCACATTCATACCACAAACACACTTAGTTTCACTTTTGGAATATTCAATTAATTCGCGTCTCTCTAACTGCTTCTCCTGAATTTTATTTTTACTCCTCCTGTATTTCTTAGCCGGATGGGGACTCGAACCCCTCCGCCAAATGTGCCGGCAGGACCGGAGACTCTAACTCCCTCCCCCGCACTTTATTACCCACGTTATCGTTATTTTATCCTCACAGGCAAGCAGTAATTACTTATGTTAATTTGTTGCACCTCTCATTTGGTTCGGAGACGTCGTCAATCTACTACGACGAGCGGAGGTGGACGTCTATGGTCACCGGCCCGATGGAGAATTCACTCCTCAGGACTTTCTTCAGTGCGCGCTGTCAGCGGTGCGTCTCCCTCCGTTCGCTCGAGAAGATCTGTCGACGCCCCACGTTGGGCGCCATGAAAAAACTGTTGGGTTGGCACCCTGTTTTAAAGAAATGAGAGGCACAGACACTGTAAAGAAACCAGTCAGAGAGAGACAAATATATTTTATGCTCTGCGCAGAGGAGGAGGGCAGGAGCGGGCAGTAGCAGCTTGTAAGTGCTCAGCTCCAAAGCTCTCCTAAAATCCCCTCCTCTGGCTGGCCTTTTTATTTAGTTCACCAACATGAGAAAAAAACAAACAAGGACAGTCAGGGAGAGGTTACACATGAGTCATGTCTGCATGAGGGAGATAGCAAGGCAAGGTAGCGGCTGAAACCTTCCATTCCTGCGACACGAGCCTTGTGGCTCATCAAAATCAGGGTAAGGCACTTATGCAAAATGAAAAATAGTTTGCTCAATCATGAAGAATGCAGACAACAAGTCTTTCTTTTTAAAACCTCCTCTTCTCACAAAGAGGAAAAGTACACATAGTCATAAAAGGAAATAAATGATAATATAAGCATGAACTATATAAAATAAATGATAATATAAGCATGAACTATATAAAGTCCTTGACACCTGTAAAGCCATTTTTTAGTACACAAAAAATTCACAAGAGGTATTGATAAGGGAATCAATCACGAATCGGATCGATAAGTGGAATCAATAAAAGGCATTGATATTGAAAATCTCATCAATACCCATCATTAATCATATCGTACAAAATTGCATCCTATTGCATTGTGGTGAATTGAATCGCTATCAAATACATATCAAATCGCATCTAATCGAGAACAGGGGTGAATCGTAATCTATCGTATTGTCAGTACTGTCATGTATATGTATTGTAGGTAGTGTATCAAGATGCGTATCGAATTATCAGTGATGAGATTTGCATGCCTAGTGTCTATATAAGGCAACCCGAATTGAACGAGAAATGCCACTTTTAACAACCTGGACCTCATTTCTGGCATAAAATATGTTCGTTGACTCACCAAAGTTTGGTGTCATTAGGAGTCCATGGTTCAGACAATGTGTTCAGGTTCAAATATGGCTCAAAGAGTTTTCTTCTTCTACTAAGGTGTCACAGATTTAAAATGGCTTTTTTCAACCAGACCTGCGGTGCCGTGACATGTCAATCATCTGGGGTGGTACCTGGAGTGTCCAATCAGATTTCAATGTAGTCCAGCGACACCCAGCTCCACCCATGCCAGGAAGTTTTCAACATTTGACATTTCCTGTTTAATTGTGGGCTCAAAATTTGGCCCTTCCTCTTTCAGTGTGAACTTGCCACTGAATCAAGGTCTCGGCTATTGTCAATCCAGAAGTGTTGTTCCAGGAAGTGTTCAACATTTGACATTTCCTGTTTCACTGTGGACTCAAAATTTGGCACTTCCTGTTTGGGACACAGTGTACAATAAGCGAGCTTTTCACCATTGCACAATTCTTCACTCGTATAATCCAGGGGCTCTAAAAGCTGTCGCTAGAGCTTCTTTTGAATTGGGGAGTGAGGTTTACAAAATTCTTCTGTATAGCACCATCTGCTGGCCTCCATTACACATATCAAATGGAAAACAACATGAGATATGCTAAATGTGGTCACAGTAGCTCAACATCTGATTTGTAAGAAATGCTTTGAAATGTTCCAGTTGTTTTGGTGTCAAATGAATTTTGATTGCACTGTTTTTGATCAAACAGGTACTCCATTAATAATTCAGAACAATGTATCATTCTGAAAGAAATGCAAAAGTTCAACAATGTGCCATAAAAACTGTACCAGTGATGCAGGAACATGCAGTAACTCAAATTTTGAAAAGTTTTCAACCTGTCCGAAAGATGAAGCAGCATCCTGTGAAGTCATGAAGTTATGAAGATTTAAGTTATAAAAATGTTCAAAGAAAAGACTTCATTTCTAAATATCAGATCTTCTTTTCTCTGATTACTAAGCAATCATACCAGTGGACATGAAGACACTAATGGCAACAGTAATCAGGCATTTAACCTCAATTACCTGAACATTCACCAAATTAATTGACCTTTTGTTGCCCTTGTCAGGGCAGTTCTTGAATCGGTAAATGCATTTGGTCCAAATTGGGTTGAAATTCAAGTTCCTTCAGCTTGAATTTAAATTTAAATTAATTCTTTTACTGCAGTTCTTCACTAACAAACCAAGTTTGGGAGAAATTAGCAAAAGTGTTATAATTAGACCAAAGAACAGAGTTAGGATCCAAAATACAGGGAGTATGGAAAAAAGCTAAATAATTTATTGTGTAACAGCAAAAGTAAATGTGCACAAAGTCCAGGAAGGAGACACCGACTTCACCAGAATGTTTGATGGGGTGAGTTCTTGAATCAGGTGGGTGTTAAACCAGAGCCAGGACCAGGCAGGTGCCACAGAGCTGACAGGTGATTCAAATCCTGAAGGCACAAGAAGCGAGAGGTCAAAAATGCAGGACTGATCACAGAGAAGTAGAAATACAGGAACTGTTGTGTGTTGGGGGGTGTGGCTGGATATTTTGGTGTTCTTTTCTTTTCTTTGCTCTTCAGGTGGCATGGAAACTGATTTGTCTGTGGAGAAGGTGCTGGCTGAAGAGTCCTCACCCTCATCAACATCATGTGTAGCACCTGTGACGGGTGCTCCCATGCAACCTTAAAGACTTTCAGCTGAAGCAGATAATTGGATGGCGTTCTGCATTTAAGTCATGTGTGATTCAAGCAGAACTGCCGGGAACTCGACCTTGTGATGTTCGTTTGTGAGACGCTGAGGACCGCGCCTGTGTTTGACACATTGAGCCCGTGAAGCAAGGAAGGGTGAGGACACATGCTGTCAGCACACATTAAAGGTAATTAAGTATGTGACTAATTGTTGATAGTAACTTGGTGTTTTGTTACATAGTATACTTGAATTGTGATGAGAATTGTGCAGCTTGCTTCTCATTGCTGTGGCGTGCAGGATAAGTGATCCTCCACTTGTTGTGAGAAGCTGCTCATTTGCATAAAGATAAAAAGTACAGACCTGAATGTGTTGCTGATAGCGTGTGTCTTTTGAAAGATATTGTTGTAACTGCTGACTTACCTCACATCTTCTTTGCTTCACAGAGAGTCAGTTTGTCGTGTCCACCTGGGGGGTGTTTGTCTGGTGGTAGTGGGTCCAGGAGCGCCGGACTTCTCTCCTTGCGGGCGCTGGAGAGCGTGCCAGCAGTCACTCCTCCAGAAGGACGTTGGTTTTGGTTTTGTACATTTTATTTAGGCACAGGTGAAAAATAAATTGTTTTTGTTGTTGGAACCGCTTTCTGGTTATTTTTAGCGCTGGGTTCTGTCTGACGCAGGTTCGCTCCTCAATCCGTGTCGACACATAACAGTAGTTCCCGGCCATTCCATAATGGACCCAGCGGCAGAAGCGGTTCCTTTTGTCGAAAAAGTTCAAGAACACTTGGAGAACATACGGGAGCAATTACAGCATCTCGCGAACCAAATTAAACAAACAGACGCCCGTGTTACGGAGCTTGCAGCGCAAGCCGTTCTGCTTCCTGCTGCTCCAGCTGCGGCACTATCGATACCGGTGCCGATAACTCCGTCACCCACAGGTTGGAATGCCGCAGTTTTACGAGGCGTATTTGTAGATGGGTTGGGTGAGTCATTTAAAGACGAGCTGGTAGTCCGTGACGAGCCAAACGAATTAGATGAGCTAATATCGTTGGTGAATCGTCTAGATGATCGGATGAAGGAGCGTGGACGCAAGAGAGGACGCCCATCAGAGCGGGTTTTTTCGTCTCGGGGCTTTCCCCGACACAGATCTGGGCCGCCTCTTCTTCGCCCTACTGAGGCTCCTCCGACGGGACCTCTGGCTCCTCCTGTTGACGAGCACATGCAGCTCGGACGAGCAGAGATTACTGTATTGCCCCGACATGTAAACGTCAAGAGAAATAATGGTGACGTGTCTCCAAGTGTTCCGGGACAGGCAACATAACACACATAAAAAAAATAAATAAAAAATAAAATCTAGCACGGGTAAATGTTTTTTTCCTTAAATAGGGGTTATAATTGTATGGGGAGTCAGAGGCGTATCTGGTGGAGTGACTGTTAGGTGGTTGGAAGTCCGCCTGAGCTCACGTCATTATTAATTTTTTATGTGTTTTTAGGTATTTTCTGTTTGGGTTGTTGGGTCATTTTATTTTGTTGTTTTTTATTTCTCTACATCCCTAACCCCAACCTCACTTGCCCCAAGACCGTTTGTCTTGTGGGTGGTGGGGTGGTGCAGGTTGGTCACGCTGAGCATTCTCAGAAGACCTCTGCACCTAGGGGGGGGTGTTAGAGGCGTTTTTTTTGGTTTGGTTAGGGCCCGGTTCCACTCCAGCCTCGGTGAGCCTTTGTACCGTTCGTCATTGGTGTTGCCGGGGTGTGGTGCAGCGGAGACTTACCTCAGTCGGAGGGGTGGGCCGATCTGTTGCCGTTCGCCATTTCGGTAGTTCCACCCCTCCCGAGAGGCTGGGGTATGGTCGAGTTGGGGCACCGGACGTATTTCTGGTTCTCTGCTGCGCCTTGGGGTTGGAGCTGGGTTAGTTTTTTTTTTCTGTTCCCTTCTCCGGCTTGATATTTTGAGCCGTTCACCAAAATTGAGCCGCCGAAGGCTCTGGGAGGGACCTGGGGTCTTTCGAGGTGCCGGGGAGGGTAACAGGGTTTACAGTCGTTTTATATCCCCCCGGGGTTGTTTTTGGTAGTCCTCCGGGGGTTGATGTTTGATTTTGTTCTGTTTCCTTCCGGGTTCCACCTCCAGGGTTGATGGGACGGTCCTCTGGGGGGGAATTGGCTTGGGGCCAACTGGCCAAGTGTGACCGGGTCTGGGGTTCCGGGGTTGTGGGGAGGGTACCTCCTGGGGTTGATGGTACGGTCCCCTGGGGGGCGCCGTTTTGCTCCATGTATACCTGGGGACCTGTGTGGGATCATGGTTCTGGCTGTTCCTCCTGGAACTGGCGATGAAGGCCTTCTGGGGGGGGGTTGGACTCTGCAGGTCATTCTGGGGGGGATGTTTGTTATTTTTCTTTTATGCATTTCTGTTTGTATTGTGTTTGTGGGGCTGTGTTGGGTTTTGGCGTTTGGGAGTTTTTCTTTTCTTCCCGGGGTTTGATGGGACGGTCCCCTGGGGAGGTTTTTGGGTGGGTTTTATGTTTTTTTTTCTGTGTTGAATTGTACTGGGGAATGTTTTGGGGCTTTTGTTGATGCCAGCCGGCCTTCCAGCTGCGGTGCCTGTCCTGCTGTCTGTGGTGCTGTCTGCTTCCTGACGTGGACCCCGGAGGGAGGTGCTGTTCTCGGGCCTGGTCTGTTCGGTCGCCGGGAGGCTTCCCGTTGATGGGGGGGGGGGGGGGGGGTACTGTTGTGTGTTGGGGGGTGTGGCTGGATATTCTGGTGTTCTTTTCTTTTCTTTGCTCTTCAGGTGGCATGGAAACTGATTTGTCTGTGGAGAAGGTGCTGGCTGAAGAGTCCTCACCCTCATCAACATCATGTGTAGCACCTGTGACGGGTGCTCACATGCAACCTTAAAGACTTTCAGCTGAAGCAGATAATTGGATGGCGTTCTGCATTTAAGTCATGTGTGATTCAAGCAGAACTGCCGGGAACTCGACCTTGTGATGTTCGTTTGTGAGACGCTGAGGACCGCGCCTGTGTTTGACACATTGAGCCCGTGAAGCAAGGAAGGGTGAGGACACATGCTGTTAGCACACATTAAAGGTAATTAAGTATGTGACTAATTGTTGATAGTAACTTGGTGTTTTGTTACATAGTATACTTGAATTGTGATGAGAATTGTGCAGCTTGCTTTTCACTGCTGTGGTGTGCAGGATAAGTGATCCTCCACTTGTTGTGAGAAGCTGCTCATTTGCATAAAGATAAAAAGTACAGACCTGAATGTCATTCAATCAATCAATCAATTTTTTTTATATAGCGCCAAATCACAACAAACAGTTGCCCCAAGGCGCTTTATATTGTAAGGCAAGGCCATACAATAATTATGTAAAACCCCAACGGTCAAAATGACCCCCTGTGAGCAAGCACTTGGCTACAGTGGGAAGGAAAAACTCCCTTTTAACAGGAAGAAACCTCCAGCAGAACCAGGCTCAGGGAGGGGCAGTCTTCTGCTGGGACTGGTTGGGGCTGAGGGAGAGAACCAGGAAAAAGACCAATCAGAACAATGTGGAGCAGAAACTAATTTTTGGAAATGTGAGGGTGGTGTGGCAGAGTTTAAACAGCATGATGGGCAGAGTCCCCAAACCGGCAGTGGTTAACTCCGCAGACTCCACTTCCTCTGCAGAGCAGTTAAACATCTTCTTCTCCCGGTTCAACACACCAACCACCTGGACCCCTGCAACCCCCAGCTCTATCCTGCACAGAGTCAACCCACACAAGGCAGCGGGCCCCAACGGGCTCAGAGGCAGGTTGCTTAATGAACGTTCCTCTCAGTTGGGTGGTATTCTTGCCAGGCTGTTCCAGCTACTCCTGGATTCTGGCTCTGTTCCTAAACAATGGAAGGAATCCATCATAATTCCAATTCCCCCAAAAAATACCTGCTAAGGAACAGAGGGACTTACAAACCAGTAGTCTTAACATCAGTGCTGCACAAATGTATGTATGTAGAGGGTCATATGTAAACACCTTGCAATCCTATTGTTGGACAAACTGGACCCACCAGTTTGCCTTCAAGTCAAAATGAGCTGTGGAAGATGCAAGTGTCACCCTTTTCGACACCGTTACCAAACATCTGGACTCTGAACACCCACACACAAGGATTTTATTCATGGATTTCTCCTTTGTTTTCAATACTGTAAATACAAAACAACCTGCTGCACTGCCTTTCTGACCTTGAGGTTCACTACACACTGAATGAACCTGAAGAGTTTTTTTTTTTGTTTTTTTTTTTTGGATAGACTACAACTGGTGTATTTAAATGGTTTTAAATTCAGTAAACTGGTTTTAAAAACAGGACTCTCACAAGGCTGTTTTATCTCCCATTCTGTTTATACCAATACGTTTAGGTTATACTGTTTTAGTTTATACATTTAGTTTATACTCTGTTTATGCCAAGAACATCTCCTGCAGCAGTGAAGGAATGACTCTTTTTAAATATGCAGATGACATGACTCTGATGATGCACTTGACTGACACTGATGCTCTGTCCCACGACCAGCTCACAATCAGGAACATGGTCCAGACATTTTCTGAACACTCCCTGGAACTAAACATCTCTAAGACCAAGGAGCTGTGCTGTGGGGGTGGAGACAAAACACGTGTAAAATGTAAATAAAAACAGAACACAATGATTTGCAAATCCTCTTCAACCTATTTTCAATAGAATACACCACAAAAACAAGATATTTAATGTTCAAACTAATAAACCTTATTGTTTTTTGTACAAATATTTGCTCATTTTGAAATGGATGCCTGCAACACGTTTCAAAAAAGCTGGGACAGTGGTATGTTTACCACTGTGTTACATCACCTTTCCTTCTAACAACACTAAATAAGTGTTTGTGAACAAGGACACTAACTGTTGGGTATAAAGGGAGCAACCCCAAAAAGCTCAGCCGTTCACAAGCAAAGATGGGGTGAAGATCACCACTTTGTGAACAACTACATGAAAAAATAGTCCAACTGTAGGAAATGTAGGTGGAATTCTTTCCCATTCTTACTTGATGTACGACTTCAGTCATTCAACAGTCCAGGGTCTCCTTTGTCATATTTTGCACTTCATAATGTGCCACACATGTTCAATGGGTGACAGGTCTGGACTGCAGGCAGGTCAGTCTAGTACCTGCACTCTTTTACTATGAAGCCACGGTGTTGTAACACGTGCAGAATGTGTCTTGGCATTGTCTTGCTGAAATAACCAGGGCCGTCCCTGAAAAAGACGTTGCTTGGATGGCAGCATGTGTTGCTCTAAAACACATGCTTAATCAATATTTCAGCTGTCAAACACAAGTCAACTGGAATGAATAAACAAAAATAATGTCTGAAATAAATAGAAAAAGAGTAAAATGTTTTCACTAAAACTCAACTAAAATACTTTCAGTTCTCATTTGACTAAAACTACACTAAAATGTTGAGACTTATAGTGGACTAAAACATTAGTAACAAAAAATGATATGTAAATGGCTAAATAAAATCAATTTTTTTATATAGCGCCAAATCACAACAGTTGCCCCAAGGCGCTTTATATTGTAAGGCAAAAGCCATACAATAATCACAGAAAAACCCCAACGGTCAAAACGACCCCCTGTGAGCAAGCACTTGGCAACAGTGGGAAGGAAAAACTCCCTTTTAACAGGAAACAACCTCCAGCAGAACCAGGCTCAGGGAGGGGCAGTCTTCTGCTGGGACTGGTTGGGGCTGAGGGAGAGAACCAGGAAAAAGACATGCTGTGGAAGAGAGCAGAGATCAATCACTAATGATTAAATGCAGAGTGGTGCATACAGAGCAAAAAGAGAAAGAAACAGTGCATCATGGGAACCCCCCAGCAGTCTAAGTCTATAGCAGCATAATTAAGGGATGGTTCAGGGTTACCCGATCCAGCCCTCATTTACTCCCCATTTACATGAACAAATTGTAATCTATTAGATAAATATGATTCAAACCACCGCAGCGCAGTGCCTTTAATACCTATGGCATGCTCTAATCTCTGTAATAAAATTTTATGGTCAACAGTATCAAAAGCAGCACTGAGGTCTAACAGGACAAGCACAGAGATGAGTCCACTGTCTGAGGCCATAAGAAGATCATTTGTAACGTTCACTAATGCTGTTTCTGTACTATGATGAATTCTGAAACCTGACTGAAACTCTTCAAATAGACCATTCCTCTGCAGATGATCAGTTAGCTGTTTTACAACTACCCTTTCAAGATTTTTTGAGAGAAAAGGAAGGTTGGAGATTGGCCTATAATTCAATCAATCAATCAATCAACTTTTTTCTTATATAGCGCCAAATCACAACAAACAGTTGCCCCAAGGCACTCCATATTGCAAGGCAAGGCCATACAATAACCATGAAAAACCCCAACGGTCAAAACGACCCCCTATGAGCAAGCACTTGGCCACAGTGGGAAGGAAAAACTCCCTTTTAACAGGAAGAAACCTCCAGCAGAACCAGGCTCAGGGAGGGGCAGTCTTCTGCTGAGACTGGTTGGGGCTGAGGGAAAGAACCAGGAAAAAGACATGCCGAGAAGGGGGGCAGAGATCGATCACTAATAATTAAATGCAGAGTGATGCATACGGAGCAAAAAAAGAAAGAAACAGTGCATCATGGGAACCCCCCCACAGTCTACGTCTAAAGCAACATAACCAAGGGATGGTCCATGGTCACCCGATCCAGCCCTAACTATAAGCCTTAGCGAAAAGGAAAGTTTTAAGCCTAATCTTAAAAGTAGAGAGGGTATCTGTCTCCCTGATCTGAACTGGGAGCTGGTTCCACAGGAGAGGAGCCTGAAAGCTGAAGGCTCTGCCTCCCATTCTACTCTTACAAACCCTAGGAACTACAAGTAAGCCCGCAGTCTGAGAGCGAAGCGCTCTAATGGGGTAATATGGTACTACGAGGTCCCTAAGATAGGATGGGACCTGATTATTCAAAACCTTATAAGTAAGAAGAAGAATTTTAAATTCTATTCTAGAATTAACAGGAAGCCAATGAAGAGAGGCCAACACGGGTGAGATATGCTCTCTCCTGCTAGTCCCCGTCAGTACTCTAGCTGCAGCATTCTGAACCAACTGAAGGCTTTTTAGGGAACTTTTAGGACAACCTGATAATAATGAATTACAATAGTCCAGCCTAGAGGAAATAAATGCATGAATTAGTTTTTCAGCATCACTCTGAGACAAGACCTTTCTGATTTTAGAGATATTGCGTAAATGCAAAAAGGCAGTCCTACATATTTGTTTAATATGCGCTTTGAATGACATATCCTGATCAAAAATAACTCCAAGATTTCTCACAGTATTACCAGAGATCAGGGAAATGCCATCCAGAGTAACGATCTGGTTAGACACCATGCTTCTAAGATTTGTGGGGCCAAGTACAATAACTTCAGTTTTATCTGAGTTTAAAAGCAGGAAATTAGAGGTCATCCATGTCTTTATGTCTGTAAGACAATCCTGCAGTTTAGCTAATTGGTGTGTATCCTCTGGCTTCATGGATAGATAAAGCTGGGTATCATCTGCGTAACAATGAAAATTTAAGCAGTACCGTCTAATAATACTGCCTAAGGGAAGCATGTATAAAGTGAATAAAATTGGTCCTAGCACAGAACCTTGTGGAACTCCATAATTAACTTTAGTCTGTGAAGAAGATTCCCCATTTACATGAACAAACTGTAATCTATTAGACAAATATGATTCAAACCACCACAGCGCAGTGCCTTTAATACCTATGACATGCTCTAATCTCTGTAATAAAATTTTATGGTCAACAGTATCAAAAGCAGCACTGAGGTCCAACAGAACAAGCACAGAGATAAGTCCACTGTCCGAAGCCATAAGAAGATCATTTGTAACCTTCACTAATGCTGTTTCTGTACTATGATGAATTCTAAAACCTGACTGAAACTCTTCAAATAGACCATTCCTCTGCAGGTGATCAGTTAGCTGTTTTACAACTACCCTCTCAAGAATCTTTGAGAGAAAAGGAAGGCTGGAGATTGGCCTATAATTAGCTAAGATAGCTGGGTCAAGTGATGGCTTTTTAAGTAATGGTTTAATTACTGCCACCTTAAAGGCCTGTGGTACATAACCAACTAACAAAGATAGATTGATCATATTTAAGATTGAAGCATTAAATAATGGTAGGACTTCCTTGAGCAGCCTGGCAGGAATGGGGTCTAATAAGCATGTTGATGGTTTGGATGAAGTAACTAATGAAAATAACTCAGACAGAACAATCGGAGAGAAAGAGTCTAACCAAATACCGGCATCACTGAAAGCAGCCAAAGATAACGATACATCTTTGGGATGGTTATGAGTAATTTTTTCTCTAATAGTCAAAATTTTGTTAGCAAAGAAAGTCATGAAGTCATCACTAGTTAAAGTTAATGGAATACTCAGCTCAATAGAGCTCTGACTCTTTGTCAGCCTGGCTACAGTGCTGAAAAGAAACCTGGGGTTGTTCTTATTTTCTTCAATTAGTGATGAGTAGAAAGATGTCCTAGCTTCACGGAGGGCTTTCTTATAGAGCAACAAACTATTTTTCCAGACTAAGTGAAGATCTTCTAAATTAGTGAGACGCCATTTCCTCTCCAACTTACGGGTTATCTGCTTTAAGCTACGAGTTTGTGAGTTATACCACGGAGTCAGACACTTCTGATTTAAAGCTCTCTTTTTCAGAGGAGCTACAGCATCCAAAGTTGTCTTCAATGAGGATGGAAAACTATTGACAAGATACTCTAACTCCCTTACAGAGTTTAGGTAGCTACTCTGCACTGTGTTGGTATATGACATTAGAGAACATAAAGAAGGAATCATATCCTTAAACCTAGTTACAGCGCTTTCTGAAAGACTTCTAGTGTAATGAAACTTATTCCCCACTGCAGGGTAGTCCATCAGGGTAAATGTAAATGTTATTAAAAAATGATCAGACAGAAGGGAGTTTTCAGGGAATACTGTTAAGTCCTCTATTTCCATACCATAAGTCAGAACAAGATCCAAAATATGATTAAAGTGGTGGGTGGACTCATTTACTTTTTGAGCAAAGCCGATAGAGTCTAATAATAGATTAAATGCAGTGTTGAGGCTGTCATTCTCAGCATCTGTGTGGATGTTAAAATCGCCCACTATAATTATCTTATCTGAGCTAAGCACTAAGTCAGATAAAAGGTCTGAAAATTCACAGAGAAACTCACAGTAACGACCAGGTGGACGATAGATAATAGCAAATAAAACTGGTTTTTGGGACTTCCAATTTGGATGGACAAGACTAAGAGACAAGCTTTCAAATGAATTAAAGCTCTGTCTAGGTTTTTGATTAATTAATAAGCTGGAATGGAAGATTGCTGCTAATCCTCCGCCCCGGCCCGTGCTACGAGCATTCTGACAGTTAGTGTGACTCGGGGGTGTTGACTCATTTAAACTAACATATTCATCCTGCTGTAACCAAGTTTCTGTTAGGCAGAATAAATCAATACGTTGATCAATTATTATATCATTTACCAACAGGGAAAAGTAATGGTTTAATTACTGCCACCTTAAAAGCCTGTGGTACATAGCCAACTAATAAAGATAGATTGATCATATTTAAGATCGAACCATTAATTAATAGTAGGGCTTCCTTGAGCAGCCTGGTAGGAATGGGGTCTAATAGACATGTTGATGGTTTGGAGGAAGTGACTAATGAAAATAACTCCAACAGAACAATATTAGAGAAAGAGTCTAACCAAATACCAGCATTACTGAAAGCAGCCAAAGATAACGATATGTCTTTGGGATGGTTATGAGTAATTTTTTTCTAATAGTTAAAATTTTATTAACAAAGAAAGTCATGAAGTCATTACTAGTTAAAGTTAAAGGAATACTCGGCTCAGTAGAGCTCTGACTCTTTGTCAGCCTGGCTACAGTGCTGAAAAGAAACCTGGGGTTGTTCTTTTTTTCTTCAATTAGTGATGAGTAGTAAGATGTCCTAACTTTACGGAGGGCTTTTTTATAGAGCAACAGACTCTTTTTCCAGGCTAAGTGAAGATCTTTTAAATTAGTGAGACGCCATTTCTTCTCCAACTTACGGGATATCTGCTTTAAGCTGCGAGTTTGTGAGTTATACCACAGAGTCAGGCAATTCTGATTTAAGGCTCTCTTTTTCAGAGGAGCTACAGCATCCAAAGTTGTGCTCAATGAGGATGTAAAACTATTGATGAGATAATCTATCTCACTCACAGAGTTTAGGTAGCTACTCTGCACTGTGTTGGCATATGGCATTGGAGAACATAACAACGAAGGAATCATATCCTTAAACCTAGTTACAGCGCTTATTCCCCACTGCTGGGTAGTCCATTAAAGTAAATGTAAATGTTATTAAGAAATGATCAGACAGAAGGGGGTTTTCAGGGAATACTGTTAAGTCTTCAATTTCCTTACCATAAGTCAAAACAAGATTTAAAGTATAATTAAAGTGGTGGGTGGACTCATTTACATTTTGAGCAAAGCCAAATGAGTCTAATAATAGATTAAATGCAGTGTTGAGGCTGTCATTCTCAGCATCTATATGGATGTTAAAATTGCCCACTATAATTATCTTATCTGAGCTAAGCACTAAGTCAGACAAAAGGTCTGAAAATTCACAGAGAAACTCACAGTAACGACCAGGTGGACGATAGATAACAACAAATAAAACTGGTTTTTGGGACTTCCAATTTGGATGGACAAGACTAAGACTCAAGCTTTCAAATGAATTAAAACTCTGGCTGGGTTTTTGATTAATTAATAAGCTGGAGTGGAAGATTGCTGCTAATCCTCCCCCTAGGCCCGTGCTATGAGCATTCTGACAGTTAGTGTGACTCGGGGGTGTTGACTCATTTAAACTAACATATTCATCCTGCTGTAACCAGGTTTCTGTAAGGCAGAATAAATCAATATGTTGATCAATTATTATATCATTTACTAACAGGGACTTAGAAGAGAGACACCTAATGTTTAATAGACCACATTTAACTGTTTTAGTCTGTCGTGCAGTTGAAGGTGCTATATTATTTTTTTTCTTTTTGAATTTTTATGCTTAAATAGATTTTTACTGGTTGTTGGTGGCCTGGGAGCAGGCACTGTCTCTACGGGGATGGGGTATTGGGGGGATGGCAGGGCGAGAGAAGCTGCAGAGAGGTGTGTAAGACTACAACTCTGCTTCCTGGTCCCAACCCTGGACAGTCACGGTTTGGAGGGTTTAAGAAAATTGGCCAGATTTCTAGAAATGAGAGCTGCTCCATCCAAAGTGGGATGGATGCCGTCTCTCCTAACAAGACCAGGTTTTCCCCAGAAGGTTTGCCAATTATCTATGAAGCCCACCTCATTTTTTGGACACCACTCAGACAGCCATCAATTCAAGGAGAACATGCGGCTAAACATGTCACTCCCGGTCCGATTGGAGAGGGGCCCAGAGAAAATTACAGAGTCCGACATTGTTTTTGCAAAGTTACACACCGATTCAATATTAATTTTAGTGACCTCCGATTGGCGTAACCGGGTGTCATTACTGATGACGTGAATTACAATCTTACCAAATTTACGCTTAGCCTTAGCCAGCAGTTTCAAATTTCCTTCAATGTCGCCTGCTCTGGCCCCCGGAAGACATTTGACTATGGTTGCTGGTGTCGCTAACTTCACATTTCTCAAAACAGAGTTGCCAATAACCAGAGTTTGATCCTTGGTGGGTGTGTCTCCGAGTGGGGCAAAACGGTTAGAGATGTGAATGGGTTGGTGGTGTACAGGGGGCTTGTGTTTAGGACTACGCTTCCGCCTCACAGTCACCCCGCCGGCCTGCTTTCCTGGCTGCTCGGGATCCGCTGGGGGACAGCTAACGGCGGCTAAGCTACCTTGGTCTGCACCGACTACAGAGGCCTGGCTAGCTGTAGGATTTTCCAAGGTGCGGAGCCGAGTCTCCAATTCGCCCAGCCTGGCCTCCAAAGCTATGAATAAGCTACACTTATTACAAGTACCATTGCTGCTAAAGGAGGCCGAGGAATAACTAAACATTTCACACTCAGAGCAGAAAAGTGCGGGAGAGACAGGAGAAGCCACCATGCTAAACTGGCTAAGAGCTAGTAGCTGTGCTAAGCTACCAGATGCCTAAAAACACACAAAGTGAATAATGTGTAAATAATTTAGAGGTGATTCAGCAGAGGGAGTGCTTTAGTTAAGGCACGTGAAGATTACACTGTGAAACAAACTGTTATCTAGTTATCTAGATCAATCTAACTAAGCAGATTAAACAGCTAAAAGATACAGCAAAACACCGCTGTGCTCCAGAACAGGAAGTGATACAATACCGCAGTGAGAGCCAACCACCAGTAGAGGCAGCACCCTAAATGTAACTAAGAATGAACTTTGACCCAAGACTAAGACTAAATTGAAAAATGGGTGACAAAATTAACACTACCTGCTCACTATCAAACTAAACTCCACATTGTCAGTCATTCCAGCAAATTAACTGGTTCACCCCAAACCCCACCATCTGAATTATGCAAATGCACGGTGATCAGAAAATCCACCCTGATCACTGAGGACCCCTCAAATGCCCCCTCACACCCCGTTACCACTCTTTCCAGTTTGTGCCATCAGGCAAACGATACAAAGTCCCTCTTATCCACAAAAGTACTCTGACCCTCGGCTGTAGCAATCAGACCAGATAGACACTTGTGTTGTCAACTGTACATTTTGTTTTTTGTTGTTGTTTTTACAGTGTACTGTGGAATTTTGTGTGAGCATTTTGTGTAATTTTATTGAGCCTGTTGAAGAAGAATTTCTGTGACCTTTTTGGGACAGACAATAAACTTTATAACTTTATTCTATTCTGCTGATTGTATAGAGGCACAACTGGGGCATAAATACAGGTGCTGGTGATTGCTGGCAGGTGAGCAGAATCAGCTCCATGATGCAGCACCTGGAGAAACAGGAAAGGAGGGGAGCAGAGCAGAAGCCAAGGCAGCGCAACAGTACCCCCGCCCTCAATGGGAGCCCCCAGGCAACCTACCAGGCCAGCCCAGGTGGGCCCGATAGAAGTCTTGAAGGACGGAGGGGCCACCACGATGTGGCCCCGTGATAACCAGGAGTGTTCATCAGGTCCATAACCCTCCCAGTCCACCAGAAACTGGAAACTGAGGCACCACCTGTCTAGAATCCTGTGCACAGTCCAGCCCAGATGGCCATCCACGAGCTGGGTGGTAGAAGGGGGATCAGCCAGAGGGGACAGAGTGTGAGAGTGGACTGGTTTGAGCCAGGAGATGTGAAAGAAAGAATTAATCCCCATAGTGACTGAGGAAGGCAGCAGAGTCAAACTATGGCTAGATTTATAAGCCAGTTGATCGCAAAGGGTCCGATGTATCGTGGCATCAACTTTCTGGCACCCCCCTTCAGCAGGACACCCTTGGCAGAGAGCCACACCGCCTGACCCAGCTGGTACTGGGGAGCCAGGGTTCAGTGGTGGTCTGCATGGTGCATCGTTCGGCCCCTCATTCAGAGCAAAGCGGAACGGGTGGTCCTCCAAACCCACTGACATCGCCATAGGTGAGCTTGAACAGATGGCACAGAAAGGTCTGACTCCTGGGCTGGAAAAAAAGGTGGTTGATATCCCAACAAATACTGAAATGGTGTAAGTCCGGTTGCAGAGCTCAACAGAGAGTTATGGCATGTTCCAGCCATGGCAGTTGAGTGCTCCAGGATGATGTGAGGGAGGACGTGACACACCAGATGGTGATTAGCCCGTTCCGCCTGGCTGTTGGATTGGTGGTGGAATTTGGATGAGAGACTGACCGAGGCCCCAAAGCGCAGAGCAGAAGTTCCTCCAAACTCGAGAAATAAACTGAGGTCCTCGGCCCAACAGGATGTCCTGGGGGATGCCATGGAGCCGGAACACATGGTGGACTCAGAGGGCAGCAGTCTCTTGGGCTGATGCCAACTTTGGCAGGGCCACAAAGTGGGCTGCCTTGGAATTGCCCTTGGAGGTGGGGAGTCCTGTGACAAGGTCCAGCAGATGTGTGACCAGGGGCGACCAGGGGTAGGCAATGGATGGAGGAGTCCAGTTGATGGCTCATGAGAGGTCTTAGCCCTGGCGCAGATGGTGCAAGCCAAGATGTAGTCCCGCATATCTGCCTGGATTGAAGGCCACCAGAAGAGTTGTTGAATTAGATGGATGGTTCTCTGAATGTCAGGATGACAAGAGAACTTGGAGGTATTTATGAACTGGAGTACTGCAGACTGGGCAGCTGGTGCCACAAAGAGCCACCCAGGAGGTCTTCCTCCAGGATCTCGGTGATTCTTCTGGGCTTCCCGGATGACCCTCTCTATGTCACAGGTGAGAGCTCCAACAATCATTTGACTGGAAAGATATGTCTGTATCCGAGGAACTGTCCTGAGCAGCAAACTGGTGAGAGAGCGCATCTATATGTAAAAGAAAAGTTTAAATGTCCAAAAAACAATACCCATCTGGCCTGTCTGGAGCTAAGACATTTAGTAGTTTGGATGTAAGCCAAATATTTGTGATCGGTCTACATAATAAACGGAACAGGAATTCCTTCAAGCCAGTGTCTCCTTCACGACCAGGAGTTCCTAGTTCCCACCATCATAGTCGCCCCCAGTGGGAGACAGACATTGGGAAAAAGCACAGGGATGCAGGTGTTCATTACCCTCTGCCCGCTGGGAGAGGAATGCCCCAATCCTGATGTTTAAGGCTTCGACTTGCACGATGAACTGGTGATTGGGATTCGGCTGCATTAGAATGTGTGCTGTGGTGAACTGGTGTTTAAGTAACTTAAAGGACTTGTCAGCTTCTGAGGACCAGTGAAAAGATGTTTTAAATGAGGTGAGCTTATGGAGAGGTGCCGGATTAATAAATTAATAGAATTAATAAATGGAATAGTTTTGACAGTGCTGAATGCTTGGTCTCCAAACTAAAGTTCAAACAAGGTCAATATCCATTGGATTCTATGACATGTGACATATGTTACCTTGTAACAAGAACTAAGCATGACACATGATGCAAACTGTTACATTTTTAAACCCTATTAACTCAACCAATAATTTGCATCAGTTTTTATCAAAACTGAAACAACTTTAACTTTTGACCCCTGTACAAACTGAAACTGACCTTTGTCACCATTCTTGCTGCTTTTACCTCATAACTCCATAACATTCAGTCACAGTTTGTCCAAACTATACCTTTTTGGAATATTCATGGTCAGGCAAATAATATTTAAATTATTATTTCAATATGACCCCTACCTGGCTGAAAATTGAAGTGGCCAAATAGGTTTTTTTTCTCAAAAGAGTTCATGTCTATGGATTATTTGTGCCAAATTTGATGTTTGTATCACTATTTGCAGGATTCCGCTCTAAATATTCTCTTATCTGCTGCACTATATACGAGGGCTGTCAATAAAGTTACGGTCCTTTTTATTTTTTTCAAAAACTATATGGATTTCATTCATATGTTTTTACGTCAGACATGCTTGAACCCTCGTGCGCATGCGTGAGTTTTTCCACGCCTGTCGGTGACGTCATTCGCCTGTGAGCACTCCTTGTGGGAGGAGTCGTCCAGCCCCTCGTCGGAATTCCTTTGTCTGAGAAGTTGCTGAGAGACTGGCGCGTTGTTTGATCAAAATTTTTTCTAAACCTGTGAGACACATCGAAGTGGACACGGTTCGAAAACTTAAGCTGGTTTTCAGTGAAATTTTAACGGCTGATGAGAGATTTTGAGGTGATTCTGTCGCTTTAAGGACTTTTCACGGTGCGAGACGTCGCTCAGCGCTCTCAGCCGCCGTCGTCAGCCTGTTCAAGCTGAAAACCTCCACATTTCAGGTTCTATTGATCCAGGACGTCGTGAGAGAACAGAGAAGTTTCAGAAGAAGTCGGTTTCAGCATTTTATCCGGATATTCCACTGTTAAAGGAGATTTTTTTAATGAAAGACGTGCGGACGGGTCCGCGCGTCGGGACGCAGCCGCCGCGACGCTCCGCCACAGGAAAAACACCTCTGTTGAAAGCCTTAAGGACAAGTTGGAACATGTCCTGCCTGTTAAACAATTTCTCATATACTCACTCCACTGAAAGCCATCAAAAGCCGCCTGGATTTTACAAATGGTTATCAACACGGAGGTGTTTTTCCTGTGCCGCCGCACCGCGTCGGCTGCGTCCCGACGCGCGGATCCGTCCGCACGTCTTTCATTAAAAAATCTCCTTTAACAGTGGAATATCCGGATAAAATGCTGAAACCGACTTCTTCTGAAACTTCTCTGTTCTCTCACGACGTCCTGGATCAATAGAGCCTGAAATGTGGAGGTTTTCAGCTTGAACAGGCTGACGACGCCGCCTGAGAGCGCAGCGCGACGTCTCGCACCGTGAAAAGTCCTTAAAGCGACAGAATCACCTCAAAATCTCTCATCAGCTGTTAAAATTTTCACTGAAAACCAGCTTAATTTTTCGAACCGTGTCCACTTCGATGTGTCTCACAGGTTTAGAAAAAATTTTGATCAAACAACGCGCCAGTCTCTCAGCAACTTCTCAGAAAAAGGAATTCCGACGAGGGGCTGGACGACTCCTCCCACAAGGAGTGCTCACAGGTGAATGACGTCACCGACAGGCGTGGAAAAACTCACGCATGCGCACGAGGGTTCAAGCATGTCTGACGTAAAAACATATGAATGAAATCCATATAGTTTTTGAAAAAAATAAAAAGGACCGTTACTTTATTGACAGCCCTCGTATGACATGTCCTCACAAGTATTGGAACACTTGGTATTTCACACATTTTAATTTGTTCCAATTCAAATACATTTTTTTTTAAACTCAAACTGAAAGCAAATCTCTACAACTTGATATAAATTAATTAAAAATATAAGATCCAGCTTCCTGATGAAGTGGTGTAGAGGAGAATTTTCTTAAAGACCTGAAAGTTGAGCTATAATTTGACAGAAAGTACATTTGAGATGAAAGCCTACATATGATGTTTTGGTGAAAGAAACTTTTGTATTTCTTCATAATTGATGTAAATAAAGTTCAAGACATATTTAGTGACATGGAAATGTTAATGTTTTCATCCCCTGATTTGTCTGAAGAAAACTGGCAATAAAACTGATCATTATTTACAGGTTTTATCAAGTTTTAGAGATTTGCTTTCAGTTTGAGCTTGAGGAAGATAATTTTAGAAATTTTTCTTTATTTTTTATTGCTTGTATTTAAAATGGCATAAACAAATTAAAATGTGTGAAATATCAAGTGCTCAAAAATGTTGTGCTCTCCCTCCTTCCCCGGAAGCATACATAAGCCCTCCAGAGCCGTACGGAGGCTGTGTGGAGACGTGCGCGGATTTTCTGATGCAGTGTTCGCTCGTCTTCGCACAGCGTCCCGTTATGTACGCGACCGATGCTAGTAAAGTAGCTTATGTCATAAACCTGCTTCGCGGTGAGGCACGCGCTTGGGCTACAGCGCTCTGGGAGCAGAATTCACGGCTCCTTCTGACATACGATGGGTTTGTGAGGGGGCTCAGAACCGTGTTCGATCACCCTAATAGGGGCGAGACCGCTTCAACCGTGCTACTGTCAATGAGACAGGGGCGCCGGAGCGCAGCTGTTTATGCAGTCGACTTCCGCATCGCGGCTGCGAGATCCGGCTGGAATAACGCTGCCCTCCGCGCCGCCTTTGTAAACGGACTGTCTTTGGTTCTCAAGGAGCACCTGGTGGCTAAGGACGAACCGCGGGATTTAGACGGGCTTATCGATCTTGTGATACGGTTGGACAACCGGTTAGAAGAACGTCGGCGGGAACGAGACGAAGGGCGTGGCCGGGCACGCGCCGTCCCTCTCCCTTCCGGTTCCGACCGCGCTCCGCCTTCCCCACGCTCCACGGCCCCTGCGCTCCGTGGGGCCACAGCTCCCCCTACTGACGAAGCTATGGACACGAGTAGGGCAACATTTAGGGCACCAGCTGCACAGAGGAGACGGGCCCATGGAGCTTGTTTTGTTTGTGGTGCACTAGAGCACCATGTGAGAGACTGCCCCGAGCGGTTACAACACCAATGCCCGCCCCTAGAGACTGGGCTAGGGGTGGGCCGAGACATTCACGTGGGACACACCCACATTGCTACACGACTCCCAGTCACGATCCTGTATGAGGATTTAACCCTGAAGGCCCCAGCACTGGTGGACACGGGCTCTGAGGGGAATCTGTTGGACTGCAGATGGGCCAGGGAGATAGGGCTCTCTCTGGTGGCGCTTACCTCGCCTGTGCAGGTTCGAGCGCTAGATGGCTCCCTGCTCCATCCGATCACACATAAGACACCACCTGTAACGCTGGTGGTGTCAGGAAACCACCGGGAGGTGATCGAGTTTTTTGTGACTCAGGCCACTTCCCGTGTGGTTTTAGGCTTTCCCTGGATGTTGAAGCACAATCCCCGGATTGATTGGCCGTCCGGGGTAGTGGTTCAGTGGAGCGAGACCTGCCATCGGGTGTGTCTAGGTTCCTCGGTTCCTCCCGGCTCCCAAGCTAAGGAGGAGGTCAGAGTCCCGCCCAATCTGGGGACGGTGCCGGTGGAGTACCACGACCTTGTCGACGTGTTCAGCAAGGATCTGGCGCTCACACTCCCCCCCCACCGTCCGTACGATTGTGCCATCGATTTGGTTCCAGGCAGTGGGTTCCCGTCCAGTAGACTGTACAACCTCTCACGGCCTGAGCGCGAATCAATGGAGACCTACATCCGGGACTCGTTAGCTGCCGGGTTGATCCGAAATTCCACCTCCCCGATGGGCGCAGGTTTCTTTTTTGTGGGTAAAAAAGATGGCGGACTTCGTCCATGCATCGATTATAGGGGGCTGAACGAAATCACGGTTCGCAACCGATACCCGTTACCCCTGTTGGATTCGGTGTTCATGGAGCCAAGATTTTTACCAAGCTTGATCTTAGAAATGCGTATCATCTGGTTCGGATCCGGAAGGGAGACGAGTGGAAGACGGCATTCAACACCCCCTTAGGTCACTTTGAGTACCTGGTCATGCCGTTCGGCCTCACAAACGCCCCCGCGACGTTCCAAGCCTTGGTTAACGACGTATTGCGGGACTTCCTGCACCGGTTCGTCTTCGTATATCTAGACGATATACTCATCTTTTCTCCGGATCCTGAGACTCATGTCCGGCATGTACGTCAGGTCCTGCAGTGGTTATTGGAGAACCGGCTGTTTGTTAAGGGCGAGAAGTGTGAGTTTCACCGCACCTCTTTGTCCTTCCTGGGGTTCATCATCTCCCCCAACTCCGTCGCACCTGATCCGGCCAAGGTTGCAGCGGTGAGAGACTGGCCCCAACCCACAAGCCGTAGGAAGCTGCAACAGTTCCTCGGCTTTGCGAATTTCTACAGGAGGTTCATTAAGGGCTACAGTCAGGTTGTTAGCCCCCTGACAGCCCTGACCTCACCAAAAGTCCCCTTCACCTGGTCGGATCGTTGCGAGGCTGCGTTCAAGGAGTTGAAACGGCGCTTCTCGTCTGCACCCGTTCTGGTGCAGCCCGATCCTAGTCGCCAGTTAGTGGTTGAAGTGGACACCTCAGACTCAGGGATAGGAGCTGTGCTGTCCCAGAGTGGGAAGACCGATAAGGTCCTTCATCCGTGTGCCTATTTTTCCCGCAGGTTGACCCCGGCTGAACGGAACTATGACGTCGGCAACCGAGAACTCCTTGCGGTGAAAGAGGCTCTTGAAGAGTGGAGACACCTGTTGGAGGGAACGTCCGTGCCATTCACGGTTTTCACTGACCACCGGAACCTGGAGTATATCAGGACCGCCAAGCGGCTGAATCCCAGGCAAGCCCGCTGGTCACTGTTCTTCGGCCGTTTTGACTTTCGCATCACCTACCGGCCCGGGACCAAGAACCAGAAGTCGGATGCCTTGTCCCGGGTACACGAAGACGAGGTCAAAGCGGAGTTGTCGAATCCACCGGAACCCATCATCCCGGAGTCCACTATCGTGGCCACCCTCACCTGGGACGTTGAGAGAACCGTCCGGGAGGCCTTGGCATGAAGCCCGGACCCCGGGACTGGACCAAAGAACAGACTTTACGTCCCACCAGAGGCAAGGGCTGCAGTCCTGGACTTCTGTCACGGCTCTAAGCTCTCCTGTCATCCAGGGGTGCGAAGAACCGTGGCAGTTGTCCGGCAGCGCTTCTGGTGGGCGTCCCTGGAGGCCGACGTCCGGGACTATATCCAGGCCTGTACCACCTGTGCCAGGAGCAAGGCCGACCATCGCAAGGCTCCGGGACTGCTACAGCCGCTGCCCGTGCCTCATCGCCCCTGGTCCCACATCGGCCTGGATTTTGTCACGGGCCTCCCGCCGTCCCAGGGAAACACCGTGATCCTCACGATAGTGGACCGATTCTCCAAGGCGGCCCACTTCGTGGCCCTCCCGAAGCTCCCAACAGCCCAGGAGACAGCGGACCTCCTGGTCCACCACGTCGTCCACCTGCATGGGATACCATCAGACATCGTCTCCGATCGCGGTCCCCAGTTCTCCTCGCATGTCTGGAGGAGCTTTTGCCGGGAACTGGGGGCCACGGTCAGTCTCTCGTCCGGGTATCACCCCCAGACCAACGGGCAAGCAGAGCGGGCCAATCAAGAAATGGAGCAAACACTGCGTTGTGTGACAGCCGCGCACCCGGCGGCCTGGAGTACTCATCTGGCCTGGATCGAGTACGCCCACAACAGTCAAGTGTCATCAGCCATCGGCCTCTCCCCCTTTGAGGTGTGTTTGGGGTATCAGCCCCCGTTGTTCCCGGTGGTTGAGGGAGAGGTCGGTGTGCCCTCGGTCCAGGCCCACCTGCGGAAGTGCCGTCGGGTGTGGCGTGCCGCCCGTTCTGCTTTGTTGAAGGCCCGGATGAGGGCGAAGACCCATGCAGACCGGCGGCGGACCCCGGCCCCTACGTATCGCCCCGGGCAGGAAGTGTGGTTGTCCACAAAGGACATCCCACTACAAGTGGCCTCCCCTAAACTACAGGACAGGTACATAGGACCGTTTAAAATCCTCAAGGTCATCAATCCCGCCGCAGTGAGGCTTCAGCTTCCAGCCTCACTGCGGATCCATCCTGTATTTCATGTGTCGAAGCTCAAGCCCCATCACACCTCGCCCCTCTGTACACCCGGTCCGGCACCACCTCCTGCCCGGATCATCGATGGCGAGCCGGCTTGGACAGTGCGCCGGTTGTTGGACGTCCGTCGGATGGGCCGGGGCTTTCAATATCTGGTGGACTGGGAGGGGTATGGTCCCGAAGAACGCTCCTGGGTGAAGAGGAGCTTCATCCTGGACCCGGCCCTCCTGGCCGACTTCTACCGTCGCCACCCGGACAAGCCCAGTCGGGCGCCAGGAGGCGCCCGTTGAGGGGGGGGGTCCTGTTGTGTGGGCCGCTGAAGAGGAGGTACTGCTGGCCCACCACCACCAGAGGGCGCCCTGCCTGGAGTGCGGGCTCCAGGCACCAGAGGGCGCCGCCGCCCCACAGGAGCAGCCTCGGTAACAGCTGTCACCCATCACCTGAGACAGCTGACGGCAATTATCACTGGGGTATATCAGCAGGACGGCATCTCCACCTCATCGCCGAGATATCGTTTCTACCAGAGAGGTAACGTATCAAAGCTACGGAGTGTATCTTTTTGGATTTGTGCTTAGTTTGTGGATTACTGTTCCAACGAGAGGTGGAGGTAACTTCCCTGCTGTTCGGAGTCCTGGGTGCAAACGCGCCCCCATCTAACTGTCCTTTGTTCCTCGCCAGCAGTACCAGGTCCGACACGCGGAGGCAGTGGCCACCTGGGAGTTCGGGACTTGGCGGCTCCAGTATTCCCGGGGTCCTGTGGCGGAGGAAGCCGTGTGGTTCCGGTCTTACCTTGGAGAGGCGTCTCCTATCTTCGAGCCTGCCCACACGACACTTTTGTGAATTGACTGTTGTCCATTGCTGTGATTGGTTGTATTCGTTGTGCACATTCACAACAGTAAAGCTTGTTATTTTGACTTACTCCATTGTCCGTTCATTTGCGCCCCCTGTTGTGGGTCCGTGTTCCTACACTTTCCCAACAAAAAACTTTTGAAGGGCACTGTATCCTAACCTTATGATTAGTGCAAAATGAGTGTGGTATTATTACAGTTTTGTTTAAGAATGTTTAATTTTTACTGTTGCTGCACTTTGTGTCAAATCATAGCCATATCGTATATCATATTGATATGACAATATTGAGATAGGATAATTTGGCTGTATTGTACAGCCCTACTGTCAAGTAGCTGAAAACTTTGAATATTAATTTCCATCTACATTAAAAAAAATGCTTAAAGCGGCATGGGGTTAAGAGCGTTGTAATTAGGGGGTCTGTGGAAGCTGAAAGGTTTTAGCCATGCTAATGCTCACCTGAAGCATTTGCTCAAAAAAGTCTGAAGGACCTAAAAGACATGGTGAGATGCTGAAGAGCTTCGCTCATTCATGTCCGTGACATGTACATATTAGCCTTGTGGTTAACTCCTACCCTGGGGACTGTGTGTTTGAGCCCAGAGTAGGATGAAGCAAAGCAGGATACATGTGGACTCCAGAGCAAAGTTCATAACAAGATAGGAAACACTGAGTTTTATGTTAGCTATCACAGGCTACGTTTACATGCTGTTAATATTCAGGATAAGGTCAATATTCTGGTTTCTGAATCATTAGGGATAACCCGTTTACATGCTTAAGCAGACAGAGTTACTTGCCATGGTCATTGGTATCATTTGGAATATCCCCATCTAAACAGTGACATACGTCTTCCGGTGCTTGATTTGGTCTGGCGTTCGTGCAAATCCTGCTTCAAGTAACTTTTCAGCCACCTTCTTGTAAGTGTCGCTTTCTCGGTACTTTCTATCATCAATAAAAGACATTATATTCATGTCTTTCACAATACTAATGAATTACTCGGTTTCCTCCTCGCTCCAAAAGTGTGGTGCTGTGCTGCCGCGTCTGGATTTCTCCATGCTTGTTTATCTCTGCTTCTGTGGTGTCCAGTGGGTTGCGCGCGCCGCATACAAGTAGTTGCTGTACTCAAAAGACCAAGATTCCTTGCGGATAGGACATGCGCAGAACACAAAATAATGTTCCTTTCTATAGGGATATTCCGATGCGCATTTATATGACCTGATATTTGGGTTAGAAAAGGAGTAACCCAGGGGTCATATTCAGGTTTTTGCGGGTGTTTACATGGCTGTGCGCAACCGGGTTATTGCTAATATTCTGATTATGAAAGGGTTATTGGCTGCATGTAAACGTAGTCACTGATTTGCAGTAACACTGAAAAGTTTTGGCATCATCGTGAGCCACAAATTCTATCCGTTGTGGTTCTTGTGATGCCTGTCTTGCTGTGACACCATGATGTTCCCAACCCCAAGCTTGACTGTTGGTATGGTGTTTTTGGAACTCTTTAGATGCAAAGACTTCAATTTTGGTCTAATTTGACAGACTATATTCACCCAGTATTTCACAGGCTAGTCTAAATGTTGTCCAGCAAACTTTAAACAAGCTTCAACATGCCAGTGGAGTCTTGCCTGTTGAGCGTGTTATACAGGCCGTGCTGGTTGAGTGCATTACTTATTGTTTTCTTTGAAACAATTGCACCTTCTAATTCCAGGTCTTTCTGAAGCTCTCCACAAGTGGTCTTTGGCTCTTGGACAACTCTTCTGATAATTCTTTTCACTCCCCTGTCAGAAATCTTGTGAAGACACCTGGTCGTAGTGGGATTATGGTGAAATGATGTTCTTTCCACTTTCAGATTATGGCCACACTGTGCTCAATGGACCATTCAGAAGTTTAGAAATACTTCTGTAATCAAAGCCATCAGTATGCTTTGGGAGAACTCTCTCCTTTTACCCATCACGAGATGTTTCTTGTGTGACACCTTGGTAATGAGACACCTTTTCATAGGCCATCAGTTGGGACTTACCAGCTGAAATTAATTTGCACTGACAAGGGGTAGGACTGGTTTTTAATTACTGATAGAGTTCAGCTGGTGTCTTGGCTTTCCATGTCTTTTTGCACCTCCCTTTCTTCAGGTGTTAAAAACTTTTTCCTGTGTCATTTCACATTATCACAATTTATGGACAACTGTGGTTTGATTCTTTGTATGTATGAATGACTTGGGTTGTTACCAACATCTGATGAAAATAACACCTTTAGAAATACACTGACTGAGAAAAATGATGATGTGTTCAATATTTATTTTACCTGCTGTAAATGTTCAAAATTGCATCCATTAAGGGCATAATAAAATAAGTGGTGTTTATTTATTCTTTTTTTGTTTGTCTGTCTGTCTGTTAGCAAGATTACATAAAAAAAACTAGTGCACAAATTTTGACAAAATCAAAACCACAGATAGATATTAGGCCACGGAAGACTCCAATAAAATTTTGAGATGATCGGCATGCAGATCCAGATTCTGGGTCAAGATTTCACTTTATATAGGCTTTGACGGATTACGTAAAAACTGTTTCATGGATTCCCACTAATTTTGTACCACAAATAGATATTAGGGCATGGAAGACTCCACTGAATTTTGGAGGTGATTCAAATTTGGATTCTGGCTCAGGATTTTGCTTTTGAGGTTTTAAAGGATTACATCAAAGCTACTTCACAGATTCTCACAAAATTTGCACCACAGATAGATATTAGGGCATGGAAGACTCCACTGAATTTTGGGGGTGATCCGGATCCCAAATTGCGGATGTCAGAAATCTCTGTTTGCTCTTGTTTTTGATCATTTATTCGGCATCCACTGACTGCCCGTCAGGTGGAGAAACTGTGTACGGGATATGACAGATGCAAAACATCTCTTGCAAAGATACAAGAGTGTTCAGGGGAGATCCAGGATTTTATAAAGGGGGGGGGGGGGGTGTTAGATTTGCGAATAAGTAAGGCACGCCAAAGGGAAAGGGGGATCTGGGCAGGATGGGGGGGTAAAAGCCAACAGCCCTACATATTTATCATCCAATCCCAACACTGTTAATAACAAAGGGCGTATTCTGCTGAACTTCAATACACTGTGCAGTTCTACCAGAAGACTCAGCTGCTTAACCCCTTCTAAGCCTGTATATCTCATCAATGGGAAATTTCACTTTTTATTTTTTAGATACTAACAAGCCAAATGAGGCAGGAGGTAGGGGTTAAAGAAAAGGAATTCATTACACAAGTTGTTATAATGTACAATTTTCATTGTGGCCTTGGTCCCCATTGTGGCAGTGGGATAAGCGTCTCTTGAATCCCACCAATGAAACAGGCAGGGAGCAGAGCCCATTACTCGCAACAGACAGGGACTAACTGATTGTGTTGGAGTGGCAGAGGGAGCTTTGGGCAGCAACTGCAAACAGAAGGAAGTGAGTAAGACAATGAGCTTTTAACGGTGAAGTCTGGACTGTATTGGTTCCAGTGATGTTTATTAGAAGTAGCTACTCTGAAGTCTTCAATTAGCAGATAGAGTAAGGAGCTGACTCATTAGTCTTCAGCCAGAACAAACACTACATTTCATTTCTTTTATTTTTTTTTTTTATTTTTTTTTTTACCACTGTTGTCGTGTGTTACCTGTGCTGCTCCGCAGCCTGTCCAGTGGATTTTTATTTTATTATTATTATTATTATTATTTTTTATTTTTTATTTTTTTTTTTTAGCACTGTTGTCGTGCGTTACCTGTGCTGCTCCACAGCCTGTCCAGTGGATTTTGATTTTTATTTTATTTTTTTGGGCGCTGTTGTCGTGCGTTACCTGTGCTGCTCCACAGCCTGTCTAGTGGATTTTTATTTTGTTTTAGCACTGTTGTCGTGCGTTGCCTGTGCTGCTCCACAGCCTGTCCAGTGGATTTTTATTTTTATTTTATTTTATTTTTTAGCACTGTTGTTGTGCGTTACCTGTGCTGCTCCACAGCCTGTCCAGTGGATTTTTATTTAGCACTGTTGTCGTGCGTTACCTGTGCTGCTCCACAGCCTGTCTAGTGGATTTTTATTTAGCACTGTTGTCGTGCGTTACCTGTGCTGCTCCACAGCCTGTCCAGTGGATTTTTATTTAGCACTGTTGTCGTGCGTTACCTGTGCTGCTCCACAGCCTGTCCAGTGGATTTTTATTTAGCACTGTTGTCGTGCGTTACCTGTGCTGCTCCACAGCCTGTCTAGTGGATTTTTATTTTGTTTTAGCACTGTTGTCGTGCGTTGCCTGTGCTGCTCCACAGCCTGTCCAGTGGATTTTTATTTTTATTTTATTTTATTTTTTAGCACTGTTGTCGTGCGTTACCTGTGCTGCTCCACAGCCTGTCCAGTGGATTTTTATTTTGTTTTAGCACTGTTGTTGTGCGTTACCTGTGCTGCTCCACAGCCTGTCCAGTGGATTTTTATTTAGTTTTAGCACTGTTGTTGTGCGTTACCTGTGCTGCTCCACAGCCTGTCTAGTGGATTTTAATTTTGTTTTAGCACTGTTGTTGTGCGTTACCTGTGCTGCTCCACAGCCTGTCCAGTGGATTTTTATTTTGTTTTAGCACTGTTGTTGTGCGTTACCTGTGCTGCTCCACAGCCTGTCCAGTGGATTTTTATTTTGTTTTAGCACTGTTGTCGTGCGTTACCTGTGCTGCTCCACAGCCTGTCTAGTGGATTTCTATTTTGTTTTAGCACTGTTGTCGTGCGTTGCCTGTGCTGCTCCACAGCCTGTCCAGAGAATTTTTATTTTTATTTTATTTTATTTTTTAGCACTGTTGTTGTGCGTTACCTGTGCTGCTCCACAGCCTGTCCAGTGGATTTTTATTTTTATTTTATTTTAGTTTTTTAGCACTGTTGTTGTGCGTTACCTGTGCTGCTCCACAGCCTGTCTAGTGGATTTTTATTTTGTTTTAGCACTGTTGTCGTGCGTTGCCTGTGCTGCTCCACAGCCTGTCCAGTGGATTTTTATTTTTATTTTATTTTATTTTTTAGCACTGTTGTTGTGCGTTACCTGTGCTGCTCCACAGCCTGTCTAGTGGATTTTTATTTTATTTTAGCACTGTTGTCGTGCGTTGCCTGTGCTGCTCCACAGCCTGTCCAGTGGATTTTGATTTTTATTTTATTTTTTTTGGCACTGTTGTCGTGTGTTACCTGTGCTGCTCCACAGCCTGTCTAGTGGATTTTTATTTATTTTTTACCACTGTTGTCGTGTGTTACCTGTGCTGCTCCGCAGCCTGTCCAGTGGATTTTTATTTTATTATTTTATTTTATTTATTTATTTATTTATTTATTTTTAGCACTGTTGTCGTGCGTTACCTGTGCTGTTCCACAGCCTGTCCAGTGGATTTTTATTTTATTTTTTAGCACTGTTGTCGTGCGTTACCTGTGCTGCTCCACAGCCTGTCCAGTGGATTTTTATTTTATTTTTTACCACTGTTGTCGTGCGTTACCTGTGCTGCTCCACAGCCTGTCCAGTGGATTTTGATTTTTATTTTATTTTTTTGGGCGCTGTTGTCGTGCGTTACCTGTGCTGCTCCACAGCCTGTCCAGTGGATTTTTATTTAGCGCTGTTGTCGTGCGTTACCTGTGCTGCTCCACAGCCTGTCTAGTGGATTTTTATTTTGTTTTAGCACTGTTGTCGTGCGTTGCCTGTGCTGCTCCACAGCCTGTCCAGTGGATTTTTATTTTTATTTTATTTTATTTTAGCACTGTTGTCATGCGTTACCTGTGCTGCTCCACAGCCTGTCTAGTGGATTTTTATTTTGTTTTAGCACTGTTGTCGTGCGTTGCCTGTGCTGCTCCACAGCCTGTCCAGTGGATTTTTATTTTTATTTTATTTTATTTTTTAGCACTGTTGTTGTGCGTTACCTGTGCTGCTCCACAGCCTGTCTAGTGGATTTTTATTTTATTTTAGCACTGTTGTCGTGCGTTACCTGTGCTGCTCCACAGCCTGTCTAGTGTCGGATTCCCTGTTTGGGAATCCGCTAGCTTAGCGTAGCTACTAGCTCTTAGCCGTTTTAGCATGGCGGCTTCTCCTGTCTCTCCCGTACTTTTCTGCTCTGGGTGTGAAATGTTTAGTTATTCCTCGGCCTCTTTTAGCAGTAACGGTACATGTAATAAGTGCAGCTTATTCGTAGCTTTGGAGGCCAGGCTGGGCGAATTGGAGGCTCGGCTCCGCACCGTGGAAAATTCTACAGCTAGCCAGGCCCCTGTAGTCGGTGCGGACCAAGGTAGCTTAGCCGCCGTTAGTTCCCCCCTGGCAGACCCCGTGCAGTCGGGAAGGCAGGCTGACTGGGTGACTGTGAGGAGGAAGCGTAGCCCTAAACAGAAGCCCCGTGTACACCGTCAACCCGTTCACATCTCTAACCGTTTTTCCCCACTCGACGATACACTCGCCGAGGATCAAACTCTGGTTATTGCCGACTCTGTTTTGAGAAATGTGAAGTTAGCGACACCAGCAACCATTGTCAATTGTCTTCCGGGGGCCAGAGCAGGCGACATCGAAGGACATTTGAAATTGCTGGCTAAGGCTAAGCGTAAATTTGGTAAGATTGTAATTCACGTCGGCAGTAATGACACTCGGTTACGCCAATCGGAGGTCACTAAAATTAACATTGAATCGGTGTGTAACTTTGCAAAAACAATGTCGGACTCTGTTGTTTTCTCTGGGCCCCTCCCCAATCAGACCGGGAGTGACATGTTTAGCCGCATGTTCTCCTTGAATTGCTGGCTGTCTGAGTGGTGTCCAAAAAATGAGGTGGGCTTCATTGATAATTGGTAAAGCTTCTGGGGAAAACCTGGTCTTGTTAGGAGAGACGGCATCCATCCCACTTTAGAGGGAGCAGCTCTCATTTCTAGAAATCTGGCCAATTTTTTGGGATCCTCCAAACTGTGACTGTCTAGCGTTGGGACCAGGAGGCAGAGCTGTGGTCTTATACACCTCTCTGCAGCTTCTCTCCCCCTGCCATCCCCCTATTACCCCATCCCCGTAGAGACGGTGCCTGCTCCCAGACCACCAATAACTAGCAAAAATCTATTTAAGCATAAAAATTCAAAAAGAAAAATAATATAGCACCTTCAATTGCACCACAGACTAAAACAGTTAAATGTGGTCTATTAAACATTAGGTCTCTTTCTTCTAAGTCCCTGTTGGTAAATGATATAATAATTGATCAACGTATTGATTTATTCTGCCTAACAGAAACTTGGTTACAGCAGGATGAATATGTTAGTTTAAATGAGTCAACACCCCCGAGTCACACTAACTGTCAGAATGCTCGTAGCACGGGCCGGGGCGGAGGATTAGCAGCAATCTTCCATTCCAGCTTATTAATTAATCAAAAACCTAGACAGAGCTTTAATTCATTTGAAAGCTTGTCTCTTAGTCTTGTCCATCCAAATTGGAAGTCCCAAAAACCAGTTTTATTTGTTATTATCTATCGTCCACCTGGTCGTTACTGTGAGTTTCTCTGTGAATTTTCAGACCTTTTGTCTGACTTAGTGCTTAGCTCAGATAAGATAATTATAGTGGGCGATTTTAACATCCACACAGATGCTGAGAATGACAGCCTCAACACTGCATTTAATCTATTATTAGACTCTATCGGCTTTGCTCAAAAAGTAAATGAGTCCACCCACCACTTTAATCATATTTTAGATCTTGTTCTGACTTATGGTATGGAAATAGAAGACTTAACAGTATTCCCTGAAAACTCCCTTTTGTCTGATCATTTTTTAATAACATTTACATTTACCCTGATGGACTACCCTGCAGTGGGGAATAAGTTTCATTACACTAGAAGTCTTTCAGAAAGCGCTGTAACTAGGTTTAAGGATATGATTCCTTCTTTATGTTCTCTAATGTCATATACGAACACAGAGCAGAGTAGCTACCTAAACTCTGTAAGGGAGTTAGAGTATCTTGTCAATAGTTTTACATCCTCATTGAAGACAACTTTGGATGCTGTAGCTCCTCTGAAAAAGAGAGCTTTAAATCAGAAGTGTCTGACTCCGTGGTATAACTCACAAACTCGTAGCTTAAAGCAGATAACCCGTAAGTTGGAGAGGAAATGGCGTCTCACTAATTTAGAAGATCTTCACTTAGCCTGGAAAAAGAGTTTGTTGCTCTATAAGAAAGCCCTTCATGAAGCTAGGACATCTTTCTACTCATCACTAATTGAAGAAAATAAGAACAACCCCAGGTTTCTTTTCAGCACTGTAGCCAGGCTGACAAAGAGTCAGAGCTCTATTGAGCTGAGTATTCCATTAACTTTAACTAGTAATGACTTCATGACTTTCTTTGCTAACAAAATTTTGACTATTAGAGAAAAAATTACTCATAACCATCCCAAAGATGTATCGTTATCTTTGGCTGCTTTCAGTGATGCCGGTATTTGGTTAGACTCTTTCTCTCCGATTGTTCTGTCTGAGTTATTTTCATTAGTTACTTCATCCAAACCATCAACATGCTTATTAGACCCCATTCCTGCCAGGCTGCTCAAGGAAGTCCTACCATTATTTAATGCTTCAATCTTAAATATGATCAATCTATCTTTGTTAGTTGGTTATGTACCACAGGCCTTTAAGGTGGCAGTAATTAAACCATTACTTAAAAAGCCATCACTTGACCCAGCTATCTTAGCTAATTATAGGCCAATCTCCAACCTTCCTTTTCTCTCAAAGATTCTTGAGAGGGTAGTTGTAAAACAGCTAACTGATCACCTGCAGAGGAATGGTCTATTTGAAGAGTTTCAGTCAGGTTTTAGAATTCATCATAGTACAGAAACAGCATTAGTGAAGGTTACAAATGATCTTCTTATGGCTTCGGACAGTGGACTTATCTCTGTGCTTGTTCTGTTGGACCTCAGTGCTGCTTTTGATACTGTTGACCATAAAATTTTATTACAGAGATTAGAGCATGTCATAGGTATTAAAGGCATTGCGCTGCGGTGGTTTGAATCATATTTGTCTAATAGATTACAGTTTGTTCATGTAAATGGGGAATCTTCTTCACAGACTAAAGTTAATTATGGAGTTCCACAAGGTTCTGTGCTAGGACCAATTTTATTCACTTTATACATGCTTCCCTTGGGCAGTATTATTAGACGGTATTGCTTAAATTTTCATTGTTACGCAGATGATACCCAGCTTTATCTATCCATGAAGCCAGAGGATACGCACCAATTAGCTAAACTGCAGGATTGTCTTACAGACATAAAGACATGGATGACCTCTAATTTCCTGCTTTTAAACTCAGATAAAACTGAAGTTATTGTACTTGGCCCCACAAATCTTAGAAGCATGGTGTCTAACCAGATCGTTACTCTGGATAGCATTTCCCTGATCTCTAGTAATACTGTGAGAAATCTTGGAGTTATTTTTGATCAGGATATGTCATTCAAAGCGCATATTAAACAAATATGTAGGACTGCCTTTTTGCATTTACGCAATATCTCTAAAATCAGAAAGGTCTTGTCTCAGAGTGATGCTGAAAAACTAATTCATGCATTTGTTTCCTCTAGGCTGGACTATTGTAATTCATTATTATCAGGTTGTCCTAAAAGTTCCCTAAAAAGCCTTCAGTTGGTTCAGAATGCTGCAGCTAGAGTACTGACGGGGACTAGCAGGAGAGAGCATATCTCACCCGTGTTGGCCTCCCTTCATTGGCTTCCTGTTAATGCTAGAATAGAATTTAAAATTCTTCTTCTTACTTATAAGGTTTGAATAATCAGGTCCCATCTTATCTTAGGGACCTCGTAGTACCATATTACCCCATTAGAGCGCTTCGCTCTCAGACTGCGGGCTTACTTGTAGTTCCTAGGGTTTGTAAGAGTAGAATGGGAGGCAGAGCCTTCAGCTTTCAGGCTCCTCTCCTGTGGAACCAGCTCCCAATTCAGATCAGGGAGACAGATACCCTCTCTACTTTTAAGATTAGGCTTAAAACTTTCCTTTTCGCTAAGGCTTATAGTTAGGGCTGGATCGGGTGACCCTGGACCATCCCTTGGTTATGTTGCTTTAGACGTAGACTGTGTTTCATAATTATTGTATGGCCTTGCCTTGCAATGTGGAGCGCCTTGGGGCAACTGTTTGTTGTGATTTGGCGCTATACAAGAAAAAAGTTGATTGATTGATTGATTTCTTGGTTAGCAGATTTGGTGTGATTTTGACCCAGTAAGTACAGGTGTACACTGTACATGAACAGCAGTCAGAAATGGCCACTTGTCCAATTTGCCATAGTATCATTGTTCAGTCATCAACCACTTTAAGGGCTGATTCACAGATCGTATGAATGTGGTTGAATTGTGCATGAAGTGCACATGAAGCAGGAATCGTATGCAATATGTGTAAAATCGTAGCTGCCTCCAATGCGTCGTACCCCTGTTGCTACAACAGTTTGAGCACACCAGCGGCTGCAAGACAGAGTGTGTGCTGTGAGAGCACATCAAATCACGGCAGGTTTTGGCCAATTTCCAGCTGACACATATGAACATCTAACACTGCTCGCTTGGCACTTAGAAAATGTGTGGTCATTCGCACTATTAGTACAACAACAGTCAGCAGACAATCACTCTCGAGCTGGATGTGAAATTTGTCTAGTTACCCCACGTGTGTGGCTTTGCAAACAGACACAGTGACACGTTAGTGTGTGTGCTGAACTGGCAGGGGGTGTGTCCACTGACAGGAGCAGCTGTGCAGATCTGTAGTTCTGGACATCACAGCTGGAAAACACATACTATGTTTGGTTAGACATGAACTAACAACAGTCCACTGTGACACGCATGTGTCTGCTTGCTGTTCTCACATGGACATACATAAAAACATATATCGCTGTTATAATGGGCTGCATTGAGCAAGTGCATGGTGGGCACATTGACAGGCTACCCCAGGTAAAATGGACCGTCAGATCATAACACGCAGCAGGCGATCTGAATTTCACATCACCCATGTGAGCTCTGTTCCACATCATGCGGTGTCTGTCCTGTAGCTTGATAAGAGGGGATTCAATAAAATGCTGTGCTTTTATATGGTGTGTGGCTTTATTTTTTCTTAAATACATCCATGTCCTTCTTGATATGAGGCATTTTCCCACACCTTTCACAGGATAGTGATGGCAGCTCAGTGATAAAGTTTCTGACTGTCAATCAGAGCTTTTGCAAATTGCAGGTTCGAATCCCGTGGGTGGCATGCATTTTTTTTTTAAATTTTCACAGCAGCTGCAGGATGTGGTTACAAATACTGCAGCTGCTCGCACTGTGTTCCCGCATGCACAAAACCATCGCAGCAGCATCGTTCATGCCTGCCCATTGGCTCAATGTTTTTGTGGTTTGCTCATGCGTGCTGTTCCTCCGTGATTCGCCCTGGGTCAGGGGTAGGCAACCTGTTCCAGAAAGAGCCATGAGGGTGCAGGTTTTCTTTGCAGCCACTGACTCCACCAGGTGATTTCACTGATTAACTGATTCCATCTGCTCAAAGTGATATTAATCAGTAAAATCACCTGGTGGAGTCAGTGGCTGCAAAGAAAACCTGCACCCTCATGGCTCTTTCTGGAACAGGTTGCCTACCCCTGCCCTGGGTTGTACTTATTCATACTATGTGTGAAGGGGCCCTAAACAATGGCAGGAGCTCTTTCTTTCTGAACTTTTTCAGTGCATCTTTGCCAAATGCTGCTCTGGTAACTTGGCATCATCATCTATCACCTCTCTCTAAATCTCCATCTGTTTTGTCCCTGCAGTGTCCTGGAACAAATCATTTTGCTTTGATGAAATACTGCCTGATGACACATTGTTACTTAGTCCCAGAGCCAGGAGGGTTTTTGTTTTTATGTTTTTTGAGCTGTTAAAGGTTCGATGAATGTGTCTAATGCAGAGAATTGTGAGGAATTCAAAAATGCAACTCTTACAAACCTAAATGTAGATGCAAATTCACAATTGCAATTTAAAGTTGGGTACCTGTCCATCTCAATTTTCTTTCAGGGAATATGTGTCAAAATCAATGTACACTGTGGTAAATGGCATTGAAATTGACTTCTTAGGACAATTTTGTGATACTGATTTCAAATATGTGATTTACATTTCTCTCAAACAATTCTTTGACCCCCTAATTTGCATTTCAAGATTAATAAATAGTTTTGACCATGTTGAATGTTTGGTCTCCAAAGTAAAGGTCAAACAATGCTGACATCCATTGGATTCTAATGACATGTGGCATACAGTTGTGCTCAAATGTTTACATACCCTGGCAGAATTTTTTTTTTTTTTTTTTTTTGGTCATTTTTCACAGAATATGGATAACACAAATACTTTTTTCTCACTCATGGTTAAAGGATTTTTTTTTTTTGTCAAAAAACTGTGTTTACTCTTTTTAAATCATAATCACAACAGAAACTAACCAAATGACCCTGATCAAAAGTTTGCATACTGTGGTGATTTTGGCCTCATAACATGCACACAAGATGACACAAACAGGTTTGAATGGCTACTAAAGGTAACCATGCTCACCTGTGACCTGTTTGCTTGTAATCAGTGGCTATGTATAAAAGGTCAGCGAGTTTCTGGGCTCCTGACAGACCCTTACATCTTTCATCCAGTGTTGCACTGACATTTCTGGTACCTGAGTCATAAGGAAAGCAAAAGAATTGTCAAAGAAAAAGTACTTGTGTCATGAACTGTGTTTTGTCCGGTTATCTGCCATGTTTACTTTAGGTCTTCATTTCTTTTTGTGCTGTTTGGGTTTTGTTTTTATGGTTTGATTAGTTTAGATTTTGGATTGTGTTGTCTATGTGACTTCTCTGGCTGGGTGTTTGCTGCTTGGGCTTTATCTATCCCTATTTCTCTTGTCTGTCCATGTAGGGAATACGGTCTTGTCTCATGTGAAGGAGTTCAAGTACCTTGAGTGAGAGGACAATGGAGTGTGAGATTGGCTGGAGAATCAGTGCAGCAGGGGCGGTATTGCATTCACTATACCGTACTGTTGTGATGAAAAGGGAGCTGAGCCAAAAGATAAAGGTCTCGATCTACTGGTCAGTCTTCATTCCGACTCTCACCTATGGTCATGAGGGTTGGGTCATGACCGAAAGAACTAGATCGTGGGTACAAGCAGCTGAAATGGAATTACTTAGGAGGGTGGCTGGTGTCTCCCTTAGAGATAGGGTGAGAAGTTCAGTCATCTGTGGGGAGCTTGGAGTAGAGTTTCTGCTCCTTTGCATTGAAAGGCACCAGCTGAGGTGGCTCGGGCATCTGGTAAGGATGCCTCCTAGGCGCCTCTCTAGGGAGGTGTTCCAGGCACATCCATCTCAGAGAAGACCCCGGGGAAGACCCAGGACTAGGTGGAGAGATGATATCTTTTGAACGGCCCCGTTCGGTCTGCAACACTGGCAGAATGATTGGAGCCATGGGAAAAAATACTGTATCACCCCATTGTGATTTCGAAAACCTTGCATCTTCCTTACATGAATGAGTTTCTGCAATTTCTGGTAAATAAAGTGCCTTAAAACGTAAATATGACATTTTAACAACAGCCCCCCAAAACAATAAATTGTCTGCAGAACAAAGAACTATGCAGAAGAGGCTTACAAACTTTTAACTTGAACTATAAATATCATCATTTTAGCTTTATATTTTAAACCATTTACCTCAATTAACATTGCTTTGCATCACTGCTAGCAGTTGTTGGTTTTGTAAACATCACTAACGGGTTATTTTTTTCCCTTCAATGTACGCATTGAGGCCACGGAAGCCTGCATGTTTCCCTTGTTTTCTGGCTTCTTCAATCAAAGGCCATAGCCGGCTTCTTTCCATCCTGTCGACGTTTGTCAAATCTTCCTTGAGCTGTAGCTTTCTCTTGCTCAGAGTCCTGTTGTCACAAGTGATTTTCCAGATCTTGTTTCTGACGGACCTCATATTGAACTGGATGATGATGGGCCGGTTTGAGCTGTCACGGTGAGCTCCAATCCTGTGCGCTGTGTCGATGAGAAAGCCCATTTTCTCCTTATCTTCAGGTGCAAGCACAGCAATTTCATTATTTCAGTTATGACGTTTTCCTCAGGTGTTTCCTTCATCACATACAGCCTTAGGTTCCAGCTTCTGCTGAAGGGCTCAGCGTTGTCACATTTCTGCTGCAGTTTTGCAATTTGTTTTGACATGACTTTTATTTCCTTGTCATTGTTTTGAACCTGCAGTTCCACTGCTTTGAGGTGGCTGCATACCTCTGTAATAGCATCTGTGTTGCTGGATAATTTCTCCTCCAGAGTTGCAAACCGGGTTATTAGCTCGACTACCACTTTCAAGATGCCATCATTTGAAGCACTTGTAGTTGATTCACCTGTCGCTCAATGTTTTTTGGGGTCTGCAGATTTAGGTGGCATAACAGGTAACGGTGTGCCTAAAGTATCAAAGCACTCAAGGTCATCGTGTAGCAGTGAAGCTCTGTCATTAACATCGTTCATTCTTTTCATCATGGTATGAGCAGTTACGCAGCGCATTACACATGGTAGTGTTAGCTTAGGTAGCTTGTAGCTAAGCTAGCTTTTGTTTGCCTTTGAGCATTGACTTTATAAGCAATTTAACTCATAAGGTTACTCTTTAGCATGCTGCTTAAGGCACCCTCGGCCAACGGTGGTGGTAATTTTCATTTAAGTTGTCTTTGATATCATGATACAGTTTATAGTCTTGGAGCCCCTTACAAACCCTCCTCACTGGTCGCCATCTTGAATTGACCCGCTGTACGAATGAAACAGAGTTTTGCAGCTAGCTACCAACCTGTGACACCACCATGCTAATGTCCATGAAACAAGTTCAGAGGTGTTATTAGGTTCCAGAAATGGCATTTTCAGTTTTAGAAGTGTTTATTTCTCATTAGCTTTTACACAATATATGAGAGACATGCATATAAACACAAAGCAAAGCAGTTTTGAAGAGACCAGCCACTGACGTCACGGTACAGCATTACTCTGATTGGCTAATTAAATGTTGATTTTTCCATTCATCTCAAAAGAGACTGATGACAACCCTTAACATCAAAATAAACTATAAGCCAATAAAACAAAACAAAACAAAAAATACTGTCAGATATCTTGGAGTGGTTGTAGATCATTATCTGGAAAGAACACATTAACCAATTTTGCAAAAAAAAAAAAAAAAAAAAAAAAATCCAGGGCATTGGGATTTCATCTAAGCTTAGTCAATTTGTCACTCAAAAAAATCCTTTTATAACTTTATTTTAAACTTATTTATCCTTATTTAATATATTGTGCAATTGTTTGGGGAGAATACTTATGACATGAGTTTAAAACCCCTTTTTGTATTACGAAAAAGGGCCATTAGAATTATCACTTATTCATCTTTCAATGGATATACATTTCCTATTTTTAAGAGTCTAAATATTCAGAAATTTTATTTTTTATCTTAATTTTATATTTATGTATAAGTTTAGATCAAGTCTACTTCCTTCCTCCTTTGACAAATATTTTACGTCAGTTTCCTCAGGGCACAAATATAATACCAGACTGGCATTAAGATCTTTTTACTCATTACCCTCACGTGCAAACTATGGAAAATTCAATATTCGTTTTAAAGGGTGAAGGAAGGTTGGATGGAATATAATGATTAATATGAAATTTTAGCCTTGGTAAAATTAAACATTAAACAAAATTGTACCTTCATACTAGACTTTTTTCTCTTTATAATCAATATATAGGTCTATTTTCATTGTCATTTGTTGGCTAATGCTTGTGTTTATTTTTTTGCTTATATTTATGTCTTGTATGATCTCTGTTTTGTTAATTTTATAACCAATTCTTGGCTGACCAGCAAGATTAGCTTCTAAGTTATTTCTGCACAGCCTTACATCCATATTTCTTCTTTTTAACTTTTTGGAATCTTGTATATTTTAGTGTGTGGTGTAAATACATGTCAGCTTCAATGTAATATATAAAAAGTTAGTTTTATCACTCAAACATGTGTCTGATAACTAATAATAGTTCAAGGTATGCTTACTTTGCATTGGATTATTTTTAAAGTCAGAAGAAGCAGATTCCTTTGCAATACCAAGAAACTGAGAAAAATTAAAGATGAAAAACAATTACGAAAAGTGACTATTTGACTAAAATGCAACTACAACTAAATAAAATTATCAGTAAGCGATTAAGACTAAAGCAAAAGTTAAAATTCAGTAGTTTGAATTGTTGTGTGTAAGCTTCATGTCAAAATGGCTGCTGTATATCTTATAGAGTTATCACCTTGAAAGACCTCAAACTGAAATGGAATGTAATGCCGATTTCTAAATTGTCCTGCAGATTGAAATACCACGACGAATCAGCCCAGTTCAAGATGCCAGGCACCATGTTGCCTCAGGATGTGACAAGACATTCAAATTAGAGGTGAAGTATATCAGTGCAGTGAAAGGTAAGGCAATGTGTTTTATTTATTTATAGCACACACACATATATATATATATATATATATATATATATATATATATATATATTATCTGATGAGGATTGCAAAATAAACTAAAGAAGTTACAGATTGTAGCTCATCTCAGATCAGCTGCTATCTGTTTAGGTCTACACTAACATGACCACTGGTTTTGCTGTTTTGGTGATTAGATAGATAGATAGATAGATAGATAGATAGATAGATAGATAGATAGATAGATAGATAGATAGATAGATAGATAGATAGATAGATAGATAGATAGATAGATAGATAGATAGATAGATAGATAGATAGATAGATAGATAGATAGATAGATAGATAGATAGATAGATAGATAGATAGATAGATAGATAGATAGATAGATAGATAGATAGATAGATAGATAGATAGATAGATAGATAGATAGATAGATAGATAGATAGATAGATAGATAGATAGATAGATAGATAGATAGATAGATAGATAGATAGATAGATAGATAGATAGATAGATAGATAGATAGATAGATAGATAGATAGATAGATAGATAGATAGATAGATAGATAGATAGATAGATAGATAGATAGATAGATAGATAGATAGATAGATAGATAGATAGATAGATAGATAGATAGATAGATAGATAGATAGATAGATAGATAGATAGATAGATAGATAGATAGATAGATAGATAGATAGATAGATAGATAGATAGATAGATACGTTTAATGTCCCCATGGGGAAATTTGTCTTGGACTTCTCAAAAATCATGACCCATACAAAGATACAGAACAAGACATAAACAGTTCATAACAATAAATAAATAAATACATAAATAAAGAATAAACATACAAGTACTAAAACCTCCTAATGTGCCTGATTGTTAGCGGTGTTTATTATGATATTTGTTAAGGGCTATGATTGATATAGGAACAAAAGAGTTCCTATATCTATTCAGTCTGCAATGGGGGACTCTGAAACGCCGGCCCGATGGTAGCAACTCGTATTGCGTGTGCAGAACATGGGAGGAGTCAGAAAGAATTCTGTCCGCTTGCTTCATCACGCACTGATCAAAAATTGACTGAGGATTGTTATACTGTTTCAAACCAATGATTTTCATTGCTGTGAGAACAAGGTAGTTTAATTTTGATCTTAGGGACACAGGAAGGTTCCCAAACCAAGTGGTTATGCCATATATTAGAATGCTTTCAAGAACTGCCTGATAAAACAGTAACATAATTTTTTGGTCGACTCCATGAAAACGCAAACGCTGTAGAAAATAGAGTCGTTGATTCAAGCGGGAACATAACCAGTCAACATGAGTGTTCCATGTAAGGGAACTGTCTATACAGACACCAACATATTTGTACGATTGCACCTGTGTGATTGGTTGCTGGTGTATAATTACAGGGTTGTGATTGCCAACTAACTTTGGATCAAAAATGACTTCCTCTGTCTTTTTAACATTTAAAGTAAGGTAACTGGAATCACACCACTCAACAAACTGCCTCACCTCTGAATGATAGATATTCAAATCATCATTCTGTTGAAGTAAGCACAGAAGTGCTGAGTCGTCTGAATATTTAAAAATATAGTTCCCAGGGTGCTTGGCTGAACACTCATTAGTATATAAAGTGAAAAGGGCAGGTGAGCTCACACATCCCTGTGGTGCTCCAGTACTGATGTCTTTGATTTGGGACAGGCTAGAATTGACCTTAACCTGCTGTGTTCTGTTTGTCAAAAAACGAGTGAAGCCACCGTATAAGTGACGGGTTGACATCCAACGCTTTAAGTTTCTGAATTAGTAAGTATGGCTGAAGCGTATTAAAGGCGGAGCTGAAGTCAATAAAAAGTAATCGGGCATATGATGACTTGTCATCAAGATGTTTTAAAACAAGATGCATGTTGGTGGAAATCGCGTCATCTGTGCATCGCCCTCGTCTGTAAGCAAACTGAAATGGATCTAATTTGCCATCTACATCTATTTTCAGCCTGCTCACAATGTATTTCTCGAAACACTTCATCACAACTGATGTCAATGCTATAGGCCTAAAATCATTGTCTTCGCTGGGGTTTGCCTTCTTGGGCACCGGGATGATCATAGATGATCATAATCTGTTGATTCTGTTTTGTTGTCTTTATCAGGATGTAGTTTATTTGCAAAGTCTCCAATATCCAAAGGAGATTTTGTAATTGAGTGTAGGGGAGATCTAATAACTGATGCAAAATATCAGAGCAGAAGGAAACTATACCATCCATCATGTGGGGCATTTATGTTTGTGTTCAAGTGGAGAGGGAAAACATGGCGGTAAGAATACACTATACTATACTATCTAGGTCAGGCGTTAACTTTATGGTGATATATTGTGATATTTGCTTTGTCCCTTGTTTAATTTTTCCATTTTTAAAGTACTGATGCATCAAGAGAAGATGGATCATTTGGGCGACTAGTCAATGATGAACACAGATATCCAAACTGTAAGATGAATGGAAAGCCACACCTTTGTTTGTTTCTTCATATTCTAGGTCAGGAGATATTTCAGGTAGAACTTAACCTGCTCTCATTTTCTTATTGATTCATCATCAGTTTATTTTTGAGCACTTGTGATGTTCTCACAACACACTTTCAGCTACTTTCTGAGTATACAGTCGGGGGAATTAGATACATGGTCTGAGACATGTTGTGTGAAATGTCCTCACAAAGCCTGTTTCATACAGGATGAGTCTTTTCTGCATATTATGCACCATTTACTTGAAATTGTCCCTTGTTTATACTTCTTCATGTTCTAAAGCATTATTGTCATTATAAAATGTGTTTACAGATGAGTAGCATCAAATCAAATACAATGGAGATGGAGAAAACCCAGCCTCCCCCCAGTCAGAGACTCAGGTGGATGATGGCACAGGTCCAACCAGCACTCCTCAACAAGTATGTTCATCACTTTACATCCAGGGTTGGGAGGGTTACTTTAAACATGTATTCCGATACAGTTACTTGTTACCTGTTGAAAAATATAATCAGTAACGTAATCCAAGTACCATAATATTAAAATAATGTAATTTAATTACTTTCAGTTACTTCTGGATTACTCCAATATCAAATATGTTAATCCAGACAAAATAAACTAAATATAAATAGTCTGTACTACCACATAGTACAGTTTATTAAGCAAAAATAAAGCTGCTTCTTTTACATGGCATGCTCTGTTTTACTTCACATTATGAATTAAGAGCACCACAATATTGTTTTAAACACACCCAGTGTTCACCTGCTAACTTTTCAACAAAAAATGCCAAACAAATGAAGGATAATGAAAACTCAGGTGTGTGCAGATGAATTTGTAATTAAAAGTGGCAGAACAATATACAAAACAAAACAAAAAAGTCTACTACTTGTTCAGTAAACATAAAATTATCTTACTTTAGTCTTTCACATGGCAGTCGCACCATGTTTAACATATAAGTCCACTTATTGAACTTTCAATATAAGAACAAAAGCATAATGAAAACCATTAAGTAAATCCTGTCAGTAAGGAGGCGTGATCGCCATTTTAATTCCAGGCAAGTTATTGATTTGCGTGCACAGAAGTTCAAGAAACAGGTGGAATATGCTGGAAAGCTGTGCATGTTGGCAAAGCCACAAATGGAGGAACAAGGGAGACAATATTTCCTTCCATAAGTAAGTGGTTTTGGTTCTTCTGGTCACTTTATCTGTGATATTTGGATGATAAACAGCTGTATGTTTCCTGCCGTACTTGTGTCGCCCGATGACACGGACTATTAACTCTTCACTTATGTCTAGTTGATATTTTCCACTGCTAGACCAATGTCTAGTTAAAATACTTGTCGTTAGTGATTAAAATTGTTCGACAAGACGGGGGATTTTTTTAATTTGCACTTTAAAATAATGAGATTATAATGACCCGCGCTGTGCCGCTCACAGTCACACCCACACATAGAGACGTGTACCCACACCACTGACTTCATGAATGAAACTCGGTCAATAAAGGATAATTGTGTAAAAATATTATATATATATATATATATATATATATATATATATATATATAAAAATGTATTGTAATGGTTTTAGGAGCTGCGCTGAACAGCTGCTGCAGGACGCCTCAGCTCAGCAGCTTGAACAGCGCAGATCCGTGTAACTTTCAACACTAATATTTGAGAATGTGTGTGTCAGAGTAAGTTTAATACTTTCCTGACATAATTTAATGTCATTTAATTTTACTGGCTCAATATCCAGGTCAAAATGGCATTTTAACACGTATTTAGCGAGCATTTTTCTGTGTGTTCAGTCGCGGATCTCCATTGAAAATGCATTAACATTAACCGGGTACTTCATCAATATTTTGCCGGTTAGGAGACATCATGTCGTTGTTCATCAAGGGACGTTTTTGTTTCAAAGAAAAAAAAATTATATACAGATAAAATGCATTAAAATTGTAATCCTGCAAACTAATCCCCATTTTTATTAAATATAACTGTAATCTGAATACATCTTTTTTTCTGTAACTGTAGCGGAATAGAGTTACCTTTTTTTTGTATCCTAATTACGTAACGCCGTTGTATTCCATTACTCCCCAAGCCTGTTTACATCTAATTCTATAGTCTCTCATTTTCATTGATATAACATTTCTGCTGTTTTTAATCACTGTAGAGGATGAAATAAACTTTAACATAGTGCAATCTGGTGTGATCTTTACATTCAGCAGCTAACTGTAATGCATCTGTCAGGTCAAATGTCAGGGCATATTTAGAGTAGATTTTAACCTGCTCTGAGCTTTTCTTAATTAATCACTCATTACAAGGTCTGTTAGAAAAGTATCGGACCTTTTTATTTTTTGCAAAAACCTGATGGATTTGAATCACGTGTGTTTGCATGAGCAAACCTTGAACCTTCATGTGCGTGCGTGAACTTTTTCACGCCTGTCGATTGCATCATTTCCTGGTAAGCACCCTTTGTGTGAGGTGTGTGTTGTGCGCTCGGCGGATTTTCATTCCAAGGGAAAAGACAGAATGACTGGAGCAGCGCCGCATCAAATTTAGCCAGAAACTGGGCGACAGCCAGGTGGAAACCATTCGGATGATTCAGACGGCTTTCAGTGACTTTTCAGTCGTGTGACTATCCGAGAAATTGTGGAAGAGGTGGGCATGTCACAGCATGTCCTGTGAGACTTCAACACGGAGTTGCTTTTGCTCTGCCATCAGCTTCGGCACAAATTTCACCGCCACTCTTTTCATGGCCAAATCTTCTGTCACAGTAGAATGTGCTGAAAAAGTGCTGATGTCCACCTCTTCCGCAATTTCTCGGACAGTCACACGACGGTCCCGCATCACCACAGCATTCACTTTGGAAATGATCTGGTCATTTCAGCATGTTGATGGCCGACTGGAGCGCGGCGTGCTCTCCACCATTGTGCAGACGTCTTTAAACCGGTTGTACTGCTCCTTAATCTGTGTGATGCCTATAGGATTGTCACCGAAAGCCGTCTGAATAATCCGAATGGTTTCCACCTGGCTGTCACCCAGTTTCTGGCAAAATTTGATGCGGCGCTGCTCCAGTCGTTCTGTCTTTTTCCTTGGAATGAAAATCCGCCGAGCGCACAACACCTCACACAAAGGCTGCTTACCAGGAAATGATGCAATCGACAGGCGTGAAAAAGTTCAATAGTGGGAAGATGACATCTCTCTGGTAGGGATTTTTTTTGTTTGTTTGTTTGTTTGTTTACATTCTAATTTAGTTCCTATCAAACACATTGTTTTTTGTTTTTGTTTTTTTTCACATGTCCCCACTAAGAATGTGGACATCACTTCATCAGTTCAGGTGTTTGAAGTCATGTACGAGGGCTGTCAATAAAGTATAGGTCCTTTTTATTTTTTCAAAAACTATATGGATTTCATTCATATGTTTTTACGTCAGACATGCTTGAACCCTCGTGCGCATGCGTGAGTTTTTCCACGCCTGTCGGTGACGTCATTCGCCTGTGAGCACTCCTTGTGGGAGGAGTCGTCCAGCCCCTCGTCGGAATTCCTTTGTCTGAAAAGTTGCTGAGAGACTGGCGCTTTGTTTGATCAAAATTTTTTCTAAACCTGTGAGACACATCGAAGTGGACACGGTTCGAAAAATTAAGCTGGTTTTCAGTGAAAATTTTAACGGCTGATGAGAGATTTTGAGGTGATACTGTCGCTTTAAGGACCTCCCACGGTGCGAGACGTCGCGCAGCGCTCTCAGGCGCCGTCATCAGCCTGTTTCAAGCTGAAAACCTCCACATTTCAGGCTCTATTGATCCAGGACGTCGTGAGAAAACAGAGAAGTTTCAGAAGAAGTCGGTTTCAGCATTTTATCCGGATATTCCACTGTTAAATGAGATTTTTTTAATGAAAGACGTGCGGACGGGTCTGCGCGTCGGGACGCAGCCGACGCGGTGCGGCAGCACAGGAAAAACACCTCCGTGTTGATAACCATTTGTAAAATCCAGGCGGCTTTTGATGGCTTTCAGTGGAGTGAGTATATGAGACATTGTTTAACAGCTGGACATGTTCCAACTTGTCCTTAAGGCTTCCAACAGAGGTGTTTTTCCTGTGGCGGAGCGTCGCGGCGGCTGCGAGCCGACGCTGCAATCCGACGCTGCAATCCGTCCGTGAACACTGAATCCAATAGAAGTAACGGGTATCGGTTGCGATCTCGTTCAGCCCTCTATAATCAATGCATGGACGGAGACCGCCGTCCTTGCCCACAAAAAAGAAACCTGCACCTAATGGGGATGAAGAATTTCAGATTAGCCTGGCAGCTAAAGAGTCCCGGATGTAGGCCAGATCCTTGCTGAAGATGTCAGCAAGGTCATCTCACCTCCGTGAGATTGGGGGGAACTCTAACCTCATCCTTAACTTCATCACCAGGTGGCACCGAGGATCTTAAGCACTCCCGGTGGCAGGTTTCGCTCTATTGAGCCACAACCCCAGATGGCCAATCAATCCGGGGATTGTGCTTTATCATCCATGGATAACCCAAAATAACTCTGGAGGTAGAAGGTGTTACATAAAACACAATCTCCTCCCTGTGATTACCAGAGACAACCAAGGTTAAAGGCTGTGTCTGGTGTGTTATTTCTGGTAGTAGGGTGCCATCTAGTGCCTGCACCTTCAATGGTGAAGGAACGGCCACCAGAGGGAGCCCCACAGCCTTAGCCCACCTACTATCCAGTAGGTTCCCTTCTGATCCTGTGTCAATCAGTGCTGGAGCGGTAAGGGTTAAATCCCCACAGAGGATTGTGACTGGGAGTCGTGCACATTTGTGTGGAACTCCTGTGTGGTTTGTATGGCTCACTCTTAGCCCAGTCTCTAAGGGAGCGTGTTGGCGTTTTAACCGCTTGAGGCAGTTCTTCTGCGCATGCTCACTCGAGCCACAGTAAAAATACTCTCCACGAGCCAGCCTCCTTTGTCTTTCCTTTACTTTCACTTTCGCCCTGCTCGTTTCCATAGCAACATCAGCAGGGGGAGCTGGTGCAATGCAAAAAGCCCTGGCTTTGGAGCGGGGAGAGGACGGCGCTAACTCAGATCTAGAGGGGAGAGGGACGGCGTGCACCCAGCCACACCCTTCCTCTCGCTCCCGCTTGTATTCCTCTAACTGATTGTCAATAAGCCCATCTAAATCCCGTGGCTGATCCTTAGCCACCAGATGCTCCTTTACGGCCGGAGACAGCCTGTTTATAAAGGCAGCGCGGTGTGAGACTGCATTCCAACCGGACCTCGCTGCCGCGATGCGGAAGTCGATTGCGTAATCAGCTGCACTCCGCTGTCCCTGTCTCATTGACAGCAGCATATTTGAAGCGGCCTCGCCTCTGTTGGGATGATCGAAAACCAGTTGAAACTCCCTTATAAACTCAGTATAAGAAGAGAGGACCCGTGAATCTCGTTCCCAGAGTGCCGTAGCCCAGGCCCGTGCTCTGCCCCGAAGTAAATTGATTATGTAAGCCACCCGGCTGTGCTCTGACACGTACATAACAGGCCATTGTAAAAAAAACAGAGCGCACACTGCATCAGAAAGTCCGCACACGTTTCAACACAAACACCATACGGTTCTGGGGGACTTATGTAAGCTTCAGGTGACGAGGGGGTGGGGACCCCTGAATGACCACTGGATTAACCCTGTTTGGCGGCAGATCCACTGGAGGGGGAGCAGCTGCAGCCGCGCCTGACGCACGCGTGTCTACCTGCGTGGTGAGAGCCTCCATCCGACAGCTGAGGTGAGCATCCTGCTCAGTTAATAAACCCAACCGAGCAGTGAGGTTAGACAAAATGTGCTGCAGCTCACCCAGCGATCCTCCTGGTGGATCCTGCGCACCTTGCACTTCCATTGATCGATCATTAGGTGAACGCCCCTCAGAGTCCATGACATGGCCGGGTTATCCTGTTGGGAAAGTGAATGCACGGACCCATGTTAGGGGGCGTAAATGAACAGTCAATAGGAGTACGAAGCCCCAACCAGTCCCAGCAGAAGACTGCCCCTCCCTGAGCCTGGTTCTGCTGGAGGTTTCTTCCTGTTAAAAGGGAGTTTTTCCTTCCCACTGTAGCCAAGTGCTTGCTCACAGGGGGTCGTTTTGACCGTTGGGGTTTTACATAATTATTGTATGGCCTTGCCTTACAATATAAAGCGCCTTGGGGCAACTGTTTGTTGTGATTTGGCGCTATATAAAAAAAATTGATTGATTGATTGATTATGCAAAGTGCAAACAAAGGTCAAAATATGCTTAGTCCAATTCACAACAAAATGGTGACACGTGGACAGGCCCGAGGGTAGGAGATGCCTATCCAAAAGAGCCGGAACCCACGAAGCCCCACCGCCAACTGGAGGCCTGCAATACACCAGAGCCACCAAGACCTGACTCCCCCAGGTGGCCACCGTCCGAGGCTGCTGGACCGGTACTGGTGGCAGGAGCAAAAACAGGCTAGGGTGGGTGAGTTTTCACCCAGCAAACAGTCAGCAACTCACAGTTATCCTCTTGGAGGAATAAATCCAGATACAGAGGAAAAACTGGAGGATGCCAATATGGCAGGGCGCCATCTGGTGGTGGGCCAGCAGTACCTCCTCTTCAGCGGCCCACATAACACACACTCTGATTACCCCTTGTATATTTAACTGAATTTGTATGTCTTTATTGTAATTCCCAAAGAACATTAGTTTTAAACAAATTTAATGATAATTTATTAATATCAAACCATCGCTTTCTCATTCCATCTCATTCCAATATGTAAATTGGGCATTAATTACTGCAGATTTTCTCCTGAACAAAACAGGTTTGTATCATCTGCAAACAGAACTGCCTTAAACAGAACTGAAACTTTACATAAATCAATAATGTACAAAATAAATAATTTTGGTCCCAACACAGAACCCTGAGGAAGCCCATAAACAATGTCCAGATAAGAAGAGCAACAATCCCAGAGTGTAACTAACTGTTCCCAGTTTTGTAAGTAATTTTTAATCATAATTTTAAATTATGATTAAATGATGATTATGATGAGTAATTTTAATTATTATTATTGATTATCTTGTATGCTGTCTTTGGTGTTCATTTCCACTTTGTTTACTTCCGTGATTGTTTTTTATTTCCATGTTGTTGTTTTTCTTCTCACCCATTGTTGTCAGCTTTAGTGTTCTATTTCCACTTATGGTCTGTTTAGTTACTGTATCTCAGTGAGTTTGTTCTTTCACCTGTGTCTGTGATGCTGCCTTCTTGTTTTCAGCACACCTGTTATTCATTAGTTTTGTCTTTATAGTCACTCCTTGTTTGCTGCTCAGGGGCGGGTCAATTAATTTGTTATGGTGTTGTACTGTTTGACATTGTGATTAAGTGTTAGACATTTCCTTGGAGCTCTTCACTTGTATTTTTGGTGTCTGCTGTCTCCACATCATTCCTGTATTTTTGTCAATCCATTACTCCTGCTTCCCTGACTATGTATTCACATTGTCTCGGTATTTTGTACTCTGGAGCACTTTGGATAATTACCTTGGTTTTTTGAATCACTTTGTCTGAGTCCTGGCTGCCTCCATCTTGGGGTTCTATTTTAACTGTTCCTGACTCCAGTCATAACACAACCACTTTGTGACCTGCACCTTACTCAGATTCCGCACCATGTAAATAGCATGGTGGACTAAGATACAATTGCCACTCACAATTGTGTGTCAGGATTGGATTCAGAGCGGCTTGCTCAGTGGGTAGGGAGTTCAACTACCAATGTGTAGACCTGGTTTTGTTTCTGAGTCATGCTACCTGTCCATGTAAATGCTGAAGACACTTCCTCTGTATTGCCAATGGTACTGGTCTTGGCTGGAGAAGTAATCTGAGTCATCCAGCAGGAGTCGTAGACGCTCATCTGCTATGGCAGAGGTCTTCAACTCATTCCAGAAAAGACGAAGTGGGTGCAGGATTTGTTTGCAACCGCCCACTCCACCAGCTGATTTCAGTGAAATCACCTGGTGGAGTGGACTGAAATCACCTGGTGGAGTGGGCGATTGCAAACAAATCCTGCACCCTCTTCACTGTTTTTGGAAGGAGTTGAAGACCTCTGTGCTGTGGCATCTGGAGATAAGCGCTGGCATGATCTAGAACATTACAGGACTTACTTCTTTGCAACTGCTCCTTCTGCAAGAGGGCAGTCATACTGGCGCTGGTTTATTTCCTAATTACGTCACAATTAAACATTAACACAGGCTGGTCAGTTCCAAATACAGCATAAGCAGAACCACTGTCTCCGGATGCTGACTACCAAACAGCCTGTAGGGACTTTATTCTGGCTCCACAGCTATGATTAGAACAGATATGAGTGTCTCTTCTCCCCTTTAGATTTCTCCTTTTATTTCTCATTCTATTTATCTGTCTTGTCAGCTTCTGCATCTCCAGGCAGCCACATGGAAGCTGATAGCCAAGACCGTTGTTTTGTAGCACCGACTCTTTTCTTCTTTACAGTCTCTGGATACAGGAAGCAGGATTTATTTGGCACACAACCATGGATGAAAAATGTAAATGAAGAGAAAAGGGAGGCCTGGGGGTGATATGACTCCCAGCTATTCCTTCAATCTAATCTTACATTTGTATTATAGGATCTTTTTTTTTTTCTTAAAGAGCATCATTTGAAATTTAATAACACTATGTCAGACAGGCATACCATGTTTGGGCACAAGTATATGGGTCAATATGAGCACCAGTATTACTTTAGATATTTGATTCAATGACTTTCAGTTGCATTTAGGGTGAAAAGTATGGTAAATACAACATTATAGTACCAACCGTATAGTACCAATAGTACAACATACTGTTTCAAAAACATACATATTGTTTCACAAATATAAATTTTCACAAATATAAATATTGCATGTAAGTACTTAGTTAATATAAAATATTTATTTGCATAAATAAATTTGTATACACCTTGGCTGAAATTTCCAATTGAGCTTTCTTCCACTGCACAACTTCCATTAGATTCAAACCTATGATTTGTCAATCATTAGTAAGAGTTTTAACTGCATTTTCTAGTCAGAGAGTCTGCCTCCGGTCCACAAAACACTCACTGCACCTCTGTATAGGTGATCTATAATGGCCAGGAATGCCTGGCTAATCATTCAAATTCTCAGGCTGCACCATAGAGCAGTCTGGTCAACTGAATCAAGCGCTTTGCAAAAAATCAACATACTATATTTTCCGGACTATGTCGTACTTTTTTTTTTTTTTGTAACAATTCCTGCATGTTATATTTTGAAGTGACTTATATATGAAAAATACTGCATAATCTTTTATGACACAGGTTGGCACCATTTACAGTAGTGTTCAGAATAATAGTAGTGCTATGTGACTAAAAAGATTCATCCAGGTTTTGAGTATATTTCTTATTGTTACATGGGAAACAAGGTACCAGTAGATTCTCACAAATCCAACAAGACCAAGCATTCATGATATGCACACTCTTAAGGCTATGAAATTGGGCTATTAGTAAAAAAAAAAGTAGAAAAGGGGGTGTTCACAATAATAGTAGTGTGGCATTCAGTCAGTGAGTTTGTCAATTTTGTGAAACAAACAGGTGTGAATCAGGTGTCCCCTATTTAAGGATGAAGCCAGTGTTGTGTGGGCCGCTGAAGAGGAGGTACTGCTGGCCCATCACAACCAGAGGGCGCCCTGTCTGGAGTGCGGGCTCCAGGCACCAGAGGGCACTGCCGCCTCACAGGAGCAGCCGGGGTGACAGCTGTCACTTATCGCCTATGACAGCTGTCACCACTCATCTGATCAACAGTGGTATATCAGCAGGACGACATCTCCACCTCTTTGCAGAGATATCGCTCTACCAAGGAGGTAACGATTTCAGCTGACTGTGTTGACTTCCTGACAGGAATATCTGTTGCTTGTGTGTGTTGGACAGAAGATATTCTGTTTCTTTTTCCGACGAGAGGTGGAGGTGGTTTTCCCACCATACGTGTTGCTGGTGCACACGCACCCACATCTAACTGTTTTTGTTCCTCGCCAGCAGTACCAGATCCGACAAGCGGAGGCAGTGGCCACCTGGGTGTTCGGGACTTGGTGGCTCCAGTATTCCCGGGGTTCGGTGGCGGAGGAAATCGTGTGGTTCCGGTTCTGCTTTGGACGGACGTCTCTTATCTTCGAGCCTGCCCACGTGACACATTTTTTGTAAATTGACAACTTGTCTACAATTGTAATTCGCCGTATTGGTTGTGCTTCTTCACAACAGTAAAGTGTTGTTATTTGACTTCCTCCATTGTCCGTTCATTTGCGCCCCCTGTTGTGGGTCCGTGTTCCTACACTTTCACAACAGCCAGCACCTGTTGAACATGCTTTTCTCTTTGAAAGCCTGAGGAAAATGGGACGTTCAAGACATTGTTCAGAAGAACTGCGTAGTTTGATTAAAAAGTTGATTGGAGAGGGGAAAACTTATATGCAGGTGCAAAAAATATAAGCTGTTCATCTACAATGATCTCCAATGCTTTAAAATGGACCAAAAAACCAGAGATGCGTGGAAGAAAATGGAAAACAACCATCAAAATGGATAGAAGAATAACCAGAATGGCAAAGGCTCACCCATTGATCAGCTCCAGGATGATCAAAGACAGTCTGGAGTTACCTGTAAGTGCTGTGACAGTTAGAAGACGCCTGTGTGAAGCTCATTTATTTGCAAGAATCCCCCGCAAAGTCCCTCTATTAAATAAAAGACATGTGCAGAAGAGGTTACAATTTGCCAAAGAACACATCAACTGGCCTAAAGAGAAATGGAGGAATATTTTGTGGACTGATGAGTAAAACTGTTCTTTTTGGATCCAAGGGCCGCAGACAGTTTGTGAGATGACCCCCAAACTCTGAATTCAATCCACAGTTCACAGTGAAGACAGTAAAGCATGGTGGTGCAAGCATCATGATATGGGCATGTTTTTCCTACTATGGTGTTGGGCCTATATATCGCATACCAGGTATCATGGATCAGTTTGGATATGTCAGAATACTTGAAGAGGTCATGTTGCCTTATGCTGAAGAGGATATGCCCTTGAAATGGGTGTTTCAACAAGACAATGACCCCAAGCACACTAGTAAACGAGCAAAATTGGTTCTAAACCACCAAAATTAATGCCTCGCAGATGTGAAGAAATCATGAAAACCTGTGGTTATACAACTAAATACTAGTTTAGTGAGTCACAGGATTGCTAAAAAAGCAGTTTTAACATAATAGTTTTGAGTTTGTAGCGTCAACAGCAGATGCTACTATTATTGTGAACATGCCCTTTTCTACTTTTTTTTTTACTAATAGCAGAATTTCATACCCTTAAGAGTGTGCATATCATGAATGCTTGGTCTTGTTGGATTTGTGAGAATCTACTGAACTTACTGGTACCTTGTTTCCCATATAAGAATAAGAAATATACTCAAAACCTGGATTAATCTTTTTAGTCACATAGCACTACTATTATTCTGAACACTACTGTACATGTGTGGCAAGCTCCTGCTGTATACTGCATGACATACTGTGATTCAGACTCCAGAGCAGAAGGTGGCAGTAACTTACCATTAAACTAGATACAAGTACATACTGAAATGAAAGACGCTGTGTGTCTTAGAGAAAGGGTAAATTTAAGAAATCATGCTCTCAAACAGAAAGACCATGCTCTGAAATTAAAAAAGAGGGAATATAAATTTTACTACTTAGCACAACACTTGTTTGGACTGTGAGACAAGAAGAACAGCAAAGCCTAATTAAAGGTAAGGCAATTTTCTTTAACAAAAAGCTTTGAACCATTTCATTACATTGCATGTTTAGGTCACCTATGACTGTCTGTTCAGTAGCAACACAAATAGTTTACTCACATTTTGTATCTTGTACCACAGTATTAATTATCTCATTAGCTTCTGCTTGCTCATGCAATGCATGCCTTGGAAATAATTTGGCAAGTTTGCCAAATTAAGAATGTCATGCTTAATGACATTCCATGTTTACCACCACAGTGGTAAATGGTCTGCATTTATATTGCACTTTTCCATCTGCATCAGATGCTCGAAGCGCTTTACAATTATGCCTCACATTCACCTAGTCACACATCAATGTGAGGGTGCTGCCATGCAAAGCGCTCACTATACACTGGGAGCAACATGGGGATTAAGGACCTTGCCCAAGGGGCCCTAGCGATTTTCCAGTCAGGCTGGTTAAGCCCAACGCTTAACCACTAGACCATCACCTCCAACAAATTTATTTAAGTTTTGAGCCTCATAGAAGAACATTAATTGTTTATTAGCTTCTGCTTCCTATGGCAGTGTTGGCATTATAAACAAATAATGCTATAATAATAAGTGTTTAATTACATTGTACATTTACCTCACCATAATCATCTGTTCAGTGGTGGCAAGAGGTGTTTTATTACAATAACTAGCGCATTATCTTCTGCTCACTAATGTGGTCTTTATGCAACAACAATAAAAGATAATTTAAACAGCACTTTTTTTTATTTAAAACACAAAGTTGAAGCACCGCATTTCAAAAATAAATGTGGCTTACAGACTGGAGCAACATGTTCTTTCATCTTCGTGATGCAATATTGGACAGATACATTAAATTCCAGTGAGATCTCTTTTATTGACAATCCAGGAAGTGTCAATCCAGGAAGTGTCAATCCAGGAAGTGTCAATACAGGAAGTGTCGATTCAAGAAGTGTTCAACATTTTGACAGTTCCTGTTTCACTGTGGACTCACAATTTGGCATTTCCTGTTTGGTCCTCCCTGTACCATGAGTGAGCAAAGCACCACCACCTTCTGTGCCACTGTTTTGTTCATATGAACCTTCAGTTACAATTTCATTGCAATATATAAAAACTGTCCAATCTGTTCAAAACAGACAAACAAACAAGGGTAAAAACATAACCTCCTCCAGCTTCATTGGCGGATGTACAACCCCAATTCCAATGAAGTTGGGACGTTGTGTAAAATGTAAATAAAAACAGAATCCAATGATTTGCAAATCCTCTTCAACCTATATTCAATTGAATACAGCACAAATACAAGATATTTAATGTTCAAAATGATAAACTTTGTTTTTGTACAAATATTTGCTCATTTTGAAATGGATGCCTGCAACACGTTTAAAAAAAAAAACAAAAAAAAAAAAACTGGGACAGTGGTATGTTTCCCACTGGGTTACATCACCTTTCCTTCTAACAACACTCAATAAGCATTTGGAAACTGAGGACACTAATTGTTGAAGCTTTGTAGGTGGAATTCTTTCCCATTCTTGCCTGATGTATGACTTCATTTGTTCAACAGTCCGGGGTCTCCATTGTCATATTTTGCATTTCATAATGCTCCACACATGTTCAATGGGCAACAGGTCTGGACTGCAGGCAGGTCAGTCTAGTACCTGCACTCTTTTACTACGAAGCCGCGCTGTTGTAACACGTGCAGAATGTGGGTTGGCATTGTCTTGCTGAAATAAGCAGGGACATCCCTGAAAAAGACGTTGCTTGGATGGCAGCATGTGTTGTTCCAAAACCTGGATGTACCTTTCAGTATTGATGGTACCATCACAGATGTGTAAGTTGCCCATGTCATGGGCACTAACACACCCCATACCATCACAGATGCTGGTTTTTAAACTTTGCGCTGGAATCGGAATTTTCCTCTTTTGTCTGGAGGACACAACGTCCATGATTTGAAACGTGGACTCATGAGACCACAGCACACTTTTCCACTTTGCGTCTGTCCATTTCAAATGAGCTTGGGCCCAGAGAAGGCGGCGGCGTTTCTGGATGTTGCTGATGTATGGCTTTCGCTTTACATGGTAGAGTTTTAACTTGCACTTGTTAACATGTAGCGACGATCTGTGTTAACTGACAATGGTTTTCTAAAGTGTTCCTGAGCCCATGCGGTAAGATCCTTTACTCAATGGTGTTGGTTTTTAATGCAGTGCTGCCTGAGGGATCGAAGGTCACGGGCATTCAAGTGTTGGTTTTTGGCCTTGCCACTTATGTGTAGAATGTTCTCCAGATTCTCTGAATCTTCTGATTACATTATGGACTGTAGATGATGGAATCCCTAAATTCCTTGCAATTGAACAGTGAGAAACATTGGTCTTAAACTGATGGACTGTTTTTTTCACGCAGCTGTTCACAAAGTGGTGATCCTCGCCCCATCTTTGCTTGTGAATGGCTGAGACTTTTGGGGATGCTCCTTTTATACCCAATCATGACACTCACCTGTATCCAATTAGGTGTTCTTTGAGCATTCATCAACTTTCCCTTTTGTTGTCCCGTCTCAACTTTTTTGAAATGTGCAAATATTTGCACAAAGACAATAAAGTTTATCAGTTTGAACATTAAATATCTTGACTTTGTGGTGTATTCAATTGAATATAGGTTGAACAGGATTTGCAAATCATTGTAATCTGTTTTTATTTACATTTTACACAGTGCCCCAACTTCATTGGAATTGGGATTGTAATAACCTTTGCAAACACCTTCCCTGGCACAGAGAGCAGTGTGATACCCCTATAGGTATTACAGTCCACATGATCACTATTTCCTTTCCAGATTGGTACAAGTCCTTTCTTCCCATTTGTTTCTTTCCAGGTTGAATCAGTGATTATGTGCAATACCAAGAGAACATTTGTTCTACCCACCTGGAAGAATTCAGCTCCAATACCACTGATCCCTGGAGCTGTCCCCTCCTTTGCCTGTTTTCATGGTCAGGCTCAGTGGGACAGTACAGCATAGGCAAGTGCAGCAAAGGGAATTGTCTGGACTGAGCTGTTATCGTGCCATGACTGCAAGGAGGAAGGACATGTTTTTGTAAGCAGGCTGAGGGTCACTTATTCACAGATGGTAAGTCTCCTGATCACAGATTCTTTGAACAAAGACATCCTTGGCTACTCTTAGGGCCATCACATATGACAGTGAAGGTAACAGGTGTTTACTCCAGCTATATTGTGGTTCACATTGACAATGTATCTGGTGTTTTCTTCTCTGTGGGTTGGTGTTATTCCAGTGATATTTGTTACCCATTTCTCTGTATGCTTTTGTGATATGTTTACTCCTTGTTTGTTTTGTTGCCAGATTAACTTGCTTCCTTGCCTCCTGTCTCATGTTTATTTCTTGTGTTTGATGGACAGTTGCATAAACATTGGGCGGCATGGTGGCATAGTTGTTTGCATTGTTGCCTCACAACAAGAAGGTCATGAGATCACTTCCTGCCCTTGCTGTGTGGAGTTTGTATGTTCTCCCCATGTCTGCATGGGTTTCCTCCATGCACTCTGCCCTCCCACAGTCAAAAACATGCTTATTTAGGGTCTGCTCCTTTCTCCGTCCCTGATGAAGGCAGAGGCTCTACATCTGGAGTTGGTCCCCAGGCACCGGACTGTGGCTGCTCACTGCTGCTAGTGCTTGGATTGTGACAAACTATATCTAGGATGGGTTACATGCAGAGGACAAATTTCATTGTATGTATGCATGTACTGTATATGTACAGTAACAATAAAGGGTTTATTCTATTCCATTGAAATATTCTATTTTAAACAAGTTACCCTCTTGTGTTCTTTGAATTTAGCCTGCTCCTTACAGGATTTCCTACATAGTATGATTGCGCTCTCTGTATGATGGTGATTAGATGGTTATTAATCGTGATAATGAAAATTCAGTAAGGTATATCGTATATATTTTATTCCAGTTCTAAAGTGGAACTATGCCAGTATACAAAGGTATATCTAAAAAGGAAGAGTAAAATAGGAGAGTAGAAAAGAGTAGAGTCGAGCCACTTAGGTGCCTGGTCTTGAGAACCAGGGACGGTAGGTTAAAAAGCTTTTTTATCCCATGGGAAGCTCGTGTGAATTTAGAATAAAAAAAAAGCTGTGTAGAACCGCAGCAACACAGACAGCTGAACAATATTCAAAATGGCTGCTGGGTGTGACCACAAGGGTAGTAAAGTCAGCTGTTGAAGGTGTCTTTCAGGGTATATGGGTGATTCTTAGACTACGGGCACTTATGTCCTTTGATCATATTGTATGAAAAACAGAAAAAAGGGGAAATTTCACACTTTTATAGTTATCTTTATAATGAAAGTGTGTTAAGAAATTTGTTCTAGTAGTCTATGATGACTTTTTCACCTTTTTTCAGCATCATTATATGCAAATATTGCCGTTTTGTGCTTTTCCCACACCCAGACTTTTGCTCTTCAATGATAAAAATGAATGGTAAAGAAACGTTTTTTCTAATGTTTTAAAATATTTCTGAATAAAATATCAGTAAAATAATCAAAACATAATTGGGGTATTCAATATCATACAACTGTTGTGATTTTTTTTTTAAACAAAATGTAGTTGTCCCACACTATTGCCGTAATTTCCACCACAACACTAATGTCCCTTTAAACAGTTTGTATGAAAGATTGTTTGGGTAGTTTCTATGGAGATAAACAGTGACATCAGAGCACATGTATATAGCGCCAAATCACAACAAACAGTTGCCCCAAGGCGCTTTATACTGTAAGGCAATGGTGTGGTGGAAATTACATTTACAAGGCCAATAGTGCCCGTAGTTAAAGAATCACCAATATATTTATTACTACTTTGTTTGAACTTATTCAATGTTATTTAGACATATTTGATGATTTTTTTTAATCCTTTGCAGGTTACAAAGCCATATTACTGTTGTGTGGGCCGCCAGAAGAGGAGGTACTGCTGGCCCACCACCAGAGGGCGCCCTGCCTGAAGTGCGGGCTTCAGGCACGAGAGGGCGCTGCCGCCATGGACACAGCCGGGGGTGACAGCTGTCGCTCATTACCTCTTGACAGCTGTCACCCATCTACTCAACATCATCTCACTCCATAAAGACCAGACGTCATCTCCACCTCGTTGCCGAGATATCATACTTCATAGGAGGTAATACTCTCAGCCTTTTTGTGAGATTTGTAACTCTGTTATTGTGAGAATTTGCAGGAGAACCGGTCGTTTGTGAGGAGGCTGTGCAAGACGGCGCTCCTTTTCAGCTGAGACCGCTGCAACATATTGAGTGAGAGGTGGAGGTGGCATTCCCACCGTTGTTGTTACTGGGTGTACACACACCCACACTTGACTGTCTTTGTTCTTCGCCAGCAGTACCAGATCCGACAGTCGGGGACGGTGATCACCTGGGAATTCGGGACTTGGCGGCTCCAGTATTCACCAGGTTCTGGGGCGGCGGAAATCGTGTGGTTCCGGCTCTTCTCAGGACAGACGTCTTCTATCCTTGAGCCTGCCCACACGTCACCTCTGTGTATTGACTGTTATGATATTCTGTGATTGTCTGTATGTTCGTTGTGCACATTCACAACATTAAATTGTTACTTTTTGGCTCATCTATTGACCGTTCATTTGCGCCTCCTGTTGTGGGTCCGTGTCACTACACTTTCCCAACAATTACATTTGTATACAGGCAGAGTGATGGCAGCTAAAAGTCAGTCCCCAAGGTGACATCACAATTCTGGATCAAAATGGCTGTTGGCTTAACTAACAGGGCCTGCACAAGTTAAAGACTTGGAAAAAAAAAAAAAATTATATACACTCGGATAGATTTTTTTTTTTTCCTTTTTTCAAACTAGTGCTGACTGGAGTGAGATATGGCCTTTAAGCAGAGTAGGTCCTGATGAGAACTCGGCTTTGGACCACCAAAGTATGTAGAAGTGCAACTGCATCAAGAAGAGCACACAACTTCAAATAAATACCAAATCCTAATGTGTATATCAGATATACTAACTATGAGCAACTGTGGCTAGCCAGTAAATAAATAAATATTCCCAATCAACATATGACAATCTCGCTCTTGAAATCATGTCGTCAGGTCAGTCAGCTTTGTGTCTGCACTCCTCGCTGTCTACGCTTGTACTCTGTCACTCATTGTCTGGATTTTCAAGTTGAAATAAGCAAACTGTTGGTGTTCTGATATGAAACAGTCTGGACCCATCATACCAAAAAATGAATCAGAAAAACTATTCTTCCTTCTCATAAAGGGTGTGCTGCATCTGTAGCACTTTGAAATGTGATATTCCTCATTTATATGAGGTCTGTTAGAAAGTATCAGACCTTTTATTTTTTGCAAAAAACCTGATGGATTTGAATCACATGTGCGCATGTGTGAACTTTTTCACTCCTGTGGATTGCATCATTTTCTGGTAAGCAGCCTTTGTGTGGGACGTGTGTTGTGCGCTCGGTGGATTTTCATTTCAAGGAATAAGACGGAACGACTGGACACAACATGTCCTGTGAGACTTCAACACGGAGGCGCTTTTGTGCCGCCGTCAGCAGCAGCATGAATTTCACAGCCACTCTTTTCATGACCAAATCTTCAGTCACAATGGAATGTGCCGAAAAAGTGCTGATGTCCACCTCTTCCACAATTTCTCGGGCAGTCACACGACGGTCCCACATCACCACAGCGTTCACTTTGGAAATTATCTGGTCTTTTCAGCATGTTGATGGCCGACCGGAGCGTGGCTTTTTAGGTTGTGCGGACATCTTTAAAGGTGATAGAGAGAGGTTGAATTGGGCATTAATTAATGGCATTAATCCTTGTTCTGTGATGTGATATGTAGCCCCCAAAAAATTGGTTGGGTCTGTAATGTCTCAGAACCTTCCTAAAAGGCTCTCTGAAACAGCTATGTTACTATGCTGAGTTTAGAATGCTTCGTTTGCATTTAATGACGTTGTTTTGGAGCTTATTTGGAAACCTCATTATGAAATGCACGTAGGTGTTGGCGCTGATCGTTTGCCATTGTTTGATTGGCTGCCCTTGCTCTCACTGAAAAGAAACACTCCTACTTTAGCGGCTCGGAGAAAAAAAAAAGCATAAAAATGTAAAGCTCAGTGCCGTTACCGGCATCACTGGTAGTTGTTGGTGCTCTTTCTTCTGGGTGAGAAGGTTCTTATAAACAGACACACGCAGAACACAATGCGCATGCTGTCCCTTCGCGGCGCCGCGACCGGCTGCTTGATGACCCCCCCCCAAAAAAAACATGCAAAACTGGACTAAAAAAATCCGCGAAAATGCGAGGCCGCGAAAGGTGAACCGCGTTATAGCGAGGGATCACTGTTATGTTTGAGGCAGTTGAACAAAATCCCGGACGATTTTGAAATTCCCCCCGGACATTTTTTTTTAGGTCTAGTCACGCTACTCAAATCCCCCTCCTATTGTGTAGTAATACCATTTTAGTTTGGCTTCATTTGTTTTGTTTTACTTCGGTTACTGTGACTTCCAAAGGTTATGTATTGAAATAAGCAAGCTGCCCTTTGCAGGCTTACTTGCTGCCAGCATAATAATGAAAATAGCTAGCTGCTAAGGGCTTAGCTCATTCCCTTTAGAGGAACAAACCAGAGCTAACGTGCCATTCTAACGTGCAATTCTTACAACAGGAATATAGTGCAACAAATTTAAAACAAAAGAAAATGTGATACTCACAGGCTGTACTGATTGCTGGGGTTGATTTTGTCGCAAAGTCTGAACTGACCCTCTGAGTATTAAATGCAGACTGAAGCCAGCTCGAAATTGTGCAAGGTTGGTGAAATAGTCCTCCGTGAAATGCGCAGAGCAAAGAAATAGTCGGCGGTTGTATGTCCTGGGGATGCAGTTAAAAATGAATAAAAGCCAGTGATCGCATACATTGCTTTCCGTGGGAAGAATATGGAAAGATCGTAGCCTTCCCAGGTTATGACAGCCTGGGAAGGCACACCTGTAGCTCGCCATTGCTCCTCTTCCAGTGGTAGGAATGGGTGGGCACAACCTTATGAATAATTAATTTCAAAGGGGCGTGTGTGAAAGGGGGTGGGTGTGTGTGGGGGGGGGCTATTGGTGAAAATGTGACGCAATGTTTCCCTCAAACACGAATTGGCCTATTTTCTAGGGGCAATTCAAAAAAGGAGAATTACTTGAAACAGAGGTTCTGAAACTTGCTGGCACTTGTGTTTTCCCCACAGTGGGGAGACTCTGAACTAACACCAAAAAAACATGAAAAAGATGATTTTGATTTTCTATCCCCTTTAAACCGGTTGTACCGCTCCTTAATCTGTGTGATGCCCAAAGCATCGTCACCGAAACCCGTCTGAATCTTCCGAATGGTTTCCACCTGGCTGTCGCCCAGTTTCTGGCAAAATTTGATGCAGCGTTGCTCCAGTCATTCCGCTATTTTCCTTGAAATGAAAATCCGCTGAGCGCACTGCACACGTCCCACACAAAGGCTGCTTACCAGAAAATAATGCAATAGACAGGCGTGAAAAAGTTCACACATACGCACAAAGGTTCAAGGTTGGCTCATGCAAGCACACGTAATTCAAATCCATCAGGTTTTTGCAAAAAATAAAAAGGTCCGATACTTTTCTAACAGACCTCGTATTTCAAAATGATTCACATTTACTTGTTTCACCTTTTGAATTGTGCCCACTGTGTGGTCTTTACAGACTAAATTTAGGCAAAAACCTTTGTGGTGTTTTGTTTTCCTTATTTACTGATGTGAAGAATCCTCCCACATCCAGTCCTTGAGTTGGTCAGCTTCCCCGTGATCACATGTCAGATCCTTGGAAAGGAACAAACATGGAGGGAGAACAACACAAGTAAAGGCTGTTGTAAAGTTCATTATGAACTACCCCAGGTACGTATCTCCCAAAGCCCCACAGAGCTTTTGTTGTGATGTAATGCAACAATCTTCTGTTGCTGTGCTCTCCATCTACCACACAGGACTTTATTTTATTTCCAATGGAATGACAAACATATTTGGCAGAACATGTTTATTGACTGAAAATGTGAAGAATTTCTTGAGAAAGATCAAAAGAACTCACAGGCACAAAGGTCTTTAAAATACACTGTCAAAGAGGGGAAGCTCATTGTTGGCTTACATCATAAAATTTGTCAATTTATTATATGTAAATTCAAATATATAAAATGGTCATAACAGTCCTTAGTAGCACAAGCATTTCACAATTTATATCTCTATTACATACGGTATTTTATGATGATGGCACAATCACATTAGATTAGATAGAACCTTATATAGATCTTTATTAATCCCTTGGGAAGACTCCTTCAGGGATTATACCACAAGTATGTTATTAATGTGTTTAAACAACAATACTGTCAAAAATTTCAAGAAGCACATAGAACCTTTGTTATTAAACATAACAGAGCTTGACTGTTTCATGGCCAGCAGATGTCGCTATACCTAATTTTATCAAACACTTCGAAACACAGAACCATTGCTTCATATTGACTCAGTGGTTCAAAACGCTCCAGTTTCTCCGTCACTAAATAAGTACATCAGCGACCACTATTATTACCAAATGTGCCCAGACTACAATCATGAATACTTTGTTGTGTTACGAGCCGGGAAATTGATTAATGTGTGACGACCTTTACCACTAAATTACTGAAGAACGAAACAGAGTAACTCACCTGGATCTCACTCATACATTGTCTAATCCGGTACCTGATGCCTGCGATCTGTAAATGTTCCTGGCATCAAAATCACTAGTTTCATCTGTTTCTATTGTCTTTCCAAAGACTGACCCAGTTTGTTTAGCTGTGGTACAAAGGCTTTTTTGTTTTGTTTTTTTAGTTTGGTAGCACTGTAATGCATATGATATCTAACATGCTCCTTTAAAACAGACTGACTCATAGCTCATGCAAAACACTTTGGCATAAATTTAAAACTGCATAAACACGCAAAAATGTGCAAATTAATTCTCACATACCTATGTCAAAATAGCTGTCAATTAAAAGGGGATTCAGTGCCTTTCGACTGATCGTCCAATTACTGTGCAGAAGTCCAGCGTCCAGGCCTGCCCACAGCTCCATTCACCCTCAGAGATGCTCTACGTCTGTCGAGTTTCGTGCCAATGAAACAAACTGTTCCAGGCCGTCCCACTGAAGTGAACGGACGCTTTGCTTCGACGGGCAAATGCATTGACCACAGACTGAATAAGAAAAAGATTTATGAGAAGTTAACAAAATAGAGTCTTTGTGGTAAGTAGCTGATTCTGAATGAACTTGTCTTCAAGATGAAAGTGTTCTAACATTTGTAGTCAATGAAATGTTAACTACATATTTTACCACTTAATTTTTTGACATTTTAGGGGAAGCTGAGCACCCCTTGCAGTCTTAGAGAAATCACCTTTGATAGATAGATGTTCTAACTAACCAATTAAAATGACATAGTTCCCCAGTTCACCTAACTTGCATGGCATTTTAGGCCCCATTTTCATTTAGAACTATGACAAAACCAACCCTCACAGCTCTACAATAGTATTTGATTAAAATCCACAAAAATATGTACATAATGCAAGAAGTATCCTCCAAAAAAAAAAAAAAAACAAACAAAACAAAAAACCTCAGACCAAGCGGCCGAACTACAGAGCGTGAGTGCTTTTTGGTAGTAAGGAGTCGCCAAAGCAGAAGAAGCGAATGATGAAAAACTCACCTTGCAACCATTGTACTTAGCATCCAAGCTGCTTCCATTGCCCAGCATACCACATGCATACTGGCTGTAAATATTGCTTATGGTCGTCTCAGGGGGAACGATCACTGCGTACCATGGCTTCAGCTTCTTGGCTTTGTCGGCAATCTGTATCACGATAAACGGCATTGTCTTTACGTCTGTGGTTGTCAATGACAAGCAGTAACTTCCGGGTCCGTCTCAGTAAACATTGGCCGTTTTTGGCCAAAGCACACTCGCCACCTAGCAGACGTACCGGTTCTTGCAACAACTGTACTGCCGTCTCAAAAAAAAAAAAAAGCTAAAATTTGCTGTGGTGACCCCGACTGAAACCAAGGGAGAAACTGAATGGACTTACTTCTAGTAAGGTTCAATTTTCAGAAAAGAAGCTTGTATGAAGTCCCCAGGCATTTTCCATTAAAAGCAGACAGACTGATTCCTATGCATTTTGACCTGCCGAGTTCACAAATTGCTGTTGGCATGCTGTATCTTTACCCCTTCACCCCTAATTGGCATAAAGCAAAATGGCCCCCAATGACATCAAAATTTCCACAATTTTGCTTGTATATGTACTAATATGTATATATATTGCAGACATGAACGAGCGAAGGTCTTCAGCATCTCACCATGTCATTTAGGACAGTTTCAATTTATTTCATTTATATAGTGCCAAATTACAACAAAGTTCCCTCAAGGCACTTCACACAAGTAAGGTCTAACCTTACCAACCCCCAGAGCAAGCACACTGGCGACAGTGGTAAGGAAAAACTCCCTCTGAGGCAGACCAGACTCAAACGGGTGACACCTGCTTGGGCCATGCTACGGACACAAATTACAAAACAATCCACAAAACAAATATACAGGAAATGTTGCTGGTGCACAGGACATGAGGGTTTCAGAAACAGAACAAAACACCCACCTCAGAATCAGGCATCAGAAAGACAACCAGTACAGTATATTTTGTCAGCATTAAACAACAAGAAGAACAAAGAAATACTAAGGTGATCGCTGGCCACTAGCCCTAAGCTGCACTACAAGACCCAGAATTTAAATAAAGTTGAGGCCGCGGCACACTCTGTTTCCTAATAAAATGAATTTAAAAGAGTAAAAAGCATAGTAATATACGATGCCAGTATGCTAGTCACACAAAAGAGAAAATAAGGGCATCTTAAGTCTGGACTTGACAGTCTCTACAGAATCTGACTGTTTTATTGACGCAGGGAGATCATTCCAAGAACAGGTGCACAATAAGAGAAAGCTCTGTGACCTGCAGACTTTTTATTCACCCCAGGGACACAAAGTAGTCCTGCACCCTGAGAACGCAAAGCCCGGGCAGTACATAGGGTTTAATTAGGTCAGCTAAATAGGTAGGTGCCAGTCTGTGAACAATTTTACAGGCTAGTAGCAGAACCTTAAAATGTGATCTCACAGAGACAGGAAGCCAGTGAAGAGATGCCAAAATGGGTGTAATGTGGTCAAACTTTCTGCTTCGTGTCAAAAGTCTGGCAACAGCATTTTCAACCAACTGGACAGCCCGAATGCTGGACTCCGGTAAAACCAGAAAATACAACGTTGCATTAGTCCAATCTAGAAGAGACAATAGCAGGAATCAGGGTCTCATCATCAGCCATAGACAGGATAGGATGAATCTTTGCTATATTTCGCTGGTGGAAGAAAGCAGTCCACGTAATATCTCTAATGTGGAGGTCAAAGGACAATGTAGGATCAAAAATTACCCCAAGGTTCCTCACTTTGTCAGTGTGATGTATGACACACGAACCTAGGCTAAGTTTTAAGCTAGCCAAATTGATGCCGATGTCTCACTGGACCAAAAACCATAATTTTAATTTAATTTAATTAGCTTATAATGCACCAAATCACAGCAAAAGCCGTCTCAAGGCGCCTTACATAAAACAAGTCAACATAAAACTGAATAAATAATTAAAAATGAAAAAAAAAAATCAAATACATAAATAAAAACAGAAGTAAAAGAATAAAACAAATAAAAACTATCCATAAAAAATAAAATAAAAATAGGTGTCCACGGAGTCAGACTGCCTCACGGTCGCAGGAAGACTGTTCCACAGGGTGGGTGCACAATACGAAAAGGCTCTTTGACCTGCTGACTTCTTCACCCTGGGAACACAGAGAAGTCCCGCATCCTGCGACTGCAAAGCCTGGGCCGGCACATAGAGTTCCACCAGATCAGCCAAATAAGATGGCGCCAGTCCATGAACAACCTTATAAGTCAATAGCAAAACCTTAAAATCTGCTCTCACAGATACAGGGAGCCAGTGCAAAGATGCCAAAATGGGTGTGATATGTTCAGACCTTCTGCTACGTGTCAGAAGTCTGGCGGCAGCATTCTGAACTAGCTGAAGACCCCTAATGCTGGACTGTGGTAACCCTGAAAATAGAACATTACAATAATCTAGTCTAGAAGAAACAAAGGCATGAAACAGAGTCTCAGCATCAGCCATGGACAGGATGGGGCAGATCCTCACTATATTTCTCAGATGGAAAAAAGCAGTCCTAGTAACATCCCTGATGTGGAGGTCAAAAGACAACGTGGGATCAAAAATTACCCCAAGGTTCCTCATTTTGTCCGTATGATGTATGATACACGAACCCAGGCTGAGCGCCAGCTGGTCAAACTGATGCCGATGTCTCGCTGGACCAAGAACCATCATTTCAGTCTTACCAAAGTTTAAAAGTAGGAAGTTACTAGACATCCAACTTCTCACTGATAGAAGACAGTCCTCCAGGGATTTTATGGGAGTGAGATTTCCCGCAGTTATCGGCATGTACAACTGAGTATCATCAGCATAGCAGTGAAAGGTAATCCCAAAATGCCGCAATATATGCCCAAGGGCTGCTATATAAAGGGAGAAAAGCAGGGAGCCTACGGCAGACACCTGTGGAACCCCAAATTTCATGTCACTAAGGTTAGAGGTAGTGTTACTGTACAAAACAGTGAGAATGACTGGTCGGGTATGATGTCAACCATGCAAAGGCACTCCCAGTAATCCCAAAATGATTCTCTAGCCGATTGAGTAGAATGATCCACGGTATCAAACGCAGCACTGAGATCCAACAGCACCAGAACCATAGTTGTGTCTGAATCCATTGCAAGCAGATCATTCACCACTCTAGTGACAGCTGTCTCTGTGGAATGATACACTCAACAAAAATATAAACGCAACACTTTTAGTTTTGCTCCCATTTTGTATGAGATGAACTCAAAGATCTAAAACGTTTTCCACATACACAATATCACCATTTCCCTCAAATATTGTTCACAAACCAGTCTAAATCTGTGATAGTGAGCACTTCTCCTTTGCTGAGATAATCCATCCCACCTCACAGGTGTGCCATATCAAGATGCTGATTAGACACCATGATTAGTGCACAGGTGTGCCTTAGACTGTCCACAATAAAAGGCCACTCTGAAAGGTGCAGTTTTATCACACAGCACAATGCCACAGATGTCGCAAGGTTTGAGGGAGCGTGCAATTGGCATGCTGACAGCAGGAATGTCAACCAGAGCTGTTGCTCGTGTATTGAATGTTCATTTCTCTACCATAAGCCGTCTCCAAAGGCGTTTCAGAGAATTTGGCAGTACATGCAACCAGCCTCACAACCGCAGACCACGTGTAACCACACCAGCCCAGGACCTCCACATCCAGCATGTTCACCTCCAAGATCGTCTGAGACCAGCCACTCGGACAGCTGCTGAAACAATCGGTTTGCATAACCAAAGAATTTCTGCACAAACTGTCAGAAACCGTCTCAGGGAAGCTCATCTGCATGCTCGTCGTCCTCATCGGGGTCTCGACCTGACTCCAGTTCGTCGTCTTAACCGACTTGAGTGGGCAAATGCTCACATTCGCTGGTGTTTGGCATGTTGGAGAGGTGTTCTCTTCACGGGTGAATCCCGGTTCACACTGTCCAGGGCAGATGGCAGACAGCGTGTGTGGCGTCGTGTGGGTGAGCAGTTTTCTGATGTCAATGTTGTGGATTAAGTGGCCCATGGTGGCGGTGGGGTTATGGTATGGGCAGGCATCTGTTATGGACGAAGAACATAGGTGCATTTTATTGATGGCATTTTGAATGCACAGAGATACCGTGACGAGATCCTAAGGCCCATTGTTGTGCCATACATCCAAGAACATCACCTCATGTTGCAGCAGGATAATGCACGGCCCCGTGTTGCAACGATCTGTACACAATTCTTGGAAGCTGAAATTGTCCCAGTTCTTGCATGGCCGGCATACTCACCGGACATGTCACCCATTGAGCATGTTTGGGATGCTCTGGACCGGCGTATACGACAGCGTGTACCAGTTCCTGCCAATATCCAGCAACTTCGCACAGCCATTGAAGAAGAGTGGACCAACATTCCACAGGCCACAATTGACAACCTGATCAACTCTATGCGAAGGAGATGTGTTGCACTGCATGAGGCAAATGGTGGTCACACCAGATACTGACTGGTATCCCCCCCCAATAAAACAAAACTGCACCTTTCAGAGTGGCCTTTTATTGTGGACAGTCTAAGGCACACCTGTGCACTAATCATGGTGTCTAATCAGCATCTTGATATGGCACACCTGTGAGGTGGGATGGATTATCTCAGCAAAGGAGAAGTGCTCACTATCACAGATTTAGACTGGTTTGTGAACAATATTTGAGGGAAATGGTGATATTGTGTATGTGGAAAAAGTTTTAGATCTTTGAGTTCATCTCATACAAAATGGGAGCAAAACCAAAAGTGTTGCGTTTATATTTTTGTTGAGTGTATTTTCTAAAAGCAGACTGCAGTGGCTCAAAAAGATTATTGGTCTACAAACTGCTGTGAGACCACTTTTTCCAGGATTTTTGAGCAAAATGATAGATTTAATATCGGCCTATAGTTTTTCAGTACACTAGGGTCAAGATTAGATTTCTTAAGCAATGGTTTAATCACTGCAGATTTAAAACATTTAATAACAGATCCAGAAGTTAATGAGAAAAGAAGAATTTCCAGCACAGTCGGCACAAGAGTGGGCCACAGGTCCTTAAACAGTTTTTTGGTTTAGGATTAACAGGTTGTGCTTTTTGTAGACATTACGAGTTTCATCAGCACACCTAGTGAGATTCTATCAAATTCTGAAAATCTAGGTCAGGGGTGGCCAAGTTCGGTCCTCGAGAGCCACCTTCCTGACGTGAGTCTTTCATTGGATTCAGGTGTGCTGGAGCAGGGAGACAACTAAGAGTATCAGGAAGGTGGCTCTTGAGGACCGAACTTGGCCACCCCTGATCTAGGTCATACCTCAGTAATGGCACCCAGCTCAATAGCAGGGTGTAGTGGCTGGGTTAAGGCATGCTGGGATATGTTTAACCTAATGTCTTCAACTGCTTAGTCCAATTAAGGGTCTCGGGGTGCTGGAGCCAATCCCAGCAGTCATAGAGGGTGAGGTGGGGTATTTCAAAATGAGCAAATATTTGCACAAAAACAATAAAGTTTATCAGTTTGAACATTAAATATCTTGTCTTTGTGGTGTGTTCAATTGAATATAGGTTGAAGAGGATTTGCAAATCATTGTATCCTGTTTTCATTTACATTTTACATAACACCCCAACTTCATTCGTATTGGGATTGTAAAATTAGGTAAATAATGTTGCGTTGGGGTGCCTGCAGAGTGGAGAGTCAGCCCGCTCGTAGCTGTGGAAAGTAGGGAGCTGCAGGTTCCCGAGCCAGTCTTGAAAGTGAACTGAGATTTTGGAGTGTATGGATTCTGGAGCCGAGACCAGGTGGGACGCATAGAGCTGAGAACAGGAACTAGGAGAACAGAGGAGAGATGGTGAGTGACTGCACTTGTAACCTGGAGGCCGTTAACAATTAACAGTTCACTGAAGGCTACAACAGTTCTGGGAATAATGTTCTCCGATTAGGAAATAAGGTTTGCTGTTAAGGAATCATTCACAATTCATGAATTATCTTCAGAGGTCAAGTGCTGCACGTGTCTGTTATGCAGTTCCAACTTAAGCAAGACTTGACATTAGAAATGATTTGGAAAGTTCTTAGTAGTTCAAAATCAGAGTTCAAACAGTTCTTGGAAACAGTTTGTGGTACTAGTTCTAGGAACAGAACTCACAAACATGAAGGAACTTAACTGAAGTGTGGCAGAGCTACACGCTCTGAGAACCGGAGAGTTCCAAAGTGTTGTAGTGCAGAAAGTGGCCAGGCTACCTTGAGATGATCTGTGGAAAGCTCAGATGTCAGAGCTCATGGAAGCATCAGGTCATGGATTTCACATGGAGAGTCACCGTGTAGAATCCGGCAGACACTGAGCTCAATGCCGGGGTTTAAGTAACCCACTCCTGATGAGTCACAGATGAGCCTCAGGTGCGAGTAGCTGACGAGCAGCAGGTGTTCCTCGATTCTGCAGCGCGCCACCTGGAGGGAAAACAGACAAACTACACACAAGAGGTTAAAAAGGGAAGGGGAGAGAGGCAGCCAAAAGGCTGGCCACAACACATTCTCCATTATACATTTCAATAGCAGAAGTATTTCTATGAACTTGTCAAAAATTCAGGATTATTTAAATAATGCAAATAAACATTTTTAAGTACAATTTCTGAGACGTGGTTGAAAGAGGAGCACATGGACACTGTCCAGTTTGAGAGTTATGATTTATTTGCTTCACATAGGATGAATAAATGGGGTGGTGGTGTGGCACTTTCCATTACTTCTGCTTATCACTGTGAAATTGTTCAAAACATGTTTTTCTTTGGAAAACGTCATGGAATGTGTCACTGTGGAAATTAAACATGAAAAATAAAAAATATATAATTATAAGCTGTGTTTACAGAGCTCCAGAATCAAACATAAGAAATTTTGTGGGAAAGCTGACTGAGATGTACAACATTATTAAAAAAATAAGCTTTTATTTGTTTGTGGAGACTTCAACATAGACTTCTTATATCCTCGTGGTCAAATACATATAACTGAATTCATAAATTCTGTGTTTTGTATGGGAATGTTCCCAGTGATTACCCATCCGACTAGGATAACTGTGAACACATCAACACTTACTGACAATGTACTGACAAATGTTACCGTGGGAAATTTAGAGGGGAATTTACTTATTAGTGACATCAGTGATCACTGGCCGGCTTTTGCAGTTTTCAGTTCTTTAGTTGATAAAATTGACCATCCTGAAATTGCAAATTTCCAAAGGAAAATAACAGAGGAAACTTTGGAAAATCTTAGAATGGATTTAAGGGATAAAAAATGGAGTGACATTTATACTGAGGACACTGATCAATCTTATGAATCATTCATTCCTATTATTTCCAATTTATATGATAATATTGCCCTTTGGTGTTAAAAGTTAGAAATAAGCAAAATGTTGACAAGCCTTGGATCACCAAGGGACTACAAAATACATGTAAAAAGAAAAATTTTCTGTATAAGCTAAGAACATTTGATGCTGAGAATAGATATAAGACATATAACAAACTAACTGACATTATGTGAACTTGTAAAATCGAGTGATTTATTGAAAAAAAAATCAAACAAATGTTAAGGGTACTTGGAGGCTTTTAAATGAAATAATAAATAAGTGAAAAGGTGTTAAAGAATATCCTTCCTTTTACACAAATACTGATACAGTTGTTAAGAAACATAAAGCTATAGCAGATCACTTTAATGATTACTTAAAAAAATTAGCAAATTTAATTGTATCATCTGGAATGTACTCTTTGGATTACAGTAAACAATTAATAAAATTCAGGATTCAATGTTCATTAAAGAAACTGATGAACACAAAATAATTGACGTTCATAAACTCACCTGATAGCAATAATTTTGACGTGTTTGATTAAAAATATTATTGATGGTATTAAACATTTCACGTGTATTTGTAACTTGTCACTAATGACTGGGAAATTTCTTTTCAGGATGAAATTAGCTAAAGCGATAACACTGTTTAAATCTGGTTACAAACATGTCTTTTCAAATTATAGGCCAATCTCCATAACTAAACATCACATACTTAGTGAACAGTAATATGGTTTCAGAAAAAAAAATGCACTACTTCAATGGCTGTAATTGATTTTGTTGAACAGATTACAAATGCAATTGAAAATAAGCAATATTCTGTAGGAGCTTTGTTGATTTAAAGAAAGTATTTGATACTATAGACCACACTGTGTTATTGAACAAACTACAGAGGTATGGTATCAGGGGATTGGCACAGAATTGGATAGCTGGCTATTTATACAATAGGTATCAGTGTGTACATATTAGTGGGAAAAACTTTGAATTCATGAAAATTACTTGTGGGTGCCCCAGGGTTCAGTTCTGGAGCTGTTGTTGTTTCTTCTATATATTAATTCCACATCTGTCAGTTATATTTTGTTTGCTGATAATATGATGGTGTTTTGTAGTGGAGATCATTTGGGACAGATCTTGAACATGATGGAGAAGGAGCTACAGAAGTTTAAACATTAGTTTGATTCAAACAAATTATCACTCCACTTTGGACAAAGTGTATCATATTTGGAAACAAGTCCAGGAATTTCTGCAGAAATGTATCATTAAATGATATTGAAATTGAAATTGTAACTGATACTAAATTTCTTGGTGTTGTCATTGATGATAAACTGAGCTGGAAAACACATATTAATTTTGTTCAGTCTAAAATGTCAAAAGCCATTGCAATTTTGCATAAAGCACAAGATTTCATTTCCCAATACTCATTTACTATTTTATATCATTCATTGCTCATTCCATATATTGTGTTGAGGTATGGGGAAGTACATATAAAACTAATCCTAATCCAATATTTTTGTTGCAAAAGAAAGCTATAAGAATTATGTGCAGCAAATCATATTGCGAGCCAACACATCCATTGTTTGCCTGTTTACATGTTCTAAAATTCTTGGACTTGGTTTAGTACATCACAATACAAATTATGTATAAAGTTAAAAATAAACTTTCCACAAAATGTCGAGGATCTGTTTAAACTGAGGGACTCCAGTTACAATTTGAGAGAAATTAAGTATCCAAACTACTGCTAAAAGTCATATTGTGTTTCTGTTAAAGGAGCTAACATCTGGAAAAACTGCCCTGACAATATTAAAGTACTTGGCACTTTAGTTGGCTTTAAAAGACATTATAAGAATAATAAAATCGCTTGCTATACTTTGAAGATTTAGGTTTACTGATTTTGTTATCGCTTTCAGGATTGTGTATTGTGCGCCATTTTGTGTCTGGTTGGTTTTTGGAAATTTGACTTCATTGACTAATTTTGCACGCGTTTTTGGGTATTTTTTCATCATGGGTGTGTCTGTGTGTATGTTATATGTATTTGTGAAATTGTGTTTATGTGTGCATGCATGGTGGGTATTTATAAGCTTTGCTTCTGCCCTCAACCTTTTGGAGACATGGGTTCATTGTAGAGTTGTTTTGTTATGAGTTTTTTTTGTGCCGAATAAATTTATTCATTCATCCTTTCAGTAGAGCTGGGCGATACCGGGAATTTTGGTATTGATCCAATACCACGTAAATACAGGCCCAGTATCGCCGATATCGATACAGATACCAATACTTTTTCATATTTAAGCTTCATAGATTAAGGATCCAAAAGACCTATGATAGAATTTCGCCAAACACTGTACATGACAACAAAATACTTTATTATCACAATCAACATTTTTGCTTAAAAAAATATCACTCAACACAACTTAAAACAAAATCTGAGGTAGAGGACTGACAAACTGTTGTGTGACACAGCACAGCACTGCTCTTACAGACAGAGAGTAGACTTTGATGAATCTGCGCGCGCAGCAGTCAGTGCATGCGGGAGAGAAAAAAGCTTGAGTATCGATCTTTTTACACGAGGATCGTTCAATATCAATACCGGCGTTGGTATCGATATTATCGATATTAGGATCGATCCACCCACCTCTACCATTCAGTCAGTCTTAGCTCTAGAATTACTGTCCGATGTCAAATTGACCTTTTGTTTCCATTGCGCTTGTAACAATGTTTGCACCAACTGAGCATAAGTCTCTGGGGCAACACACTTAAAGGCCATATGCCCATCCTCACCACACCGGTAATAAAAAAATCCCTAGACTCTCTTTGGACAAAAGTTCTAGGTGATACTGTCTTAGACCTCGCTTCTGTCGACTGGGACATCTCAACAGGCCTATACTGGGGGGTAATTCCCATGATGGAAACTCGCATTCGAAGCTTCACCATGTCTTTCAATAATGCGTTTACACTTGAGGGGTCAGAACTCTCTGCCGGCATAGACAGTGCGGCTGGAACACTAGCGACAGTGGACCTAGGTTCGATGACAGATACCATGAACTCCCTCACTTGGATCTTAAGATCCTGTATCTCTGCCTGTAATCCTTGCACCTCTGGGTCGGTTGTAACCATAGCATTTCTGGCATACACCTCACTGCCATGTTGCAGTCGATGACGAGCCGCCTCGTGCTTCTCTTCACACCGAATTTCGTTAAACAGCTGCAAAAAATGTAGGAGGATTATCCCTACACTCTTGGAACCTGAGATTAACCAGCATCATATGGGCTTGAGTGGCACCCCTAACAAGCTGATCCAGAAGTGCATTGTCTGCTGCTGTTACCTGCAAACCACCTTTCTACACCAGCCTATTAAGAGCTCGCTCGGCTGTCCTCCTTGAACCAGAGCTACGTAGTCGAGTCCTGCATTTGTCTCCAGCCTTCTTTTTCTGACAACCCTGATAGCCATCATAATTATTTATAGGAAAACGTTCTATTTTTATTTCTCAAACAAATGTTTGGGCCTGAAAACAGGTTGGTCTTATTTTTCTAATAAGGTTTGAACTTTGAGAGTGTTTACACACGAGAGAAAAGTGAGAAAATGTTCATGCCTGATTAAGAAAGTGTATAAAGTGGTTTTACAGCTTTGAAACGTCTATAATAATTGTAAAAAATAACGCTGACTACGTCGCAGTTTCGCGTATTATGGGCTATTTTTTAGAACGTAACTCCCACGATAAACGAGGGACCACTGTAACACTTTTTTGATTATACTACAAAACAATTGATACGACAGCTGCTTTTGACGCTCTATTGGCACGCATCGTGATTGGTGGAGTTCTTTTTCTTTGCTGTCTTCCTGGCTTCCATGTCGTAAAATGAGGGTGTGTCTGAAGCGGAGTCTGAATATTTATGGGCGTGTTTATTATAATTACGATTGTTTTTACCCGCCGCATTTATCAAGGTCACGTCAGGCATACGCTGAAAATGGGCAGGTGCCCACTGCTTGATACATGTCATGGCAACTTTGGTGTACTTCAAATTTACACCGTAAATTTATGCCACAAGTGCACAACTTTGATACATGAGGCCCAATCTGTTTATATCAATCCAATGTTTAACTTTTTCCAACTCTGTATTTATCACTTATACTACTTCCTGTATATCTGATCCAGAGTAAAATAATGTTGTATCATCAGCAAATAATATGCTGCCAAGTACTTTAGATACATTCACAAAATCATTGATATACAAAATAAACAGTTTGGGTCCAAGTACCGACCCTTGTGACACAATTCTGATTTAGTATTATTTTTCTGAACAAACTGTTTTCTATTTTCTAAGTAGCTTTTTACCCACTGATGTGCAATGCCTCTAATTCCATAATGTTGTAACTTGTGAAGCAATCTTGAGTGGTCGATAACATCAAAGGTTTTTTTCAGGTCAATAAAGATACTTACAAAATAATCCTTATTATCTATTGTTGTTGATATTTTCTCTGTTAATTCCATAATTGCCATAGCTGTTGAAGGTTTTGTTCTGAATCCATACTGAGCATTATTTAAAATATGATGTTTCTCAATGAATTTGTCCAACCTTGTCACAAAAACTTTTTCCATAATTTTAGAAAACTGTAGAAGCAATGACACTGGCCTGTAATTTGAAAAATTATGTTTGTCTCCATTTTATATAATGGGACTACCTTGGCAATTTTCATTTCGTCTGGGAAAATTCCTGTTGACAGAGACAGATTACAAATGTAAGTAAATGGTTCAATAACAGTTTCTATTATACTTTTTACAGTCATCATGTCTAAATCTTCATAGTCAGTTGATCTTTTGCTTACACAGTTTTTTACAATATTTCTTATTTCATCTTTTTCCACACTGTCAAGGAAAATACTGTTGACCGTATTTACAAGTGTATTTAATTTATCTTCTACTATTAGTTTATTTTCCATCAGACTTGATCCCACATTTGAAAAATAATCATTAAACTCATTTACAACTTCCTTTGTGTCATATATCTCTTTATTTTCCTTGACAAAGTAATTTGGAAAAGTTGATTTCACTCCATCACTTTCAATCACACTATTTATAATTCCCCATGTTGCCCTCATATTATCTTTACTCTTACTTAATTGTTCACTATAATAATCTCTTTTTTTGTTTTGTAATAACTGTCAATACTTTATTTTTATATTGTTCTGTTTCCTTTGTTTGCTTTTTTAAAAAGCACCTATATAAATAGTTTTTCTTTACACAAGCATTTTTTATTCCCTTAGTCAACCATGGTTTATTTACTCTTTTCTTGCTAGTTTTTATTAATTTATAGTTTTTATTATATGATTTCATAAGTATTTTCATAAATGAATTATATGCTACATTAACATCACCGACATAAACTTCTTCCCAATTTTGATTTTTAAGGTCATAATTTAATGCCTCTAAGGCTTTTACTGACTTATCTCTTTTAAAGTTTATAACAGTTTTTTTCTTGTACCTATTTTTGTATTTAAATATTGAAAAAACTGGTAAATGATCGCTAAGATCTGTCATCAAGATCCCATTCTTAATAATTTCATCTGTTCTATTTGTGAATATATTATCAATTACCGTTTGCACACTTTGCGATGTAATTCTGGTTGGTTTTGTTATCAAGGGGAATAACCCCAAACTATACATTGAATTCACAAAATCACTTGTTCTTTGGCAACTGGAGCTTTCTATATTAATGTTAAAGTCTCCACACATAAAAAGCGTTTTGTTTTTGATTTGATGGAATAATTCTATTATTTTATCTGTAAATTTCACAACACAAGAGTCTGGTGCTCTGTATGCACAACTGATTAGAATATTCTTAGATGTTTCATGTACAATTTCCACTGTTACAATTTCTATGACATAATCTATAATTGTCATTTCTTCTACAATTGTACATGTCAGATCAGTTTTTGTGTACAGAGCAATACCTTTTTATCTCTTCTGTTTACAAAATACAGCTCATATCCCTCCATTTAAATATCAGCCATGAGGTCATCTTTAAGCCAAGATTCTGTGATTGCAACAATGCTAAATCTATTTTTAAACTGATTTAAATAATCTTTTATTTTTGACATTTTACAATACAAGCTTTGGCTGTTTATACGAGGGCTGTCCATAAAGTATAGGTCCTTTTTATTTTTTTCAAAAACTATATGGATTTCATTCATATGTTTTTACGTCAGACATGCTTGAACCCTCGTGCGCATGCGTGAGTTTTTCCACGCCTGTCGGTGACGTCATTCGCCTGTGAGCACTCCTTGTGGGAGGAGTCGTCCAGCCCCTCGTCGGAATTCCTTTGTCTGAGAAGTTGCTGAGAGACTGGCGCTTTGTTTGATCAAAATTTTTTCTAAACCTGTGAGACACATCGAAGTGGACATGGTTCGAAAAATTAAGCTGGTTTTCAGTGAAAATTTTAACGGCTGATGAGAGATTTTGAGGTGACACTGTCGCTTTAAGGACTTCCCACGGTGCGAGACGTCGCGCTGCGCTCTCAGGCGGCGTCATCAGCCTGTTTCAAGCGGAAAACCTCCACATTTCAGGCTCTATTGATCCAGGACGTCGTGAGAGAACAGAGAAGTTTCAGAAGAAGTCGGTTTCAGCATTTTATCTGGATATTCCACTGTTAAAGGAGATTTTTTTAATGAAAGACGTGTGGACGGGTCTGCGCGTCGGGACGCAGCCGGCGCGGTGCGGCGGCACAGGAAAAACACCTCCATGTTGATAACCATTTGTAAAATCCAGGCGGCTTTTGATGGCTTTCAGTGGAGTGAGTATATGAGAAATTGTTTAACAGCTGGACATGTTCCAACTTGTCCTTAAGGCTTCCAACGGAGGTGTTTTTCCTGTGGCGGAGCGTCGCGGCGGCTGCGAGCCGATACGCGGACCCGTCCGCACGTCTTTCACAGGCGTGGAAAAACTCACGCATGCGCACGAGGGTTCAAGCATGTCTGACATAAAAACATATGAATGAAATCCATATAGTTTTTGAAAAAAATAAAAAGGACCTATACTTTATGGACAGACCTCGTATGTATGAGTGACAGGGTATCTTCTGTAATTTTTTCACTATTAAGCTGTTCTTCCATAGAATACTCACAACCAATTAATTTTAAGTCAAATATACTTTCATCAATGTTGGTGTCTATGTCATATATTTTATCATCTATTTCCATGTTTGATTTGATTTTTTGTTGGTCAAATTACCAACTGGCGTCATATTTAATTGTCTATTCAGGTCTGTATTTTGTAAGGTCCTCCATGTTTTTGATTTTGTATACCATTTGTTCCTTCTTTCACTCTAATCCACACCCTACAGTTCCAGACCCATGTAGCAACAATGTGTTTCTGTTTTTTCAGTAGTCTTGCTTCCCTAGCAATATCTGCATTTTTTTTTCATTAGATGCTCATTTATATAGACACTTGTTCCTTTCAGATTCTTTGCCTGTCTTAATAATTCATTTTTGTATTTTCTGCTTGTAAATCGTATAATAATGTTAGTTTATTTTTTCTATCTTTGGATGGAATAGTGTGACAGTCTGATATAGTGTCTTGATGGATGACAACACCTTTTTGATATAAAAAATTTCTAACTTGTTGTTCCAGTGTTAGAAGTTCTTCAGGTGGTGCATCCTCCCCTTTGGCTCCACTAGAGTCCACTACTCTTGCATAAGTCCGATGTTTTGTTTCTAAACCAGATATTATAACATCGTCTTTTCTAGTGTATTGTTCAAGTTCATCCACACCTTGTTCAAGTTTCTTAATAATCTTGTCCTTCTCTTTAACAAGATTTTGGAGCTCTTTAATCTCCTCCATCAACTTGTCTAGATTGGACATGTCTTTTAATATACGGTTTAATGAGGTCTTTATCTCTATATCTTCCTCAAGTTTATCAGTTTTCCTAGATGGGTGCCATGTTGACTATCGTGGTTTAGTACTGGCCACTATTAATTGCGAAACAATTCTCACCCGTAGTCTCCACCATCACAGGTCTGGTCGCCGCCACTAGCCTCGGATGTAGCCGCCATTAGCCTCGGATGTAGCCGACGCCGCGGGCCTGGATGGATCGCCGACGCCGCGGGCCTAGATGGATCGCCGACGCCACGTGCCCAGATGGATCGCCTCCACCGGCGCCGCGGGCCTGGATGGATCGCCTCCGCCGGCGCCGCGGGCCTGGATGGATCGCCTCCGCCGTGGGCCTGGATGGATCGCCTCTGCCGTGGGCCTGGATGGATCACCTCCGCCGATGCCACGGGCCTGGATGGATCGCCTCCACCGGCGCCGCGGGCCTGGATGGATCGCCTCCGCCGGCGCCGCGGGCCTGGATGGATCGCCTCCGCCGTGGGCCTGGATGGATCGCCTCTGCCGTGGGCCTGGATGGATCACCTCCGCCGATGCCACGGGCCTGGATGGACCGCCTCCGCCGACGCCGCAGGCCTGGATGGTTCGCCGACGCCTCGGGCCTGGTTGGATCACCGACGCCGCGGGCTTTTTTTTTTGCTGAAAAGTTCCGGGTAATCGCTATAATCCTGAAACAGTATTAAATCCTTTTTTCCATCCATTTTTTCAACTTCCCCTACATAGATCGCAGAGTTTAAATTTTCCTTAAACTGCCTTCACCTGGGATAAAGTGACAACCTACAGTGAGTAAAATATTAGTCAGTCAGAGACGAAGCACCTATAAAATAGTGGAGTCTGAGTCTTATGTAAAACTGTGCTGTCTCTCTATTCTTTCTACAGCCATAGTGCAAACTCAAATGGTGCTGATCTCAGTGGAGCCTCTGGGATACTTTTCCTTCTGTAAAGCTTCTGTCTAAGTCAGAGTAATAACATTTGAGCTGTGTTAACTGACAGATCCAAGGTGCCAGTCTCAAAATCCTGTTCAGGGATTACAAGGAGTCCAAGCTGACCCATTTTTATTTTTAGGTTGTGGGCCAGCTCACAGCAGGTGAATGCCAGTGTTGTTGGTAGTTTCCAACTGAAGCCTGACGGTGATGACATTCGGTGCTCACGTCCTTGAAATCACAAGTTCACATGCTCTCCTTAGGCAATCGGATCAATGCAAAAATACTCCCAGAAACACATTCTCATTCCAGTTAATTTGGTCTATTTGAAAATAATACTGGTTTTACATTAAAATACAAACATGTCAAATTTGAAAAGTTCAACACATTTTAGCTGCACAAACAGGAAAAATCTGAAATGGAATTTGAAAAATTTCAGGCAAGAAATCAATGAAAATGGTGCACATGCCTGGTGACAGCGTTATATGATATGATATAGATTATGTTATAAATTACATTAGACATGCTAATTCTTGCAGATTGATGTGCATTATCAACCTGCCTTCACATGCGTCCTTACTTCTCTGACATGTGTTGAGAGAATCAGAAGAGACAGATTGGCTTCCTGTGTTGTTGTTGGGATTCAGTACAGCCTCACATGCTCTGGCCATAATATAATAATCATTTGATTAATTATAACAAATAATGTAACAATTACATGGATATGTTCGACTCAAACAAGCATGAGAATTTTGTTGATCCATTTACATATTTTAAATTATTCTTGATAATTTGGTTAATCTAGATCTCGTCTGGTATGTTTTTTCCTGAATGTTTTTAGACTGTCAGTCATAACGGCTCGAGGCAGTTGGACACAAATGCTGGATTCAGGGGGTTCAGCTTCCAAGTTTAATGTTGGGTTCAACAGGGTTCGGTACACAAAAAGGCAGGAATAAGCAACAGAGTCTGTACATTAGGCAGAGACAGGATCCAAAAAAACAAGCAAACACAAGCAAGCGATTAGGAGGAAAAAGCGAACAGGTGTGGAGGAGAGAACAGGAACAGGGCGTGGCAGGCTGAGAGAGAGGACAGAAGGGGAAATGGCCCAGAGGCTGTTTCTCTAAGACTGCAAGAGAAGCTCAGCTTCCCCTAAAATGTCAAAAAAATAAATGGTCAAATATTTACAGTTTAACATTTCATTGACTATAAATGCATTAAACACGTTCATCTTGAAGACGAATTTGTTCAGAATCAGCTACTTATCACAAATTGATTGACTCTATTTTGCTAACTTCTCATAAATCTTTTTCTCATACGGCCTGTGGTCACTGCATTTTCCAGTAGAAGCCGAGCGTTGACGTCAGTGGGATTGCCTGGAAAGGTTTTTTTCATTGCCACGAAATGTGGCAGTCATTGGAAAAAGCCATGATTTTGTCCCAGCCCGAATGCTGAGCATCTCTGTGGGTGAATGGAGCTGTGGCCTGGACATTGGAGTCCTGCACAATCATTGGATGTTGGGTCGAAAGGCTGAATCCCATTTTGATTGTCAGCTACAGGAATGAGACTTAGTTTGCACATTTTTGCGTATTCATGCATTTTTAAATTTATGCCAAAGTGTCTTGCGTGCACTATAAATCAGTCTGTTTTAAAGGTGCACAGAGAAGTTATGTGAGAAGATCTTGGTGAGCTACTCTCTGCTTCGTTCTTCAGTAAGTGTTTAAAAGTTGTTGCACGCTAATTAAGGTCCTGGTTTGCAACACAACATCAAAGTATTCATAATTAGAACTCTATCTGGGCATATGTGGTAATAATTTGTGGTTGCTGATGCATTTTATTTATGAAAATTACGAGGTCTGTTAGAAAAGTATCGGACCGTTTTATTTTTTGCAATAACCTTAAGGATTTGAATCACGTGTGATTGCATCAGCCAAGCTTGAACCTTTGTGTGCATGCGTGAGTTTTTTCCCACCTGTCGGTTGCATCATTTCCTTGTAAGCAGCCTTTGTGTGAGGACGGGTGCTGTGCTCTCCGCTGATTTTTATTGCGAGGAAAATGGCCAAACGCTTGGAGCAACGCTATTGCATCAAATTCTGCCAGAAACCTGGCGATAGCCAGATGGAAACGATTCGGAAAATTCAGACGGCTTTTGGAGATGAAGCTATGAGAATGACACGGATTAAGGAGTGGTACAACTGGTTTAAAGATGGACACACAACCATGGAGAGCACGCCGCGCTCTGGTCGGCCTTCAACATGCGGAAATGATGAGATCATTTCCAAAGTGCATGTTGTGGTTATGCGGGACCATCGTGTGACTGTCCGAGAAATTGCGGAAGAGGTGGACATTAGTACTTTTTCGGCACATTCCATCATGACAGAAGATTTGGGCATGAAACGAGGGGCTGCGAAATTTGTGCCAAAGTTGCTGACGGCAGAGCAAAAGCAATGTTGTATTGAAGTCTCACAGGACATGCTGGACTCCATACAAAGTGATCCCAGCTTTATGGACACCATAATCAATCAATCAATCAACTTTTTTCTTGTATAGCGCCAAATCACAACAAACAGTTGCCCCAAGGCGCTCCACATTGCAAGGCAAGGCCATACAATAATTATGAAACACAGTCTACGTCTAAAGCAACATAACCAAGGGATGGTCCAGGGTCACCCGATCCAGCCCTAACTATAAGCCTTAGCGAAAAGGAAAGTTTTAAGCCTAATCTTAAAAGTAGAGAGGGTATCTGTCTCCCTGATCTGAATTGGGAGCTGGTTCCACAGGAGAGGAGCCTGAAAGCTGAAGGCTCTGCCTCCCATTCTACTCTTACAAACCCTAGGAACTACAAGTAAGCCCGCAGTCTGAGAGCGAAGCGCTCTAATGGGGTAATATGGTACTATGAGGTCCCTAAGATAAGATGGGACCTGATTATTCAAAACCTTATAAGTAAGAAGAAGAATTTTAAATTCTATTCTAGCATTAACAGGAAGCCAATGAAGGGAGGCCAACACGGGTGAGATATGCTCTCTCCTGCTAGTCCCCGTCAGTACTCTAGCTGCAGCATTCTGAACCAACTGAAGGCTTTTTAGGGAACTTTTAGGACAACCTGATAATAATGAATTACAATAGTCCAGCCTAGAGGAAACAAATGCATGAATTAGTTTTTCAGCATCACTCTGAGACAAGACCTTTCTGATTTTAGAGATATTGCATAAATGCAAAAAGGCAGTCCTACATATTTGTTTAATATGCGCTTTGAATGACATATCCTGATCAAAAATAACTCCAAGATTTCTCACAGTATTACTAGAGATCAGGGAAATGCCATCCAGAGTAACGATCTGGTTAGACACCATGCTTCTAAGATTTGTGGGGCCAAGTACAATAACTTCAGTTTTATCTGAGTTTAAAAGCAGGAAATTAGAGGTCATCCATGTCTTTATGTCTGTAAGACAATCCTGCAGTTTAGCTAATTGGTGCGTATCCTCTGGCTTCATGGATAGATAAAGCTGGGTATCATCTGCGTAACAATGAAAATTTAAGCAATACCGTCTAATAATACTGCCCAAGGGAAGCATGTATAAAGTGAATAAAATTGGTCCTAGCACAGAACCTTGTGGAACTCCATAATTAACTTTAGTCTGTGAAGAAGATTCCCCATTTACATGAACAAACTGTAATCTATTAGACAAATATGATTCAAACCACCGCAGCGCAATGCCTTTAATACCTATGACATGCTCTAATCTCTGTAATAAAATTTTATGGTCAACAGTATCAAAAGCAGCACTGAGGTCCAACAGAACAAGCACAGAGATAAGTCCACTGTCCGAAGCCATAAGAAGATCATTTGTAACCTTCACTAATGCTGTTTCTGTACTATGATGAATTCTAAAACCTGACTGAAACTCTTCAAATAGACCATTCCTCTGCAGGTGATCAGTTAGCTGTTTTACAACTACCCTCTCAAGAATCTTTGAGAGAAAAGGAAGGTTGGAGATTGGCCTATAATTAGCTAAGATAGCTGGGTCAAGTGATGGCTTTTTAAGTAATGGTTTAATTACTGCCACCTTAAAGGCCTGTGGTACATAACCAACTAACAAAGATAGATTGATCATATTTAAGATTGAAGCATTAAATAATGGTAGGACTTCCTTGAGCAGCCTGGCAGGAATGGGGTCTAATAAGCATGTTGATGGTTTGGATGAAGTAACTAATGAAAATAACTCAGACAGAACAATCGGAGAGAAAGAGTCTAACCAAATACCGGCATCACTGAAAGCAGCCAAAGATAACGATACATCTTTGGGATGGTTATGAGTATTTTTTTCTCTAATAGTCAAAATTTTGTTAGCAAAGAAAGTCATGAAGTCATTACTAGTTAAAGTTAATGGAATACTCAGCTCAATAGAGCTCTGACTCTTTGTCAGCCTGGCTACAGTGCTGAAAAGAAACCTGGGGTTGTTCTTATTTTCTTCAATTAGTGATGAGTAGAAAGATGTCCTAGCTTCACGAAGGGCTTTCTTATAGAGCAACAAACTCTTTTTCCAGGCTAAGTGAAGATCTTCTAAATTAGTGAGACGCCATTTCCTCTCCAACTTACGGGTTATCTGCTTTAAGCTACGAGTTTGTGAGTTATACCACGGAGTCAGACACTTCTGATTTAAAGCTCTCTTTTTCAGAGGAGCTACAGCATCCAAAGTTGTCTTCAATGAGGATGTAAAACTATTGACAAGATACTCTAACTCCCTTACAGAGTTTAGGTAGCTACTCTGCTCTGTGTTGGTATATGACATTAGAGAACATAAAGAAGGAATCATATCCTTAAACCTAGTTACAGCGCTTTCTGAAAGACTTCTAGTGTAATGAAACTTATTCCCCACTGCAGGGTAGTCCATCAGGGTAAATGTAAATGTTATTAAAAAATGATCAGACAAAAGGGAGTTTTCAGGGAATACTGTTAAGTCTTCTATTTCCATACCATAAGTCAGAACAAGATCTAAAATATGATTAAAGTGGTGGGTGGACTCATTTACTTTTTGAGCAAAGCCGATAGAGTCTAATAATAGATTAAATGAAGTGTTGAGGCTGTCATTCTCAGCATCTGTGTGGATGTTAAAATCGCCCACTATAATTATCTTATCTGAGCTAAGCACTAAGTCAGACAAAAGGTCTGAAAATTCACAGAGAAACTCACAGTAACGACCAGGTGGACGATAGATAATAACAAATAAAACTGGTTTTTGGGACTTCCAATTTGGATGGACAAGACTAAGATACAAGCTTTCAAATGAATTAAAGCTCTGTCTAGGTTTTTGATTAATTAATAAGCTGGAATGGAAGATTGCTGCTAATCCTCCGCCCCGGCCCGTGCTACGAGCATTCTGACAGTTAGTGTGACTCGGGGGTGTTGAATCATTTAAACTAACATATTCATCCTGCTGTAACCAAGTTTCTGTTAGGCAGAATAAATCAATACGTTGATCAATTATTATATCATTTACCAACAGGGACTTAGAAGAAAGAGACCTAATGTTTAATAGACCACATTTAACTGTTTTAGTCTGTGGTGCAATTGAAGGTGCTATATTATTTTTTCTTTTTGAATTTTTATGCTTAAATAGATTTTTGCTGGTTATTGGTGGTCTGGGAGCAGGCACCGTCTCTACGGGGATGGGGTAATGAGGGGATGGCAGGGGGAGAGAAGCTGCAGAGAGGTGTATAAGACCACAGCTCTGCCTCCTGGTCCCAACGCTAGACAGTCACAGTTTGGAGGATCCCAAAAAATTGGCCAGATTTCTAGAAATGAGAGCTGCTCCCTCTAAAGTGGGATGGATGCCGTCTCTCCTAACAAGACCAGGTTTTCCCCAGAAGCTTTGCCAATTATCAATGAAGCCCACCTCATTTTTTGGACACCACTCAGACAGCCAGCAATTCAAGGAGAACATGCGGCTAAACATGTCACTCCCGGTCTGATTGGGGAGGGGCCCAGAGAAAACAACAGAGTCCGACATTGTTTTTGCAAAGTTACACACCGATTCAATGTTAATTTTAGTGACCTCCGATTGGCGTAACCGAGTGTCATTACTGCCGACGTGAATTACAATCTTACCAAATTTACGCTTAGCCTTAGCCAGCAATTTCAAATGTCCTTCGATGTCGCCTGCTCTGGCCCCCGGAAGACAATTGACAATGGTTGCTGGTGTCGCTAACTTCACATTTCTCAAAACAGAGTCGCCAATAACCAGAGTTTGATCCTCGGCGAGTGTATCGTCGAGTGGGGAAAAACGGTTAGAGATGTGAACGGGTTGACGGTGTACACGGGGCTTCTGTTTAGGGCTACGCTTCCTCCTCACAGTCACCCAGTCAGCCTGCCTTCCCGACTGCACGGGGTCTGCCAGGGGGGAACTAACGGCGGCTAAGCTACCTTGGTCCGCACCGACTACAGGGGCCTGGCTAGCTGTAGAATTTTCCACGGTGCGGAGCCGAGCCTCCAATTCGTCCAGCCTGGCCTCCAAAGCTACGAATAAGCTGCACTTATTACATGTATCGTTACTGCTAAAAGAGGCCGAGGAATAACTAAACATTTCACACCCAGAGCAGAAAAGTACGGGAGAGACAGGAGAAGCCGCCATGCTAAAACGGCTAAGAGCTAGTAGCTACGCTAAGCTAGCGGATTCCCAAACAGGGAATCCGACACTAGACAGGCTGTGGAGCAGCACAGGTAACGCACGACAACAGTGCTAAAATAAAATAAAAATCCACTAGACAGGCTGTGGAGCAGCACAGGTAACGCACAACAGTGCTAAAAAATAAAATAAAATAAAAATAAAAATCCACTGGACAGGCTGTGGAGCAGCACAGGCAACGCACGACAACAGTGCTAAAACAAAATAAAAATCCACTAGACAGGCTGTGGAGCAGCACAGGTAACGCACGACAACAGTGCTAAAATAAAATAAAAATCCACTAGACAGGCTGTGGAGCAGCACAGGTAACGCACAACAACAGTGCTAAAAAATAAAATAAAATAAAAATAAAAATCCACTGGACAGGCTGTGGAGCAGCACAGGTAACGCACAACAACAGTGCTAAAAAATAAAATAAAATAAAAATAAAAATCCACTGGACAGGCTGTGGAGCAGCACAGGCAACGCACGACAACAGTGCTAAAACAAAATAAAAATCCACTAGACAGGCTGTGGAGCAGCACAGGTAACGCACGACAACAGTGCTAAAACAAAATAGAAATCCACTAGACAGGCTGTGGAGCAGCACAGGTAACGCACAACAACAGTGCTAAAACAAAATAAAAATCCACTAGACAGGCTGTGGAGCAGCACAGGTAACGCACGACAACAGTGCTAAAACAAATAAAAATCCACTAGACAGGCTGTGGAGCAGCACAGGTAATGCACAACAACAGTGCTAAAACAAAATAAAAATCCACTGGACAGGCTGTGGAGCAGCACAGGTAACGCACAACAACAGTGCTAAAAACTAAAATAAAATAAAAATCCACTGGACAGGCTGTGGAGCAGCACAGGCAACGCACGACAACAGTGCTAAAACAAAATAAAAATCCACTAGACAGGCTGTGGAGCAGCACAGGTAACGCACGACAACAGCGCTAAATAAAAATCCACTGGACAGGCTGTGGAGCAGCACAGGTAACGCACGACAACAGCGCCCAAAAAAATAAAATAAAAATCAAAATCCACTGGACAGGCTGTGGAGCAGCACAGGTAACGCACGACAACAGTGGTAAAAAATAAAATAAAAATCCACTGGACAGGCTGTGGAGCAGCACAGGTAACGCCAGTGATGAGTCCTGGGTGTACGGGTACGACCAGGAAACCAAATTCCAGTCGTCACAATGGAAGCATTCCACGTAGCCACGACCGAAGAAGGCGTGCCAAGTGCGCATCAACATGAAGGTCATGCTGACTGTTTTTTTTTACTCCTGTGGTGTGGTACACCACGAGTACGCACCACAGCGTCAAACAATAATGAAGGAGTATTACAGGAATGTCCTCCGTTGTCTACGTGATGGTGTGCGGCGCAAGAGACCGGAGTTGTGGGCCACAGGAAATTGGCGCATCCATCACAACAATGCTCCAGCTCATTCCTCTCACTTAATTCTGACTTTTTTGACGCAAAACCAGACTCTGGTGGTTCAACAGGCACCTTACTCTCCTGACATGGCCCCTTGCGACCATTAAAAGGAACGCGATTTGAAACAAGAGAGGACATTATGGCTGCAACGACGGCGGAGCTGCACTCCATTCCAAAAGAGGCTTTTTCGGAATGCTTCCAACAGTGGCGACACCGCTGGGAGAAGTGTGTGGAGTCCCAAGGAGACTACTTCGAGGGTGATTAGGTTTCCAATGCTCCAGGTAAGCCAGTTTTTTTTCCCAGCCAAAGGTCCGATACTTTTCTAACAGACCTCGTAGTGACGGAGAAAACAAAGTGTTTTGAACCATTGAATCAATATGAAGCAAGGGTTCAGTGTTTTGAAGTTTTGATACAATTATATATGGCGACATCTGCTGGCCAATTTTTAAAATAATATTTGCATAGAATAATGTCAGGAAACAGTCAGACTGTTATGTATGTTTAATAATAAAGGTTCTATGTGCTTCTTGATATTTTTGATGATATTTTTATTTAAAAAAAATATTCTTGTAAAAGTAGTCCCTTCAGCTGTTCCCTTGTTTCATTTGGGGTCACCACAGCAGATCCAAGGTGGACCTGCATGTTGATTCTGGCACAAGTTTTATGCCAGATGCCCTTCCTGATGCAACTCCACATAACATGGAGAAATGTGACAGGGATGGGGTTTGAAGCAGGAACCTTCAGCACTTAAACCAAGTGCACTAACCACTTGGTAATTGTGCCATCGTAAAATACTGTATATAATAAAGATATAAATTGTGAAATGCTTGTGCAAGTTGGGACTGTTATAACCATTTTACATATTTGAATTTACATATAAATAAATTGACAAATTTTATGATGCAAGCCGACAATGAGCTTCCCCTCAGACAATATTAACAGAATACATTTGACGGAATACATTAATGCTGTCTCAACGAAAACCTGAGTTTGGAACTGCAGACAAAGACTGTTTTCCCTCTCAGTTGAGAAATTCCTAAGTCATCTGGAGATCTTCAGATGAGCTTGGAGACATCCCCCATTGGCCAACACTGGGATTCACAGCAAAACAAAACTGTAATTCAAAGTTCTTCAAAGGGGAGCCCCTGCCTTTTTATCAGTGAATTTTCGGTCACTATGAATTACATGAAATTATAATGGCTTCATGTCAGAATCTGAAATTGCCCAGGCCCAAAGAACCCACCTTTATGGCCTCACGCTAAGGCCAGAACCTCTCAAGACTGCAAAACGTCCCCCACGACAAGACGTGGCCATAAATCTTTGAGTCTTCACAACCAGCTATTATACTTAGGTCTAAACAAAGGAAAAGACCTTTTGTTTAAAATAAAACAATTGCAGCAGTATTCTTTGATTCACACATATAAAGACTCCTAATGTTGGTGCTATTGATTAATCAAAGAAATGCTTTGCATATAATTATTCCATTTTATTGACGTGTTATTGTAACTGGTATGTGTTTAAATGTGACTGCATTATTAATATTGTTGATGGTGAAATATTCAGGTTTATCCAAAGGATGTGTCTGACTATTAATAATGTGTATCCATTCAAGTGTCTCAGAACAGATAATATGTCAAAATAGTGTGTGTGTTGAATCATTTGTGTCTGCACTGTGACCACATGAAGCTTTCTGTGAGTTTGGTGATATCAGTTCCCCTTTAAAAAGTTAGAACAGTCTTGCCGCTCTTCTCCGCCGACAACCTTCTCTCTGCCTCTGTTCTCTTGCCTCTTCTCTCTTCCTTTCCTAAATGCTTAATTTTTATTCTTGGGCCAAGGCACCATTGCTAAGCTAAGCTAAAGCTACCACGTGGCATTCATTTTTTGTTCATTTATGATCATTTTAACAAAGTTTTAACCTGACACTTTAAGGTGCGTCAAGTCTTTTGAATTTTTAAGAGAACTTCCGAGCTGAACTTTTCAAATTAATAGCGAATTTACAGAAAAGCGACTCTCCTTTTCTGTCAGCGATCTTGTTTTTTCAACGCTTTTAAAGTTTTAACTTTTTCCTAAATTCACAAAGATTTTTAATCTGGCTCCAACAAACTTTTTAAAAGCTACCAGAAACCATTTTCAACAAACACCTTCCACCTCTGGGTTCCTGCAAGCTGACAACGGTGCTGATTTCAAACCATCAGCCATCCTGTTGGTAAAGCCAACACAAGCCTTTAGGATCACCTTGGGAGACCGATGAGTTAACCCCTTGACCCAAGTGAGCACGACGGACGGACGGATGGACAGACGGATCCCACTGAACCACCATCTCACAGACTAGCTAAGTGACCCAGTTAAAGGTTCTAGGAAAGGGTTTGCTGTCAATTAGAGGTGGGCGGATCGATCCTAATATTGATAAAATCACTACCAACGCTGGTATTGATATTGAACAATCCTCGTGTAAAAAGATTGATACTGAAGCTTTTTTTCTCTCCCGCACGCACTGACTGCTGCACATGCAGATTCATCAAAGTCTACTCTCTGTCTGTAAGAGCAGCGCTGCACTGTGTCACACAACACGGAGCAGCGCACCCTCTGCTTGTATTGTGGTTTGTCAGCCCTCTACCTCAGGAGATTGTTTTAAGTTAAGAAGATAAATTAAACTTCTACAAACAAGTCATTGATGCTTTTGTTCAGAAAGAGCAGCACATGGACTTCATTTATAATTAAAGGTAAGACCATAATATATATTTTTTATTAAATGTTTTTTGTGTACTACAGTTTGTATGTGTAAAGAATGCTGATACATTATTAAACATAACCTGTTAACTGCTGCCAACCAAATGGTGAATAAGCTACTCTGTGGGGTTCATATGTTTGTAAATCTGATTGTGATGAAGTCAGTGCCTCACCAGTCGTGAAACTCACTGCACGTCACTGGTTGTCTCCATGCATGTTGTCCATCCGTTGTGGCCCTGCCAGCTCCCATTAGTCCATACAAAGTGATCTTCCAGAAGAGAATTTAAATTAATTGTGATACGAACACTAATGATGCTATGGAGGAACAATAATTAGTTTTGAATTTAGGAAAACCTACAAACTAAAAAAACATAGCTTTCAATGTCAGAATTCTTGGAAAAATCCAAAGAGATGTCAAATGTTGAGAAATTGACAGATGCAAAATATGTGTGCCATTTATGTTCATTTATGTACTAGTATACAAACATTAGGGCCCCTTCACACATAGTATGAATGTGGTCAAATTGTGCATGAAGTCCGCATGAAGCAGGAATCGTATGCAACAGGTGTAAAACTGTAGCTGCCTCCAACGCCTCGTCCACCTGTTGCTACAGCTATTTGCGCACACCAGCGGCTGAAAGACAGAGTGTGCACTGTGAGAGCCCATCCAACCCTCTCACGGCAGGTGTTGGCCACATTTCAGCTGACACACACGAACATCTAACACCGCTCACTTGGCACTTAGAACTAGTCAGCAGATGATCACTGTCGAGCTGGATGTGAAATTTGTCTAAGTGCCCCCATGAGTGTGGCTATGCAAACAGACACAGTGACACATTGGTGTATGCACTGAACTGACGGAGTGTGTCCGCCGACATGAGCAGCTGTGGAGATCTGTGGTTCTGGACGTCATGGCTGGAAAACACGAACATGTGTTTGGACAGACATGAACTAACAACTGCCCACTGTGATGCGCATGTGTCTGCTTGCTGTCCTCACAGGGACATACAGAAAAACATATATCACTGCTGCAATGGGCTGCACATTGAGTCTACCCCAGGTGAAACAGACCATCAGATCATAACATGCAGCTGGCGATCTGAATGCCACGTCACTAACGTGAGCTGTTTCACATGCGGTCTCTGCCCTGCGGCGTGCCATCCACAACACACACGTGTCGGGCAGGACACGCACGTGGGGCTGGCTGGACACACCGCCAGCAGATGTGGACATGATAAGAGCACCCTGCTTCTCATTCATGTCAATTTGGGGGTTATCCACTTGCCCACTGTATTGCATATGATACAGGTTGCTGGTAAAATAGGTGCCTTCTGAACCAGGCCGGTGCTGCCACTTCTTAAGAAGTGAGTTTTTTGGTTGATGGTTCATTCGGTGCAGCAGCATCTTGATCTTTGGCTGTTTTCAGCCTGAGTGAGAAGAATCACATTTATATAATGGGTACAAATGTATTCAATTAAAAACATACAGAATGTATATGTACAGTGGTATGTAAAGGTCTGAGGAGCCCTGCTGATTTACATGATTTTCCTGATGACTGATATTTGAGAAGTGAAAAGGTGAAATGAAGTTTCTAGTATTTACAGTAAGTGTGCAATAATTATTTAAACAAAATTAGGCAGGTGCATAAATTTGGGCACCCTTGTCATTTTATTGATTTGAATACATTTAGCACTAATTATTGGAACACAAAATTGGTTTGGTAAGCTCAGTGACCCTTGACCTCCGTACATAGGTGAATCCAATCATGAAAAAGGGTATTTAAGTTGGCCATTTGTAAATATTTCTCTTTGCATCTCTTCCAATGAGTGGCAACATGGGACCCTCTAAACAACTCAAATGACCCGAAAACAAAGACTGTTCAACATCATGGTTTAGGGGAAGGATACAAAAAGCTATCTCAGAGATTTCAGCTGTCAGTTTCCACTGTGAGGAACATAGTGATGAAATGAAGACCACAGGCACAGTACTATTTAAGCCCCGAAGTGGCAGGCCAAGAAAAACTCAGATAAGCTGAAGCAAAGGATGGTGAGAACAGTCATAGTCAACCCACAGACCTGCTCCAAAGACCTACAACATGATCTTGCTGCAGATAGTGTCTCTGTGCATCGTTCAACTATACAGCGCACTTTGCACATGGAGATGCTGTAATACAAAGGAAGCCCTTTCTGCGTACATGCAACAAACAGTCGCTTGAGGTGTGCTAAAGCACATTTGGACAAACCAGCTTAATTTTGCAATAAGGTGCTGTGGACTGATGAAACTAAAATTGAGTTATTTGGACATAACAAGGTTCTGAAAAAGAACACAGCATTCCAAGAAAAACACTTGCTACCTACAGTAAAATTTGGAGGTGGTTCCATCATGCTGTGGGGCTGTGTGGCCAGTGCAGGTACTGGGAAGCTTGTTAAAGTTGAGGGTCACATGGATTCCAGTCAATATCAGCAGATTTGTGAGAACAATGTTCAAGAATCAGTGACAAAGTTGAAGTTGGATCTTTCAACAAGAAAATGACCCTAAATACTGCTCAAAATCTACTAAGGCATTCATGCAGAGGAACAAGTACAACATTCTGGAATGGCCCCAGACCTGAATATTATTGAAAATCTGTGGTGTGATTTTAAGTGGGCTGTCCATGCTCAGAAACCAACAAACCTGACTGAACTGGAGAGGTTTGGTAAGGAAGAATGGTCTAAAATACCTTCTACCAGACTCCAGACTCTCATTGGAAGCTATAGGAAGTGTTTAAAGGCTGTTATTTCTGCAAAAGGAGGATCTACTAAATATTGATGCATTTTTTCTGTTGGGGTGCCCAAATTTATGCACCTGCCTAATTTTGTTTAAATAATTATTGCACACTTTCTGTAAATCCTATGAACTTCATTTCACTTCTTAAATATCGCTGTGTTTGTCTGTTATATGATACCCTTGATGGAAATCATCAGGGGTGCCCAGACTTTTACATACAACTGTATGTATGTTGTCTCCTCTGTACAGTGACCACAAGCATCCATGTACATGTAAAGGAAGAGGAAAAGGAAAAGGAACAGGGCCTTTCAAGTACTCCATCAACAATGAGCCCTAAATTATTAGGAGAATATTATGAAATATTCTTCTACTGTACCTTGGTGATCAAATTTATCTCAGTGAATTGACAATAGCATGCTGGATGAAACCTGAGGTCGGAGTGTTCCATAACATCATGAAAAGGACTTCCCTCCATCTCGCCAGGATTTACAGCAATCAATGACCTTAACTGACCTCACTGCTGTTATTGGGGCAGATTTCTCATTATTTAAGGTGGAAAAAGCATTTAATTTCCCCTTCTCTAGCCAGCGAGCTGACACTGGCCTTGTTTTTTACATGCTGCTAGGATGTGAAAGCTGAGCAGTGGTTCAGATGGATCATGTGGGGTTCCGCTTCTCATTGAAAAAAATTTGATTTTTTTTTCTCGGATTTATATCTCACTAGTGTGTAGTTGAAGTTTGACTTGCTATGTTCTTTTTCAGCCATGCAGCCCACCCCTTGTTATATCCAAGTAACTCAATTTTAGTTTCATCAGTCCACAGCACCTTATTCCAAAATGAAGCTGGCTTGTCCAATTGTGCTTTAGCATAACTCAAGAGACTCTGTTTGTGGCGTGTACGCAGAAAAGGCTTCCTCTGCATTACAGCATAATACAGCATCTCCTTGAGTATGACTGTTCTCACCATCCTTCACTTCAGCTTATCTGAGATTTTTCTTGGCCTGCCACTTTGGGCCTTAACTAGTACTGTGCCTGCAGTCTTCCATTTCCTCACTATGTTCCCCACAGTGGAAACTGACAGCTGAAATCTCTGAGATAGCTTTTTGTAACATTTTCAAATGTCCACTTTAAATACCACTTCTCACTTTGTAAAGAGGTAAAGGGTGAATGAGCTTACCAAACAAATTATGTGTTCCAATAATTATTGCTAAATGTATTCAAATCAATAAAATGACAAGGGTGCCCATTTTTTTAAATAATTATTGCACACTTTCTGTAAATACGAGAAACTTCATTTAATTTCTCAAATATCAGTGTGCTCGTCTGCTATATGATATATTTAACTGAAATTTCTGGTCCAGACAGCCAATGATTTATAAAGGAAAATCATGAAAATTATCAGGGGTGCCCAAACTTTTGCATACAACTGTATATTTATTTCATACAACACTGACAATTTTGTTGGAACTCCCAATTTATACTCCCAAATCATCACATTAGAGGCATAAATCTGTATTCATAATGTGTTTTGTTCTCACCACAAGACTGTCAAATAACTGATGGGTTGTGGGTTCTATCTCCAATTGGAACAAGTCATTGCCATTCCTCTGTACATAGCTGGACTGTCCCCCCAAATCTCACATCTAACATGTCCAAGGTGGACAAGTTGCACAGTTGTATAGCATCCTTCTGCTTGGGGCTTCTTTTGTGGAACTGTTGATGGACCCATGGCACCTCTTATCAGTTTGTGATGTCAAGAAAGATGACTTTAAGCTTGCTTTCAGCTTGTTTTCATCTTGGAATATAATACGTGCCATTGGATTAATACACACGTTGGAATAAACTGAACAGTGTTTGGTACTTTCCTGGAGTAAGTGAGGTCATACCGGACTTTTCCATTGCAGATGGAGAGGCCCACGGGGTGAACTCAGTGGTGAAGACGATGGAATATGTCTAAGATGATTTTAAAATGATAAAGTATGATCAAATGAACTATTAATGTAATAACAGTAAGAGTTGATTAGAAAATGTATGTTACAAATAAGTAAAATGAATGATTATATGAGTTGTTTTTCATGCAGTCACAAGAAAGAGGAAAGTGTTGTTTTTCATAAAGGGTGCAGCTACAGAGAAAAGAGGAACTGAAAGAAGTTGTTTTTGTGCAGAGGCAGAGACAAAAAAGGAAGTTGATGATGTCGCAAGCGAGGCCAGAAGAGCTGATGATAAAAACAACTGTTCAGAACATTAAGATGTAATAAGATATGAAATGAATAATAATGAATGAAAATGTTGTATATGATCATATGAATTGTTTTTATGTGAAAAAGAGTTGAAATGAAATGATTGAATATGATTAAATGTGATTGATGTGACATGATGTAGAAAGTATGAATTCTCGGAAAAGATGTGTTAAACAGAAAAACAGGAAACTTGCACAATAGATTTACTGACAATCGGGACATCAGTTACCGGCAGCCCGGACATGAGTTCTCCAGATGGCTGCCAGTAAAAGAAGGGGTAAGGGGGGAGGTTTTGAATTACCATCATCCCCATGGTTACCAAGAGCAACTCAACAACAACAAGAGTTTTCGTATAAAAACTGTACAACAACAGGAAACGGGGTTATTCTTCCAGGGAGAGGTGCTGTTGTCACTTCTCCGCTGCTACGAGGAGATCACAAGACTTGACCATCTTGTGAGCTGCAATTGGAATCGAGGAGCGAGAGGATTGGAGACATAAGAGATTATTTGAGAGAGTTTTCAACTCCCACTCAGGCCGTCCAGTCATGGAGTAGCAGAGCATTGGAGAATAATCACTGGCCTTAAGTCTGAGTGGGGAAGTTTCAATGCTTTCTCTCTCATGGAGCATCACATCTTTCCAGAATGGATTAGATCAACTTTTGGTTGATTGAAGAAGGAATAAACTCTTATGTGGATTTATTTCCTGAAGGATATAAACTCTTATGTGAATTATTTCCTGAAGGATATAAACTCTTATGTGGATTATTTCCTGAAGGATTACAACATCACAAGGATCGTGGTCAGCTAACAACTAAAAGCTGATGAAGAGGAGACCAAGTTCATCGAACTGGGGATTTTAACATCAAAAAACCTCCTTCCCTCACTCCTAGAAAATTTGTTGAGAAGTTAATCCAGTCCAGTCAGAGTAAGATCAGATAGCATTATTGAATCAAAAACAAAAATCTCTGCCAATCATTATTCTGATTATATTTGAATTACTGTTGTGAAATTATCATCATATAACTGATTTTGATTATGTTGTCAGCACTTGCAAAACCTGCAATAAATTTCCAAGCATGCAGTTAAAGTGTTAAGGCTCGGACATTGGATTTATTGATTCTTCTTAAGGTGTAAAAGTTAAAGTTTTTTGGGTGTACAACATCAAAAAGTGCTCTGAAAGGTTAGTCTGGTTTTTAACGAAATTATAGCATCCTGGGGACTCGCTGTACGAGTCACTAAATTTAAAATCTAGCAACATTCCAAGAGCCCTGATCCATAAGAGGAGAGCTGCCGTTAACGGGCGTGGCCGGCTCATATCCTGGTTCCAGGAGGAGGCTATTCGACCGGGGTGCGAGATCAACATCAGCGGGGTGGACGTCCGGATGGAGGCAGTGAGACGAATCTCCTCGCCACCAGCTTAAACAGCCTTTGTGCAGCCCCGCCGGGTAATACCCGCGGAGACACGAAGGTCGGACCCCAGAGACGGAGAGCTGGTTTTATATATGTATATTTATATATATAGCGGGATCTGACACGTGGCGCCCGAACAGGGACCTGACGAAGTGAAGTCGGGTCCGAGGAAGAATCCTGGCCAAAGGAGAGTCTTTTGCCATTGGAAAGGTGGAAAGCCCCTGAGTAGATCGTCAAGGGAGACGGTGTTGTGGAGAGTGTCGGCTGATGGCCTGTATAGGTCCAGTAACGGCTTGAAACACATCTGTTTTCCAGAGAGGTGAAAATTTGGAGGCGACCACCAGAAGGACGACGTAAAGACAACAGGAGTAAGCATCCCAGGGAGCTGGGATCAAGGACGAGAAGCAGACGTGTCACTGCTGGATCGTCTGAACTGGGATGAGAAGCAGACGGAGATAGCCTGCTGGATCGTCACGAAACGACGAGGAAGGGAAGCAGACGAGGGAGCCTGCTGGATCGGATCGTCAAAAAGAAGAGCAGATATGAGAGTATACCGTGCAAAATGGTGATCTACAAGAGAGAGTAGGATCATCAACCCGTGAAGTTCCTGAGGGGAGAAGCGGGAAAAGGAGCAGCTGATTTGGAGTTAACCTCTGGAATTAGCGCTGAATAGCCAAGTAGTTTGTCACTCATCCCTGACTCAAGGCGCCAAGAGAGGCTTTGAGAGGCAGAGGACTCGAGACGACAAGGACCATAGCTGAAGTCAAGGAGACGACAGTGGTGGAATCGACAATCTCAGCAACCAAGAGAATAAAGAAAGGATAATCATTACGAAACAGTAAGGTTAGTGTAAAAACAAGCAGTAAAAATATGGCTGAAAAAGAGTCAGGACCTGTAGCAACCCCTGGATCCGAACCAGACGGGGGAAAAGAAGTGAATATTCAACCACACAGAGTAGTATTGTATGGACGAGGATATGATTTTTGGGCAGAAACAGTTCAGAAATATGTCAGGGATCAAAGTGTAGAACCTGATGAAGAAAGATTCAAAGAAGCTATGGTAGAAACTGTACTCCAATTAGGGATATATTATCCAGGTCAGCATAAAGAGGGGCAGATCCTGGCCGTTTTGGAGAGCCCACCAGTCCCAAAAGACAAGGCGGTGACCAGAGATTGGCTTGAGTGGTGGTGCAAACTTCTCGAAGAAATGTGGACAAGAGGACAAATCACCACCTTAATAAGTCCTGAGAAAAGTTATGACCCCGTAGTAAAAATGACAGCTGGGTTGTTGGGAGTAGAGACGGTCCTGGTTGATGTTAAGGCAAAATCAGCGTCCGTGTATGCCGAATTTAAGTCCATGGCAGAACGACTAAAAGGGGTAGGAAGAATGCTTAAGGAACAATATCCTACAATAGAAGATGGGAATGGAAGTCAGATCCTGAACACTGGAGACGAGAGCAAAACAGATTCCCAGGCCAACTCTGAACCAAGTGATGAGGAAAACAAGCCAGAAGAAAGTGAAGATGAATTAACATCCCAGGGAGGTCCTAATTTTGGAATAAATGGTCAAGAAGATAAAAGCCCGGAGCAGCTCCTCACAAGCTTCGACCCAGAGTGGCAAAAATTGCCCTTAGGAAGTGTGAGAGGAACAACCTCAACAGTTAAAAAACATACAGAACGCCTGATTGAACAGGAGAAAAGACGAAGAAGCCTTCAGGGAGTATCTGGACAGATATTCCATCGGTCGCCGGAATGTGGGCCCAGAAGCTTGGGACAGTTTAAATCTGAAGAATGTGTTCCCGGACCGAGTTACCATAGTAAAGAGGAAGGGCCCTCGCAGGAAATCTTTAGAAAATCTAAAGCAAAAACCCACCATGTATACGGTGAATCTGACTACATGGAGGACTTGAACCCTATGCCCGAAGGAACCAAAAAGATGGTGACCCAAGATGGAGGACGGGCATATCATTATTTTGGCAGTCCTTGGGATATAGATGGAGATAGTCTTATTGTCTTCACAAATCCCAAATTGAAAATTGCCAACCGAAAATTCCGAGCAAGCCTCAAGGAGAAGGCAGGCAAAGAGTACCAAGAGGAGATTAAGAACATAAAAGGGAGAAATCTGGAGGGAAAATCGATGGTGATAACAAGCGCACCACGAATGAATTATCATGCACTCATACATGTGCCCTTTGAAAGCTACCCAGGGAGAGAAAATTCAATCAAATACACGGAGAAAATGTTGAAAACTCTGGGAATAGCTATCGATATGGCCAAAGAACGGCAGCATCGGCGAGTGGTGATATGTGTGGACGGATTACGATCTGGACAAATGACATGGGAAGAGGCAGAAAAGGTTGCCATGGCAGCCGTGAACCTACACATGCGTACCCCAGGAGTATGGGGATCAATGAGAGAAATTGTGGTGGTGACTAGCAATGAACAGGAGCAAGATCGAGTGAGAAGGGCACTTGAAGCGGTGAACCTAGGGCCAAATAGAGCAGGTCCAAAGAAGGGTGCAGTTGGAGCAAGTGGAGTGGCAACCAGTCCCCCGTTAGTGATGCAGCCCATTCCCATGGCGACAAGTGAGAAGAGATCAGCACATGCTGTGGGAGTGCAGCAATTAAGGATTAAAACCCCACGACCAACATTAAAACAAGTTGCAAGTGGGCTCCAGACCATCATACACCCGACAGGCTCCCAATCTCGGATGAAAGAGCCTTTCCAGGCTCCTCCACCAGATAATGGAGAAGAGGATCCTATATTCATTCCTTTACCAGTCGGAAATACTGAAGCAACTGGAACACCCCGAAAGTTAGAACAAAACCGGGACCCACAACCACAAGACCTATGTCTTCCCCATGAATCTGATATGGATGAGGACCAGGAAAGAGAGTCTGAAGAGGAGATCAATCCACAAGACTCAGAAGAGGATGAACCGCTATCTGTGGTAGGAGAAAGAGAAGTCTCGCGTCCAGAGCTACGAACTGGACGTTACAGAGGAAGAAAGAAAGAAGTTGGGGTGTATAATGTGCGTGTAGCCTCTGAGAGAATTGCAAGAGATGTCAGAGTCAACCCAGTTGAGACCCGAGATAAGCGACAAACCTATGCTCCAGAAGTTGGACAAACTGGGTATGACATCCCAGAAGAGTGGATAGAGCGACAAGATGAAAAGAAAACTCTCGAGGTAACAGCTACTGTTGGAGAGTGGGCTAATATACTAATGTGGCCTTTCTATCCTATGTTAACTGCCTGTAAAGAGTTAACAAATAACTTCAGAGTCGCCTATTTAGGCGTTGCCCATGATGTGATGTTGAGGAAACTAAAAACAGCAGCTTTACGCTGGTCACGGCAAGTGTTGAGAGAAAGCAATGAAGAAAATCTGGATGACGAGGGAGAAACGATTCCACCATCGTTAGGATTACAAGCGAGCCTCCCAAATCAGAACTTTCCTGCTGGATCTAGAGGGCAAAGACTGCCAGCAATTCAAGCTGAAATTCAAGCAGACGGCAGGGAATTCCGTGAATTCAAGAAATTAAAGATGCTGGTGAGAGAGAAGGAACCAAATGAAGATTTAAAGGACTATTTGAAAGAAGTGTGGCCCCTTATTGACAGAGCTTCGAACAGTGAAGAGGGTAAATCTATATGGCTAGCCCAAGTTACCAGTCAACCCATCAGTCGGGGTGAACCAGCACAAAACCATTATGCCAGGTTAGTGTTGGAAGATCCTAACGATGAAGATTCTCATATTGCTCGAGCTAAAGCTGGACTAGACAAAGGTCAAACATTGGTTCAAGTTTGGCATGGGCTGAAACAGACGATTTTGCCACAACGCTACGTTAGGGCTCTGAGAGAGGTCACTAAAGGAAGAAGAGGGGAGATAACTTTTGTAAAAATGCCCATAGACGGCACTACAGTCCCACAAATGGATGTGGTGGTAAAGAGCTGGGATTTGGAGCAGCAGTTCTATGAAGAAAAGAGGAAGAAGGAGAGCACCCCGAAATCAGGACAAAAACCGGGGGGAGTGGAGAAAAGAAATTCAGTGCCTAAACAACCACCTCCTCAGTCACATCAAACACCACAGAGGAATAATCAAAGACCTCCAGCTGGACAATGGAGCTCTCGGCCGAGAGGTCCACCACCTCCACCACCACAATCGCGACCTACACCTGCACCTCGTGGTGGTGGCTATCTCCCTAAGGAGGAGTACGACAAATTAACTCCAGAGCAAAGGAAAGCCCTCCAGGAAGTCCGCCAAGCTACAGCGGCGGCTGGAGGGCAACAGAAGTAATGGCTTTGGAGGAGCGGGTCATGCTAGACCATGCCTACTGGGAAGGGGACGATATCTACACTGATGTGGATGGAGAACCGTACCTGGTGGACACGGGAGCGGAGGTGTCCATGATCCGCAGAAACCTCGTTACCATAGGATACCTATTAATCCAGTATGCAAATGGGGCAACGGAGAGAACACCATTTGGAATATGGAAGGGGATAGTTTGGTTAAAAGGCCCCTTTAATTTGATATCAGTCAGAGATTTGAAAGAATTGCATTGGCCAAAAGACTTCGAACTCTAATAAGACGACGAGTGAAAAAATTACAAGCAAGAGTTGTACGAATGGGTATAACTCCAACTGGAAAGAGTCCGGTAAGCTGGTACAAAGAAGTGGATGTACCGGCTGTCACAGAAGAAAAAATTGAAGAAAGTGATTTCTCTGAAGCAGGGAAAGAAAAATTGAGGGAAATTATCGCCGAAGCTAATGTGGCATGATTTAAAAATGATTGTGGAGATTTGGGGACTAAACACATTCATGTCATCGAAGGAGGAGTACATCCACCAGTGCGACAATATCCCTTGAACCCTGGAGCGGTTGAGGAAATGGATAAAATAGTAAAAGAATTGGAAGCTCTGGGGATCATTCGAGTGGAATTAAATCCGATCACTAACAGCCCCATCCAAGCAGTTAAGAAGCCAGAGTCGGCAGGAGGAGGCTGGAGACCAGTAATCAATTTCAAGGCTCTCAATCGACGAACAATAGCCAATAGAGCAAGTTTGATATATCCCCAAGGAGCACTGAAAACGCTCCAAATTAAGAAATACAAATCATGCATTGATCTGGCAAATGGATTCTTTTCCCTGCGATTAGCAAAACAGTCACAAGGGAAAACCGCATTCAATCAATCAATCAATTTTTTTATATAGCGCCAAATCACAACAAACAGTTGCCCCAAGGCGCTTTATATTGTAAGGCAAGGCCATACAATAATTATGTAAAACCCCAACGGTCAAAACGACCCCCTGTGAGCAAGCACTTGGCTACAGTGGGAAGGAAAAACTCCCTTTTAACAGGAAGAAACCTCCAGCAGAACCAGGCTCAGGGAGGGGCAGTCTTCTGCTGGGACTGGTTGGGGCTGAGGGAGAGAACCAGGAAAAAGACATGCTGTGGAGGGGAGCAGAGATCGATCACTAATGATTAAATGCAGAGTGGTGCATACAGAGCAAAAAGAGAAAGAAACAGTGCATCATGGGAACCCCCCAGCAGTCTACGTCTATAGCAGCATAACTAAGGGATGGTTCAGGGTCACCTGATCCAGCCCTAACTATAAGCTTTAGCAAAAAGGAAAGTTTTAAGCCTAATCTTAAAAGTAGAGAGGGTGTCTGTCTCCCTGATCTGAATTGGGAGCTGGTTCCACAGGAGAGGAGCCTGAAAGCTGAAGGCTCTGCCTCCCATTCACACATAAGGGGAAAAGCTATGTGTGGCAACGACTCCTGCAGGGATACAGAAATTCACCAAATGTGTTCCAAACAGCAGTAATGGAAATATTGAAAGATCTGGGAGTAACAGTCTACATCGATGATGTGTTTATCGCAGATGATGATGAAAATGAACACCTAATGCGGCTGCAAAAGGTGATACAGAAGCTCACAGAAGCTGGATTAAAACTCAACCTGAAGAAATGTCAGTTTGGACAATTCCAGGTTAACTATTTGGGATTCCAGGTATCATCAGACTTGGGACTCTCAGAAGGATACTGAGAGAAATTGAGTCAGATTAAACCACCGCAATCTGAGAATGACCTACAGAAAATATTGGGACTATGTAACTATGTGAGAGATCACGTTCCACACTATCAGAAATACGCAAAGCCCCTTTATGCTCGTCTTAAGAAGAAACCTGATGGACAAGAGCAAAAGCAATGGATTTGGACAGCTACAGATCAGGATTGCTTGGAAAAGCTAAAGAAAGCCATTCAAGACGCAGTTAGGCTGGAGCCACGTAGTTTGACTACTCGTCTGCTAGCCGAAATAAGCTGTGAAGAAGAAGATTCAGTGGTAAAAGTGAGCAATGAAGGAGGGGGTATGGTAACATTGTGGAGCTATACTCTGTCTTCGATTGAGAGAAAATATCCACCCGAAGAAAAAGAATTGGTAGTCCTGGCTAGATATTGGAGTGCATTAAAAGAACTTGCACAAGGACAGGGGATAAAAGTTATCACCCAAAGCCAAGTCCACCGGTTCCTAAGAAAAGGAACAATTGAGAGTACTAAAGCTACAAATGCCAGATGGGGAAGGTGGGAGGACATCCTGCTGGACCCTGAGCTGGAAATTGGGCCAAACCAGTCGGCGACAAAAAAGTTACCGAAGGAGACGCAACTCCCTGTGGAGCCATACGACTGGACTATGTACACGGATGGATCAAAGAAAGGTACAGACAATGTAGCTAATTGGGGCTATATTCTGAAGTATCAAGATAAGGAGAAATATCGTCGAAAAGGTCAAACGCCAGGGAGTGCCCAAGCTGGAGAAGTTACAGCAATACTAGAAGGACTCTTGGAGTTAAACAAGAGGAAAGTAAAAAAGGCTAAAGTGGTTACAGACAGTCATTACTGCGCACAAGCCCTGAAAGAGGACTTATCCATTTGGGAAGAAAATGGATTCGAGGGAGCTAAGGGGAAGCCTGTAGCTCATATGGATTTGTGGAGAAAAATAGCCGAGTTGAGGTTAACAATGGACTTAGATGTGGTACATCAGAAAGCCCATGTAAAAGAAGGAGCACATTGGAGCGGGAACGAAGAAGTGGACCGCTATGTGCAGCTGAGAAAAGTCGTCGTTGTCGGGATCGAGAAGTGGGAACAGACACCCAAGGGAAGGGTAGTTCCAAAAGAGTCCGTGAAAGAAGTGGTGCTGGCCATACATGAAGCGCTTGGCCATGCAGGCACCATTCCCACACGGAAGGAGCTGGAGAAGCTGCAACTTTGGATTCCGAGAAACCAAGTCTGCCGAGTTCTCAAAGACTGTGAAGTATGTGGTCGATACAATGCAGGACGACGAGGACAAAGGGTGGATGGTTTCACCATAAAGAGTACTGTTCCATGGGGATCAGTATGCATGGATGTTGCCGGGCCCATGGGGGTGACCGGTAAGAAAGGAGAAAAGTATCTGTTGGTGCTTGTGGACTCTATGTCAGGCTATGTGACTGTTAAGCCTGTGAGAAAAGCCAACGGCAGCAGTGTGATCAGCATGTTGGATCAAGTGTGTTCAAATCTGGGGATACCTAAGGAGCTGAGAACGGACAATGGAACACATTTTCGTAACGCTCAGGTCGACCAGTGGTGCCAGAAAAATGGAGTAATGAGAATTTACTCGCCCCCATACACCCCACAAGCAAATGGAGTTGTAGAAAGGGCTATTGGACTGGTGAAAAACTGGATCGGAAAAAATGCTAACACGAAGGAATGGAGTACTAAGGCCCTGGAAATTAGACAGGCCCTGAATGACCGCCAACGTGCTGGCAGGCCCACCCCTTCGCAAGAACTGAACCAACGCCCATTTTCGACACCGGAAGTGGGGAGGAGTCAGATTGAAAGGGACAGAGAACCAGAACCAAAGATCCCATTCAAGGTTGGACAGAAGGTGTGGGTGAGAGCACGAGATCACCCAACCAACACTGCTGTTAAACCTAAGTACGAGACCACAGATACAGTAGTGAAGATACTGGATAGTAACACAGTAGAGTTGAAGAGGAAAGGAATCCAAGGAGTGGAGCAGCTAAAGCCAACTCCTAACTAGACGAAACCAGGAGCTAAATATGGCCACAAACACCCAAGAACTTCCACCCTTCGTCAGAATGGCCACTGTCAATGGGGTGGTTGCCTTAAGAAGAGCAAGAGAAGGCCTCTGGGCAGGCAGAGCCCTGAGGATACTATCTCATGCAAAGAAAGGATTTTTATCTAATGAAAAGGAGTTATTACAGTGGAAAAAAGTTGAGAATCACTGTGTGATTTGTCGTGGAGACGTACAGCTGACGGTCCAATGGTCGGGACCTGGAGTTAGAAAACCCCCAATTCCAAATAGGGCAAATACGAATTCAAGCAATTACTTCACAAGCCGGTGAAGGTTTTGGATGCACTGGTATGTGGGTTATGCCGACTAACCCACTTGCCAAGAATGGTCTTTTACACCCAGTGGGACTTACGTGGAGACAATGTGGATATGCAGGTGTTTTCATGCTATTGGAATGGACATAACATCGAGTATTGCCTGCCGTGTAAAGCAAGAACTCATATGGGAAGACTACTGCATGTGGTAAAAGCAGAAGGATGGCAAGTGAGAAGGTTTTTAGACCCTCTGAGGACCTTTCACACCGGAGAAACCTGCTGGGCCAATCCTGCAGCAACAACTGCGCCTGATCAAGCTGAGGGGAATCAAGGCAGCGGTGACGTGAGTCCAACGGCACCAAGTGTCTATTTGATGCTGGACACAACTGGAGCAGGAGGAAGTGACCAAGCTGCAGGAGGTAGTGAACGAAAGCCGTCTTTGTTGCATTAGGCTATACAGCAAAGTTGGTCCCAGGGTCCAGAGTATGGGCAAACTTATGACCCTCCAATAGATGCAATACAAATTCCACTTGTGTTCAGAGTATACAGAGATCCTGAGCGACCCGGATATACAGACATGATGGAAGGACTGACAGATGATCAACAGCAAAAAGCCCAAGAAGAAGGATGGATCGGCCCTTGGGAATTGACAACTTGGGCAAAATTGATAGAGAAAGTTCTAAAAAACCCAGAAATTCTACTGGAAGATGCAGAAGAGGTGCCACAAGAAAAAGGGGGGAGAGAAACCCTTATGTTTTATTTTACCACTGGATTAGACGCCTGGGGAAATAAAGCAGCAAAACCGAAGAAGAAATCAGCCGTGTACCACGTGACACCCGAGGAATGGGTGAGGAAGAGGAGGATACAATCTAGAGGGGGAGTGGCTAGCAGAGCGGACACTCCTAGTAGGCCGGACCAAACAATTAGGGTGCGGCTCACAGTGCTGATGGTGCTGGTTCCCTATGTGGGGGTTTATTCTGTCGGAGCACACGTTGAACTCCTGGAGGAACAGCAGCAGTCAGACCAAACGACTCAAGGTGAGGAAAAATCAAGAAAGTCTCGGAATCGCTGGATGTTTCCCTCCATCTTCCGCGGGACAAGGAAGAAGTAAGAAGAAGCGGCTGTTTGCAAAATGTCGCAAGGACCAAGTGTAAATAGAGTACCCGTTATTAATAATCAAGGAAGATTTGGACCCTACATACAACATGTCCTTGGTGCTGAGAAACTATACTTAAATTGGCCAGAAAAAGACTTTGAAGAAGAAAACTGGAAACTAGCATCTAAAGGATATTTTGTCTCAAGTTATGAATATAAAAGAGATGCCGAATTAACAGAGACAATAGGACAAAGAATACTTTCTGACCGAGTGCTGAACGATGCAAGTCTGCGGTATTGGTATATATACGGACGCCGAAAAATGTCCCACTCGATTCCAAGTTGTCCAGATACATACCCATGGATATTAAATGTGGTTTACCTACAAATCAACAGCCTAAGATTCACAGCGAGATGGGGGATTAATTACGTTGAGCCACTCCAAGGAGTCTACGTTGAAATATACCTTAACCAGTACTTGATCTGGACGACAAGCCTCAACATGAAACGTCAATTGAACAGACGACTGCAAGACCCCAGATATCCCGTATTAGATAACCAGACATTAAATTTGAGAATCGTTGAAAAACCTCTGGACTGTGAGGGCCTCCTGCCCCCAACCATACCACCAATTTTTGAAAACCAACACTTCATCTTCCTCTACAAAAGAGGGGTCTGGAACTGTACTCAGGCAATGAAGATTCAGCTTCAGATTGAGCCTACGGATCAAGAAGACAAGCCTATAGTTCCCCTTTATGTGGCCCTATCACAATCCAGGTATTCTGGATACCAATTTTGGCAGCATTGGCAAGATTTATGGAGCTATGCACCCCCAAATCGAACACAGAGAGTCCCTGAGGGACCCCTCCCTAAACCTGATAGAGTGATTGTTACGATGTGGAAATGGGCGTGGAGAGGAATGGATTCAGAACTTAACCACCCATCTCCCATCTACACTCATCTCATTAAGAGACAACAACTGTTCCCTATGGTGGTGTATCTTGGCAAGAAGAGAAGGAGACCGATGGCAGAGTAACGACTCACTCTGAATCATGCTGCGGACCTTCAAATTGGATGAAAATAATGTAAATAGTCTACGTTCCGGGCCAAGAGGAAAATATGTTTAAGCTGGCCTCAAAAGGATTACAAAGAAAAAGGATGGCTGCTGGGAGCAGGAGGATACTTTGTAGATAATGACTCATATAGCAGAACTGCTGATCTTAAAGTGCCTGGAATATATACTCCTCTAGAACCTATCGTGGAAAAAGTTGGACAACACTGGAATTGCCCCGGGGTCGGATGGAAGTTTTACCCAATCCCCGGTGTCCAAACATATACCCCTGCATCTTGAACGTGGTGTATATACAGAAAAGGGGCTACAGATTTAAAATAAGATGGGGACCTAATTATGTCGATCCATTACAAGGAATGTATGTGGATATTTGGCTCGGATCTTTCCAGATTTGGACCAGTAGTCCCTACATGTTTAAAAGACTTCAGAAAAAAGAAGCACAATCAGCTTTTTATTTGATTGAGAATCAAACTTTGCCAATATGTACGACAGTACAGTATGTTGACATCGAAAAAGGTGGAAGTGTTCCGCCTATTAGAAGTGGATGGCGAACCAGAGTACTAGTGGGGCTTTGGCAACCCCCAAAGGCTATACTGATACGACTTGGCATAAAGTCGGGAAGAGGATTATTTCGAAGATCAACTCCTCTGTACTCTGTGATAGCGCAGTATCGCTACAATGGAGCGGCATATTGGAATGCCTATGAGGACATCTTGCACCTACGTAGAGAATTGAATCCTGCATCTTCACAATGTTTCTTCACACCCCAGGGACCACCGCCTGAAATGAAGGAAGTAACAGTTGTCACTTGGCAATGGGCGTGGCGAGGACTGGATATTAGACTCCCATGGCCATCTCCCTTGTTAAACACTCTTCTTCAGCAACGAGCATCAAGTGTCCCTGGTGAGAGCACGACACAAACAACAGCACCAAAGATCATCTATCTCCGAGATGGGAGAACCACAGGAAGACAACGTGATCACCACGCAACCTCGAAGGATCAACGACAGACCAAGAGAAAGAGAATCTGGCATAGAAATGCCGCTACTGCAACAACCTCGAGGGCAGGAGCCGCTGCCACCAGTACCAAGTGAATTCTACTACGAAAATGTTGGAATAAGGCAGCAGCAACAGCAGCAACAAAAGCAGCCGTGGAAGAAAAAGTGCCTCCAATGTTGGAGTTGGATGGCCAGACTTACAGCATTATTAGTCGGCATTGCTATACTTCTAGCTATCCTGTACCATTATGGTAGTATGCCCTGGACCTTAACCCATATCAGGGTCCAGTATGCAACAACTAAAACTTTTCAACAGACATGTTGGGGAGTTGAATCAAGAAACACCTACATGATATGGGACCAGAATTCTACAGAAAAATGGGCAAAGATGAAGAACCTAACTCAGCACATGCAGAAGAACAAGTGGCTGCAATACTTGAACGACAGTGGAGAATTTCCAACCGTCACTACCAATTACAACTTGACCACCGGAGCAGAAATCCTTCAAGACCTACAAGTGAGGGATAAAGAGATCATCGTGGCGACCATTTTACGGTTAAAACAAAAAGAACGAAGAGAGGTAGGCTGCACTTGGATAAGACCTGAACCTGGCGAGCCAGCCTGGTATTGCTCATGGGGATGCAGAGCACTACTGGGCTATCGTGTTGGGAAAGTGTAGGAACACGGACCCACAACAGGGGGCGCAAATGAACGGACAATGGAGTAAGTCGAATAACAACGCTTTACTGTTGTGAATGTGCACAACGAATACAACCAATCACAGAAATGGACAACAGTCAATTTACAAAAGTGTCGTGTGGGCAGGCTCGAAGATAGGAGACGCCTCTCCAAGGTAAGACCGGTACCACACGGCTTCCTCCGCCACAGGACACCGGGTATACTGGAGCCGCCAAGTCCCGAACTCCCAGGTGGCCACTGCCTCCGCGTGTCGGACCTGGTACTGCTGGCGAGGAACAAAAACACAATTAAAGGTGGGCGCGTTTGCACCCAGTAATCCACACGGCAGGAAAGCTACCTCCACCTCTCGTTGGAAAAAAAGGTCTGTTATCACTCACAAAAGTCACAAAAGGTTACTGTCAAGCAGTCAGCTGAGAATATTACCTTCCAGGTAGAACGATATCTCGGCAATGAGGTGGAGATGCCGTCCTGCTGATATACCCCACTGATGATTGCCGTCAGCTGTCTCAGGTGATGGGTGACAGCTGTCACCGAGGCTGCTCCCGTAAGGCGGCGGCGCCCTCTGGTGCCTGGAGCCCGCACTCCAGGCAGGGCGCCCTCTGGTGGTGGTGGGCCAGCAGTACCTCCTCTTCAGCGGCCCACACAACATATCGAGCAGGATATTGGGAAAAAGAAGCTGTTTTTCCAGCATTACCAAGACATGATGTTTGCAGAATGATAATGCCTACCTGGAAACATTGGGGAAATTATAACCTCACCTGTGACAACACCCGCAGCAGAGTGCCGAAAGTGGATACTACATCTACAATAATCCCTCCGTTGAACAACTTTACCGACATAGAAGCAGGAATATTATACTCCAAACCTACCGTCATCTCACCAGAAGGATTGGTGGGATCCACAAAGATATCACCAACACAGAGAGGAATTAAATTACTCCCCGCATTGCCAACACAAGATACCCAGCGAGTATTAGAACCAAAAGTTAAAATTAATGATAATGAAGTTAGAAAGAGATGGAAAGAGCTTAATGATTATTGTGTAAAAGAAAAAGTAGCAAAATTAGATAGATGTTTTTGGAATCGACCTATTGGATGTAAATCTCAAAATTACATGGTGCTTACACCAGTTACTGATTTGATAGACAGGATTGTTTGGAGACAAGTACAAGAAGCAAAACATGATGATTGGCTTAATGACACCTTTCCGTGGGTCTGGAGCGTTTCGCTGAGACACTTTGAGGGGCATTTTCCAAAGGGATATATGTGGACTGGGCATAGTTTGAAAGGTCCATATAAAGCAAATTTCTATGTGCAAAAATTACCAAAACCTGATGAGCTAAGGTCAGTACCCCAGGATGATTTTGACAAAATTGATCAATGCGTGGCGCATAAAATTTATGTAAGCTTACATGAGACAGAATACCATAGTAGTTTGGCTGCAAGTTCTGGTAAATACCCCTGATGTCCCATAGACCAAATTAAGGCAGAGAATTGGCTAAGATGGGTATACAACTGTACAAAGTTGTTACAGATTCCAACTATTAAGGGGACCCTTCAAGCATGGAAGGAAGGACTTAAGCGTAGTGAGGACGTTACCTGGTGGGGAATGGAGAGATTTGAAATTGAAGATTGGGTATTCCCCTGTTTAGATCAGAGTGATAATTATTGGGTTAGATATCAATACATCGCCACGGTCTACTCCAGAGATAGAGATACTTGGTCTGGTTTACTCTGGAGACCAGATCCTTATGTTACGCCATGGCCATGGAAAATGATTTGTAATAAGCTTAATACTACATGCACAATAAGCCTTGCCCTTCAAAATTGTAGAAATGTTCCTGGCTGGGAGGGATATTGTGATGCTTACTATGACGGTGAGTACGACACATATGGCCATCAAACAGTTTGGGAGAAGAACCGTGCAGGCGAATGGATAAGAGCTTTTCCACCCAACGTTGGCTGTGCCAAGGCTGTCCTGGGACATGGAATGTCGAAAATGAGACAGATCCTAGGTCACATAGTGCCATTTGTTGGCGATCCTGTGATAATGCTTGAAGAAGGATATGCTTTCAAGAAAAGTCTGTGCGAAGGGCAAGAAATTGTTTGGTTATGAATGGTTGTGGCCCAATCGGATTTACAATAATGGTACATGTGAATCGCCTGCAGAACATTGGATTAGCTGTGGAGAAGGAAGAAGTCGGCATGAATGTTCTTGGTGGGAAAGAACGCAAATAGTCGCTGGAGAAGCCATCACCACTTTCGCTGCAGAGACCGGAGAAGTCATTAAAGAAGGTCTCGAAGTAGTGACTGGTTGGATTGGACATTTGTTTGGATATCTTTGGCCCTATCTGTTAACCATAATAGGATTAATTATTGCTGCAGTAATTGGATATGTTTTGCTAAAAGGAAGTTTCGCAGCCGCCCTGCGCTTGTGTGGGAGGAGCACACAATGCAGTGAAACGGAGCCCCTCCGTTAGGGGAGGAGCTATGGAACCTATAAAGCTCGACGCCGAGACATGCCCTGTTCATTCTGCCTTGGGGGAGCAAAGGAGGAAGAAGCATCTACATAACAGCACACCAACTTAAGGAGATAAGTAAAGAAAATAAGAGAAGCACAATGTCCAACAATACTGGCGGCATAACTGACACCATCTTCAAAGTGAGTAGAGTGGAGTTTATTGCACTACTGTTAATATGGCTGCTATACTGCTGTGTCGGCCGTTGGGACTTACGACAACCACTGCGAATAGTAACGCTACTACATGGATGTGTCAGATTGGCGATCCTCAATCTGCACTACGGTCAGAGTGACTTAGGGTTGTCTTTATTCATCACTCACGTCCTCGGTCGCTTTAATCTCCAGTTTGACTGTTGGGGAATATGGCAGTACACATCGATTACAATTTGGATGGTGATAGATATGACAGCAATCTTTTACGCCCCAGCAGTAATAGCTGACATTGTGTGCGAAGCTGTGATGGCCCTGACCCTATTGGCGTACATAGCTACATTAACTGGAGCCGTACAACGCAAGAAACCTTGGCTCTACAAACTTGGACTGATCATAATCTGGGCCTTAGGATGGGGAATATTATCATCCTTATATTGGCTGTCCATGGTTAGTCAACTACTCCTGCTGTTATGGTTTACGACCTATGATGCTTGCTTCCCGCGTACAGCTTCTTCAGCTACTGTGGGAATGGTAACATCATCACCGTCCCACTCTCCTACGGTGATTATGAGGCAGCTTTGGCGTGCATCTGAATAATCCAGACGAACTCTTTTGCTTGCTTGCAATATAATGATTATAAGACTAATCTTTCCTCTTACACTGTAGGGGGATATAAGATGTTTTAATTGTCAAGCCACCCTGGAACAAGCGATCTACCTCTGGGAGGTAACACCGACTCTGTGGTGCCCGACGTGTTACAGCAACAGCTTCGCTTGTCCAAGTGGCGCGAGGAATAATGGGACGGAAGGATACATCTTTTGTGCCCCAGGTACCAACAGCAACATACCTGAAAATTGAGGCTGAGGCAACCGTGATTTGGCATTCCCTTGTGGTTGATCAAATACGAGCTGACACTATATTCAGAAGGATATACGTATTGCCCCGTGTTTTCCAAAATGTGGATGTACCCTACGGGAATAAGATTTTCCACATCTCATCTTGCCGATGGCCAGATCGTGGCCATTGGTCCTTCACTACCACCAGTTCCACGTTCATCTCCACAGCACACTGTGGAGGTTGGAGTGCAGACCGAGGATATAAACTGGTGTTTGGAGGCCCTCACGCAGGTGTTCCTGGAGGAACACCTTCAACAGCCTGAGCCTGAGGATATTCACGCTGAAGCTTCACCTCAACCGAAGGATACATCACCACAACGACCATCTACACCAGTTACACCGTGTTATACACCTGTGACCCCCGCTTCACCGTGTGCATCATCGTTCCCTGATGGATTATCATCTCAGGAATATGAGGTGACACCAACTCCATCGGAATTACCATCGCAAGCATCGCAACTGGAGGAGCAGCCTTCTGACGGCGACAGCAATCTACAGATGGGCGAGGAGGAGTAGGTGGTGCTGGACGAGTGTCGTTCAACTCCAGCGCCTCCTGTTCTGTCTCCGATGGTGGATGAGAAAGAAGTGCTCACCCTTCACCCTATCGACGACGACGGGGATGTTTTTATGGAAGTATAAAGAGATCGGCAGAGCTTCAAGTCATGGAGGGGGTGTCAAGAAAGATGACTTTAAGCTTGCTTTCAGCTTGTTTTCATCTTGGAATATAATACGTGCCATTGGATTAATACATACGTTGTTGGAATAAACTGAACAGTGTTTGGTACTTTCCTGGAGTAAGTGAGGTCATACCGGACTTTTCCATTGCAGATGGAGAGGCCCACGGGATGAACTCAGTGGTGAAGACGATGGAATATGTCTAAGATGATTTTAAAATGACAAAGTATGATCAAATGAACTATTAATGTAATAACAGTAAGAGTTGATTAGAAAATGTATGTTACAAATAAGTAAAATGAATGATTATATGAGTTGTTTTTCATGCAGTCACAAGAAAGAGGAAAGTGTTGTTTTTCATAAAGGGTGCAGCTACAGAGAAAAGAGGAACTGAAAGAAGTTGTTTTTGTGCAGAGGCAGAGACAAAAAAGGAAGTTGATGATGTCGTAAGCGAGGCCAGAAGAGCTGATGATAAAAACAACTGTTCAGAACATTAAGATGTAATAAGATATGAAATGAATAATAATGAATGAAAATGTTGTATATGATCATATGAATTGTTTTTATGTGAAAAAGAGTTGAAATGAAATGATTGAATATGATTAAATGTGATTGATGTGACATGATGTAGAAAGTATGAATTCTCGGAAAAGATGTGTTAAACAGAAAAACAGGAAACTTGCACAATACATTTACTGACAATCGGGACATCAGTTACCGGCAGCCCGGACATGAGTTCTCCAGATGGCTGCCAGTAAAAGAAGGGGTAAGGGGGGAGGTTTTGAATTACCATCATCCCCATGGTTACCAAGAGCAACTCAACAACAACAAGAGTTTTCGTATAAAAACTGTACAACAACAGGAAACGGGGTTATTCTTGCAGGGAGAGGTGCTGTTGTCACTTCTCCGCTGCTACGAGGAGATCACAAGACTTGACCATCTTGTGAGCTGCAATTGGAATCGAGGAGCGAGAGGATTGGAGACATAAGAGATTATTTGAGAGAGTTTTCAACTCCCACTCAGGCCGTCCAGTCACGGAGTAGCAGAGCATTGGAGAATAATCACTGGCCTTAAGTCTGAGTGGGGAAGTTTCAACGCTTTCTCTCTCATGGAGCATCACATCTTTCCAGAATGGATTAGATCAACTTTTGGTTGATTGAAGAAGGAATAAACTCTTATGTGGATTTATTTCCTGAAGGATATAAACTCTTATGTGGATTATTTCCTGAAGGATATAAACTCTTATGTGGATTATTTCCTGAAGGATTACAACATCACAAGGATCGTGGTCAGCTAACAACTAAAAGCTGATGAAGAGGAGACCAAGTTCATCGAACTGGGGATTTTAACATCAAAAAACCTCCTTCCCTCACTCCTAGAAAATTTGTTGAGAAGTTAATCCAGTTCAGTCAGAGTAAGATCAGATAGCATTATTGAATCAAAAACAAAAATCTCTGCCAATCATTATTCTGATTATATTTGAATTACTGTTGTGAAATTATCATCATATAACCGATTTTGATTATGTTGTCAGCACTTGCAAAACCTGCAATAAATTTCCAAGCATGCAGTTAAAGTGTTAAGGCTCGGACATTGGATTTATTGATTCTTCTTAAGGTGTAAAAGTTAAAGTTTTTTGGGTGTACAACATCAAAAGTGCTCTGAAAGGTTAGTCTGGTTTTTAACGAAATTAACGCATCCTGTGGACTCGCTGTACGAGTCACTAAATTTAAAATCTAGCAACATTCCAAGAGCCCTGATCCATAAGAGGAGAGCTGCCGTTAACGGGCGTGGCCGGCTCGTATCCTGGTTCCAGGAGGAGGCTATTCGACCGGGGTGAGAGATCAGCGTCAGCGGGGTGGACGTCCGGATGGAGGCAGTAAGCGGCTAGACGAATCTCCTCGCCACCAGCTTAAACAGCCTTTGTGCAGCCCCGCCGGGTAATACCCGCGGAGACACGAAGGTCGGACCCCAGAGACGGAGAGCTGGTTTATATATGTATATTTATATATATAGCGGGATCTGACAGTGACAACACAGTGAAACTTGTGAAACATTTGGTGATGGGCAGACCATAAAACCCAGGTACAGACACAAATCAAAGCAGGATTCATTTTATTACTGACAGTTACTAAAGAGTCAAAAGCAGATCATGTCAATGCATGGGTGGGTAGATTTGTAAGAGCAGACATCTGGAAAATCTGAGTCATAGACAGCTAAGGTCAGAACATAGACAGACAACTCAGATAATAGAATATCACTGAAAAGAAGGCAGGGAACATGTCAATCTAACCATTCATGAAAATAATGGACACTAAATAGTGTGAATGATAAACCGCTCTTAATCAATGATGGAAAACGTGCAGATACTCAGGAGAGTGCAGACTGATGGTCTGTGGAACTCTGCTTGAGTGATTCTGAAAAACAGGGTAACAACAGGACACATGCATACCTCCTGATACTTGGCTCCATCATTCATATCCATAACTGCTAGCAGGAGACTCGTGGAGATGTGCAATGATTGTGATTCCATTGTGCACACCCATGGCTGTCAGGCTTCGTGGGTGTGTGGCACAGAAAGAGGGTGGACACAACATGCAGACTCTCTGACATGGCATTGGAGTAAAAAAAGGACTTCATCTTTAATACAAGCTGAGGTTTGGTAAACAGGTAAGCAGTCAGTGAGGCAGAGGTATCAGGCAGGTGCAAGGCAAAGGTGTGGTTAAAAAACAGGCAGAGTTCAGTTGCACGTACAAACAATGTTACCAGGGCTGAGACAAAAGCCGAGATCTGAAAAAACAAAGCAGGGTCGAAACACGCAAGGCAAAACAGGACTGTGACAAAACAGGCTGGAAGTGGATTCAAAAAATCACAATGAACTGGCAGGGAGGTGGTGAACTCAAAAGGATTAAATAGGACAGGTGGCACTTAGGAGACAATCTGGACGGGAGTGTGGCAAACAGAAAGGGACAAGACACATCCATACCAAACCCTGAACACCAGACAAGAGCGTGCAGTAAGACAAACGCAAAGTGAACAGGACCCAACTAAGGGCCCTTTCACACATAACATGATGTTGGGCGAAAGACGCAGAAACCGGAAGAAAATCCACCCTTTAAAATAGAAATACTTGCAGATAAACAGAGCATGCTTCCTTCTGCTGCCAGTGGGTACTGAATGCACACACATAAAATGATGATAAATGTGTTTCTGGGAGCAGAGGCCCGAGAATCTCTACAGTTTTAAATTATTATAAAATAGTTGTAGATGGCCATTTCTACAAGTATCTCTCTGTTTGTTCAACAAATGCTATCTTTTGTAGAAGCAGTCATTTGCATAACTTCCAGTGCATCCATAAGGGCCCCTTCACACATATCACAAAAAAGCAGAAACTGGAAGAAAATCCGCAAACCAAAAACGAAATAAACAAACAAACAAACAAACAGAGGTAAAAAATATAACCATTGCCCAACTTTGTTGGAAGAGGAAATAAGTGCAAATAATGGCCATGCTTTGCAGCTGACTGTATTTTCCCTTCGGGTGGAAGACACAGAGTATTACTCATATCTGTCCAAAATTGCATCACGAAGAGAAAAAAAAACAATTTGCTCCACTCTGTTAGTGACATTTATTTTTGAAATGTGGTGTACAACTTTGTGTTTTGAAAAAAATGTGCTGAGTAAACGAACTTTTGTTCTTGTTGTATAAAGACCACATTAGTGAGCAGAAGCTAATGAGCTAATCATTGTAATAAAACACACATAAACCACTTCTTGTCATAGGTGAGGTAATTGTACAATGTAATTAAACACTTGAAAACTCAGTGCATTACTTTTTACATCCGCCAACGACATAATAAAATCATTGCGTTTATTTATTTGTCTGTCTGTCTGTTCGCAAGATTATGCCAAAGCTACTCCACGGTTTTTGATGAAATTTTCACCACATAGATATTAGGCCATGGAAGAACCCACTGAATTTTGGAGGTGATCTGGATCCAGATTCTGGATCATATTTCCCTTTATATAGGCTTTGAAGGATTACGTCAAAACTACTTCATGAATTCTCACCAAACTTTCACCACAGATAGATATCAGGACATGGAAGACTCCACTGAATTTTGGAGGTGATCTGGAGCCAGATTGGCAGATGTCAGAAATCTCTCTTGTTAATGCCAACACTCTCATAGTGAGCAGAAGCCAACAAACCAATTAATGTTACAGTATGAGGTTCAAAACTCACATTAATTGCTTCTTGTCCCCATCCTACATAATGGTCTCAAATATGAAAGAAATTTGACCTGTTTTGACAGTTATTTTTTTTTTTAATTAATTCAATGTCAAAGATAGGGATTCATCCAATTTTCCAAGATTTATCCTGACTTTGCCCTTTGACCAATGACCTTGCCTATCAGGATATGAATCTTCAGTAAAAATTTCAGAATGATATTTGAAAAATTGTGGGCTCCATGCTGTTTACAAACAGACAAACAAACAAACAGGGGTGAAAACATAACCTACTCCAAATTCTTTGGTGGTTGTAAAAAGCAAAACGCAATAAATCTGGTTAATGCAGCTCATCCATGGATGCATCCAGCCCATTCACACTCGTGCAGGAAGGGTGAGCACTGAGCAGCAGCATTAAACATTTCTACTTCTGTCCTCAAAAAATAAATAAATAAAAAGAGGTAAACACAATCAATCCAGTTCATGCAGCTCCTCCATCATCAGAAAGTCATGCCCCGCCTGCTCACATGCGTGCATGGCTGGCGGGTGCCGGCCCGGCTGCAGAGCTGTGTGGTCGGAGGCTGTGGGGTTGCTCAGCCGCTTCCAAAAGCGCTGTTCCTCTCCGATCACTCCAATTAAGGGTTGCAGGGGGCTGGAGCCTATCCCAGCAGTTATAGAGCGTGAGGCAACGTACACCCTGGACAGGATCCCGTCTGCCACATACAGACAAACAAACACATTCACACCCACACCCACCACAAAAGTCTCCATTGATGTCAGGAAAAGTCACTAGATTTGTTGCTAATCGCTTTTGAGAAAATAAGTTGTCAACAGTGTTTGGAAAGTCGCCAGATTTAGTGAGAAAGTCACCAAGTTGGCAACACTGATATAACAGTGGAATGGGGCTGTGCAAAGGCATGCAGATGTCAGTCACCAAACTGACCCAGCAGTGATAGCTTTGAAATACAACACTGACTTTTCTCCACCAAAAATATGAGTTAATTACAGGATGAAAACCTATATCTAACACATGTAAGAATAACTTAAACACACTTGTTGTTGCATGATCTATATTTTCCATAAATATTTCAGTAGAATCTTTACAAACCATTGGTGTTTCTGTGTAAATGAAGATAAAGGTATGTAACTGTCAGGTGGGGATTCAGGATGCAACAGAGTGAATCGGCACAACTGGGGTGAGTGACGGAGTGGAAAGGCTCACTTTTATTGATTTCTACACAGTTTCCTGTTGCAGCTCAAATAAAAATGTCTGCTCTGGAAAATAACCACTCCACAAGGATCTTTGCCTACTCGTTAGTGCATTCTTCTTCCGTTTTGAGGTTCATGGCCTCATCAAACCTGACATATCTGGCAGCGAAAGACAGCAATAAATCCAGACACCATGCAATGGATTATAATGGCTTCAGCTCATAATAAAGCTCTTTAAAATAGAAATACTTGCAGATAAACAGAGCACACTCCCTGCTGCTGCCAGTGGGTACTGACTGCACACACATAAAATGATGATACTGGGAGCAGAGGCCAGAGAATCACTGCAAATTTTAAATTATTGTGATTATTATAAAATAGTTGTAGATGGCCATTTCTACAAGTATCTCTCTGTTTGTTCAACAAATGCTATCTTTGTAGAAGCAGTCATTTGCATAACTTCCAGTGCATCCATAAGGGCCCCTTCACACATATCACGAAAAAAGCAGAAACTGGAAGAAAATCCGCAAACCAAAAACGAAACCGGAAAACATTCCACCTGCTGTCAGGAGGGACACACACAGTCAGACAGGTGTGCACAATACCGTGGCGACGGTTTTGTGCACGCTCATGTTTGTGCGCACAAACAGTGCGAGCATGTGGAAAGTCGCACACACAGCAGTGGAGCAAAAAATTAATACAACATAATTTATAATACTTAATTCCTGTTATGAAGACTTAGCCTCCGCCAAGACGTACACCAGGAAGTAATGAAATGACGTGGATTACTGTTCTCCCTTTTATGTTTTACATAAATTACTGATGTGCTCCTCTCATGAAGACATCAGCCGGGCTCTTGTCTCATGAAGAGCCGTCTCTCGTGTCATGAACGCATCAGCTGGCATGGCGTGTCCAGTAGGGTTATGACAAATCTCAAATTTATTAGCCTGGGGTTATAAATGATGAACTTTTACCTAAAACTCACAAAAATGACTTTGGTTTTGCCAGACCTTGAAAAAACCTCCCGCACCTAAGACAGTTTCATATTTCACATTAAAACACCTAGCGGCTCAAACACTCTTTATTATAACATGTCAGTTTTACATACAGTACACCTGAGGAATACATGAAAATGAGTACATATAGCATTTGTCGTGTTTTAATAGTGTTTCAGATTTGTGTATTAGTGTTAATAAATTTGCTGCTAAGATATTTGTCTGTTTTGCAAGTAGAACAAACCTCCTCCAACAACCTTACAGCTCTCTTAGCTACTATGAGTAGAGAAGCATTTCACAGCTTTGAGACACTTAAGTTTGGATATTGATGACAGCAGGACTTCATAATCTGTCTCTGAATAGTGTTGGTTAGAAAACCAGGCCCGCGTCCATGTAGTTGCAATGAAATTGCAAGTTACCCTCAGCTGTTCTCACCACTTTGCAAGAAGGAAAAATGCAATAAGTGCTAAAATTCCTTGTGAGTTCCACCTGGCACTGTGAAGTGTTGGCAGCTTGTGCCATTTGATGTGAGGCCATTTTCCCTCCATTTTGTAAAACTTGTATGCTTCACAAAGCACAAAAAGGAATTTAAAATCATGTCTCCAGCCAAGGTTCTCATATTCTGGTATCACTTCTGTGCCCATGTGTGCATTTTGCAAATCATCATACTGTTCCAAAATCTCATCAATAAACTCGTAGTTAATGTTAGGTGACCATGACCGTATAGGAAAAAAGAAGTCCAACACATGTCGCAGAACAAGATCAAGAATGTGGTGCTGGCAGCCGATGTATTGAGGTTCATCGAATCCCTTGTGTCGAATGTTCTCTGAAGCCTGGCTACAACACCATTTTTGTGACCAGTATTGACTGCTGTTGTGTCAGAGATGATCATCTGAATACTGTTCCATGCATTGTACTCATCAAGCAGGTCCTATCTTGGTATATAGATGTCTGCAGTGGTTCTACTGTCACAAGCCAAAATGCCAAGTTGTAATGTTCTTCTGTCATTTTTCAAGTACACAACTTGGTACTCCTTATTGTCAATTTTCTTACTATCAAACTGCAAACAAAATTCCTCTTCAGAGATCAGTTCCATGAGGCAGTTCTTAACTTGTTCTGCATCTCTGATTGTTCGACACCAGACAACAGACTGTGATGGTGTTGGGACACTAACTCCATCTTCAGCCAGACTTTGAAGCACCTGTGACGCTTTTCTGGTTGACAAAGAGTGTTTAGACACCAGTTTGGCAGCAGACTTTGTTGAGTGGCATGTTCATGTTTATCTTTAAATAGACTGCATTTATATAAATGGTAAATGGACTGCATTTATATAGCGCCTTTACATCTGCATCAGATGCTCAAAGCACTTTACAATTATGCGTCACATTCACGCCAATGTCAGGGTGCTGCCATACAAGGTGCTCACTACACACCGGGAGCAATAGGGGATTAAAGGCCTTGCCCAAGGGCCCTTAGTGATTTTCCAGTCAGGTGGGGATTTGAAACCATGATCTTCTGGACTCAAGCCCAACACCTTAACCACTAGACCATCACCTCCCCCATCATCTATTTTACCTTTATTTTTTATTTATTTTAATATGTTTAATAATATATTTTTAGCAATATTTATTTGTATATATTTTCTTGTTATTTCTTGATACTTGTTAATTCTTTTCTTGTTACATTATTTTTAATTAGTATTGTGTAAACTTGTGTATTTTTAAAAGTGATGTGGTGCTAGGTGCGGGAGGTTTTTTCATGATCCAATGAAATAAACTTCAAAAAAGTGATTTATGGGTAAAAGTTCATCAAATACAACAACAGGAAAATTAAAGTTTTGAAAAAAGTTTTGTAGTCATAACCCTAGTGTCCAGCGCGCAGTGATCCGCTGGTGACCGCATTGCAAACGTGATATGCAGTGGCGGCTGGTGAAAAAAAATCTTGGTGGTGTTAATGTGCCAATAGATTTTCCTGCCGAGTCCAGTACAGGCATCCACAATAATCATTTAACGTCCTTTTCAAAATGAGCAGTTTCACAGATAAAGTTCACCGTTTACAGCTACATTAGGCCTCATTTATACTTTGGAAAGGAACAGTATCAAAAACAATACAACACTGAAGTTCTTGAGCAAGGAACGTTTCACCATTTGACACCAGAGAGAGAGAGAATGTGTGTGTGTGTGTGTGTGTGTGAGTGAGAGAGACAGAGAGAGAGAGAGAATGTGTTTGTGAGAGAGAATGTGTGTGTGTGTGTGTGTGTGTGTGTGTGTGTGTGTGTGTGTGTGTGTGTGTGTGTGTGTGTGTGTGTGTGTGTGTGTGTGTGAGAGAGAGAGAGAATGTGTGTGTGTGAGAGAGAGAGAATGTGTGTGTGTGTGTGTGAGAGAGAGAGAATGTGGTTTTTGTTTCCGCCAAAAACTTTGATCAATCCAGGGGCCAAAATTCTATCGCGGGTTGCCCCCGGAAAAGCCATTAAATTTGGTGGTGCTGATTGGCCAAATATTTATTATTTATCCTTAGCAACATACACAATTGGTCATTTCACTGCACTTGAAGGGGCTCTTTGAGTGAGCGCCCAAGAAGAGAAATGATACGTTCTGCGGAAATCCCGCAGTGACACGCACTTCACGGTGATTCTCAGCATGGCACGATATTCACCAGTGTTGCGGTGCACTGAGCTGGCGATAAACTGAAGTGTTATGTGTTAATTTATTCCCACATGAGGACAGCAAGCTGACTCCGGTGCTTCACAGTGTAGTTATGTGATGTCATATTCTACCAGCCACTACAGGTCTTCCCCAGCTGTGACTTGAGCAGCTGCAGGTCACAGGTTGTTTGCGGATGTCGCGCTGCGGGTAAAAAAAACAAAACAAAACACACACCATAAAACACCGTAATTTATAATACTTAATTCCTAATATGCATATGTTGCGGACATGAACGAGCAAAGCTCGTCAGCATCTCACCATGTCATTTAACCCTCCTTTTTAAAGGGTCAAATTACACGGTGAGCATTTTCCTTATTTTGCCTTTCAGCTTCTGGAGGGGCTCTGCCCCCCATACTCCCAACCTTTTTAAGCATTTTTCTTTTTTCACTTTTCAGTTGACCCCCCTAATTACAGCCCTCTTAACCCCCTCCCACTTTAAGCATTTTTTTTTAATGTAGATGTAAATTAATATTCAAAGTTTCAGCTAGTTGATAGTAGGGCTGTACAATATGGCCAAATTATCATATTTCAATATTGTCATATCAACTGTCATGTAAATGTCACTTATATACATGCTGTCCATATTCTTGAGCCATTAGGTGGGTAGGGAGAGTTCCAGGGGGTTATGGTGGAAACACCAAAGGCAGAGGTTGACTCGTATTCTGCCGGAAAAAAGACAGGAGTAGCAAAAGCTAATTTATTAGAGAGTAAATAAAGAACGAATTAAATGCACAGATGAACAAGCACTGAAGGAGGAGAGACGAGCCAGGGTACAGAAGGCAGAAGGCAAAAATCATGGAACACCAGAAGTAAAAGAACAGAGCTGAGGCCAGAATACCCCCAAAGGCAACAGAGTTTCCGGCGTCCGAGTGAGTGAAGAGTAGATATATAAATACAGGTGTGGATGATTGCAGACAGGTTAGGCCAATCAGCTCCATGAGTCAGCCAGAAAAGAGACAGGAAGGGGGGGGGGGTGAAGCAGCAGCACAACAGTACCTCCCCCTCAATGGGAGCCCCTCGGCGACCGATCTGGGTGGGTCTGATAGAAGGCACGGATGAGGGAGGGGTCCAGAATGAGGTCCCGCAACACCCAGGAGCGCTCCTCAGGACCATAGCCCTCCCAGTCCACCAGATACTGGAAACCCGACCGCGGCGACGCACATCCAGGATCCGACGGATGGTTCATGGCCAGAAGACACCCACCACCCGGGCGGTGGGAGGGGGATCGGCTGGAGGGCCGTTGGTCTGGGGATGGAACCCGGAGGATGATGCTGACCAAGGCCCCTAATGCTGAACAAAAGGTCTTCCACACCTGTGAAGTGAACTGGGGACCTCGGTTCCGACATGATGTCTTGAGGATGCCAATGCAGCCGGAAGACATGGTGGATTAGGAGGTCAGCGGTCTCCTGGGCAGAGGGAAGCTTAGGCAGGGCCCACAAAATGAGCAGAATTAGAAAACCGGTCAAGGATGGTGAGGATGGCGGTGTCCGTGGAGCCCGGCAGGCCGGTTACAAAGTCCAGGCAGATGTGCGACCAAGGATGTCCAGGGATTGGGAGCGGACGAAGGAGACCTGAGGGGGGCAAATGGAGAGCCTGCTTCTGGCACAGGTGGGACAGGCGTTCACATACGCTCGCACATCACCTGGATGGAGGGCCACCAGTAGTGCTGCCGAAGGAGATGGAGGGCCCGCTGGATGCACGGGGGCAAGCAAATTTGGCAGTTCCGTGTGAATGAACTGGAGACAGCTGAACGTGCAGATGGTGGAACAAAAAAGACATCCAGGGGGACCTCCCCCAGGACTCCGGATGGTGAACTGTGCCTCCCTGACAACCCTTCTATGTCCCATGTCAGAGCCCCAACTACCACCATGGTCAGGAGAATGTGGTCTGAGGTGGTTTGCGTCGATGGGGGGTATTGCAGAGAGAGGGCATCAGGTTTGGTGTTCTTAGAGCCGGGTCTGTAGGTGAGAGAAAAATAAACCGTTCCAAAAAACAAAGACACCTGGCCTGACATGGAATTTAACCCTTTTGGCAGTTTGTATGTAAGCTAGGTTCTTGTGATCTGTCCATACAATGAAGGGAATGCACATACCTTCTAACCAGTGTCTCCACTCCTCCAGTGCTTCCTTCACTGCCAGGAGTTCCCAGTTACCCACGTACATAATTGCACTCAGCGGGAGACAGACGCCGAGGAAAAGAAGGTCACAAGGGTGGAGCTACCCATCGCCCTCAGCCCGCTGGGAGAGGACGGCCCCGATCCCGATGTCGGAGGCATCGACCTCCACAATGAACTGACGATCCGGATCGGGCTGGACCAGGATGGGGACAGTGGTAAAACGATGTTTGAGAGTGGTCCCCTGAAGCCTGATTGGATTCAGGGGACCAGAGGAAATGAGTTTTAGAGGATGTGAGCTGATGGAGAGGGGCAGCTATCTGACTAAAATTACGGATAAATCAATGATAGAAATTGGCAAATCCAAGGAATTGCTGAAGCTGTTTAACATTGGAGGGAGTGGGCCATTCGGAAACTGCGGTGATCTTAGCTTGGTCAGGCTTGATTTGATTATGTTCAAAAACAAAACCTAAGAAGGAGATGGAGGGCTGGTGGAAAGCGCACTTCTCCGCCTTAAACAAACAGTTCTCAAGTAGCCTATTAAGGACCAAACGGACATGTTGGGTGTGTTCTTGGAAGTTTCTGGAAAATATTAGGATATCATCTAAGTACACGAATACAAACCGATTGAGGAAGTCAGTAGTACATCATTAATGAGAGCTTGAAAGATGGCTGGAGCATTAGTGAGACCAAACGGCATCACAAGATATTCAAAATGGCCCAGGGGAGTGTTGAACGCAGTCTTCCACTCGTCCCCCTCCTTAATGCGGATGAGGTGGTAAGCGTTTCTAAGGTCTAGTTTGGTGAAAATGGACACCCCCTGCAGCAAATCAAATGCCAAATCAAGCAGTGGAAGAGGATACCTGTTACGGATGGTAATGGCATTCAATCCGCGGTAATCAATGCAGGGGCGTAAAGACCCATCCTTCTTCCCCACGAAAAAAAACCCTGCCCCTAAGGGCGACGAGGAAGGACGGATGAGACAGGCTGCCAAGGAGTCTTGAATATACTGCTCCATTGATTCTCTCTCCGGGCACGACAGATTAGAAAGCCGGCTGGAGGGAAAAGAAGTGACCGAAAGCAAATCCATGGAGCAGTCATACGGTCAATGAGGTGGTAGGGAAAGTGCGTGATGTTTACTGAATGCATCTTTGAGATCATGATACTGCTCAGGAACGTTGGAGAGATCTATCGTAGTGGAAGTGGTGTCCTTAGACCCCTTGGTGAGGGGAATGGAGGAACGGAGACAATGGAGGTAGCAAGCATCACCCCACCGGGAGATCGCTACGGTCAGCCAGTCTATCACGGGGTTGTGAAGGTTTAGCCAAGGGTGCCCTAACACCACGGAAGGAGAGGAACGGTAAACAAAAAACTGAAGAGTCTCCCGGTGATTCCTGGAAACTAAGAGCATGACAGGTACTGTTTGGTGAGTGATCGAAGGAAGAGGAGTGCCATCTAGCGCGGAAACTTGGATGGGAGTGTGAAGTTCAACCACTGGAATGCGAGCCTGGGCTATAATACTAGGATGTAAAAAATTAGCATCTGCGCCAGAATCAACAAGAGCCTGGAGTTGAAAGGACATATTATCTAAAAAGAGAGTGGCCGGGACTTGAGTGCTTGAGGAACGTTCACCCCTGAATTGAGTACGGCTCATCAATAGCACGGGGTCTATTGGCGAGCGTTGTCTTTTGGCCGAACCGGACATTCACGAATTGTGCCCCGGCTACCGCAGTATAAACACTCCCCGGTCGACAGCCGCCAAGCACGCTCCTCTGGAGTTAATGAAACCCTGCCGAGCTGCATTAGCTCCTAGGCAGGGGGCGCTGCAGGCACGGGGAGTGTGCTCCCAGTGGGGCGTGAAGAAGAAGGAATGGAGTCCGCACCCGGAAGGAAACGAGAGGAAGACGCAGGCTCGCCTCTTCGGCTTCTCTCCCACCGTCTTTCCCTCAACCTATTGTCGATCTTAATTGCTAGAGAAATAAGTTGATCCAGGGAAGTGGGTGGATCACAGACCACCAGTTCTTCCTTAAGCGTCTCAGACAGGCCGTTTACAAACGCGCTCCGAAGCGCAGCAGCATTCCAGCCAGACTCCGCAGCAAGAATACAGAATTCGATGGAATAAGCCACCACTCTACGGGCGTCCTGCCTGATGGATAATAACCGCTGGGAGGTCGCTTGCTCCCGCATCGGGTGATTGAACACCGTCCGGAATTCCCGCTTAAATGTTTGAAAAGAGGCAAGAACCGGAGACTGCTGCTCTCATAAGGCTGTGGCCCAATCCAGGGCTTCACCCCTAAGCCGATTTACCAGGTAAGCTATTTTATCGGCATCAGATAAATACATTGATGGGCGCTGGGAAAATACTAAAGAACACTGGAGTAAAAAGGAAGCACATTTGTCTACTGCTCCAGCATATGGTTCGGGGTGGCAGATAAATGGTTCTGGAGATGGGGAAGCTGAAGCTGCTGGGGGTACAGAGGCTAATGGTGAAGCTAACTGAGCTGCTGTAACTGAGGAGGGTGTAGGAATAGCTGATAACCTATCATTAAGTGCAGTGAGCTGAGTGCAGAGTTTAGAAACCTGAGAGGCTAAAGCCTGTTGTTGGTCAGAGAGAGCAGCTAGCTGTTGTTGTTGTTGGCTAAGGAGTGTTCCCTGCGAGCTGAGGGCCTTGCGGATCTGGTGTCCTCCCGCCGAGTCCATGTTGTGGCTGGAAACTCCTGTTATGGTGAAAACACCAAAGGCAGAGGTTGGACTCGTATGCAGGAAAAAAGACCGGAGTAGCAAAAATATAACAATTTATTAGAGAGTAAATAAAGAACCGAATTAAATGCACAGGTGAACCAAGCACTGAAGGAGGGAGAGACGAGCCAGGGTGCTGCAGAGAGGGTTCACTTCCAAAAGAGCTGAGCCTTAGCAGGACCAGGTGGCTGACCAGGCTGATCGAGTCCAACATGTGAAAACACAAGAGAACAGGGTCAGAAGGCAAAAATCATGGAACACCAGAAGTAAAAGGAACAGAGCTGAGTGTTGGGAAAGTGTAGGAACACGGACCCACAACAGGGGGCGCAAATGAACGGACAATGGAGAAAGTCAAATCACAAAGTTTTACTGTTGTGAACTCACACAACAAACACAACAGATTACAAATACAGCAGTAACCGAATTCCAAAGGTGTCGTGTGGGCAGGCTCGACGATAGGAGACGTCTGTCCGAGTCGAACCGGAACCACCCGATTTCCTCTGCCACCGAACCCAAGGGGATACTGGAGCCGCCAAGTCCCGAACCCCAGGTGGCCACTGCCTCCGCTCGTCGGATCCGGTACTGCTGGCAAGGAACAGAAACAATCAGGTGTGGGTGCGGCTGCACCCAGCAACACACAGGGTGGAAACACCACCTCTACCTCTTCTCAAAAACAACACTGAAGGATTGGAAGGTGAGTACTTATCTAGTCACGTCCAACACTGTCTTCAGCTGACCTTGAGCACAAGCAAAAAGTATTAACTCTTAGAATAGAGTAACTGGCTGAGTTCGTTACCTCCTTGGTAGAGCGATATCTCGGCAATGAGGTAGAGATGCCGTCCTGCTGATATACGTCCCTGTTGATGGATATCAGCTGTCTCGTCTCAGGTAATGGGTGACAGCTGTCACCCTGGCTGCTCCTGTGAGGCGGCAGCGCCCTCTGGTGCCTGGAGCCCGCACTCCAGACAGGGCGCCCTCTGGTGGTGGTGGGCCAGCAGTACCTCCTCTTCAGCGGCCCACACAACACTGAGGCCAGAATACCCCAAAGGCAACTGAGTTTCCAGCGTCCGAGTGAGTGAAGAGTAGAGGTATAAATACAGGTGTGGATGATTGCAGACAGGTGAGTCCAATCAGCTCCATGAGTCAGCCAGAAAAGAGACAGGAAGGGAGGGGGAGTGAAGCAGCAACACAACAATGGGATAAAAAAGCTTTTCAACCTACCATCCCTGGTTCACAAGACCAGGCACCTAAGTGGCTCTACTCCCTCTTTTTCTCTCTCTTTTTTTTTAAGATATTTAGGTGTACCTTAGTAAACACTAGTAGAGGTCCACCTTAGATATGGAAAGTATAACAGAAGATATACCTTACTGAATTTTCATAGCAATATGATATAAGATATGACTATGATTTGACACAAAGTGCAGCAACAGTGAAAATTAAACATTCTTAAACAAAACAGTAATAAAACCACACTCATTTTGCACTCATCATAAGGTTAGGATACTGTGCCCTCCAAAAGTATTGGAACACTTGGAATTCCACACATTTTAATTTGTTTTTGCCATTTTAAATACTAGAAATACAAAAAACATAAAGAATTAAAATTTCTAAAATGATCTTCCTCAAACTCAAACTGAAAGCAAATCTCTAAAACTTGATAAAACCTGTAAATAATAATCAGGTTTATTGCCAGTTTTCTTCAGACAAGTCAGGGGATGGAAACGAACATTTCCAAGTCACTGAATATGTCTTGGACTTTATTTACATCAATTATGAAGAAATACAAAAGTTTCTTTCACCCAAACATCAGATCTAGGCTTTCATCTCAAATGTACTTTCTGTCAAATTGTAGCTGAACTTTCAGGTCTTCTTTTTAAGAAAATTATCTTCTACACCACTTCATCAGGAAGCTGGATTATATATTTTTAATGAATTTATTTCAAGTTGTAGAGATTTGCTCTCAGTCTGAGTTAAGGAAGATAATTTTAGAAAAAAATGTATTTGAAATGGAATAAACAAATTAAAATGTGTGAAATACCAAATGTTCCAATACTTTTGAGGGCACCTGAGAAACACTGAGGAGCAGCATATTACATACTAATATATAGTGCAGCAGATAAGAGAAAGCCAACAACAATAAGCCACCAGAATTAAAGGAGAAATGCTGCTTTTAACAACCTGGACCTCATTTCTGGCATAAAATACGGTTGTTTACTCACCAATATAAGTTTGGTGATTAGAAGTCCATAGTTCAAATGACGTGTTCAGTTCAAATCTGGAGCAAACATTTTTTCTTCTTCTAAGGTGGATTAGAACTTTTTGTGGTACACAGCACAAACTACTGGACAGGAGGAACCTAGCAGTCAATGTGACTCTGATTTCAAAATGCAGCTCTTTCAAACAGAAGTGTGATGTTGTGACATATCAATCATCTGTGTCCAATCAAATTTCAGGAGAGTCCCGTGAAACCCTGGCCTCCTCTCTAGCTCCACCCATGCCAGGAAGTGTTTGCCATTTGAATATTTCCTGTTTCACTGTGACTGATAAATTGGCACTTCCTGTTTCAGTGTGAACTTGCCACTGAGTTCCAGTGAGATTCCATGGGATCTCGTCTGTCAATCCAGGAAGTATTTGACATTTGAACATTTCCTGTTTTACTGTGGATTTGAAAATTGGCACTTCCTGTTTAGGACGCCCTGTACCATGAGCGAGCTTCGCACCACTGCACGACGCTTCACTCATATTATCAAGCGGACAATACATGTACGAGGTCTATTAGAAAAGAATCGGACCTTTTTATTTTTTGCAATAACCTTATGGATTTGAATCACATGTGATTGCATCAGCCAAGCTTGAACCTTAATGCCATGCATGAGTTTTTTCACGCCTGTCGGTTGCGTCATTCGCCTGTGAGCACGCTTTGTGGGAGGAGTGGTCCAGCCCCCTCGGCGGATTTTCATTGTCAGAAAAATGGCCGAGCGACTGCCGCTTTGCTGCATCAAAATTTTTTCAGAAACTGTGAGAGACAGCCAGGTGGAAACCATTTGGAAACTTCAGATGACTTTTGGTGAAGATCTTATGGGCATCACACAGATTAAGGAGCATTACAACTGGATTAAAGACGGCTCACAGTGGCTGAGGGCGCGCCTCGCTTCGAGCGGCCATCGACAGGCTGAAAACGACCAGATCATTTCCAAAGTGAAGGCTGTGTTGATCTGGGATGTCGTCTTACTACCAGAGAAATGGCAAGAGAGGTGGACATAACACTTTTTTGGCACATTACACTGTTACAGGAGATTTTGTAATGAAAGATGTGCGGCGGAATTTGCGCGTCAGGACGGAGCCACTAATGGTGCAGAACAAAAAGCACCTCCGTGTTGGAAGTCTCACGGGACATGCCCAGCTCTTCCACCATTCGGAAGATTCAGACGGCTTTGGGTAAGATTTTGTATATATGTTATCACTGTTAAACATTTGTACCTTTGTCTTCTTTCTCATGAGAACGGTGTTGTACTGTTTTGCACCTAACCCTGAGAATGTACGTGTTATTCAACCTTGTTTTAGCATGCTGGGGTCAATCTGAACTGGGAATGAAGAGCTGGATGTACTTATTATTATTATACAACTTTGTTTTTGTAGCCGCTAACGACTGGGAGTGAAGCATGACGGGGTCAGGCTGAACTGGGAGTAAAAGAACTGAAGGTTGTTTTGACTGTTGTGATGTGATGCTTAGTGTGAAGACCAGGACACTCCAGGCAGATGCACAACAGCTGATAACTGCAACAGACGAACGGGATGTGCTGACCTTCGACGATAAGAGCAAAAGAAAGAAACTGTTTTTCCTTACAGCTGCGCTTATTGACGTATGTGTTTATGTTACGGGAAGAAACTTGTCTTGCGTCGCCCCCCTTAGGACAAGTTTTTTTTATGTGATGAGGGCTTCTCTAATAAAAAGAGCGGGAGAGCAGACCAGACTTTAGTGTAGCCTTGGTGTACAGCCTGACTGCACTCCGCGCGAGATAAATTTGACTTTCTGTCTCACTGGTGTTTCTTGACTCTGTTTGTCTTATCAAGGGTTTAAGAATGTTTGGAGGAGAAAATACCCAACATTGACTGGGGGCTCGTCCGGGATCTCAACAACACCGGAGGTGTCCGTCGGAGGTCGTCAAGTCCAGACGTAAATCCTTGGCCAAGGTCCAATCGATTGATCGTGTCTGCAATTGTCGACCACTGTTGGCATCGTCTGGTTGACGAGATTTTCCCGAAGAAGACAGACAGGAGGTCGAGTCAGTGAGTAGAATTTCTTTGTAACAGTACTGATTGAGTGGTGATCAGATCACATAAAACAGTTAAACTCCGTAAGCGATGGCGTGGAATCGTCTGTTAATGTAAAGCAGTTAAAATCCGCGAGGAGGGCGGACTCCTCTACGGTTGCGAGGGACGCACGTAGTTAAATTCCGAAGGAGGGTACGGACTCCTCTGTTTTAATACGTAAAGGAAATCCCGGGTAGAAATATGTGCACTGTAAAAAGGCAGTTAAATCTCGCAGGGACGGCGGAGTCCCCTAATGCAGGACATTAGTTAAATTTCACGGGAGGGCGAGCTCCCCTGGCCTAAGAATACGCGTACGGTTATTAAAAGTGTTTCTATGTGTAAATAGTGTTTTGTGTAAGTGTAAATAGAATAACTGTGTGAAAGTGTAATACTTTGGACAACGTTAGTGACAACCGTGTGTGTGGAAGCAGAGGCAAGTGATTCCGCTTCCTACGGGGAGGTGAAAGGAATCAAGCCACACGACGGCAAATTAATTGTCACGTCCAAAGAAGTGAAAACTTCAGATTTAGAACACCCTAGGTGTGCCCCCGTCTGAAGTCCAAATTATAACAAGGGATAATAAAAATGGGGGGTAAGACGTCTAAAAATAAGGAAAATTTATCCACTGACGACTGGAAATTTATGGAAGCAAAAAATCCAGAAGCAACAAAGAAATTGGAGACCTGGATAAATAAACATGACTTTGACGGACGACTGAACCTGATCAGTATACAGAAGCTAAAGAAGGAGTTAGAACAGGAACATAAAGGTGATGAGAAAAAGATGCAGAAAGTAGGGGCCGATTTAGTGGCATTTTGGGAGGAGGAAGCAGAGAACAGACGGAAGGGAGCAGAGAAGCGACGATTAGAGAGAGCAAGGAAAAAGAAAGCTGTAGGTAAGGCAGAAGAAGATGTGATAATTCAGCACAGAGAATCAGAACAGCCTCAACAACCACCGCTGGCTGGATCGTCAGTGACAACAAAACCTTTATATCCCTCTCTACCAGAGGATGACGATGTACCGCCACCACAGTATGATTTGGCAGTAAAACCTAAGGTAAAAAGTGAAAAACCAGAAAAACCACAAACACGCAGTCAAGCGAAAGTGCCCACAGCCCCTCCCATGGTGGAACACAGTGACCAGGGAGATGCCTATCCTATGATAGAAGTACCAAATCCTCGTGCAGGAACAGCAGGACATCGATCAACCATGCTCGTATATCGAACATGGAATGCTGATGACATCAAAGCAGCAGTCGACATGATACCATCGCCACATGTCGATATTGAGGGATTTATGCAGGATATAGAAAACATTAGAAGTTCTTACCACCTTAGTGGACCTGAAGTCCAACAGGTGTGGATGAAAGCATGTGGCCCTAAATGGAGTCAGATACGCGGAGACTGGAATCCTGCAGACCAGGATGGCGTACCGTTGCCACATGATGATCCAGTCTTGCAAACACGAGTGAAAGCTATGATTACACGAGCAAAAGGTGTGTTAGGACCAAAAATAAATTACACTGAAATTACCAGGACAACACAGAAAGAAGGAGAACCATGGACAGAGTTTAGATGCAGATTTGAGAGTGTATTTAGGGTCCACAGTGGCATATTGCCAGGAACACCTGTGTATGAACAACAATTGAAAAACGCTCTGATCCAACATTCCAACAAGGATATAAAAGCTTGGATACAGAAACATTGGATTGGACTGCCAACAGGCACATTGGAAGAAACACACACCCACTGTTGTCATGCAGAAGAAGTCTTAAAGCAGAAAAAGATAGGAAACAGCGACAAAGGAGTGTATGTAGCACACGGAGATGGTGAAATATATTACCAACAGGGTAACTTAAGACAGCAGAAGCAGTGCAAACGCCCCCAAAAGCCATGGCAAAACAGACAAGGTGGACAGCCACAACGTCAAGGACCATGGCAACCGCGGCAGCAGCACAGACAGGGAGGGCCACCATGTGGTCCCCTGATTTGTTGGAACTGTGGGAGAGAGGGACATATGTATAGAAATTGTCCGAATCCACCCACTGATGGAGCAGCAGGAGGAATTCCACAACGGAATAATCCTCCGCAGCCACAGTATCCACAATGACTAGAATCCATAATCTATGATTCCACATCAGATAGGCAGTCTGATTGTGATATGGATCTGTGTGCCTTACTGGGAAATCCGGTACCAAAACCAGAAGTGACTTTGTTGGTAAATGGACGACCAGTGACATTCCTTTGTGATACAGGAGCATGTAGAACCACATGTAATGACAACATACCTGTCCATAAATTAAGCAACGAAATGTTTAGGGTTCGCTCTGCAAATGGACAAACATCAGACGTCCCTATCACTAAACCCATAACGTTGACAGATCCATTTGGCCTGACATGTACTATGTCAGTGTTGAACATGCCACAATGTCCAGTTAACCTCTTAGGACGAGACGGATTGACTGCATTGGGCTTGTCCATAATTGTGGAACAAGGGAAATTAGTTGTTGAGCGCACAGGAGGCGTTAACATGGTAAGAGAAGAAAGCGATGACCCCACATTCCACTATTACTATACATTTGACATTTCAGAAGAAGATGCTGCAGGATGGGGTAAAGATGTCATCTTGCAAGCGACAGCCCTACTAAAAAATCCTGAACAAAAGATGTCACCACCTGACCTGCATGTCACAATGTGGCATAAAGATCCTCCAGGTCCGGATGGTGACTATGAAAACAAATTGAAAAACGTTTCACCTGTGAAGCTGACAATGACCGATTTGATTCATGATGGCAACTCAACAGCTATCATAACAGTGACAGGTGCCACTGAAGATGTTTTAAAATTGAGATTCACAGGTATGCCATTACATGTGTCACTTTGTAAGCCATATTTGACAGAATGGCAAGAATTGGGACTGACAGTCATAACAGCTTTGTCAGCCACTGATTGGAGCAGAGTTGGACCACGAACGGAGTTCAGTCCATCAACTAAATTGTATAAAGTGCCAGTTAATGTCTCATTGGTGCTGACAGCTGGAACACACATTGATGTGTCTTCACAATCCTGAGTGTTTCAGTTGAGTCCTGAAGAAGATGATCTTCTCTCTTCGGTACCATCAGGATTGTGGACAACAGGTCCTTCAGACGTAGGACTGATTAAGAATGCACGACCTGTAGTTATACGACCAAAAACAGAATACAGACCATGTGTAAGACAGTATCCATTGAAACCTGATGCAATTGAAGGAATCAGGCCAGTAATAGAGGATTTATTAGCAGCAGGAGTAATAGTGCCATGTCCAGATTCACCATGTAACACACCCATATTTCCTGTGAAAAAGGCTCCGCCCTCAGTGGGGTGGAGAATGATTCAAGATCTGCAGGCAGTAAATGCTGCTGTGATTAAAAGAGCACCATGTGTTCCAGATCCACACACCTTGTTAAATTCGCTGAGACCAAATTCTAATAGTTTCTCAGTAATTGACATAAGTAATGCATTTTTCTATGTGCCAGTACACCCAGATAGTCAATTCTGGTTTGCTTTTACCTTTAAAGGACAACGATATACATTCACCAGATTACCGCAGGGTTACGCAGAGAGTCCAACTATTTATTCTCAAGTCATGTCAGCATGTTTAGCCAATTTCGTTCCACCGGCAGATAGCCAACTATTAGTGTATGTTGATGACATTTTGATTGCCTCTGACACACGAGAAAACTGCATAACTGACACAGTAGCATTATTATGTTTCTTATTTGATAATGGCCACAAAGTGAGTAAAAACAAAGTTCAGTTGTGTAGGGGTAAAGTAAAATATTTAGGACATGAATTATCAGCCACTGGGCGCACGATCCTGTCTGACAGGAAGGAAGCAATTTTGCACGCTCCAAAACCACAGACCAAAAAGCAGATGATGTCATTTCTTGGACTGACTAATTACTGCAGGGCATGGATTCCCTGCTATGCAGAATTGACTAGTCCACTTTCTGATTTGATGTACAAGGATGATATTTCAATGTCAACCGTGTTGGAATGGAACAAAGATGCTGAGGAAGCTTTTGTAAAAGTAAAACAAACATTAGTGTCATCCACAGTTTTGGCACTACCAGATTATAGTAAACCATTCATTCAAACAGTTGATTGTAAGAATAAGTTCATGACTAGTGTTTTGGTACAAGTGTATGGCTCAAAATTAAGGCCAGTTGCCTACTACTCATCTAAATTGGATGCAGTGGCAAGTGCTCTACCACCATGCGTACAAGCTGTTATTGCAGCCTCTATGGCTGTTCAAAGTAGCAGTAATGTTCTATTCCATCAGCTGACATTGAAAGTTCCACATGCAGTTTCTGCACTTCTGTTGCAGACGAACATGAGCCTCTTGTCCCCAGCAAGACATCTTTCGTGCATGTCCTTGCTATTATCACAACCACACCTTACGGTAGAGCGCTGTACAACATTGAATCCCTCCACATTGATACCTTTACCTGAGGATGGTGAGCCGCACAATTGTCTTGATGTAGCTACAGTCTGTACGAAAGCACGCCCGGACCTCCAGGACACACCCATCCCAAACAGTACAATTGTGTATGTGGATGGTTCTTCCACTAAAAATGCTTATGGACAAACACAATCTGGATATGCTGTTGTCACAAATTCAGAAGTATTGGACTCTGCTTCATTGCCGTCGTCATTTTCAGCACAAGCAGCTGAATTAGTTGCTTTAACTGCAGCTTGCTATCTGTTTAAAGGTACGGCTGTAACAATTTATACAGACAGCCAGTACGCTTTCAGCACAGTGCATGTGTTTGCAAAACTGTGGGAAGAGCGTGGAATGGTGACATCATCTGGAAAGCCAGTGACTCATGCCACTCTCCTAACTGCACTACTGAAGGCTGTGAAATTGCCCAAACGAATTGCTATATGCAAATGTGCAGCTCACACCAAAGGCTCTGACAGTGTTTCACAAGGAAATGACTTTGCTGACAAAACCGCAAAGGCAGCAGCAGCTCTTTCTATTTTTCTCCTACATGACACCCCTCCGGATTTGCATTTAGGTCATACACTGCTTGCTGACATGCAACAGCAGGCAACTGCAAGAGAAAAACAAATGTGGATAAATAAAGGAGCTACATATGCAAATGATTTGTACGTGTGACCACAAAAGAAACCCATATTGCCAAAAAATATGTTTAAATGGGCGGCTATTATGAGCCATGGCGTGACGCATGTCTCATCAGGGGGTATGATATCGCAATTGCAATCTATTTTTTGTCTTTATGGGTTCGATGCATATGCAAAACAGCATTGTAGAGCATGCATGACATGTGCAAAACACAATTCACAAGGCAATTTGAGACCCCAAAGAGGCAAATTTCCAACACCACAATATCCCTTTCAAGTGATTCATATGGATTATATACAGCTGAGTAAACATGAAGGGAAGGAATTTTGTTTAGTCAGAATTGATGCCTTCTCAAAATGGGTAGAATTGTTCCCTACAAAACATGCAGATACACTTACAGTGGCTAAGGCATTGTGCAAAGACATCATTCCACGATTTGGAATACCAGAAACAGTTTATTCAGATAATGGAGCGCATTTTGTTAATACAATAGTGCAATACGTAGGAGAAGCGCTACAGGTCAATCTCAAAATCATTGTGCTTATCATCCACAAAGTGCCGGATTAGTGGAAAGGATGAATGGAACAGTAAAAAACAGACTTAGAAAGACAATGGAGGAAACAGGCAGACCATGGACACATTGTGTAGATTTGGTAAAAATGTATATAAACATAACTAGTACCATGGGGTTAACACCGTATGAAACATTGTTTGGCAGAAAATATCAATTGCCATATTATGGGCAAATTTGGGATGTACCTGAGGAAGCCAATTTGGCGGATTACATGAGAAAAATGTTAGAAGGACAACGAGGGAGAGCTTCAAACACTGATGATCCCATTTCTCCACAGGAGGACCCTAAAGTGGTACCTGGAGACTGGGTGTTGATAAGAAGCATCAAGAGAAAACACTGGCATGCACCTAAATGGGAAGGGCCCCATCAAGTACTACTCACAACACCCACAGCCTTGAAAATTGGGGAAAGAAGTACATGGATTCATTTAACTCACTGTAAGAAAGTCATTTCTGCAGACACAGACAAACAGTAAGAACAGTAGGACAAGACTAGTAATAGTGTGTGAGCTTGGTGTTAAGATCCAGGTTAGACACGAAAGCTAGCAGAAGACATTAAG